>NC_132798.1:40298867-40975117 GCF_048594095.1 Paramormyrops kingsleyae
CGGGCCGCCCTGGAAGACCTGCTCAGGCCGGGCGTACCTGCCAGCAGCCTCAGCCGGGCCGCCCAGGAAGACCTGCTCAGGCCGGGCGTACCTGCCAGCGGCCTCAGCCGGGCCGCCCTGGAAGACCTGCTCAGGCCGGGCGTACCTGCCAGCGGCCTCAGCCGGGCCGCCCTGGAAGACCTGCTCTTATTACCACTAACCCTAACCCGACATCCAGCATGAAAGCTACAGATTCGCTATTCTTTCCAATAAAAGACAGCACATCTGCATGTATTCCACAAGAAACGTGGTACTCAGAATAAATAAGGGTTTTAACAGAACCAGGGAGGAACCTTAAACAAAGGAACATTCTGTATGTTGCATTGTGAACTTTCAGGGCCATATGACTTCACAACTGAACTTTCATCAGAAGTGAGAAATCATTCAGGCGAAGGGAGATAACTCACCTCCCCCGGCCCCCAGCTAAGGAAACGCCAAGTAGAACCACCCAAATCAATTTTTTCCCATTAGTTTTCTCCATTACAAAGTATCCAGGGGTTTGTGATATTTTCTTACATCTTGCAATAAAAAATTGCTATTTTAAACAAAAAATGGGATTATGCTTGTTAAAATAGGGTTTAAAACATGTCTGATTCTTAGTGTCACCTCTGAAGTAACATCCTTGCCTCGGTGACCCAACGGTGCCTCGGTGTTTTTTTTTCCAACACAGTCAGACGTTTTTTTATTATGACTTCAATTCAAAATAACAATTAAAGTCGCTGTGAATTCAAATAAGCTTAAAGCCCGACCTCTCATGAATAATCAAACATAGCCAGACTACATCTGGAGCTCTTTCGCAAAGGAGAAAAAAACAAACTAACAAGAAATCCATGGTTCCATAACAGGAGTTAGCGGCAAGTTTCAATGATCATATAGGAGCATGTTCAGTATTGGCGATGTGGCCCAGCTTTCAGCGGTGATGTTGTGCATTCAGCAGGCATGAGTGGGGGGGGGGCAATAACTGCCACTGTGTAAATTTCACTGCTTTTAACGATTCCAGCACCAGCTCTGCGGCAGAGATAAACCTTAATATTCATTTGTATGCGCTGATCCTTTGGGATTTCACACAATTACCATGATGGATTTGGGAGAAGAGTCATTGATGAATGATTAATGATGCCCCCCCAAATGCTATGGAGTATTTTTTTTAAACCCAGACTACAAATTAGACAGCAGCTCACTGGGCTGGGGCGGTGGGGGGCAGACACAAAGTCTCACTTTCCTTTCACAGGGAAATTGGCGTTATTTAATAACCGGCTCAGGAGCTGTGCAGAGCATGCAATGAAGCCCTCTCAGTGGTCACATGATCAGCAGGCCCTCTCAGTGGTCACATGATCAGCAGGCCCTCCACGGTCATATGATCAGCAGCACCTTCAGCGGTCACGTGATCAGCCGCGGCCTTGGAGGCGGTACCGGGCCTCACCGGAGATGGAGCCCAGCAGCACGTTGTTCTTGATGCTGGAGTAGACGTACTCGTAGCTCTGGGGCTTCAGCGGGGAGCCCGTGGACAGGATGGTGTGGAGACTCTGCAGGCTGTGTGTTTCGGCTGCGGACGGGAAGAGCGCGTGAGAGCCATGGAAAGAGGAAACGTGTAATGATGTCAATTACCATCCAATATACAGACACTCCCAAAACCGTCAATAACATAATTACTATCTGCACATAGTTTTTACAATGCAAATATATTAAAGGATAAATTCAGGAACTCAATCTGTGACCTGTGGGTTACTCTGGCTGCATGCTACCCCTAGTTAGTACTGCAGCATCTCATCAGCAAGATCTGTTATAAATATGTTCTTTATTTAAGTAAATGTCTTATTAGACACATGTACAATAAGCACTGTGCTTCATCCATATCTAACCAAGGTACTCATTCGAGTCAACAGGTATACAGCAGCACAAACACAGATGAACTGACCTTAATGCCGAGGACAAAGGACTGGTTAGGGGAATGTGGTGTAACAGTGTAACAGTGACACCCTTTGGCGGAGAGAGCTTCTCCAAACGGCACAGCAAATAACGAAAGCGCCGTTTTGAAGACGGGGAGCGTGCCCGTCTGCCGTCACACTCACATCCAAGCTTTAAAAATACACTACGAGTTCATGATAAAACGCTGAGTGCAAACAGGCCACAATAAAAACACACCAGTGAATCGCAGTGACACCCGTCTCTCCCGGCGGCCGCCGATCAGGCAGGAATCTGTCCGTGTTTTGTTTTGATTTTTCTTTTTCTGTTTAATTTGCACATCGCTGGCACCCTGTCAAGCAGCCCCCTCCGCAGGCCTGTCCGCCCGTGAAGGGGGGTGCTGCAGAGACGCCCCCCCCTGCCCCCCCCACAGAGAGGCCAGGTGTTCACACTAAATGTCATCAGAAGGACGGGACCTCCGGTGGCAGAGAGAGCCCGCTCCCCCATAATCCCATAAACATATGCCAGCGCCCCCACAGCACTGACATGGCGAAGGCCTCCTCCCCGGCTGGAGCAGCAGCCATGCAGGAGTGCAGATAAACAGAATAAAATTAAAGGCTCGACTCCTAACCGAGGGGCGAAACATTTATATAAGGAGCCAACTAGCTGAACAGCATCTGATGGAGAAACTTCTACAGAGTTTCTTATACAACGGGGATGCCTCTCGAAGCAGTAAAAAGTGTCTAGTCGGGAGCCCTCCAAATTAAAGGATACGTTAACGAAAAACGTAAACACGGCACTCAGCCACCGAGCTGCCAGCGGCACCCTGGCATGGATTCTGCGAGTTTCTGGGGCTCCGTGGGAGGCAGGTGACGGCATTGGCTCGTGGGGGACAACTGTGTCAGCAGTCACTCCAGAATTTACCAGAACTGCTCCACTGGTGACTGCAAGGATGCTGGAATATGATCTACATAAATTTCATGCCCATTAAACCAATGGGTGAGCACTGTGAATGGAGACTGTATGTGAGGCTGCTCCTATCCAGATGGAAATGCTCACTAATGACTAATCACTCTGAACAGACCTAAAACAACGCCTGCAGAAGAGGAAATTGGAAAAAAAAAAAATAATGAATCACTCTGTCACACCACAGAACAACTTGAGAAACTTTTGGGCATAAGAGGATTACTCATCAGGAGCCGGCCGAAGAAGCCGACTGAAGTCCTGCAGACACCCAGAGCCATAGTGGACAAAATAATGGCCAATTTACCTTCTCCAGCATTTTTATATACAACCCTAAGCATGATGGCTTAAACCATGGAAGCCCACACCTATGTGGAGACACCTGCTTTTAACATCCCTCACATTATTTACAAATCTTTCATATTGGCAGTTACCACTGGCCAGTGCTTCTCTCTATAGTGAGTCAGTGGGTATCAGTGCTGCCTCACACCTCCAGGCTCTGTGTGTGTGTGAGTGTGAGTGTGTGTGAGTGTGAGTGTGTGTGTGAGAGTGTGTCCAACCCCTCCCCCCCCCCCACTGCTTTTTGCAAGTTGTAATTATTCCTTAATATCTTCAAGCTAAGTAGTGCTTACAAGCTACAAGCCTTGCAAATATCACCAAGCACTACTTAACCCTAAATCCTTAGTACAGTATTACCTCACAAAACAGGGCCACGTGAGTTTAACACTAGTGATTCGCTGATGCCCTAAATGTGCTACATCAGAGAATAAAGAGTGAAAAAGCATAACATGATGGAGGCAAGATTCTGGTGCCCTTCATCCGAGCCATTTCCCATGCGAATCCCCCCTCCTGTGTTTATGAATAAACATGGGTAGCTGTTATCGGGGTAATCAGGACGTGATTCGGCACTCTGGGGTCTAACAAGTGAGCCGTGGAATAAATATACAGTATTAAGGACAATCTGCGGCTCTGTTTTAATGGGACCCAATCACTGGGAGTTCATCAAGCATTCGCTGGTTCTGAGTTGCATACTCAAAGCCACTAAACGGAGGGGAATCGCGATTCACTAAAGCAACAAGGGCTCTCACTTGGAGAAATACAATGCATCTACAATTATTTTAATTGCATCTTAATGTAACATCGGCAGCTGTTGGAGCACACAAATCATTAACATTATCACCAAGAGCATAAACACTCAAAAGCAAAACTTGAGGCTAGTCAGCTCTGCTCCTCCTCACGGCTAGAAAACGCCACATTGCGCTTTGCACTCACCTGGCTTGAGATTTCTCTCTTCCAACACGGACAGCCACTTGGCACCAGTTCCAAAAATGGTGATCCTGCAGGACAAAGACAAACAGTTTCAAACACCCGTACACAAGTCCATAGATTGCTCTTCTGCAAAATAAAGGCAATTCTGTTAACCGAGCGAATAAAATGTAAATTTGAACATGTGAAAATCTGAACAGTCTATACAATAACGAGTAACAATGCTATCAAAATTCAAATGTGAAATACAATCACAAGGTCTTAAACTGCAGGCTATATAACTCCATTGCGTCATGTTAATAATCAAAACATTTGGGAAAAAATTTTGTTCTGTTTTTGCGCTCAAACACATCGTTGCCAATTTGTCAATAGCCGTAGTTTAAGACTACAGGCAGGCGCAACAGAATGTGTAATTGAGCCAGCTACACACTAACCATCAGGTGTTTCTGTCTCCATGGACCAAGTGCAGGCCTGCCCAGGGAATCCTGGGACATGGAGGCTTTCCTGCAGAGCCCGTGAGTCCCATAAGGCATGTAGTATGGGGGGGAGGGGGGGAGAGCGGCATGTGGACACCGGGTTTCCATAATCAAACTGGGGGTGACAATCTGCCACAGTGCTCTGTGATAACGTCCAGGTACGAGGACCAGAGGGCTAAACTGTTCATAATAATTCCTCTGGAAGGCTTTAGAGGTTTCGCAGTTCTCTTTATATCCGTGCACTTTAGGCCCAATGACATCATCGCTTATATATTTTAACACCTTGGGCTAGTCGCAATGATTCTCTGAATAACTGCCTGCCTGTTTGGCCTCGTGGCAGTACTCGTTTCACATACCATTAAACCATTAAAGCAGAGGTAAGGCGCTTCCGTAAGAATCAATCGGCCACTTTGCCGGATGATGAGTCGAGCACAGCCGCCCTCCCGGTGCTGCGAGCTCAGATCCATCAGTTTGCCCTCAGACGGGTGGGGGGGGGGGCTCCACACTGAGGGCTACACGCTGCTTATTGCAAAACTCCTTCCCTGCTGCCATCAGGCTGCAGTGCTAATGGCTCTTCCATCCTGCCTGGATTCTTAGCATCATGAAGCTCAGCCAGTGCCAGGAAGACTCTGAAAGTTTTACAATCACTTCAGCCACAATTACATAAGTTTACCAAAGATTATAAAGTGCAAAACAAAGATTTGCAGAAAGTAGCATTTGTCTTGCTTGTGTCTAGCTGATAGTTTGACAGAACAGTAGCATACATTGAAAGGCTCTGTATTATAAATTCCATCCCTATTTTGCACATAATCACCTCACCCTGAAATCTTAAATGAGGAAACATAAGCAAGGCCAACAGCCAACATTTGGGCCCGTTTAAATGCACAACTCATCCCCTCAGCTTCCTACCAGTTAAATCTCTCACACAGAAGAAAAGGTCTTTATCCCATTATAAGCTGCTAATGCAGGTCTGACAGATACATCTATCTGAAGGACTTCCAGGATGTCATGGATACCAGGTACACCAGACTCAAGTGCCCTGTCTGTCGCCTAGTTATCTAGCGGAGCACTAAGGCTGGCTTCTGATCTCCAAAGAAAACCAGCGACTACGGCGGTATTAATGCTTTTCAGCAGGGAATTTCAATATCGATTGTTTTTTCTTCAGACCACTGCTGTTAGGATATAAATGCAGGACAAAGTCACTTTTTTCCCCGACAAGCAATCACAGATGCAAAAAAAAACACTTAGCCATTTAGTGTGAAAATTCCCCCTGCATACCTCCACTTCTCTCTGCCACATCCAGTTTAAATGAGCAGTTTTTCAGTCCGCTGTTAATGTATGGCTATTTTAAAAAAAGAAGATGAGGTATTGCCAGCTCCCCAAGGCCTCAGCAATAAACTCACCAACAGCTCCACCAGTGCACTGTGCAGTAAAACTCAATAAACTTAATAAAAACAAGGCAAACCAATTTGGAGTCAGGCCAGGAAGCCTTTGGCTTGAACAGGCATTTGAATTTTAAATAGGCATTTTTATTAACAGGCAGCAGGTAGCAGCAGGTTCAAATCCCGGAGGAGGAGCTGAGCTTGTACTGGTGAGCAAAGTGGTACAACCTTAACTGCATCACTAAAGGGCAAAAGCTGCCAGCAACAGTTTGTAGGTCACCCAAGATAAACGTCTGTTAATCTAATTGTTAGAACCTTGTCATTGAACACAGTCTGTCCTCCTAAGGGCTCAGCAGCACTTCATTATGAGGTATTACCAAAGCTTCTGTTAGAACCACGAAACCCAGGCGACCCCTGAGCATTCAGCTACTCATTATATGAGGATAGAAGCTCACTGGCCACAAATATGAGTGGAGAGAGGAAAATACCCTGACCATCCTGCGCAGCAATAAACACAACTGAGCCAAGACTGATTTTAGGAGGCCTGCTTTTCCGTTTTACAGGAGCAAAACCAAACCACTATAATACATTAGATAGCATTTACTCATAGTGATTTCAAGGAAGGACGTGGTACGTATGAACCAAAGGGTCTGCTGGCCCAAATGTCATTATTAAGTTGATGGTCATACTGATAGAAATTAGGCTCCGGCTAGACTGGACGGCCGGAAGTTCAGGTTCTAACTAGTGGGGATACAGAGTTAGAGTATGAGAATAGTAAATGAGTCACACACACACACACACACACACATACTACACACACACACACACACAAATAAATAAAAGATATAAAAGATTATCAAGATATAAACCAGTCATATTCTGTTTTGCAAAAATAAACAAAAAGCAGCCCCCCCACAAACCCCCAAGGATAACTTCCACAAATACCCATGGATTATTGGCTGTGCAAAGACACACAAACACAGTGCTGTGAAGTCATACAAGTGCAAATAAATGTGAATGAATAAACTTCACCATCATTTTCACTTTCTGTTGCTGTAATCCAGCTCAAATCTAACTTAACACAAAAGCCTAGAGCGCAAAGAGCAGTGACAGAGTCATTATAATGAAGACACACGCTGAGCATCTACCCTTAAATTCACGCATTAACAGTATCCCACTGTTACATGGTGGTCAAAGCCACTTCGCCATCCTTTACGCCTGTTTGCCAGCAGTTATTCTGATGAGTTTTAGGTCAATCGCACAGCAAATCACTAGCAAGTTCTCAGCAACTGATTGACACACCACTGGGACACCCCATGTTTAACTTTGATTGCAAATTCCTCATAAATGACAAATTTAGTTTCAATACAGTTAAACACAGGCACTGCATGAGTACCAAGATGTAAGGCTTGTAATGATACACCCAAGACAGATGTATTATTTGTTTTGGCAGGGAAGAGACCATCCAGAAAATATATATCATGTCATCTTTTTGTGAAAATGGCTTTGATGACAATTACAGGAGAAAGCGTATGAACTAAGTATACCTCTAGGGTAATACAAAAAGGGGGGGAGGTTGGAAAATTGGCGTGTGTCAGTGTTAGGGTAAGCGGAAAAGGCCTATTGTACTTGCGACACTGAGCAACATCAATTAAATGCAGCTTTGGGCACTTAACTACTCGCAGTCTCACTCTAGCACCTAGTATAACCCTGTGACTGAATGTCAGGGTAATCTCCTCGCACCTTATCCTTCCAGCTCAGCCAAATTGCAGAGGAAATAACAGGTGTGGACCAGGCCGTGAGCTCTTCACGCCCGCTTAGCAAGTCGCTCCCCATTACTCTGCAAATATAAATGGGATTTGGGAGGAGGGATCTCTTCTGGCTGGACATGTAAGTGGAAGCATTGTTCTATGCCTTTTAAATCCAGGCTTGTATAACCTTTGGATGGATTCCTAAAACAAAATAATAATAATAATAATAATAATAATAAATGGTTGGAAAAAGTAATGATTACATTTTTGTTAGAGTTTAGCTCTATGCCCCCCGCAGAACATCAGTAAAGATACACAAGGCGTTCGCTACTGCTCACGTATTTTACACTGCATGCATTTCTTAGATCACATGTGTTGTCGGTTATGAGGAGGAATTTCTGTCTGTCAGTCAGTCTGCCATTAGCCAATTTAGAAAACTTGATATCCTGTTTACGATGCCCCCCCTGCTGCCTTGGGCAGCCCCCCCGGTCTCTTCTGAATAGGAGGTTCTGCAAGATAAATAATATAACATGTAATTTCTCTAATTATTTAAACAGGCCTGGGACAGGCCGACTCTGCAGGTAATAAGCATGTTTCAAACAGCTACATTTTATCATTTGCATTGCATCAGGGATTCAAGTGAAAACGCAAAAAACATGCTGAACACATCAACAAACAGAAGACGACTATGAATGCATGCAATTTGTGTTAAGCTTGGAACCTGCAAGATACTGCAAATTGTGCTCTCTGTGGAACTCAGGGACCAAAAGAAACACAGAACAGATAAAGGCCATTCTCTGCTCAGTGCACACTAAAGCAATTTCCAACCAACAGCAGACTATTGAAGAATGACAAGGACTTGTGTTAGACTGTCTTAACATAGCACTGCTACTCAACCCCCAAGAGAGAGACTGTACACGCTTTCAAAGTCTGGAAAATTAATCTACACACCACTGAAATTAAATGTAAGCCTTTTCCTTAAAGTGTTCCTTATTTACAAGAAAGCAGACTAAACCTGGTTATTATAACTGGGAAGTTAAAGATAACATATTTTAATATTGAATTCAAAAATTCTAATCAAAATTGTCTCAAGGGAAAGCAAGGAGAGACGGCACTGACCAGATACCGGCAAAAAAATGCTGTATCAGGGGGGTGGGGGGGATGCTGGAGTAAATACCAATCCAATTTTCCATTAGATTTAGGTCTAGCCTGAAAAATCCCAAAAATGTCTGCAGCCATAGCACAACAAACCATACACAAAGTTTTTGACTAGAAATGGTTAGTTCGGGTATACAGTAATATTTTTATGATAGATTCCTTCGCCCTTTAAGGAGTATTTCTGTTCATTTTTGTTAAAGAAGCAGACTTGTGTGAATCATGTTGGTTGTGGATTTCTTCCTCTAGCATAGTGGCAAAGCCTTTCTTTGAGCAACATTACATTTCTCTGTTCTTAGCATAGCCAAACAATGTGGTTACAGCAATAAATGCAGATAGTTTCCCATATTAACTGAAATGTACTGTCACAAATATCGCATTTAATGCACAGTAGTTGATAAAGGGGAAATACATCAGATTGGTATCGGTATTGTAAGATACTCAAAATGATATTGTGCCATCTCTGAAAGAAAGCTTTTATTCCATAGCCCCTCCAGATGAATACATAATAAAGGAGATCCAATCTGAGAATTGTATAAATGTTCCATTAATACGTGGCCAACATGTGTCAACTGCAAAGCTCCTTTCAAAGGTTCTTCAGCTTTCAAATGTTCTTCAGACGAATACTGGTCTTGATTTCCCATGGGGCAATGGGGGAAATGCTCTACCAAAGCTGTACTAACAAGTGATCTGCAAGACTGTTGCTACATTAACAACAAAAAATACATATATAGTTCTCACCCTCCCACCCAAACAGTGACACCTTCAGGGCCTCCTGCCCTGCTCAAGCCATCTTCTTTGCTCACACAGTTGGCTTTCTGCTGTGATCTGTCCACCCCACAGCCCCAGCTTACCCTAGTCGGTCAACCAGGTCCCAGAGGATGTTGGCCGTGGGAACCAGAGGGGATCCATCATAGAGAACCACAGATGCCCCCACCGCCAGAGAAGAGATGAGCCAGTTCCACATCATCCAGCCCGTCTGGGGGAACACAGAGGACATACTGCACATGTGAGATCGGAGGCCTTCACTGCTCCTGGAGGACTACTGTGCATTTTCAAATACTTGACGGAGCCAATTATCTCCTTAATTGAGTTGCTTTAGCGGTGACTCTCGTGGGGGTGGGGCTGTTCGTTATAGGGAGCGCTGCACTAACCACAGTCCTCCAGTTCAAGGCTAGAAGACGTCTGGTCTGCGGACACCAAGGCCAAAGGCTGACTGTCATTTGCTAGTGGGCCTGCTTTGTGACAGCAGAGATTCTGCTTGATTTCTGGCTTGTGGATTGTGTGAGTTGTGCATAATTGTTAGAGCTTGGTAGAAAGCTACACAATGGAGGTCAGTACTATGATACCTTATTCTCTAAAGCATTCAAGTATTAATGATACATGCTTTAAAATACAATAGATATTATAGTTTATTATCTAATATTAGTGGTACGTTTGTCTTTAATACCGTGGTGTAGTAGATGATGATGTCACTGCTGGCCATGCTACCGTGCAGAATGTGCTCCTTTAAGTGCTGGATAAGCGTTCCCTGCGAGTGAGAGAGAGAGAGAGGGGGGGGGGGGCACAGAAACAGTTACTGCAAGTGCTTCAGCACCCAAGACAGAAGTGCAAACGTTTCCTCAAATCACAGGATCCCCACCACTGCCTCTACTTGATGAAGTCAATCACCTTTGCATATAACAAAGATAAAGTGGCAATTTTGTATTTGGAAAGTAGCCACTTCAGAGCTGTATCTTGAGAGATGGAAGAAATGCATCAGTGTGAAGAGTATGGAGAAGTGATGCAACTGATTATACATAAAACAAAAAACAAAAAAGCAGCACTGCCACGATTGGTAATTTGGCAGGTTGGGAAAGCTAATGCCAGGGACAAACAAAAGGACTGTGCTAATCTGGAACGAAAGCTGCAACTGTCAAACAAACAGAGGAAAGCAGCTCTGTGCCCAATGAATAAATGTGAGCAAAATGTGCTTCTGGATTTGTCTTTGTGGGCTACCCAAAGCCAAGGAAAATAGGGGGGAACAATGCACACAAAACCCAGTGAACATGCTGACAGGCGCACTGCGCATGCAGAACCACTGAAACCTACAACATGAGGCAGATCCTCAGAGATCAGCAGCCGCCACTGCAAATGCCAGGATGGAGGATTTACGGCCCCTAAACCTGCTCACCACTGCACTGACAATCACCGACTTAATGAGTCACACTGAATGCACGCATGCGTGTGTGTGTATCCGCGTCTGTGCGAGTGTGGGTGTGTATGCGTGTGCCTGTGTGTGCCTTTGTGTGTATGCGCGTGCTTGTGTGCATGCATGTGCGTGTGTCTATGTGTGTGTGTGTATGCATGTGCGTGTATATGTGTGTGTGTGTATGTGTGTGTGCCCTACTCATATTGGACCATTAATAAAAAGCCATCTACGTTTAACTAAAATGTACAAAATAAAAAATAAGGATTATTTTAAAACTCACTCTCAGCCTTGTGTTTGCACACATATACAGTGACCCCTCCCCCCACTATATCGCGGTTCAGCTATCGCGCCCCCGCTATATCGCGGTTCAGCTATCGCGCTCCCACTATATCGCGGTTCAGCTATCGCGCTCCCGCTATATCGCGGATTTTTCCCCGACACATCGCAGTTCTCTGCATATCGCGTATCTTGCTTGTGGTCCGACTGTTGTGAGCAAACTTTTTGTGAACTTTTCGTTTTGTTTTAAGCCCTACGACTTAGGGCTTAAACTATAAAAAAACATATTTATATCGTCTTTCTATGTCGCGGATTTTCACCTTTCGCTGGTGGGTCTGGAACGTAACTTCCGCGATAGGCGGGGATCACTGTACTTTGTTTCCTCTGAGAAATACATGAAATGCGCTAATTATAAAGGGCCCCGAATCCTGCACCTGGAGAATCAGTGTACATATAGCTTCTCATCACACCTAATATGATATGATAATACATCAGGGAGCTCATTATTTCAGTGAAACCATACACACTGCATTATCGGCTGTTAATGCCTGTATCCCTCTCTTCATGTACGGCAGGAAAGTTCACTCCTCATTTACCCACATTATAGTGGAATACCACCCCCCTCCCCCAAGAGTCAGAGCTGCCAGAGGTCACAGCTGAAGGGCTGCCCAGATGCACCGGTGGGGTGTGGCACACACTCTCACCCATCCCATCCCATGACCCAAGCCCCACGATACACAGCAGGTGGCTCTTTGATCTAATTTGGGTAATAATTTGGCATTTCATACTAGCTCATGGGGCTGCTGCAATAATGATGTCAGTGTAACACACAAAGACCCACAATGTCAGTGTAACACACACACACACACACACACACACACACACACACACACACACACATCTCCGTAACAAATGTCACCATGACACACACACACAGGCACCATCCACTTATAGCAGACATTAAAATGCAGCCAAATATTAACGTTACTGCTGAAAAGACATAAATTGAAAATGGGCTCTGGCTTCACAAAGTTATTAATTAAATATTCATCTCTTACTTTATGTTCCTACATAACTTGAGACTTCACGGAGGCAGAATAGACATGCAATCCAGTTAGAATTTGCACATCCAAAATAATGTTAACGTAACCTGTAACCTACCGACAATCCGAAATTCAGTGGTTGTACATCTTAGAAAAGTACACTACCCCAAATTTAAGCTACTGAAGAGGCACCCCCAATTTTTCCATCTCAGACATTAGGTCCAAGTCGCAAATCAGAACACAGCCTCTTTACTTTGCCAAAGTGAGTAACAGGTGAGCCGTAATGGCAGGTCATGGGCATCCTGAGCGAGTTTCCATAAGACTGAGGAGTCAGGCAGGATTTTCAGTGGCAGGCTGTCGGGCAATGATCATGGCTGCCTACAGGCCAGGGGGGGCAAGGGGGGGCAAGCTGGCATATGGAGCTACAGGCCTGCATGGCCCCTGATTCAAGTCCAGGGTTGTGGGGAAAGGAGGGGACATCTCCATGGCACCAGGCCACAGAGAGAGCGAGCGAGGGAGAGAACGAGCAAGCGAGAGAGAGCGTGCTGGGAAGGGCAGCCCATGGCAAAGCGCCTGTCTCCGTGCCAGTTAGGGCGCTGTGCAAAGCCAAAACCAAGACCTGAAAATCAAGACCTGAGCCAAATGACACCTGGGCTGCTAGGTCAGGCGAGCAAGCTTAGCTACCCAGACCAATCAAGTGTGCCCTGGTTTAGGCCGTAGCTACCCGGACCAATCAAGTGTGCCCTGGTTTAGGCCGTAGCTACCCGGACCAAAAAAGTGTGCCCTGGTTTAGGCCGTAGCTACCCGGACCAATCAAGTGTGCCCTGGTTTAGGCCGTAGCTACCCGGACCAATCAAGTGTGCTCTGGTTTAGGCCACTCTCTCCAGATTACTGAACAGATGTGTTTCTTATGTAATAAACTTTCATGAAGTTGGGGAGTCTTTATTACAAACGTGGTTAGGGTAGAGTGCATTGCTGTAGGGTTCTCTTTGGATGGATGCCACATTACTGGAGTGAATGCTGTACTTACAGCCCTCCTCACCATACGCATACAGGTATTTGACGTTACGTTATATACATACAGTAATTATGCACTGTCCATTTGCAAAAGGTTATCCGCCAAATTTTAATTGCATAAAACAAATGAGAAGATCATTTTTGGTGAAATGTTTCAAAAACATTTAACAATACTAGATTTAAGCAGCATTTTTAGAAAGAGGCGAAAAAAATACTGTGCATCATGCTAGTCTGCACCTCAGTGCTGTATGCAGAAGAATTTCCCCCTGGGATCAATATAGTTTGCTTTATCATATTACTGTTACTTGTTGGAATGAAAATGAAGAACATTCAGTTGCTAGTGGCCATGTGGTTATGTAGTTAGACCACAGTCATTGCAGATAGTGAAACTACTTTAGGATATAACCGATAATGATCGAAAGCTGCCAACAAGCACGGTTCAAATTAACTTTTTCTGCACAAAACATTGATATTTGTGTGTCTGCACCCATTAGACTGGAACACAGTTTCCTGTTCTCAAAGGAACGCACAAGGTCAGTAAATGAAGTAAATTCAGAGCAGACTATCTGATCATAACAGTGTTTTCAGCATCTAAAAACCAAGATACTGATGGTAAGGCTTTGCTGCCACCTAGTGGACTGCAGGACAAAAAAAAGCCTGACATTTCAGCCTAGCTGGGGCTCATTTTGAGAAAGAGAAAAAAAAACAAAGAGGTGGGGGGCAGAAAAACATTGGAAAAAAAGAGAAGTGCTTTTCATGATTTTGCCCGATGCCCCGCTGCGAAGTGCCAAAGCATGACGCCAGTTAATACTTACCCCCGGTAACATGCTGACTTTTGGTGCGGGAAGCCCCAGCCACCATCACCATAGTAACCGAATGAAGCTTTTCATATTGACCTTGGGCACAGGGCCCACCATGGCTACAGAGCAGGTCAGGAGATACATGGCAAACAGAGCAATGAGAAGAGGTGCCGTCACATGACATGAGAAGACATTCTTTGCCCAGAGACTCCTATCTGGGGCACCCTACAGTATAGCGCATTGGCATTTCCCCGCAGCTCCTCATTTGCCAGTTAAATCAGTTCATCTGCCCGTGGTACCTACCCCTGCAGAGTGAACCATGCACTTGGGTGAGCCAGTGGTCCCAGAGGAGTACATGATGAACAGCGGGTGGCTGAACGGCAGCTGCTCAAACTCCAGCTGCGGATCCTGGTCCCCCTCTTTCCCCATGGACAGGAAGTCCTCCAGGAACACGCTAGAAGGGGGGGGGCAGGACAGCATTGCAGTCAGCTAATCTCCTAGCAACCCAGGTGGTGACATCGTACACAGGAGGGGGCCGGGTGTCTCAAGCTCCGCCCCATCCATGGAGGGTCACTGGGTTCACCGCCCCTAATCGCATTCTCTTGCAGGACAACATATCCTCATACAGTAAGCAAATACTCTGAAGGCTGCAAGCATCTATTTACAAAAGACCATCATCATCATCATCATCATTATGGCTTATTATATCCATTATTCAACATATGCAGTTTTAAGCAGCAGCATAGATTAATTGATATTAGGAGAAAGCAAGTCCGCCTCCTGAGACATGAACTGCGGCACATATCGCCTGAAGGGACATGGCTGGAATTAATACAGCAGTCGCTATACATGCAGTCGCTCGTCCTTTGAAAAGCACAACTTCATAGCCTAACGGGTCTCGGATACAGATTCCATCGCTGAAGTCAGATGCCTCACACTGCCCCGCAAACTGACCTGTTTGGAATTCGAGAGAGATCCGTCTCTTCCCTGGAGCGGGCGTATGGAATGACAACCACCTTTTTGAGGTCCGGCAGGCCTGCAAGGTAGGGAGAGGCAGCAGCCCGAAACAGTGAGAGATCTGCATTTATAGTGTGACACACAGGCCCAGGGCTGCCGCTGGCCAGGGGAGCATCACGGCCAGCCGCTCTGAGCAGAAAGGCTAGCAGGTAGCTAAACCCACGCAACAGAGCGCACACATCCATGTGCAGCAAATACTCATAGTACATAGACAATGGAGCGCACACATCCATGTGCAGCAAATACTCACAGTACATAGACAGTGTAGCGCACACATCCATGTGCAGCAAATATTCACAGTACACAGACAATAGAGCGCACACATCCATGTGCAGCAAATACTCACAGTACATAGACAGTGTAGCGCACACATCCATGTGCAGCAAATACTCACAGTACACAGACAATAGAGCGCACACATCCATGTGCAGCAAATACTCACAGTACATAGACAATAGAGGGCACACATCCATGTGCAGCAAATACTCACAGTACATAGACAATAGAGGGCACACATCCATGCGCAGCAAATACTCACAGTACATAGACAATAGAGGGCACACATCCATGCGCAGCAAATACTCACAGTACACAGACAATAGAGCGCACACATCCATGCGCAGCAAATACTCACAGTACATAGACAAGAGAGCGCACACATCCATGTGCAGCAAATACTCACATTACATAGACAGTAGAGCGCACACATCCATTTGCAGCAAATATTCACAGTACACAGACAATAGAGCGCACACATCCATGTGCAGCAAATACTCACAGTACACAGACAAGAGCACACACATCCATGTGCAGCAAATACTCACAGTACACAGACAAGAGCACACACATCCATGTGCAGCAAATACTCACAGTACACAGACAAGAGCACACACATCCATGTGCAGCAAATACTCACAGTACACAGACAAGAGCACACACATCCATGTGCAGCAAATACTCACAGTACACAGACAAGAGCACACACATCCATGTGCAGCAAATACTCACAGTACACAGACAATAGAGCGCACACATCCATGTGCAGCAAATACTCACAGTACATAGACAATAGCGCGCACACATCCATGTGCAGCAAATACTCACAGTACATAGACAATAGAGGGCACACATCCATGTGCAGCAAACACTCACAGTACATAGACAGTGTAGCGCACACATCCATGTGCAGCAAATACTCACAGTACATAGACAATAGAGCACACACATCCATGTGCAGCAAATACTCACAGTACATAGACAATAGAGCGCACACATCCATGTGCAGCAAATACTCACAGTACACAGACAATAGAGCGCACACATCCATGTGCAGCAAATACTCACAGTACATAGACAATAGAGCGCACACATCCATGTGCAGCAAATACTCACAGTACATAGACAATAGAGCGCACACATCCATGTGCAGCAAATACTCACAGTACACAGACAATAGAGCGCACACATCCATGTGCAGCAAATACTCACAGTACATAGACAATAGAGCGCACACATCCATGTGCAGCAAATACTCACAGTACATAGACAATAGAGCGCACACATCCATGTGCAGCAAATACTCACAGTACACAGACAATAGAGCGCACACATCCATGTGCAGCAAATACTCACAGTACATAGACAATAGAGGGCACACATCCATGTGCAGCAAATACTCACAGTACATAGACAATAGAGGGCACACATCCATGCGCAGCAAATACTCACAGTACACAGACAATAGAGCGCCCACATCCATGCGCAGCAAATACTCCCAGTACATAGACAAGAGAGCACACACATCCATGTGCAGCAAATACTCACAGTACACAGACAATAGAGCGCACACATCCATGTGCAGCAAATACTCACATTACATAGACAGTAGAGCGCACACATCCATTTGCAGCAAATATTCACAGTACACAGACAATAGAGCGCACACATCCATGTGCAGCAAATACTCACAGTACACAGACAAGAGCACACACATCCATGTGCAGCAAATACTCACAGTACACAGACAAGAGCACACACATCCATGTGCAGCAAATACTCACAGTACACAGACAATAGAGCGCACACATCCATGTGCAGCAAATACTCACAGTACACAGACAATAGAGCGCACACATCTATGTGCCGCAAATACTCACAGTACATAGACAATAGCGCGCACACATCCATGTGCAGCAAATACTCACAGTACATAGACAATAGAGGGCACACATCCATGTGCAGCAAACACTCACAGTACATAGACAGTGTAGCGCACACATCCATGTGCAGCAAATACTCACAGTACATAGACAATAGAGCGCACACATCCATGTGCCGCAAATACTCACAGTACATAGACAATAGAGCGCACACATCCATGTGCAGCAAATACTCACAGTACACAGACAATAGAGCGCACACATCCATGTGCAGCAAATACTCACAGTACATAGACAATAGAGCGCACACATCCATGTGCAGCAAATACTCACAGTACATAGACAATAGAGCGCACACATCCATGTGCCGCAAATACTCACAGTACATAGACAATAGAGCTAAAACTACTAACAAGTCATACAAACAAATATAAAGCTCAAAAATACCTGAATATAAATTGTATTAGGCTACATATTATTTATGATTAAATTATTTTAACTACAGAAGTTTATTAAAGTATATTTTGTGGGCAGTGGTGGCTTAATGGTTATGCACTTGTAATTGAAAGATCGGGAGTTCGAATCCCCGACCAGCAAGGCACTACTGAGGTACCCTGAGCAAGGTACCGCCCCCAAGCACTGCTCCCGGGGTGCTGAATTAGCTGCCCCCTGCCATGTCACGACGTCACATATCGGTTAAATGCAGAGGACACATTTCGTTGTGCTGTGGTGTGTCAACAATGACCACTGATTGCTAAATTCTAAACTCTTATGCTAGCCCCACATGTGATCATGTTTCCCCACTGGTCTGAGGCCGGGTCTTGCGGTTTCTGCTGACCTTTGACGACACTCTGCAGCTTCTCCATGTGATCGTGCAGCTTGCCATTGTAGATCACTGCCGCAACAGAGAAGATGATCTTGGGCTGGATCTGGGAGAACCGGTCCAGCACCCCCTGGTG
Source organism: Paramormyrops kingsleyae (assembly GCF_048594095.1). NCBI lineage: Eukaryota > Metazoa > Chordata > Actinopteri > Osteoglossiformes > Mormyridae > Paramormyrops > Paramormyrops kingsleyae. The sequence continues at coordinate 40,317,267 of NC_132798.1, forward strand.
GCAAACAGCAGACATGCAATCTCATGCTCAGTCAGCACACAAATAAATACATGACTCTTACACACATGCACAGACACACACATGCACGCACACAACAAGATGCAATTAATTGATAAAATGGGTAAATAATAAACTTACTAGCCAGAAATATCAATTTGTTAAATTAAATAACCAAATGCATTCAATAAGCAACTGTCCTCTTATTTACCATGAAAGAATTATTGTGGTAAACACAAAATCAAAATTTGGCAATCTCCAAATCCACCAGCAGAGGGCAGTCATACACAGTCAATCCATTGTAGTGTCTGCTAATAACAAAGCAGGTCAGGCTATTTAGAGCTAGAGTCATGTCATAGAAGCTCCCTTTCCAGCAACATCTCACCACAGATACCGCCTGGCCCCTGGGTGTCCCCCGGCTGAAAAACCGTCACTAAAGTGCCCTTTAGAATGGCGAAAACGGCACTATGGCTGCCCATCACAAGACCTAGTGTCGTGTAGGGTGCCCCCCTTCATGGAAAAGGACGTGATAAAGTGTCTTAATGAGTGCCCTTCTAGTGGAGGAAATGCGACACAGTGCCCTTACAATGGCCTAAGCGCTTCCTATGGGTGGCCTTCCAGTGGACAAGGGTGCCGTTCTATGCCCCCCTCACATGATTATGTGTCCCAAAGGATGCCCTTTTCAGTGGGGAAAATGTGATATAATGCAAAATACAGTGTCCGTACAATTGGGTGCCCTCTAGAGTGCCCTTCCAAATCTCAAAGATATTTTTCTCTCCATTACAAGGGCAGTTCATCATGTTCTCACTTGGAAGGGCACCAATTTCATGACGAAAATGAGATGCAGTGCCCCAATAGAGATGCAGTGTCCTAACAGAGATGCAGTGCCCTAATAGAGATGCAGTGTCCTAACAGAGATGCAGTGCCCTAATAGAGATGCAGTGTCCTAACAGAGATGCAGTTTCCTGTACATGCAAGAAAAGCAGATGAAATAATGTACCATCTGGGTGTTCCTATGTGTAAGGAAATGTGATATCTAGGTTGCCTCTGCAGTCGACAAAACATTAGTTGAATAATCTTATGGAAGATGAAGACTACTTCACCACACATAGCGTGCCATTATTCTACTTGGGGGGGCACACATCATGCAATAGATTTTATTTTTATTTTTTCGCTCCTGCCTTTCAAACAGCCTGTGTCGGCCAGTGACAGGCCAGGCGTTCCCATTTACACCCAATGACTGGTGAGCTTTACAGAGGAATTCTATTATCGAGCCAATCACCTTAAGGATATTCATGACAATTACCACATCCAATGATATGCTTTTCTTTAACCATGTGACATCTGGAGGGGGTCAGGTGTAATGTGATGCGCATGCTGGCACACAAACGGAGGGGAGGACAGCAGCCGACAAACGGCACACAGGAATACCCCAGCAGACAGACACTCACGTTAACCCCAAAGTCTGGGGAGGTGGAGCTCCAGATGGCGCCGATGCTGGCCGCCGCCAACATGGCCTCTACGGCGTGTATCCCATTGGGCAGGTATCCTGCGGGAGAGCAAGACAAGGGAGCACACACCTAAAGCAAGGCACCGGCAGAGAGAGCTGCACGTACATGTGCAGACATGCATATAGACAGACGCACAAGCAGATCTGCGCAGACATACGTGCAGCCTGTGAACTGCAGTAAACCAGGAAATACATTTTGCATGTGCCACACTCCGCACTGAACACGTTGACACTTTAGAAAGCAACACCCACTAAATATCTGCAAGTCACTCAGGCAAACTAAATCACATGCATCTCTGTCAATCATACATGCGTGAACAAAGTGAAATTGAGATGGGGGTTAAGATTATTTTAATTCTCTGTTTTTTTTCTTTTTGATTCCATAAATGAGATCAGCCCATAGTGTGTGCTGGAATGAAGGACCCTCTCACCCCAGTCAGCTCGAGCTGAAAGCTGACAGAGGCTGGAGGCAGTTTGGTGATCCGATCTCCAGTTAAAAGGTAGATGGGGATTAAACTTTCATCTGGTTACACAGGAGCCAAACAAGGGACACGATCATTTATCTACATTCATATATTATATATATATATATATATACACACACACACACACACACACACACACACACACACACTATGCTATAATAAAACAGACTTAACTTAGACACCTGGATCTGTTTTGTTCTAGATTAAAATCCAAAGAGGAAACACCAACAGAAAAAAATGACCCGGATCTGTAAACACACACCCAGCGGCACTAAGACATACACATCCACGCACAGGGAGCAGGATCTATGGTTATCCGGCCTAGACTGCAGTTCCTCATCACCTGACAGGCATGTTACTCCATCAGCCATGACCTCCAGGTCAGCAAATTAATTTTAGAGACTTGAACAAACCATGTAGCAGCTGGATAACCATGACAGTAGCACATACACAACAGCCATAACAAATCAGAGCTAAACTGAGAGAGATGGAACATGGATGAACAACTCAATGGGAAAGAATAAGAGGTACAACTTCCAGACATGCAAGGTACACAAAAACAATTACGTGTTTATATATAAATATATCATATTTAATTGAGAATGACTGAGCCAATCAGGCAAAACTGATCTCATAGCAGTATTAAAATCCATCAAGTTCCACTGATTGCAAAAAAGGAGTCACTATCTGACACACATCAGGGCCGATACTAACAGCCTGGCTACAGCTAGAAGTGGAATTCGCCCCACAGCTGCAAGCAGCCAACATCAACAATGCAACCGTCCAACATTCTCCAACATGCAGCCCTTAACATACACGCCCATCAGCACACATCAGCAGCCCATTTATAGGAGCCAGACAAACTATGCCGAAAAATCACACACGTATACATACACGCACACGCACACGCACACGCACACACACAAACAGCCGGTATGAAGGCTTTTCATTTCACTGCTCTAAACAACTTGCTATGCTTGAATGTGCCATCCAATACCTGACAGCCACCAGGGAGAGAGAAATAAGCACATCCTGACCAATGTAAAAAAGACATACACAAGAACCCACAAAAACAAACAAAAGTAACCACTGTTATTTTAAAAAGTGATATTTCGATTTCATGCTCCCCACAGTGCATTTGAGGGACTAGCATGCAAGAGCCCAAGCCATCGGAGCAGGAGTTTGATTGCATGCTGACAGGTGAGGCTTCCTGTCCTCTCCTCTCTTCCACAAAACCTCCGCTCTGCACAGCACTCATCTGCTGACATCAAGCCCACAGTTACAGCACTGATGCAGCATGATCCCCACTGCAAGGTAGGCCAATACCAGAGGCATATTCTTTATAACACTGGTTAAACTGGTCTTACGACTGCTTCTAAGTTCTCAGAAGGTGGGAGTGTTTCTTACAAAGCCAGTGTAGAAGAAGCCTCATTTGTAATGTAAGTAATGGGTACCTTTTTAATCAGGAGAGCATGCAGTCAATTACTCAAGTCAAAATATACAGCCATGTCCCCCAACTGCCACCCTGCCTGTCGTCATACCATTTAGGTCTGATTTATGCTGCTTGGGCAATCAGAGAGATTGCTCCACTCCCCTGGATACAGTCGACCATTGCCGACTACCCCCCCCTGCCCCCCCACCTCATCCTCGAATGCGAGCAAGTCATACAGAAACATCCCAATCCATTTACTGCCTTGCTTTAAAGGGGATGAGCATTAAGCAGATGAAACTAAGTTAAAAAAGACTGATGGACTATGCAGGGGTCATTCAAAAGAGCCTGTTAAAAGAGGGGGAGGAGCATCTGTCCATGACGCAGTTCACTGCGGCAAACGCTCATAACTGCCCTCTTCTAGAAAGAATGCTTTCCATTCCTGTGATGCATACAGTGTGACGTTACCAGCCGACACTAATGCCAGATTGTGATTGAGTTCCAATAATAGAAGTTTGGCATGCACTAAGAGTATGGCAGTGTTTATCTGGGTGGATTGACAGACACTGCAACTGCAGGCTAAATCTTAGATCAGTGTTACAGAAACCGGTCCTCAGGGACCTGTGGACTGTCTGTCCATGTGGACTGTCTGGCAGGAAGCTCGAATGGAGCAAAAATGTGGGCCGTCTGGGGTCTCCCCAGGACTGTATTGAGAAACACTGTCTTAGAGCACTAAACTAGCCATTAGCATGTGTTATACTGGAAGCACAATTATCCTGATTTGGAACTTTTGGATACTGCTCAGTTTTTATGCTCTGTTGTGATATGCTAGAGAGGTACTCGCCGCACTACTTTGACAGCTAAACGATAATCTCTGCATATGGCTCTGGATTAAGGCTCCCAATGAATTACTGCAGTCAACAGACATTGGGGGAGCTTCACTGACACTGAGATAGGAAGCAAACTGTCAGCATAGAGAGATTCAAGATGGTGCCTGGTGATGCCAGAATTTCAGAGCGATCCTGCAAAGTGTGAAACGAGCGTTTAGTACAGGACAACAGAGGAGCTGAAAAGTAGCAACAGCCGATACCAAACACCACAAAGAAAATGCATCATGGACCGTCACGGGAAAAACCACAACCACAACTGAGAAATGACGCTCTGGTTTGGGACAAAAAGGAACAATTTTAAGCATCTGAAGTAGGAATGGCCTTCTGCAAATACATACAGAAATATCTTGGAAGAAGAAAAAAAAACACTCAGCTTTGGTTATTTACATGATGCAGCAAATCAGAAACAGGTTTTCCAGTGTAGGTCTTTTGCAAGTTGCAAGAATGAATTTTCTGAAAAGTGCTTCCAGGTTTATTTTACACTGAACAAAAAAATGAAATTAATAATGCTTATTGTCAGGCTTCCTGTCAGGTAAAAAGCACCGCCTTCTGTGTTTCCGAGGCTGCTCCCCGATGCATGCGACTGCGGTATTCCAACAATCAGGCTATGACAGCATGCAGGGAAGCATGAAGTGCTGCTTTACAGCATTGCATTGGGTCCTGAAGTCAAGGTGAGAAAGACATTTCAGCAAATATGCAAAACCTCTTGAAGGGGACTCAAGTCTCAGTTTTACCAATTATTATGCAACTGACAACATATTTTATCACTTCCCTGAATTACTGCTTTTACCTTGAGAACCAGCAATTAATTTAAACTCACTTTTCATACTCATACCGAAACTGTCACAGTGTGAGTGTGATGCTGTAACTATCATTACTGATAATCGCAGTAATAAATGCGACGGCCATAGGCAGGATCCTGCTGGGCAGCTAATACTGCAGCACTTCAGCAAACGGAGCTTCCTGGAGCGTAGCCTGCTACCTGCTACATATGCTACATACTCAGAGCATGCAGACCAGTGAGAGATGACATCATGCTCCCGGCTCCTTCCATTGTCAGAAATCAGTACTGCGGGACAGAGAGCTGGGTCACAGCAGACTCATTACATTGCTCGTCAGGAGCTGGGCTTTGCGCGCTAACAGACGTCACCTACAGCACTGTGCTCTGGGTTTTCACGAGAGAATCAACACTGGGTTTAGGATGACTACCTGGTGTGGTGTAATTCTTCTGAACAGTGACTGGCAGCAGCTGGGAAATACCTTCCCAAAGGGACACACACATCCTGGCACATTGCACCTTCAAATCAAAGTCACCCCGGTCTCAGGCACTGCCACATTATATAAGTTACTTTATTATTATTCAAAACTAATAAAGTGAATTATTTCAGAATGAACAATTCTTGCAAGAACAATAATTGAAATGAGATTACTAGGTAAACGATGATTACATACCAAGGGGGTTGAGGCTGATTTGGTCCTCATCAATGTTGAAACTAAACCTGAGCGACTGGCTGCATATGTGACCCCACCCACTCAGGCCTTCACAGGCCCCCATGGCTGCACAGTGACACCACCCACTCAGGCCTTCACAGGCCCCCATGGCTGCACAGTGACCCCGCCCACTCAGGCCTTCACAGGCCCCCATGGCTGCACAGTGACCCCGCCCACTCAGGCCTTCACAGGCCCCCATGGCTGCACAGTGACCCCGCCCACTCAGGCCTTCACAGGTCCCCATGGCTGTATATGTGACCCTGCCCACTCAGGCCTTCACAGGCCCCCATGGGTGCACAGTGACCTCACTCACTCAGGCATTCACAGGCCCCCATGGCTGCACAGTGACCCCGCCCACTCAGGCCTTCACAGGCCCCCATGGCTGCACAGTGACCCCGCCCACTCAGGCCTTCACAGGTCCCCATGGCTGTATATGTGACCCTGCCCACTCAGGCCTTCACAGGCCCCCATGGCTGCACAGTGACCCTGGCCAAGTGGGCCTTCACAGGCCTACCGAGCTCCAGTTCACCAGTTGTACTCACCCACCACTCTATCACCCGTGCGTACACCCATCTTCCTCATGGCGGCGGCAAAGAGCGCCACGTCCCGGGACAGCTCCCTGAACGTCACCTTGGTGATCTCATCACTGGCCTCCGCTGCAGGAGCATAATGAAAGAAAGGCGTCAGGATGTTCCAGCACACACCATCTCCCATGGTGCAAGTCTCCCACACCTGCAGCAGTCTCACGCAGGTTCAAATCAAGCTTACTCTCCTTCTGTAAATAGAGCCACATTTGTTTAAGATTTCAACTCCTGTACCGGTTACACAGAACATTGTGTTACAGAACTGCTTACACACATTCCACTGATCTGTACCATAATACTTTTGGGAAACAGGCTACAGTGCTTCTGCTGCTATACTGGTAGTGGAATGATACCTCTAGAACATTCAAGTTAAAACAAACAGCTTGTGGGTCACCTGGGGGTGCTTATATTTTAGATACTTCTGTTTCAGGGTGACAAAGCAAAGGTTTGTGGACAGAATGTGCTGTAAGTGACATATTCGGTGGAAGGAGACCCTGATTTCACAAGCATCAAGATACAATCTCTCAGTTTCACAACAGCATTACTGACCTGATTGGAGGGTGCAGAGTGGACGCACCCTCTGGCATGGACTGAAGCTAAACATACACAGCAAATGATCCCCTGACAAACGCTGAGCTTCGTGAGGAATAAACAAGGCCATTCAAAGGGCTGTTCCATTAGCCTATGAAACAGCACAGATGCCACCCAAAGCAGCAGGCCTAATCAAATCAGTGAGGGCAGCAGCGATACTTCAATTGCAGGAGAAACGCTTCGTTACCCAAAAAATTACTTTAGGAACAGCGATGATACCCGCCTCCCCAAAGCATAGTCTCCGCGAAGGGACATGTAATTTAATTTACTTATTCCATTCAGTCACAAGTTCACATAATATAAAACCGATGCTTTGATGTCATAACCTATTTCTCGGAGAGACAAATACATCTACTTCCCTTTCCAATGAATGATTTTCTTTGTAAATTGCATCAAATACCAAATACTCTGTGGTTTTTACACTACATCATTCTGACAATGCACAAATTATTAAAAACTGTTCGTGGCTCAGTCATTCTGGGCTTCCGTGCAGCATGTGTGTGTGGAGTTTGTATGATGTCCCCGGCTTACTCCTGCAGTCCCACAGCATGCAGTCTAGGTGAATTTCTGACTCTTAAATTTCCCAGCATGTTTGTGCATTGTCATGGTCTGGCAACCCACGTTGCGATGGTTTGGCAACCTGCCTTGTACCGATGCTTCCTGAAATACAGCCCTATGCAAAAATCTTAGCGAGCCAATGAAAATGATGTTTAAATGATCTTCACATTACTGTAAAAATATGATACAACATTCAAAATGGGTTAGCTTAGCCAATTCAGAACTTCTCCTAAAGTCACCCAGAATTTATAGTATCCATTCAATAAACCCATGCATCTGCCAACTTGACCATTAGTGTACCATTTTTGGCTAATCAATACTTTATCAAGTTATTTAAATATGGTTAGATAATTGAGCCAGTGGTGAAATTTAACAAATGCATGGAATGTCTGAGGTGCCCCTGAGGAGAGGTTTGGGAACCAAAGTGATGCACATCTAACCATCCAGCAAGATATCAGTACCTTTTGAGGCAACTGAAAAAAATCTTTTTACTTTTATTGTGTTATAGTTCATCTGTATATATTTTATGTCAATTTTTTTTGTCCCTGAGCAAATATACACGTGCTACCTAGATAATTAGTTATAACATTTTATTTGGCGTCTTAAGACTTTTGCAGAGTTCTGTCATTTCCAAGCTCACCACAACCATATGCTAAATAAACCGTATGGCTGGATGGATTATTCTGGCCTTTTAAGCATGAGTGAAAATTTAGCTAGATATGGATGCATGTGCTATTAATATCCAAAGCAGGTTCCCTCCAAACCACAGCAGTTTCCCATCTACCTTTACAGGGCTGTAGGCCTTCATCAGGTGATCACACATTTAGGAGGGAAATTTACATGAACTCCTCCCTCAACACCAGCTATCTGCGGACGGAGCTACACACAGTGCAGTCAGGCTTCCAGCCAGCTCACTTACTGGCTGCATATAGGGCCACTTTGTCTTGATCTTTGTGCTTCAGAAGGTTCTCTGCATAGTTCAGGCGGCTGCCTTTGAACCATTCGGGGACATCCGATATCCTCTTAGACAGATCAACAACCTGAAAGAATGGAGAATGTGGTAATAGGGCAGCTGAAAAGGCCAAAAATACATGCATCAACTTGGTGTTTAATGCCAGGTCATCAAGACAAATATTACTTGTAAAAGATTTATTTAATTACTGATGCTGCTACTAATATAATAATGTATAATGTAATGACAACAAGCTTGAAGAGACTTCAGCCATCACACAAATCCAGGTTAACTGTAGCCTTCAGCAGAGTACCCAAAAATGGTAAATATGTCAAATTAAATCACCTCCTCGTAGATCTTTGAACTAACGATGCCGCAAAACTTCCAGACTTCAGCCCAGAATTCAGCATAATTCTCCACTGACCATTGATACAGCTCGTCGTAGGTGGCTGAGGATACATTGTAACAATTAACATGAAAAAAATTAGCGCCATCGCAACCAGTACAGAATCCCGGGACTTAAAGCCCTTTCAAGAGACACGGTTAAAATGTCAGGCACACATAAGTTAGCTTTGGTGCTGCAGTGACAGCGTCCCCCTAGACAGACAACAAACTGAAGAAAATACGGACAGATCCTTAGAAGAGGCGGCAGTGTGCTTTAATGTATCCTTAAATGTATCCCTGCGCTGACACTGAACAGCCAGCTAGAGCTGCCGATTCATCAACACTGACATCACACTTCTCCATACTAATCCCATGCTACTGAAGCTAACCTCCTAGCCACCGAAATGTGTGTCCCATTGGTCCCGCTTTTTACACTTACCCAGATTCAGCCCGAAATCCCGGTTCACAAGGCTCCTGAATCTGTCCATTTGGGTATTTTTCTTGGAGTCCGGGTACCACATTACCTTCGACTCCATGATTTTCTCACTTCTCTCCATTTCTTTAGACATCGCGAATCCTTGTACTGTACCCGAACGTCGTCCTTGCTTAGCTTGGTCTCCAGCAACAGCTAGCTCGATTGATTCATTCACTGTCCTCCCGTCTTCCTCTAACCCTGTAAAATAATTCACCCCTCCCACATTGCGTCGCCTCATGACGTCTGACTAAGGCAAGTTGATTATCACAATCAGAAAACTTTTACGCGTTGGTAATTGCAAGTCGTTTTTTATTCCACTTCAAGCACACATTAATAACGTGCCAATCATATATTACTGAATAAACGAACTCAGCTCTCGTATGAGAATTCTCTTTAAATATTCATGACACTGCACAACGTGCTGTTCTGCCCAAAATCAACTGACTATATAGCTGTTATTCGTTCTGAACAAATGAAAGCAATTAAACATTAACCACATACTAAGAAGAGCTGTAAATAAGAGAATTGTGCTTTGCTAAGCATGCTGATATCGCTTGAGACACGTCTGAGAAAGTCATATAGTAGCCTCCTTCATCCGAGGCCAGGCGGAACAACATGCTTGCTGAGCACGCCACCCTCACGGCTCACATCTGATTGGTGTATTAGCTGGTTCCATATCAGCTGAGACCTCAGTACACAGATACGGCAAGTGAGCGAAGGCAATTTTGACCAATCACAAAACAAATTGGGGTTCCGCCTTCGATATGGAACGCTAGTTATCGACCAATGGTAAAGCTAAATTTTAGAGGTGTGCCCAATGAAACGCCCGAAGGCTAAACCAACGACAAACGGGGAAGGAGTCTGAAGCGTTGTCTGAAGAAATGCAGAAACAAAAAAAGAGAAGAATTTGGCTAAGCGGCATTATTTCGATTAATCGTTTAGCAGTTTTTAAGGAATGTTTTATGGACAACTCTCTCTCTCATATATATATATATGTGTGTGTATTATGTGTGTTTTAATTTAAAAATAAAGTTGCATTTCAGATTTGTTTCGATATTTAGCTTAATGGCCGTTTATGTTATTTGTCTTATTCAACGCGGTTGATTTAAAAAAAAAATGATAAATGGCCTTTATTTGCCATTTGCACGAGTACTAGTATAGGTACACTTAAATTCTTCTCTTCACCTACACAAGGGGTGTCAAACTCCAATCCGGGGGGGCCGGAACCCTGTGTAGCTTAGCTCTTTCCCTATTCCACCACAAATGATTTAGCTTATGACAGGGGTACCCAATCTTATCCGCAAAGGGTCGGTGTGTATGCAGGTTTTTGGGATAACTTGTAGGTCAGCTGTTCAAACCCAGGTGTGAGTATTCTTTCAGCCAATCAGTCCTCTAATTAGTAATCCAATTAGGGAGTTGCAGCGAAAACCCGCATACACACCGGCCCTTTGCGGATAAGATTGGGTACCCCTGGCTTATGAGCTCTGTGGTAATATTAGCCCAAGGAGTTGAATCAGGTGTGTTAAATGAGGGTAAACCCTTTCAGGAAAGTTTCACACTCAACTATTTTGCTGAACAACATTTGTATGTGTCCATATAACTGTTTCTGACATTATGAAATATGGGTGTTGTTTTGTATTAAATAACTACAGAAAATATTTCTTATTCTTTATTTCAACTGAATGAGTAAATGAATATTCATAGACAGTTATATGGACACTTACAAATGTTGTTCAGCAAAATAGTTGAGTGAAAGATGAGAGAGGGCCAGAGAAACTCATTGAACTTGGTTTAATGTTGATTCGTTTAAAAATGAAAGAGTTATTGCAATTTATCCAACTGCAATATTGATAGACTGTTATAGGACACATACTGTACAAGTGGTGTTATGCTGATTGGCATTGCACTTTCAAGACGGTCCCTAAATTTTCCGGCAGTTATGTGTGAGCAGAAGGATATTCCCATCTTGCTTTGTATTTTTAATTCATATTGCTGGAGAATGTGGAACTAACTTAGTGTGAAATATTTTCCTCCTTTAACTTCACATGTGGAGCCTCATCTGAAAAGAATTGCCATCATGATCCCGAAGATATTGCAGTTTAGATGTCAGTGAAATGTAGCGAATATGGAACATAAAACCAACTTCACCGCGGTTTGATATTGTATCACCGGCGGGGAGCATGTACCAGTATGCCCCGCGTGCAATTGTAAATAGCCCTTGCTGTGTTAATGTTAATGGTCCCATTTCCCTATTGTCGCGCGTGTGTTTGCCAGTGTCTTGTGTATACCCGGTCCGATCGTCACGTGTATTTAGCTTATGTGAATCTCCCACTGTATGTGCATCTTGCAGTTCGGCGTCTGACAACCTTGTGTTTCCCATCTGCTTATCTGCTCTTTGGATGCCTGTTGTATTCCTTTTATGGACTGCTAATAAAGAGCGTGTTTTCCCTGGCAAGCAAGTCTCCATGTTTCTCTCTGCTCCCGCGATGCCTCGGTCCATCTGGTGCCACAATATCGAGGGGAAATTGTCGTGATAATTATCGTTATCATTTTGTCACCCAGCCCTAGTTGTGAATGAACATTTCTCGCAGGTGGCTCCTCCAAAGTCTGATTTTGTCTTAATTTAGTGTCTTTACAATGAAATTGTTGGGTTCCATGCGTTTTTCCACAATGACACCAGCCCATATGCCACATCAACCCGTAATGGAGCTGTTTTTGAGTCATAGTATTTTTAACGTGCGTCCCCAGTGACCATTATGCTTGATTCTTCGAAGGCCTTCTGATGGTCTGTGTCACATGTCCATATTGTTGTTTTCATTAATTCCTTCTGTGTGTGTGTTTTCTTTGGCAAACTTCAGACTGTAGGGCATGGTGGCTAAGTCTGTGACAGCCTGTAGAAATGTAGAGTTTTGAACACCCAATTGTCGTTTTACAGGTATTTTAAAAAGCGCCTCCTACTCACCTGCAATGCTACATTATTGTCTGTGTGAAAATAGGTAACCTGTGCAATGCTGACACTGATGGTTCATATGATCATTTTTTCAGTTAAAGCATTTGCATTTAAACTACACATTGGCATAAAAACATCCCGGATATTTTGCATGAAGATTTATATTCATGACAGTATTTCAAAAGACAATTTGTTTGAGGTAATTATAATGTAAAGGGAAATGCAGGATTTCCTTTATCTGCTGTTCATGGACCTGTTATTTGCGATTTTAACTCTTTAATGTATTAGTATCCAAAGAGAAGTTCTTTTAATCTGTGTGTGGAAGTCATTAACAGTAAATCAAGAAATCAAACACTGGGTATGTTACACAATATAAACTCCAATGAAATGCCACAAACTTACACCATATTAACGGAGTTTGAAAATCATTTTGAACAATTGTGAAAGCCTGACTAGATTTGGAAAGAAAATGCAAGCTGACATCCAGCCATATTGGGTGTAGCGGGACCAGCAACCAATCAAAATGTACGGTAAGCACACACCACATGATTATGCAGGTCTGACTGACTAAACAGCATAAATCAGCACCTGTCTGATCACCCCACAACCATTTCATCATAGGAGACTTTGGCAGTCTTTCAGTTGAAGTTACAGTAACTCAGAGCCAGATTTAGGTTAATAAAGGTCAGAAGTGGACAATGATTTTTAATCACACTGTCCCCTTGGTGAATAAATTAGTTTGTTAAGCTGTTTGTGCTGTTACTTGCAACTTGAAACCCATTAAAAAACATTGACACAAAACCATAACAGTAATGATAAAGTAATTTAATTCAATTCCAAGCCTCTACTTCACTTTAAAATTATACCTTCATATCACAACACTCATAACACATCAGTAGTCAACAGCAGGCATTAGATATACCACTCCCAAAACCACAAATACTGGAAATTTTCATATCAAAAGAAGAAAACATACAAAAAACAGAAGTACTTGCTATTTCAAAGTTTTAAACACAAAATTCAGTGTTTCAGTGAGAAAAAAAAGAGTGAATGAGGAAATGAATATTGGCAATAGCACATTTAAGGTGTATTTGTCAAAGAAGTTGTCTCTTTGTGCTGATTCTCACAGTATGCTACTCTCCTTTATTTCATTTACAGTGTCAATACTTCCCTTCTTTAAATAGCAGTCCTTCACACACTACTTCAAAACCTGAATACTTGCAAATATTCTGAAATGATACTTTGGTTGAACCTCACACCAGCAGAACAAATTAACCCTGGTCTCTATACTACAGTGCAATATGCAGAGAAATAATCAGCTCTTCAAAATACAACTAATAGGCCTGCTTTCTTGCATACACTAACACGCACATGAAAAGTGTTGTTGCGACAGCCAGCAGCTACATAGCACAAGAGATGCAAAAATGAAGCTTATTGCCTGGGAGCTCCACAGCTTAACTGATGAAACTAGGAAAGCATAACACTACTACCCTGTGGATTAACTGCTTTTATTTTTAAGCCATTTTTCATTTTTAAATGGTCATGTTTCTACAGCACTGAAACATTTAAAATACTATCCAAAGACTTCCAAATATCAACTTCTTAATCTTTAAGAATTTCAGAATCTAATAGGAGGACCCTAATGTCACACTATCACAAAAAGCTGTTTCACTATGCACAGAACGAAAAGGCCAAACATGCAAAGCAGTAGCAAAAATTTAACAGAAAAAGGACCAGGTAACAAGCATGTCAGAGTAATCCACATGCAATGCTGATTTCAGTATGAACTCGATGGCCTGGACAGAGAGTAGGGCAGGTCGCCCTCTAATGGCACCTTATGGGAATATTGGTTCAGCCTTCGGACTGGGCACCCCCCATTTACATTTATATTTCACACAGCATTTCTGGCCACAATTCAGATGCTAAAATATATCAAACTGTAGCATATACAGTGAATTCCCCCATGGTTGAGAATGAAATGATAACAGCAGAGGTTCTTGAAAACAAAGGAAAAATACTCTTACTATATACAATAATATTCTTGTTTAATAATGAGCACAAAGATGCCTGAGATATTAAATTTAAGTGAAAGGACAAAAGCCAGAGATGAGTATAATCCTTTTGATGAAGGACCACACTCGTTACAGAATTTGGCTCAATGTCTTCAATCAAGTACTGTGGAATCCCTTAGATTTAAAGAATATCTAACATTTTAATAAAAACTCTTGATAGATAATATTTTTATGAAAATGATCTAGTTTTATTTGCTTACAGTTACTATTTTTAACCCCTAATTTGACAGGCCTTTGAAAAATAGAGCTAAAATTAATTCAAGCTTTAAGAAAAGCCAATATAAAATTCAACATGGATTCATGAATAAGCAGAGATCTTACACATTTCCACAGTAGCACATGATGAAAAACAAGAATCTGGACAAAAACGCTAAAGATCTCCTTAGTCGATAGTAAATATAAATACAGAGGCATGCACATGTGATTTGAGATGCAACAGCAACGCAAGGCTACTTGGTCACCTTAAGCCAAGCGTGCAATGAGCTACTGTAGCTGTCTTACTGTACTTGTATTACACCCACCAAAACGGGTGGGGCTGCTTCCCTGGCAAATCTTGTTTAGCATTTCTGCTTATAAACTAAGCTGTACTGGACACATTGACTTAACCAGCACTGCTATAACAAGCTTGAAGTTCTCCTGCCACATTACTAGTATATCTTGTTACTGTAAAATTTTTGAAAACTACATAGATATCTGTCACTGAGCCAGCTGAAACTGCTGTGAAGCTGAGAGTAAATAAAAATGGAGGCCTACATTTTTGCTCAATGCTAAGGTGTAATATAACATGGAAATCTTTAACTTCACTATCATGGTTTGACCCACTAACACATATATTGATAAGGTCTTCAATATGTGTAGAGTTTAATCAGCTTACCCTCTGAAATGTCTAAAAATAAACTGTCGTGTTATTACACATAGACCATATATGTTAAATATACATAACAAATATCTATATAAAATGAATAGCCAGCTAAAATCTGACTAATTTGTGCCTGGAACACATTAAATGCATTGTTCCCAGTGCTAAATGAATTCAATCTAAGGCCAACCAAATCCATTCCCAGGGTATGCAGCTGCCTTTAAGAGCTTTGAATCTAAAAGGAGTTGACAGCTACACTCTCATGATTTACACCTTAAAACACAAACTTACTGTGTGAAACACAGGTGCAGTGCTTCCCAACAGCAATTCAGCAAATACAAGGTGCTACAAGAGATTCTTATAAGCAATATTTAACGAATTCCTTCCTCCGGTATTTGGAACGTGTAACAGATTTGCTATGATTTAACCCTGTGGAGTCAAACTTTATGGGGTTTGCATGTTGAGAATGTTCCTTTAACCTCATTACACATGGCTGACAGATGACGTGTAACCCTGTGCTTCTTAAAAGTCTGCGTTTCCACACAGTGCATCAGAATCGTGCGAGACAAGTCTAGATCATGTTAGCAGTTTTACATTTCAATCATTTTACTCATTTATACACATGCAGGTGTAACATAAATACTTCCTAGGTCAGCTTGACAATCTCTCTCTCTCATACACATACACACACAGAAGGACCAGCCCTCCTATTGGTCCATGACTAAAAAAGACCTGAAATTAACCTGGAGAAATCTATTGCTATGGAGGAACATTGACAGTTCATTCAGGATGGCTTGCTGTTTCTCAGCACTGTCCAGAGAAAGCAATCTATTACGAGCAAAAAAGAAAAATAAAATCCATTACTAACAACAGAGACCTCGACTACTGCGGTTGATAAATGGAATGTACTGACCTCACCACACTCTGCTTCATCATAAACTGACTTTAATAAAAGACCAGACAGAAATACACTGGAATGACTGTTGGCTGTAATTAAACTTGAGTTTTAAAACACAACTGGACTTTTATACAAGGGTGCTTCTTCTGAGCTGTTAAGATAAACCTGATTTTCAAAATCATAAGACTATCATACAAGTTCTAGGAGTAGAGGAGAACATGGAACAGCCAGAGAGCAATAATAAAGAAATAATTACTAATGTTAACCTACAGTCCTTCAAGAATGTGAACAGCAATACAGAAGCATGTCTAGCTTTCCAGTAGTAACACGATTTTCATTACAATGCAGCATCTACCACTTTTAACTTTCCATTCCATTCCTGACAATCATCTTGGAAAGCAAAAATGCACAATTTACCAAATTTAAAAAAGAAAAAAAAATTAACAATGAAAACAAGCTGAGACTTGGTGGCCTTTGGGTGGTATAAAACAGCCAGGCCGTGTCAGAGTGTATGTGCCATTATAGTGTTGTTATGTTGGAAAAGAACGTAAGATGCGGTAAAGTAAACATGGAGGACAGAGCGGCTTTCACTGTGTGGGGCTACATGACAGACACTCTGAAAAATCCAGCCAGTCATTTCCTCTGGCTGAGGAAACATCGATCACAGGCTGTCGGTAAACACTGCAGTGCTGTTACCTTCCCCTCATTAGTACTCTAAGAGCTTCCATGACCACCTTCCTGATCTTCCATACATCCGTCCTCTGACACACCTTCACTGTGCTTTGCAACACTACACTAATACTGAGATACGCCATACTGTACTGAACATCTATGTCCTGTAGGTCCCTGTCGTGGTTTGGAAAGTTTAGAAACAATCCCCCCCACCCCCACCCCCCCCCAGATTCAAGCCCATAAATTCAGTATATTGCAGTAACCCACCCCCCCACCCCAGCCCCCCATATCCCTAATGCATGGCAATCTACTGGTCAGCAGAACGCTCCAGGTTGTCGATGACCCGGCTGAGGCGGATGTTGAGCAGCCGGACCTGGGTTTCCAGGTGGTCGATCTTTTCTTCCAACGAGCTGCCGCCTCCCCGGCGCCAGTGGGCCCCAACGGGCCCCGTCATGAAGTAGACGGCCATGACGGCACACAGCGGCAGCACGGCGCGCTCCGGGTCACCCTCGAACTTGTGCAGGATATAGAGGCAGGAGAGAGCAAAGAGAGCTACACGCACCAGCCAGAAGAAGCGGCCAAACGCCAGCCGCAGCACATAGAACAGGCTGCCCAGGAAGAGTGACAGCAGCCAATAGGCAAGCAGCACGGCGGCCACCAATAGCAGGGCCCGCGCTGGCGAGCTGGCAACGGAGGCGGGACTGAAGTAGTGGCTCAAGTTGGATGCTGGGGAAAGGACAGTGTGACAGAAGCACAATGTTAAGATCATTTTATTTTTAAAATAATATTATCATTACCAAAACTATTCTTCCCCTTTTTCAACTTCCTGTACTCCCATTTAAAATGGTCTGACTGCAAACTGTCCAGAATAAATATATGATGAACTGGGGTTAACTTATTTATAACATCTTATATTAAACAGTGTCAGAGGGGAAGAGCTGAACCATTATCAATAACGCGTTTCCAATTTACTTCAGCTGCAAGCCATCGGTTAGGTCAGGTTGGGGAATAGGCACTGGTACAGTGTGTTGCCGATCCATCTGCTGACTTCATAGGAAGAGTCACCAGAGACATGAATGTCACTGCCGAGGTAAGTGAACCTCACTAGAAACTTTAGATCAGGATTTCTCAATTCCGGTCCTGCAGGGCCAGAGTCCAGCAGTTTGCAAATTTCCCTGCTCATACCATATTCAGCTCACCAGATAATTGGCAGGTTTAGTAAGTGTGTCTGATTAGGGAAATCGGCAAACTGTGTTGCAAACTGGCCTTCCTGAACTACAATTGGGGAACTTTGCCTTAGATGTACCTTTTTAGCTAGGCCTAATGCTAATGCTATTTATTTTACTGTCATTCATCCAATTTCTTGGTTTCTCAGACATAGTCTAACAAAAACAGTACAATTCAGAACCATTCCAATTAAGTACATTAAGTTCTTGATATTATTACAAACTTGAAAATAAGCCTTTGCGCGGGAAATCTGCTTCAATAGAAAACTTACAATCAATTCCCAGAACATCCAACAGGTCTGTCCAAATCTTCCACACAGTGTCCAAGAACGAGTCAACTCCATGGACAAAGCGCTCAGTTGTCTTACTGAAAAACTGAAATTAAGGTAACTGCATGATTATGTGGTACATAGTGTGTCCATTTCAGCACTGGAATGTTGTGCAGCATCAGGCAGCCTACACTTATGAACCCAGTGATGACAATTATGAATTTAAGGCTTTTTCAACACGCCATAGTCTTTTACACGATTTCACAAATACATATAACACATACGATAAATACAGATAGCCTACAAGATGCAGCTATAGCAAAAGATAAACAAAATGTACGGACTCAGAAGAAAATTATGTTAGTTTAGTTCAAACCTAGCTCAAGATTAATTAATTGTGTAATTAATCGATAGCCTTTCTAATATAAAAAATATGTGTTCCCCCACACCTGAGGGTAAAAAATATTGGAATAAATAACTATAATAAGCTAAAGTAAGCGTTAATAATATAAAAAATTTTGTTTGCGCCCGATGATGGATGAAGTGTAAATCAGAGAATACATGTAGCAAATTTCTACACCAGTAGAAGATGCTAATTGCTGTTATACCCTCGATCACTAATTTGCTTAAAATTAAATTATTATAGAAAATGTGATATGTCCGTTTTCTTAGAAGAGTGACGTTTAAGTTTTATAATAATACAATAACATCAACATCTGCTTTCAAACTGTTATTTTATAACAGCGACGAAACAGGTATGTCAAGTAATATATTTATTATGCTGAACTTTCGTTGTATTTAAATTGCCATTAAAACACAATGTCATTTGCAAATAATTTAAAGGAACAATATGGAATTTAATCTCAACGTTTTTCCCGCTCAATGAAGTCTTATAACCCAGAAGGAGTCATACAAAGAAAATGTAGGAAATGACAGCATTATGATTACAAGATACGCAATTGCAACATCGACATTTATGCCAGCAAATAACTGACTCTAAAAGCGCCCGGCATGAATTAGACATTTACCGCAAGATGCATCTGCTGAAATTACTTTCTGATCGAAGGAGCGAATGATCAGTAATCAAAAGCATTAACACTCACCTTATATAAAGCCCTGATATTGTCCTCTCCGAAAATGCTGCTCAGGGTTTGGTAAAAAGCGTTCGCCACCCGTCTGAAACTGTTCTGGCTGCCGAAGTCTTTGCGAGCCCGGGCTGAATCGGCACCGTGCAAAGAAACGAAAAGCACCATCGCCAGGACCAGGATCAGCTTTACACCCTGCATTGTTTTCAGCGACTGCAGCACGAGGCTGTTTATGTGTCAATGTTACCAATACGCCTAAGGTTAATTAGCTTCGTGCTATAAAAAAGAAAAAGCAGAATAGTGACCCCGGAACATGAAACAGTCCATTTCGCTTCCGCCTTCTGACAGTTGCCGCCTGGTGTTAAAACTGGGAAGGTGCCAAAGGTGAAAATCGTTACGTAATCCTTTCCAATTTATTTCATATCATGGCATTTACTTATAATGTTTCTTATTAATATACATGTACCATCCATTGTTCACCACTGCCACTATATCATATTTGTTTAACTGTAATCTGGGGCCAGTTTGGGGAATTTATGGTGCAAGGCAGGATTACTAGGAGCTATCGCATAGTATTCAGATATACAGAAATGTATAACAAATGCTATTTACATTCAAGCAATTAATATAAACACCATGGAAAACTCTCCCTTTAGCGAGAAACCAAACGCCATACCCAACCTGCATTCGAATACATAACCACGGCGTTTTGTGGTTCCTTTAGTTTAGCTATTTAAAAGCAGTGCCAATTGTATGGTGGTTGCGATGATCAAATCCGGTAGTGGATGTAATGCGTTTTTCCAGTTCAAGCAGTATCACTCATTAACATTGTTAACAGAACAATGTACTTTAATTGTACTGAGGGATTAATGACTCTTCATTAATTTAGTTATTTAGATATCGTAGCGGGGGTCGGAAGCTGCACGTCGGAGATATTTTCTGGGTGCATTCGCTGGTCTTTCCGGGGGGGCGGATTGTGTGACGGACCTGCAGCTTCTGCGTGTATGTTAACGTTTGAAAAAATATTTCGTATTTCTACACATATAATCTGGTATAGCTCCCGACTGAAAGTACAGAACCCGATTTTTTGAATTTATCTAACAAGCGTCATTTGCATTCTTATCAAAATGGGGAAGAGACAACATCAGAAGGATAAAATGTAAGTCTTCAAAGTTTTTTGTGCATGTATTTGATGTGTTGCTGTATGATGTATCCCTGTTATTTTTTGCACATTATCTTTTTGCGCAATTGTCAGCATTTATTTTTTTTATGTAAATGTCAGTCTGTGATATACTTTTTTCATTGGCAGTTATTGTGTATATAATGAGCTTCTTCTTGTATCTGACTGTCTGGTTTTGTCACATTGATAATGATTTTGATATTTATTTTATTCCTAGGTACATAACATGCTCCGAATATACAAATTTTTACGGCGGGAAAAAATCTGGTAATACTTTCATATATTTTATGTGTTCGATAAAATGTTTGAGTTCCGAAGTTTAGATTTCTGCTTTTAGCTTCGCTTGGTTGCTGAGCTTGTGTATTTGCATGTAACTTACACGCAGAATGTGATAACGGATTTGAATGCAACATAACATAAAAGACAAATAAATAGAGATTATTTAGGAACCTGTAAGGGTTTTCGTTGGCAAACTATTACAACGTTCTGTTTCATCTCTCTTTTTGAATAGAAATTCCACAGGCCAATTTCCGACGTCTCCCATTTGACCACTGCAGGTGACCAGTGTTACGTCACACGGGGTTTATGTGTTTTTCTGATGTTATATAATCCATGGCACTTCACTGTAGGGAAATCGGTTGTCTACTGTAATAGTAGTTTATTAATCTAAAGACTTGTTCATGAATTGTAGTTCGGATTGGAATGTATAGTGTTTGCCTTGTAAAGTTACAATCTAAAAGCTATTTTAAATGATTCTGACTATTTTTAACTAAAAATTGCAACTTAGTTGTGTTGCGTAAGTTTCAGGTAATTTTACAATGTCCTCATGGTTTATGTCTGGCTTGTTGTCTTCTTGCTTGCCTTCCAGCTTGTCCCTTCAGCCATTTGAGTATCCCATGTGTACAGAGGAGGGGGTCGTATTTGATTTGTTGTGAGTATCTCATGGTGAAACTTGTAGCAAATCTTCGATCAGAAAGTAAGCTTTCAAAATTTTGTAGCATTTTGTAGCCATGTTCTTTACAACCTTTAATAATGGCATTTGTCAGCAACATCTTACAAATCTGAACACTTGAGCCAAACAATCCACCCACAAAGGGAGAGCCTGTCAGATTGCCCCTAAATAACCTCCCTCAGTGGTGCCAACCCTCAAGTGGAAGAAAATAGTGTGAATCACTGCATATCCATGCTGCCCCTAACTGTAATTAATAGAAACATTTTGAGTTGTGGTTCATGGGCACTGCAATTGCTCTAAGGATTAGAGAGATACTGTTTGGTTTGGGGACAGCATGATGGTGCAGTGATTAGCGATGCTGCCTCACGCCATACTAGTGGGTATGGAAAATCGATGGAAGATTATGCTTAGATACCCAGTCATCAATGTGGTGAAACAGCTATATAATGTAAAGTAAGCAATATAATTATGTTTACTAAGTTTAGCCTAAGCTCTAGTTTGCAAATTATTTAAAGCATAATTCAAAATCAATGATAAATTTGGTAGTTTCGGTGTTCTTTGTTAACAATGAATGTTACTGTTAATATTGGCTTGGCTGCTGCGCAACTTTAATTATAGGTCTCACTGAAATGCTAAAAGTCTTCTGTTGCTGTTTGTGTAGGAGCATAGTTCCCTGGATAAAGAAGTATGGCACAAATCCTATTTCTGGGGAGGTGAGTTTTTCATGTTTTGGGCAGTGGACATTAGGGGATGGGTTGTCAGAGAGCAATTTTGGAGTCACCACCCTCATTTTAAGAGATATGAAAATACTTAGTCTGTCCCCCACACATGGTTATTATAATACCTTCCCAGGTGCACAGAATTGGTATGCAAAGGTCTCCGGTATGGTTTCTCAGTAACATTTTCACAGTCAGGTTTATTGGACACTTACTTGCTATGGCCACTAGAGGGAGTATGATACTACTGAAAAGAGGAGACCGCAGTTGCGGAAATGACGGGTGAATGAAGCTTTGAGAGTTGCGGAATTGTACTCATCCAACCCTTGGTGTTTCTTCTGTGTTTGAAAACAGTAGACAAATATGTTTACCCTGCAATGTTGACTTTAACTATTAATTATGTCACCAAATTCAGACTAAAAAATGACCTAAAAGTCCATATTTTCCAAATGGCTACATTTTTTTTTTTTTATAATTGTGCAAGTAACCAATATAGGTAGTGATGTGTCTTTGAAATAATAAACTGAAATCCGGTTGTGGATTCCTCTTATTTTCCCCTTGCTGTTTGGATTAGTTGTTGACTTCCGTGGGCTATGGAACATGCTTCATCTGACTGCCTGACAGCTGAGTACTTGTCAGCCATAGCGAGACCAAGGCTGAGTGCCTTAACAAAGGCACTGTGTGGTCATCTCCGCTTATTGGTGTTAGTTTTTAGAAACTCTGCATTCCAGCTTCTCCTTACCCCTTCTTACATTTATATAGTTAAATGATTATTATCTAAGGCAACATACAAGAGTATGGCTTCAGACAGTACCTGCAGCAGTTCAGTGTAAAGGCTTTGCTCAAGGTCCCAGTGATGACATCACTCTCTCCACTACAGGATTTGAACCAGTGACCTTCTGGTTACAGGCCTAGAGCCCTAACCTGCCGAGCCATTAGCCATCTCAAAATCCCATAATGTTTTTTACTAGAACACTAGTGTTGGTAAATTAATGCAATATGTGCATAAGTTCTGAACTTTTAATTTTTAAGTATCACCATTTTTTTGACCTGCTGTAAGTGGCCTCAATCATAATCGTTTGAGAAAATGTGACTGACAGGAAAACTAGTCGGCATGTTTCTTGTTATAATAAAATCATTCAACAGCTGCTGCTTGTGTGGAAGATGCAGACTGAATTGTGGATATTATTCAAGAAGGCTGTGAGCTTCAGGACAAAAGGTCTGACAGTGTTTCCCTCGCACAGACTGCCCATTCAGCAGCACTTGGCAGTTTATCAGCAGGGAAACGGTCGGCGTTGCTGCTGGACAAGTGAGGATTTTATGTTTGTCAGATTATGGTGAAGGGGGGGGGGTGCTGTGAGCTGGAGCCTGAGGTCTGAGGCAAGGCCGATTTTTTTCGGCGGGGTGGGAAGCTCTCACAGACAAGCCTGGGCAAGTTAGCAAGTAGCTGCAGCTGATACGAGTGGCTGCTGGATCTCAGCAACGTTCAGATCAGATGTCCCGGGAATCGGACTGACCCAGCCTGGCCAGCCTCATGGGCACTTCTGCAGCGATAAGCAGTTCCCTCTCAGATGGGAAATGTCCACATTAACCTCATTTAGACTCCATCTGAACTATTTTGTGCACACAATCCTTAAAAAGGTTTCATGATTACCTTGTGCACAGCTGACAGCTTTAATACTGAAGCTGTGGATGCCGCCGGCTAGGAAGCGGCCAGGATGATGTCTGACTGGTACATGTGAGCATGTCAGGATCTCCGCTGTGCTTTTGAGGTGAACATCCTGGCTGATAGCCGAGTGCTGAAGTGGCAGATCAGCTGGATGAGCGGAGCGACTAGGTATAGGGAACACACAGGCTAAACTCGCACAGCAATGTCCTGCGGCAGGATTGTGGAAGGTTGATTCCTGAAACTGTCTGAGTTTATCATGTCTGTCAGTGGGGTAAGAAGAATGAGGAAAGGATGTGGCAGCAGCCTACTTGCCAGACTCCTGCCGAGTGCTGGGTTCCTAAACACTCTGAGCGTAATCTTTACTCTGTTCGGTGCGACGCCCCTATAGCTGCCAGTCCATGGATGCAGCAGGTTGAGCTTCCAAAGGACTTCTGGGTACCGGGCTGTAAGGAGAAGATGAGGCTTGGCCACTTATGGCTTCTATTTGGAATGGCTGGAGGAGATGGATGTGAATTGCCCTGATGAGCCCTCTGTGATCCCTGAAGCTTTCTCATGCTCTTTGCAGCCGCCTGTATTAGCTAGACGGTGGGGCTCCTGTCTGTCATTTCCTGTGTGCTGCTCACGTTGCGCAGTAACCTTGGAGATGAAGGTGCCTACTATGAGGTCATCAGTGGTGTGAGTGCAGTGTGTTGTTCTCTCTCCAGGTTAGTGACCCATCCAGCATCCCGGCGCTCAGCGTCAGGCTGGGATTGTCACCGGAGTTGGACTGGTACTCGGGGCTGTTTTTGGCCTCTGGTCTGATCTTGCGGCAGGGATGTGGCAGGGGACAGAGGGAGGGTAACCCCCTGCTCACTGGGTTCACCTTCCTCGTCCTGGGGCAGAATCCCTGCACCTCATCGCCACCCTGCATCTTAAATCCCACCCAGTGCTGGCGTGGTTGCCCGGTGCGCTCTCGGCTGCCTCTGACGCACATTCTCTGACCGTCTCCCCCTGTCAGCCCCCGTTTCCATGGCGACCTCTGGGGGGGCCCTCCGCGTCACCCGCGAGCCTGTTGGTCGGTGGCTATTTCTGTTCCCCCTCAGCATGACTAATGTCTGCATTTAAAATTGCTCCCGAAGCTTTTGTGCAATTATCGTTTCAAAGCAGTTGCCCACTGCAGTTGTATGTGTTCGGCAAGCATCGGCTGCTTTCTCCTCGGTAGCCCTTAAATTGGGCTGCTTTTTGTTGCTCCTCGCAGACATGAGAGATTGTGTGTCCAGAGTGAGCCCCATGGGGGCATCGCGTTCCGTCCCGCCAGCCCTGTCACACATGCGCTGTCCCCTCTCTGTCTGAATGACTGGCGGGCAGAGACGCCTACTGTCATTGGTGTATTAATCTGTAGATTTTCTTTTTGTTTCCTTCCAGAAACTTGAAGCCAAAGCTCTCATCAAGCTGAACTTCGCCAAGAATAATGATGGTATGTCTGGGTGTGAGTAGCAATATCATGCAAAATAAAAAAAAAAACGACACTTGGTTCTCAAATCTGTACCACGGTGTGGACATCATGTTTTCACCAGGCTTCTTAAGGTGATTAGTAAACCTTCTCCAGTCATACAGCTGGATATTTTTGCCCAGGGAAAACCATTTTGGCTCATGGCTTCTCCCTGAATACCTGTTGTGTCAGTGGGTGTGTGCAAATGTAAGGGAGCTGCATCCTTTTGCCGAGGACCTTGTTAGTGATGAACCACGTGCTCTGATGTAGTGACATGTTTGCACGATGGCTCTGAAAATAACGCTACCCTGAGGTTTCTACATTGATTACCCCCCCCCCCACACACCTTCCAAGGTCAATGTCCTTGTCTTTAGCCGACTCTGCACTTTATTCAGAAAGGTTGTGAGTCATTCCCTTGGCAGTGGTCGTTTTTGACCCACAAAAACCTGGGTGGGTGTTGGTCTTGGTGTGGGGTTGAGCACTGGGGGGGTGCCAATCTGTGTTTATCACACCTCACCGTATAACACGCCAGGCGGGAGCCACTTACTGATAGACATTCACGTTCAGTGGTAGTTCTAGCTTGTATGGCACCCTGAGCGAACCCCACTTCACCCCCCCAAAATTCTTAATAATTTTGCCAAAACCAAAAAAAAAACTAATTTTAAATCAACAATGTGTCTTTGAAACTATATATTCGCAGTATTATGATTTATGGAGTGTGACTGATTTCGCTATCAGCGTTAGCACTGCACAAAGTTGGAGCTGTGCTATTTGATAGATTCCCCCGCTGCCCCTACTTCAGGCTTCCAGTGGGGCGACCTGAGTTTAGCCCAGTCCCGCCCCCCTTCCCATCTCCTACTTCTGAGTGGTAACCTGACTAGCTTACAAACTAGAATCAGGGCGCCTGCTCCGACCCGGCTAATTGACCCACACAGAGACATATCATTGTGTGAATGAGCAGTGGCCCATGTCATTCATACCTAAATCTACCAGTGTTCACATTACTGGAAGGTACACTGGGTCACAGGGCTCGCAAAATCACTAGCCTGACATCCCAGGACAGTCAGGTTTTTGCATTGGGCTACCAAAATGCAACAACACCCTGCCTGATGGGCAATCAAAAATGATTGCCTAAGAAAACTAAAATTTCCTCTCTTATTAGCCTTTTTTCGCTCTTTTGACTTGCTATCTGGAGAACCACCAAGTTGTTGATCTTGATGATGGTTTGTCCGCTGGGAAGGGTGCACTTAAAGCCTTGATTTATAGGAAGCTTTATTTATTGCACAATTGTCATGGTGCATTGTCGGTCATGGTAACGGACTACTCCACCAGTCAAGTACAGCTTTATTATCACATCAGTACACTGCAAATGGTGATTAAAAGCAAATGCTTTAAAGAGAAAACTGGTTAATTCTGGATGAGACCCATACACAGCAAAATGGTTGTGAGCTGCCTGCTATGTGTTATGGAACTAAAAGTCTGGAGGATGAATTTCTTTATTTCTGGCTGGGTACAAAACCTGCAGATGGAAAAAGTCTGGACGAAATGTTTTGGTGTATTCATAGGCAAGCATTATGTTATTTTCATCGTGTAATGGTCGTGTTGAACAATTACGTTGCTCTGTACTGTACTGTTAAGGTTACAGTGCTGTGCCTCTTGTCATTATTACTACAGATCTGGTTTGATCACACATAAGTGAATGTGTTTTAGAGGCAAATTGTTGATCGATTTATTTTATCCCTGTATGTGCGCCTGCACGGACTGTCTGAGGAGTTGTTTCTATTTGCTCTATGTCTGTGATGTTGACAGACTGCTGTGTCCTATGTTCACTGCTGGTGCCAGTTAATTTTGCCTCTATCATACATAGTGGCTGGTTTGCCTAACATGAGCAGATAAGAATGGTCTTTAGGATATGTTTCCACATTTTTTATTGCTTTCTCTAGTATGTATACATAGAAATTGTATTTTTTTTTATTTGAGCTAGCCAAAATTTATTTTGGCTGCTAAAATCTTAGGAATGCCTGCCCAGATTTTGTGAACCCTGGGTTAGACTCTTAGTACTATATATGTGTAGTTATGTATGGTCTTCATATTATGTATTTGTGTTTATGTATATACAGTACTGCACAGAAGTCTTACGCAGTCAAAGAAAATGTTTCAAGGTTACCTGGGTAGTAAGTGTATATTTGCTCAGAAAAAACACAATGTAACATTAGAACATATGTAAATTAACAGTAAAACGATAAACAAGGATTTCTCCTGTTCTCCAAAAAGTTACTGATATTTAGTCTGATGGCTAGATGAACACTGCTTTAGTTCCCTAACCTCTCCACAGGGGCACCTCAGTCATTCCATGTATTTAATTTCACCACTAGTTCAATTAATTAATTTAATTAATTGGTTAACTGAATGAGGTATTGATTAACCAAGCAAGATGGTGTAGTGGTTGAGTAAAAAAAAAACTTGGGTATATTGGACTGTTGTTGCAAAACGTTGCACAAGATAAATAGGATTCAGACTGTATAATATACACAATGTACACAATAAAGGAACAACATTACAGGTTGTACCCTGTACAAAAAGATAATGGAACAGTTATTGCACTGCGATTTGCATTTTGAAGTTCTAGTCTGGTATCCATAAGAGGCGTCGTACCAAATCTGCTGTTTAAAGGGTTGTTACTGCACTGACCCGCACTCATAAAGATATCACTATTTTGATACTCTGAGACCTTTTGATATGGTAGACCGGAACATTCTGTTTGAAAGGCTCATACATTGGGTGTGTTTTTGTAGGAACATGTAAGATTCATTCCCCACTCATGTTTTTTCCCAACTCAGAAACACCTCTAAATTCTCATGCTTTCTTTCATGATTCTGCATAATTCATGTTTTCACACAATTTCATTTAGATTATTGTAATTCTTCCTTCACCTGCTTCTGAAACACTGTTCAAAAGAAACTACAGTTGATTCATAATGCTGCCGCTAGACTTTTTAGCAGAAGTGGCTGTAGAGCACGTTTCTCCTCTTCTGGTTGCTCTACACTGGCTCCCACTGAAATATAGGAATCATTTTTTTGTTTACTTATAAGGCTCTTAACAATCAGGCAACCACTTGTATCCATGACCTTTTGTCCAAATACGCAGCCAACAGGACACTCAGGTCTTCTGATCAGGGCCTTCTTATTACCCTGCCAGGTTCAGGTTTAAGACCAGGGCTGATGGAGCCTTTGTTGCCCCAAGGCTGTGGAACAGTCTGCCTGTGACATTAGATCAGCCAGCATTGTAGCTGTTTACATGCCATCTGCAAACTTCTGCGTACAAACAGGCCTTTAGTGATATTTGAATATCTGTTATGTTACCAGTGAAGCACTTTGTGACATTTGTGCTATATAAATAAACTGCTTACTTGTTTACTCCAACATGAAGATCATTTAAACTAGGAATATGGTTGATTTTTTTCAGTTCCGATCACAATACACAACCGCTGATACCGATACAGTTTCTGATACAAGATCCCTTTTTATTTTAATATAAAATATATTTATACTTTAATATTTTTCAACTAGAAAATACATTTTTCATGTGCATGCCAAAAAAATCTTTAATCAGGCTACTAGACACATACATAACGTACTGTTCCACCTCTTGTACATCTTGTTTTATGTGTTTTTGAGGCATTTTCAGTTCAGTTTGAATATGTTCCAAGCGAGGATATGGAAGTGGGAAATGCTTAAATTGTGGGGCATTATTCTCTCCCACTGGCAACAACGTCACTCACACTTCATTTTGATAGCAGCCCCTCATGTACCACAAGCTGTTGCAAGTGAGCAAAACAGCCCAAGCTAGCGACTCCCAACCATCCATTGCCTTTTCCTTATTACTCTTGTGTCACACAATTGTGTGGGCTTTGTTTAGTGAGTTTCTCCACTAAATGCTACATCCACCTCTCAAAACTTTAGTTTTTACAAAGACTGTAACTGCAACTAGTTGTTCATTTAAAATGTAAAATACTTCCAGATTGTCACCCTTTTATCGGGCTTTCTTATGCTCCTCATTCATCAAAGGGTATGCATGTGACATCACAGCAGGTGGAAATCACTGCGCTCACCCCTACTGAGTAGCAGAATAACTGAGTGGCAGCTTGAATGCCACAAAAACGCAATAAAGAGCTGTCGTGTGACTTATGAATCAGTTTAACAAGACATAGAAATCTTTAAAAATAGGAAAGAAGAAGAAAAGAAGAAATATTTTTACAGACTACTTTAAACTAAATAAGTATCGGACATGGATTGGTTGCATTTGGCCAATACCGAATCCATGTAATGGGCATTGATTGGCACCGAATGTGATTGATATTATAGGTCACTACAGTTTATTTTTGTAACTAATAGTTTAAAATTAGAACGCAGCATCTTCATTCATAAATGCCAACTTGTATTTCTGTTTATTCCCTCTCTTCTCCTGTTTTGGATCAGGAAAGTACCACTGCCCTGTGCTGTACACCATCTTCACAAACAACTCCCACATCGTGGCCAATAAGGTCACAGGAAATGTGTTTTCCTATGAGGTGAGCTGCAGATTGAATTTGACTGTGGCCGTATTGCGCCCCCCCCCCCCCCATATCTGCTGTAAATGAGTCATTTACAACCATGACTGGTCCTGAAGATTTTCTGTTTTGTGTAGGCAGTGGAGCAACTCAACATCAAAACAAAGACTTACAAAGACCTGCTCACTGATGAGCCTTTCACACGGCAAGACATCATCACCCTTCAGGTGCGTGCGTGCGTGCGTGCGTGCGTGCGTGCGTGCGTGCGTGCGTGCGTGCGTGCGTGCGTGCGTGCGTGCGTGCGTGCGTGCGTGCGTGCGTGCGTGCGTGCGTGCGTGCGTGCGTGCGTGCGTGCGTGCGTGCGTGCGTGCGTGCGTGCGTGCGTGCGTGTGTGTGTGTGCGCGTGCGTGCGTGCGCGTGTGCGTGTGTGTGGGTAGTGATATGCATTTTATATTGTGGGGACCAAATGTTATTTTTGTTTGATTAGGGCTGAGCTGGGGTTAAGGTTCTTATAGTAAGGATTAGAGTTATGTCTATAGAGTCCCCACAAAGACAGGAATATGAACTGTGTGTTTGTGTGTGTAGTCTACATCTG
This sequence comes from Paramormyrops kingsleyae, assembly GCF_048594095.1. Classification (NCBI taxonomy): domain Eukaryota; kingdom Metazoa; phylum Chordata; class Actinopteri; order Osteoglossiformes; family Mormyridae; genus Paramormyrops; species Paramormyrops kingsleyae. The sequence goes on from NC_132798.1 coordinate 40,347,776, forward strand.
TAGAAAAGATGGATGAGAGAAGGGTAAAACTATAGCCTGCTGCTTAAATACGGCACCGATCAGGTCTGTTTAGAAGTAGGCCTGTCACAATTATTAAATATTAAATATCGCCTGATTGCGATTGATGACAGATTATTTTGCATAATTGCTAGAATTGTTTGCATTTATCTGTATAAAAATTACTGGGTGAAACATCAGCATCATATTTCTGTTATTTCCACGGATTGGCTGAGCTGTACGGATTGGCTGAGCTGTACGGATTGGCTGAGCTGTACGGATTGGCTGAGCTGTACGGATTGGGTAGCGTTGTACCACTTGCCCTATTTGTACCTCGCACATCAGCGCATATTCAGCATTATACTTCACGGCATATTTTACAATGGTGCCAGATTTGTTTTACTTTATTTCATGACATTTAATTTCTTTTTATGATGTCAGTTTTTTTTTTTTTTTACGGACTACTTGTAAGTGACCTCCACCAAGCTATAATTGTATATTCAGCCAGATATTCCGATTTTGGATTCTTGTTTTCTGTTTACTGAGAGTTCTGCATAGCACCTGCTCTTGTGTCCGTGTGCGTTTTTATGCGTCTCGTTCGGTACCCTAGTTACACTCTATATGTCCCTGACAGCTGCCACTATTTTTGCTGCAGCAAAGTCAGTAGATTATGCTAATTGGGAAAATGTATATTTTGGCTATTTTTTTTCCTGATCCCACTGATTTGCAGTGATATAAATAACAAATGCAAAATACTCCAAACTTCATATTTCAGTTTTGATTAAACCAAAGCTAGAGGTATACCAGAATACCATGTCGACGTTCAGGAGCAATTTCAACTAATTGAAATGTAAAATAACATTTCATATATGGGATTTTTAGGCAAATGTTGATCCAAAACTGGAAACAGATGACCAGAATTAACACTTAAAATGAAGCAACGGAAACTGATTTTTTTTTCTTTGCTCAGTCAATGGAATCATGAACAGCAGGGGCCTGCATCATGACTGATGAAGCAGAATTTCTTGCTTAGCCAGAAAACTTGTGGGATTTAAGGAAACCCAGTTGAAATGGACTTTCTTTGTTCACATATTTAGCCCAGACTACCTTAATTCCGACAAGTTATCCGGCTAAGGAAGACATCCCGCTTCACAATACAGTTCTCACTAAACAGTAAAGCGACTATTGCAGTTTGTTGTCAATGTAGACAATACGGTTTGCCATAAAATAGCAGGATGAATGGATGAGACAGTGCCAGGTAATGAGATGCAGCGTATGTGTGCGGAAAATGCTGTTCATGCGCAAACATGCAAGTTACAAATAAGGCAGGTGGTACGGATCCGGTAGTGACGACGGCAACTGATTATCTCAAGGGGTTTAACTTCGTTTGTTATTTATGTCATATCTGCCCTGTACAATTTTTGTTTAAAAAGCTTAAAAGGCAAACATAAATCCAGTTTTTATTTATAAGTTCCAGTGTTCAATGCTAATAAATAGCTCTTCTTCATAAGGCGTATGTGTACAATAAAACTATGATTATGCTTACTCTATAATAGTGTTATAAACAGTATTATCCAGAAAGGGAAATTATTCAGATAACAGATAACATAAATCTTTAATCACAATTATTTGTATGACAATCATTACCTAAAATCTCATGATTGTGACAGCCCTACTTGGAAGTGGTATTTGGGAGCCTGTATGCATGATGATGGCCTGTAGCCTTTACTGGAATTATCTGCTAGGCCGATTAGTACTGCCGGACATATGCTCACATCATTAATGATTAACCTGTGAGGACCAGGGGCAACAGCTCATGCTTTTCTAAGTGCTCAAACTGCACAATGTGATGGAAACTTCATCAGGATGTGGGAATAAGGATTTCACCTGTGGAATTTGTGTGTGTGTGTGTGTGTGTGTGTGTGTTGATTTATGGTCATCTGGGAGGTATTCCGCAAAGCAAGATTTCTCAGTTAACTGGACTAACTTAAACTAGAAGTCATGATTGTCCAATCAGAGTTTAGGTAAGGAGCATTCCTATTGGACAATCATCACTTTTAGCTTAAGTTAACCCAGCTCACAGAAATCATGCTTTGTGGAACACTGCCTTGGACAGCGGGGGCAGCTGAGGTGTAGAGAGGTTGTGGCCACGCTAATCCTCAGCAGAAGAAGCTTTTCATCATGGAGGAGGCTCCCATCCTGTGGGATTTTGTCAGGCTGGTCTTTGAATCCCTGGAGGCCCTTTGCTATCCCATAGTGCTCAGCGGAACAAAGCCAGCAGCCCCAGCCAGACCACATGACATGCTCTCATTTGGGTGACAGGTGGACAATTTATTAGTCTCTTGTTGTCATGCAGAGCACATTACAGTTCAGCTGTATATGCAATCAGCTTGTGTCTCATTTGCACATACTAGAACTCGGCCCCTGATTGGTTGGTGCACAAGAATGTTCCCTCACTACTAGGCACAGCCGTAAGCCAGCTGTTTCTGGTTGTGATTGGCTGTGGATTCACATGTGAAGCCTGCCATAAGCACTCAGGAGCCTAAGTCTATGGGAGTGGCTGTATAGAGAGGTCTTTGACTGGAAATGGTTTATTTATGAGAGTTCAGGTTAAGTGATTTATGGTGCCTTTTTCTAGAAAGTTGTCATCCTGCCTCTCATGGGGAGCATTACAAATACATGATGGCAGAATGTACCAGTGTGCTTTATTTAAAGGCTTTTTGGCAGTATTTGCCTATGAATGTCTCCTGCCATTCACCTCTGGCAAGGTGTGGGTGCTAATTTGACCATCTGCTTCTGAGAGCTTTTCTAGATTAATGTTCTGACGCCTCATCCCACTTAGATTCTGTCCTCAATTTTGAAGTATAGCCCTTTTATTAATGAAGCTAGATGCTGGGAATACTAATAACCGTAAAATATAATTATTAAAAGTTAAGTAAAACTATATGCTGGGTATATTGATATGGTAAGATTTAGTAACTAATTTCAGGAAGTGACTAGGTATATTACAAAATCTTATAATGAAGAGTTTTATTAATTATCATCTAATGTTCAGTATATGAATGTTGACTTCCACCTCCATCGTGGAATCTTTCTTAAGCTAATTGGAATCTCAGAATGCATAAATCTCACTGGTGTTGTGTGTTTCTGCCCACCGATTGCCTGGCACTGTACCACCCCCACTGTGCACCCTGTGCTGCCTGCCACAGGCTCCAGCTCCCTTGTGGCCATGCCCAGGAAGTGCGGCTGGAAGATGCCTAATGATGAAATAATGCTAAACTAATCCTCTATGATTCTGATGTGAAATAAATGAAACTAAAAACTGAAACTACCTTTAAAGGTCTTGCAGAAATAAACAACGTCCCTGAGACAGGTTACCCTGAGCGGCTTTTATTTTGTATGGCTGGTACATGACTGAGAGAGAGCTGGAGTGGCCCAGCCCCCCATGCTTATGAGGAGTATTATTACTCCTATGCTCGTGAGGAGTATTATTGCTAACGTTCCCTTCAGGAGTATTATTACTGTCATGCAGCTGCTGCCATCTGTTCATGTTTTATAGGATCCCACCAATCTGGATAAGTTTAACGTCTCCGACTTCTTCCATGTGAAGAACAATATGAAAGTTCCAGATCCAGGTCGGTGCACTTTTCATTAGAGCAAACACGCTTTAAATGAGGTTGCGTAGATGGTCTGCCAGGTTACAGAGGACATCCGTAACTGGTGATGGAGAACAAATTACATAATAATGTGCCTCACCACAATGAGCCAGAAGAAGCCTAGAAAAGCATCATTCTGTCAAAAAGCATCAAAGTCTATGTGGACCACAGTGATTCAGATCAACCAAATGTAAATACGTATTAATCTGAATCACATCCTGAGTTTTAAATGGTTTTCGTTTCGGTGACCAGCACTAGTAACACTGATATTCCCTTATTTGCAGTTGATTCTGATTTAGAGTATTTAATTTGCTCTGTCATAAAACGTGTTATAGCCAGTGTGGATCTTCACTTAGAAGCACTATGTGACAGATGTTTAGTCTTTCAGTATATTTCTGATGACACAGCTGTGATGCGACGTCGCCGTGACGCTTTCGGTTTCCCATGTGTTCCTCTGCACTCAGATGAGGAGAAGGCCAAGCTGGACCCAGCATATCACCTGAAGACCACCAACCTGGAGACCAGGGAGACCCTGGCTGAGCTTTACAAGGACTACAAGGGGGATTCACTGCTGGCCTCTACCATGAAGGAGCCAGAGAAGAAGAAGACGGACAAATTCAATGCCGTAAGCATGACAAGAGCACCTGAGACGGCTGTGTACCTCAGGCACAGCCTGTTCCTCATGCAGCTCTGTTTCTCCTGTCCCTTCCTCTGTCGAAAACAAGGTGCACGTGGCACATTCTCACAGCTAGCATTGTGGAGCAGAAGGTCATTAGCACAGTAGTCACTATCCATGGGCCAACCATTACCATGGCTTTTGGGGCCAGTTTGTCTAATCCTAGTCCTGCTGTTCCTTTTTGTTTTACCTCCATGGCTGGGTTTTTTAGAGTAAGCAGAAAGCAATATTCTCTGTGGAGCGTAAAGTGGTTCAGCACCTGACTAAAAATCCTTTTTCTTTCTTTTGGACTCCTTGTGTTGCATTGAGTTGCATTTGTACCGGATAGCACCTGGTTCATTACCATAATTAATGATGTCTCCATTAACGCTGCTGCTCTTTGTGGACCTGCAGCATGTGCTGTCTGGGGACATTTGTGCCATTGTGGAGTTAGTCTAAGGGAGTGACCGGACCATTGTTTCAGGAAACTCTTTTCTAATCAGTGTGAATTTAGCAACAGCAGGAAATTGTGCTATTTTACCGGTCGCTCCTATTTTGCTGGAGGGAGACGGAGGGAGCCAGGAAGCCATTTAGATGGCCCTGGGGTGAAAGCCACATCCCCACTGAGTGAACAGTGCTCCTGCCCGCCTGACTGCATGCCATCCAGAACCTTCAACAGGAAGGCCAATTAAGACAAAGTTTCTACAAGTAGTTACTCCCTGTACAAAAAGTACAATGAACTGCTTCAGTATGGGGACCCTCCCCAGTATCAGTGCTGATTATCATCGATTTGCTTTTGGGCTGGATTTACATACACTAATAATCTCATTTGGTGGGTATTTTTGCCTCCCTCTCAACAGTAGGCTTATAAAAAACACATCTGTCCATTGGGTATTTGGTCTTTTTATATTTGGTAATGGGATGGTGTGTGTTCTTCTGTCCAGGCCCATTATTCCACTGGTCGGGTGTCGGCCTCTTTCACCTCCACTGCCATGACCCCACAAACGACTCACGAAGCAGGTAAGTCCTACTGCCCGACACCCATGTGCATCCCGAGTCTAAACACTCCGAATCAGTCTGGAGAAAATGCTGCTGAGCTCTATAGCATAGTATCCAGTGTAACTTAGTAAGTGGTATAATTACTTACTTAGATGAGGATTTTTGATATTTTGTTTTGATTAAACAGTAGGACAAAACTGTGCTACCTGTTCTGAAATATGAACAGGCGGTTTTTGGGCTCAGGCTGTCAATGAATATGCCAGCATCTCCTGCTGAATACCTTCCTGAAGCACATAGAGACACACCAGTATCAGATAGCAGGACCGATGATACCTGTGTTCCTCTCTGTAGATAAGATCGCAGATGACGTTGTGCGCTACCAGTATGTGAAGAAGAAGGGTTACATTCGCCTTCATACCAACAAGGGCGACCTCAACCTCGAGCTGCACTGTGACAAGGTAACAGTCCCGGGAAAATCACCAGAGAGGCGTGATCTCCATGCAGATAAGCACCAGCTTCCAGCCCAGGACACTTGCTGTGGTTAGATCAGCATGAACCTCCGTGGGATGGGCTGCTGTATTTCTGCCTTCGAGGCGGCACCTGTGGACTGGGCTCACCGCCTTCACCCGCAGCTCTTCACATGGGGCTCTTTGCTCTGATGCAGACTAGCCAAAAGGTGCATTAACATGGCATTCCACAGGAATGAAGACGTTCTGCTTACTGTCAGCAGACTCGGCCCTTATTTTGTTCGATTTATTTTTAATTGATTGAAATGGTTTTTTGGGAGACATTGTATATTGAGTGTGGCTATAAAGGTTTTCACTTACCGGTTTCTTAATGTAATGAAAAGCCTCGGGACAGAACAGATCCACTTCACATTTTATGTTTTCGATATCCTAGCCTTACTTTTTGGCTAATATAATTATACAGCAATTTTTTGCATCCTTCTCCAAAGATCCATTCCATCTGTGGATCTGAGTGCGTCATTCTTCGCTTCCCCTCTCAGCATTGTTACTTGGGTGTTTTTTTTAAATGACCAAGCAATTTTGTTGTTTTTTTTTTCTTCATAAGTGGAACTAATACATAAAATCCACTAAAACCAGCTTGTCTCGTTTTGTAGTTGCGTGTGTAAGAAGCAGCTACGTCAAAATCTAGAATCCATGCATTCTTGTCTGTCTTGTTTTACACACCCAGTACACAAGTAACAAGTTTCACTATAATCATGTAATTTTTAAAAGGTCACTTGAAACACAACCAGTAAATTCTTTAGATGGCTATGAAAAATTAGTGAGATTCATGTGTCCAGTCATATGTACACATGTCAGTTTAATATGTATATAATTTTAATTTGAACTTAATTTAACAATTAAAATTTTCAAAAAGAAAAGAGAAGGCCATAAGAGCACTTTCTTATGGGGGCTGCATATTAATTCTCGATTGGCAAGTAATCTGTTTAACGTCTTTGTGTCTTCCCTGTTTCTTTTGCTGCATGTGTTTAATCAATACTGCCCCCATAAGAAAGAGCTCATATCGCCTTCTTGTCCACGTGCACCATCCTCCCCCGACCTGTGTTAATGACATTTCTGTGCTCTGGATGACATTGTGGTTTAGTTATGCTCTCTCTTTAGTTCTGTTCTTCACAAATTTCCTAGGAATGAACAGGTATAAATGGGAATGACTCCTTTTCCCTTTAAGTTAGACTGGGCTTGTGGCTGCCGCTCCCTTGATTTAAATGTGCGACATAAGGGCTGTCTCTCGCCCTTTCTCGTCAGAGTGCTGGGCGTGATTAGAGTGAGTAATTAGGATTAGGTAAGTGATTAATGGTGCACTTATTCTGTTTTGTTGTATTCATGTACAGCTGTTGTATGTCTGTAATGCACGCTGTTGTGGGCTTTTGGGAGCTCAGTGTGCATCTTGCTCTGTGACTTCCTGATCGCTGCGTATCCCGGTAGTACGTATCCCAGCCCCAGGTCATTGTCGATGGATTGGTGGGCAGATGAAGTGCAGCAGGGTTTCGTGTTTTAACCTACTCTGTTATTAATGAACGCTCTGTGCACTGGGTGTGTGTGGCTGCTGTGCCCTCCGTCGCCTGCCATCAACACGGAGCATCTCCGCTGGTGGCATCGTGGAGAAATCATGGCCCGGGCAGCGGTAATGGAAGCCGCTAAGCCTAACTCCCGTGTGCCCGGCCATGTACAGGCTGGTGCTACAGAGCGGGCAGATCTCCCAGCCCGCCCTCTGTTTGGCGTATAATTCATGCCACGGTGGTCCTTTCTCAGGCACAGGTGGCAGGAACAGATAACTTGTTTAGGTGGCCTATTTACATGGAGTCTTTTCATATCTCTTTGTCCCCAAGTTCACCCTATTTATCTTTCTACTAAAAATGGCATCCCATAAGACACACAAAGCATTGGTGCCCATTGGCCCTGTGCGTGGGGTCAAGCAGCTAATATGGTCATCTTATTATTCACCAATAAAAATGAGCCCCTTCAGCAAGTGTGTTTTCAGCCTCACTTGAGGGACAAAGCCAGGCTGGTTGTGCCAGTCATTGGGCCGCCCAATCAGCCTCCATTTGTGAGGCTCTCTTGTACCTCCTATATCCCTGGAAAAAAACCCAGCTGATCAAATTTCTGTGTTCTCATCACTACTCGGTTTAAAAAGGAAAAAAGGGGCAAGCTCTTTGTGTGACACTCACTACATTTTATAGACCAATAACTGCCTAGCTAGCTGTCATAGATACAGCTTTCCTTACCCTGGTGACCAGCTGCTTGGTGGAATGTTACTTCCCTCGATTGGCTCCCTCAGCGTCCAATTAGGATAAAAACAGGAAGTCCTAGTGATTAGAAAATAGCCCCAGCTTCCATTCTGAATATTTTTTTCTGTGATCTAGTGATCTGCATTTGTTCAGCTTTATTGCACCTGGTTTTATGTTCCTGGTGTTACTGACAAATAAGGAAAGCATCACTTTTGCCATTTTCATGTAGTTTTTTTTTCTTAATTGCTTAGAATTATTTAATAAAATACATTTAATGATTTTCAGATGCATGTATTCATGATAAATAAAAATTACACTATTTACACTAGCAGTATGTGCTCATTTTAACTACCTATATTTAGTTCATACATAATTTTTGCCAGGTCCTATATATGCCTGCCAACGAAATATGTATGCTTTCTAAAAATTATGCTTTACATTTTTCCCCCACAAACCTTAATCAGCCAAGGGCAAAAGTACTTTTGGATGTTTATAGCGTAGTTGAATTTAGTGTAGATGCGGCGTGTACCACAGACATGTCCGTGCGTTTCAGCCACTGCCGACGCACTCATGCATCAGAGAGCTACAGTTGCTTTCTCTCTTTACACTTGCATATAATCAGCTGACGCTCTTGTCCAATGTGATGTACGAGTCTCCACAGAAGTAAAAAGTGATTATTTATGACTAGTACAACCCTGCTGTAGCCATGGATAGTTTTTTTTTCCCCCTAAAGCATGAAAATGAATCATTTTTGTGCAACTTTTATTAACTGTTAGCATAAAGTTTTTCTTTAATTTGATCAGCAAACTGCCATAAACTGAAACTGACTTTTTAAATCCTTGGTCAGTTTCATCATATAGATGAAATACAGATTTGGTGTATTTTTGTTTTGCTGTTGGCTTTGGACTATTTAGGCCGTGTCTGTCATGAATAACTTTTCAATGTGGGGTAACACAGTGACTAGTGGGGGGTCATTTCTGGTTTGCACCTCCCCGGCTGCCGGTTCGAATCTTCCACGCCGTCCCCTCCGCATTTGTCATCTTGGGTCACTTGGCTTTGCTATCGCTTAATTGCCTCTTGTGTATGGCTGTGAGTGAGTGCCCTGTTATCCTGGGTGTCTGCAGCTCATGACCCTAAACGGCATGAGCAGTGAGATGGTGCATACAAAAGGTACATCTTCAACTAACCATTTAAGGCTGCTTTTATAACACTCATTTCTATATAACTTAAGTCAACCTCTCCAGCCACACATCCAGTATAGACTAGGCACAAGCAAAGGATCATGTTTTTAATCAAATCTGTTTAATATGCTGTCAGCAGAAGTGGCTGGGATCTTAGATAATTTCCCAAGAAGAAGGAGTTTATATGACCATTGGCTGGACTGTTCTGTGTGAAGTCACACCTAGGGTGCATGTCGGGCTGGGTGGAGGTGTTCACGGTCGCGCTGGGATTTCTGCCTCTGAATGAGGAGCCATTTGCTTGAATGAATCATTTATTGCCTCATTTGATAGTTCTGTTCGCAGGTATCCCTTTGTGGTGATGGTGATGATGATAATGATTTTCAGCCGGAGCCAGTATCTTCTGTTCAGTCTGTATTTTCGCCCTTTTATTGCACTGGCTCTGGGCTCTACCTGTTGTGGTTATTTCATTATGCCAGTGAAGTCATTAGATTTGCATGAGTCATTAGGCTGCCTCCCTGGCTCTGATTACAAGCTGTTCACACGAGAGCAGAAAAAAATTATGTTCATGTGAAGTTGAATGTTTGAAATCCAAAGGAAAAATAAAATCATCAGTCACCAGCTGCCTCAATAATATGGGCCCACTGACCAAAACGCTAACACTGGGAATGTTGTCCTCCAACAGAACAACTGAGCTCATCTGATTTTCCATAGTACAGAACCCATCCAGAAAATAGTTTTGTTTGTTTTCAGACCTTTCATCCTGGAAGTTGAATAAAGCCTTCTAAAAATTTCAGAAGTATCTCCTCAAATAAGTTTTGCCTTAACTGCAGTGTAATTTTCACCGTCCTGCTCTTCATTTATCAGGTTCCCAAAGCTGGTGAGAACTTCATCAAACTCTGCAAGAAAGGCTACTATGATGGGACCATCTTCCATAGATCCATACGCAACTTCATGGTAAGTAGCCAGTCATGGGAGATGTAATATGCATTGATATAATTGAGGCTGTAATAAGTTTCCATGAGATGATTTAGCTTCTTTAGCAGACGTCCCTCGTGTGAGGGAGATGCTCGTAGTGTGTCTTGGTGGCCAAGCGGGGTATGATTCATTCATCGCACTGCAGAGCCCGATCCATGGAGTCTCCGCAAGTTCAGCAGCTCACCGTAGAGTTTTCTGCAAGTTCTTTATCAAATCATCGCAAAAGCCACCTCACTGAATATCCTTTGCCGCTTGCAGGATAACTGTTACCTTGGCCGACAGCCGGCGGTGCCTAATTAGTGCCTACCAGGTGCTGCATCCTGGATTTCTCACTTCACCGTGGCGGGATGTGCCCCGGGTTGGGGGGGGGGGGGCTTTGCTGCCAGCTCCTGACAGCTGGCCTTGTGCTGCTCTGCCTAGGCGAGCCTGTGTGCCCCTGGCCCCCACCTCCCTTTGGGTTGGCACCCTTTTGTCTTTGGTGTCCAGCAGATACTTCCAGTAGGAACATGTTTCACTGTGCTGCTCCCCGCACCTTGTACCACGGTATCAAATCGCATGTGGTCAGGCGGCTTATTAAGAGATGCTCCAGTGGGCTCACTGGGCGCAGTGTCAATCAGGGAAACTGCAGCATCCTCAGCATCCTTTGCTCATCCAGTCGTTTATTAATTAATTAATCTACAGTCATCGGATGAGTTTATTTAAATATAATAGAAGTTAACAGAAGTGATGGACATGGGTTCTGAGTGAAATGACGTGCTCATTGAGGTAGACGTGAATGATGATGACCTGCTCCAGAGGGGTTGAGGAGGTGCTGTGTTTTAAGGCTAGTTAAGGAATTTGTGCTTTTGTATTCCAGATTCAAGGAGGGGATCCTACTGGATTGGGGACAGGTAAGATGAAATCATATTTGTATAAACATTGCCTGAAGAATTCATATTGCAGTAGTGGATGGAACACAGGGCCTTTATAAAGGTTCTCTCCTGATGTGTTATAAAGAGAGAAACCTTGCCAGTGTACACAAGCACTGCTGCTTATGGGTATTTCAGTGGGCACATACTTGGGGGGTTGGGGCACATTTTGTTTTTTACTTTTAAGTTTTTTTTTTTTTTTAAAGCTGCGAACTGATTGCATGACATTGTTGGAAGGGAGAGGTGCTTCTGGAATATAAATGTGTACATGTGTGAAATTAGCAACCTTTTTATCACATGTACGTAAAGCTGGTGGGTTTCACCTTTTATGTCACGGCTTTTATTGTGAGGTGTTTGCATTGCTGCAGTTTGGCCTGGGGGGGGGCAGGTGCTGTCCTGGGTTTATGTGAGGGACAGACGTGTCAGTGAGCACGCAGTGCTCGTCTCCGTCATCCTCTACACCAGACCTCCCCCCCCCCCCCTCAGATTACATACCCCCCACCTCCCCAGCCTATCACTGAGAGGATACAGCGAGTGAACGAGCATTGGCAGTAGAGGAGTAGAGGAGATGGTGTCACTGCCAGCGCTGCAGACGTGTACGCCTTAGCGCTCAGAGACCGGGGGGGTCCAGCCATCTCTCATCCTCTGCGAGGCTCACAGCAGCCGGGCAGCAGTAGAGCACCTGGCCAGTGCAGAAGCTGGCGGCCCTGCAACTTAGGAACTTACAAGATGCTAAAGTTACCAGCTTTATGTTCTGCTCCTGCTGAGTAGGTAAAATAAAGCAAGTGGAGGTTGATTTATTCACAGACTTAGTCCAGGTCAGAAGAAAGCTGATAAGCAGCATCCGCTTAATTATTCTGCACTGTCTAATCAGTTATTAGTTTGGCATATTACTGTACAAAAAGGTACAGAAATCAGTGGAGGAAATGCCATGAATGCTGAGAAGATTAATGGATGAGAGTCTCCATTCATCTGTGGGCATAATCCTAATCACAATCATGACCACCCATACTCAGCCCTAACCTTTAACAATAAGTAACAAAACGAAATACAAGACTAAAAGGCATTTTTAATTTTTTGTTTGCACACAGATTTTTCTAATATTGTGGCTATCGATCTGGGGACCAAAAACCACAATGTAATAATTACAAAAATGTGCATCCATATACACACACACACACACACACATTCACCGGCCAATTTCTTAGGTACACCTTCCTCGTACCTGGGTGGTTCTCCTTTTTCCTCCAGAACTGCTTTAGTTCCTTGTGACATAGATTCAAGAAGGTGCTTGAAACATTCCTCAGAGACATTTGTCCATGTTGACATGACTGCATCATGCAGTTGCTGCATTCCACGTCCCATAGGTGCTCTATTGGATTCCAGCTCCACCATAGGTGCTCTATTGGATTCCAGCTCCACCACAGGTGCTCTATTGGATTGAGATCTGGTAACTTTGAAGGCCATTTGATTACAATGAATTCATTGTCATGTTCAAGAATCCTGTGTGAGATGATATGAGCTTTGGGACATAGAGCTTTATCCTGCTGGAAGTAGTCATTTGAAGCTGGGTACACTGTGGTCATAAAGGACATGGTCCATGGTTTTTTTTTTTTTTTTTAAGCGTTTAAACACAAAATGAACCGGACAAAACAAGAAAAGCATATACTAAGCATATAAGCATATAATGTGGTTTAACTAGTTCGTGTTTCTTGTTTGTTTGTCTCTCGGAAAAAATGATCTCACCCCAAATCTGCTAAAATATAAAGCAACAACACACAGCGGCGTGTTCATGGAGGCAGCCATGTTTGTTCCGAGATGTGGTAGCTCGAACGGGAGATTGTCGGATGTGATGTCACTCAACTGGGAATTTCCGAGTTCCAAGAGAAAAACGAACGCACCATTAGATAACCGCCTCGACAAACATTCACATACACGTCTGAATCCTTGCCTGGAGCATGTCGTCGTGTTCTCTCTTTCGCGCTCGTCACAGTATGGATAGCTTAGATCTATCTGATTTGATTTTGTGTTAAACGGACTTTTTCGTTTCAATTCAAAACTCATGTAGGCCTAGCCCTTGTCACGTTGAGAGGTGCATAGAAAAAATAATGCAAGCGGTATCAAGCGGAATGTTAACGGGTCCGGGCGGGTGTGGATTTAACTTTGAAATAATCACGGGTGCACGGGCGGGTGTGGTGCTGTACTGTGCGGGCGGGTGCAGGTCTCCAAAAGTGGACCCGTGCAGGACTCTGCCCCAGAAGATCTATGTTTTTGCTCCCTCCCAGTTTCAGTCCTTCATATCGCAATTTGAACTCGGGGCATCTTTCGGTAAATCTATTGACTTTCACTTCTAGGTGAGCCATTCAGTACTTCTAGAAGTTGTACAGGTTGGTGAGTGAGGGATGAGTACAGCTTAGATGTGCGGAGCAGCTGACAGCTCCCATTTCTAATTTATTACAGTATTAGTGTAGTTGCTTAACAAGTAATCTTTCTACAATCATACTCTGCCTCGTCAGTTGCTGCTTAGTGGTACATGTGCATGGTATGCCTCAACCTGTCCTGCAGGGGGCCTCAGAGACACGGGCAGCACCCGCTCTGCGTGACTCGCAGGCCACCTGCCTGCCTGGCATCTGCCGCTATGTGTGCCGGTGGTGGGCAGGGCGCAGGACGTCCCCCAGCAGCTTCCTGGCCTCTGCTCCACTCTGCTCGCTCTGCTCCACTCCTTTTTCTTTCATTTCGTTCACTTTCCCCCTTTCCTTCCAGGCAGCGTGCTGCTCACCCTCCCCCCCTTATTTATACCCCAGTGTCCCATTTAAATAACGCCGGACACCATAAATCCATACTTTTCTTAAGTGACATTTGGAAATATATTTATTTAAGGCTCTTTCCTTAATGTTTTGCAGTTTTGGTCAACAATATTTTGAAATAAACAGGTGATTTGATTATACAATTGTCATCTTTAGCTTTTGTTCATTCATAAATTGCAAATTAAATAATTCCCTGTGACCCTGAATAGGATAAATGGTTACAGAACATGGATGGATGGAAATTAAACAATTCGGTGGGCCAGCATTTTATCCCCAAAGACTGACCCTGTATTGTTCTCATCACAAGCATTTCTAGCTGATATATTCTCAATAATGTACCACTTGCAATGTGCTCGTTATGGGCAGGGAGTCGCATTCACTTTCTGGTCGTCTTAACAGTTTAGATTGCTTGAACCAAAATGCATGATGGGATGGTATATGTAGGTGTTGGTATTGTGCTGATTGGTGCATAAACAGGAGCGGTGGCTTGTTTGCAGGCACCATGTCCTTTCTGTCCCCTCCTGAGCAGGATTTGTTTTAATCAGCTTTGCTTAGAGGATGCTGTGAGCCTACTGAAAAAAGGAGTGTGTATGGGGGTGCATAGGGGGGTGTGTGAGGGCTACGGCAAGGCCACTGGATCAGCAGCATGATACCGAAAGGTGTTTGAGGGCTAAGACAGGGCCACTGGATCAGCACTGTGATGCAGACCATTAGGAGCCTGTGCTCTTCCTCTTTGTCCACCTGCACACTCCCTGTGATTTCACCGACAAAGATGCACACGCTTGCATTTCATTTGACACTTTTTATCTTGTCTGCAATTTTACATTCATCCTTTTAAGAGCCTTAAATTCAATCGTAGGGAAACTTGTATTGCTATAATACATATAACATGGGTGGACAAAACAATGGAAAAGGGACTTAAACTTACTAGCTGAAGTAGTGGCCATAAGTGGAAATTAGCGGGAGAACATTTTAAAACAAATTTGAGGAAGCACTTCTTTACACAGCGTGTAGTCAGAGTATGGAATAGTCTTCCTGCTATTGTAGTGGAAGCTAAAACCAAGGGTTCCTTTAAATCAGAGCTAGATACGATTTTAACAACTCTGAGCTATTAGTTAAGTTCTCCCCAAACGAGCTTGATGGGCCGAATGGCCTCCTCTCGTTTGTAAATTTCTTATGTTCTTATGTTCTTATGTTCTAGCTAAACCACTAGCCCTATGTGTCTAACAGTCAGCAATTTGATATGTTTTCAAAGCAACATTAGTCAACGTACCAAGTTAACGAAAGAGTCAGTCATCAAGCTGCAGATTCATAAAAACTGCAAAATTTATTCAGTGTGACAAGGGGAACGTTGTATACCAAATACGGATAAATTATATTAATGAGGAGGAGCAATGCTCTCAAGTTGAAAAGTGCCGACAGGGATAGGAGCACATTTTATAGGATGGTTGCTATACACCACTAATGTGAGTGCAGAGGGCTGCCATTCAGAAACACACAGCCTGGTGTGAGGAACAGAGTGCCTGGGTCACAGAAAAGGGTCTGAGTCACCTTTCGGCCTGGTCCTACATCTGGAAAGCTTTACAGGAAGACAAAGGAAGCCTTTGATGTTCGCTGTCTGCTGGGACGAGCAGCCTTCTCCTGCAGATCATTAGGTGCAGTGATTACCCTGCCTGATTGTATAAAGGCCAGGGAGCATGAGGCCGTCTTGCAGGACCAGGTGCGGCCCGTGCAGATACTCCTCCCCGATGATAATGCCCCAATGCTCTCTGCTAAACAGATTCCGGAGCAGCCGCCCTCCTACTCACCAGAACCTAACGTCAGTGACCATTTAGAGAAGCTCTGGAGCAGAAAGTAGACGTTTACCTTCATCATCCTACAAGGAACTGGAAGCTTTTCTCCTTGAATAATATGCTCCAATATCCTTCTACACACAGGCCAGGTCTCGTATGACAGCATTCCAAGAAGGACTGACATGTATGGAAGCTGTCTGGCCTCCTCCAATATTCATACATTGTTTTTCTGTGTTTGCCTGCTCACATGCTATGGACAGCCTTTGTTACAGTACACCATGCATATGCGGTGTGGAGCCTGGATCAGTGCACACCTTCCCTCACACTTCTCAGGGTTACAGTGCATTTCACCATGGTAGTTCACCATCACAGAAAAGGTATCTTGCTAAAATAAGTCTCACTTATGCCTCATTTTGTGGGACCATGTGGTGAATTTAATGGACCAGAACAGTTTGTAATTATGTGTAATTTACATGCCAGACTGAAAAATGATCCCCGCTTTTGAAATGTAAAGAGTACATCGCCGCACTCGCGCTTTCATCAATTGCGGCACATAAATCAGAGGCGTGCCGCCACGTGAACCCACGTTTAATCCGCCGCTCCTCGATACGAGCCTGCCGTATCCGTGCTGCCAGTAGCTCTTTGCTTCCTTTCCGTTATGGTTTGGATGTCCTGGTGCTTCGGTATGGAGGAAGAGAGGTTTTACCTCACTGACTATGTATGGGTTCATTTTATTTGAAATAATTCTTAAGGAAAAGGTTAATCCATTGATCTGAAAAGTCATATTCGGGGATGAAATGTTTATTCTCTCGTTTTCATTGTTTGCTTTTATAATGACTCATATTCTTATTGTTCTGCTGCTGCAAGGTGAGCTCGTCTGGCCGCTGCTCAGCCAATCCCCTGCAGCTTTTTAATCGAGGGTCGTGTTTGGAAGCAAAATGCCAGGGCGGCCATAAATAATGCACAAATGTCACCAGGAGAAGGTGTACAGCGGCACGCTGCTGTAAAACTGAGATTACCAGGCAGAAAGGGCCCCTCCACATGTGATTGGCGTTTGGGGAGTTATACAGTATAGCTGAAAAAGGTCATTGACGTGGAGAAATTGAGCACAGAGTAGGTTGATTGGCGTAGCTAGCAGTGATGTGATAGCCACTGTGTCAAATTGTTTGTTTTGTTTTTCCAGTACTTGGTTTTTATTTTTAGGGTGACTTATAAAGTTTTGAAATGTTTGTGGGGCTTTCTGAGATCCTTGGACCAATTTCATATACATGGTGGTTAATGGTGTGTATTTAAGTAAATTATTAGTACTGACGATATCACACTGAGACGTACTCAGAGAGGAGGCTTTTGTACCAACATAAAATACAGGTGTGACTAGAATTTAATGATTTAACTCTGAGGTAACGAATAAAATTAACAAATAAAAGCAAGCACAAGCTGAATGCTTTCAAAAAGGCTAGATGCACAGATGAGAAAAGAAAGGGAATGTCAAATGATTTTTTTTTTTATCACAACTTTACATGAATTCAACAGGCAGATCGAAATGCTTTTTAATTGCGTGACTCCCCAAACTCCCACTCGTGGAAAATGTTAGCAGGGGTAGCAGGGGGTGGTGGGGGGAGTGGACCTTACCTTTATGTGGTAAAATTTTGGGAACCCAGCCAAATAGAGTCATGTAAATCAAAAACCTATTTGGCCAATTGGTTTTGAAAACAGAAGCATGTTAACTATTGAAAGTGCACTTAGTAACTGGAAAGACCCTCCTTTTAAGGCATTAGACTTCAATGGAGTAAAAGCAAATATTGCTTACTACAATATATGCATTGCAATTATGCTTCCATCTGGCAAATTTTTAAAGCGAAATGAACCAAGTAACCGTGATTCCTCACCTCTCCCCCCACACCCACCCCCCCCCCCATCCGCTCCCTGTGAGGCTGAAGGTTTTGATTTTAGCTCTGAATTTTGGGATTCTGTGCAACATCACAACTGAAGATCTCATGTTGTTTACACATAGGAAGGTATATTATAGGTCCTCATAAATTTTTTTTTGCTATTGTCCCATTTGACTGTCAAAAAATGCTTGTGTTGTTGATGTGATTATAAAAACTAATAATGCATTTATTACACTCCGTTAACATATTGACTTTCCTGGCCCAAATTAGTACATAGATAAGCTACAATTGTGAGAGATACTTGTGATTGTGCCAGTGCAACACTGAAACATGTCTATGGTCAGCAGGGTACAATGTGAGCCATGATACTGGCCTGTCATGTTTACCTGCGGCATCTCCCCCTCTATGGCCCTCTCTGAATCCAGGTGGCGAATCGTTTTGGGGAAAGCCCTTCAAGGACGAGTTCCGGCCCAATCTGTCCCACACTGGCCGTGGGGTCCTTAGCATGGCCAACTCTGGGCCCAACACCAACAAGTCGCAGTTGTAAGTTTGTCATTTACAGTTTGCATGGCATGACCAGGACATTCTAACAACATCTGCGAGCTTTAATGTAGAAACAAAACTCAAAACCTGAGTAAGTGCCACTTGTGTAGAGCCTACAGTGTCTTTGTATTTGAACCTGTTATTCACGCATACTTCATCTCTGTTTGGGAATGCTGGTCAGGTGACCCAGCTAGCAGGTTTGGGGGGCTGCTGATTGCACCCCATCCTGTACAGTTTCATAGTTTCTCAATTTGCCATCAGTGTACATATAATCTCTTAATGGAATTAAATTTTGTTAGGAGTAATTATTCTTATCCACGTTGTGCCTTTTAAATGTGACAATTTGAACTGTACAGTTAATACTGAAATAATCTGAATCACTTGACAATTATTGACAAATGTTTGATTTGTTGCAGCTTTATAACCTTCCGCTCTTGCACGTACCTGGACAGGAAGCACACGGTTTTTGGGAGGTATGTCATATTCCTTGTATGGGGGGGGGGGGGGGGGGAGTTGGACGGATTACCTCTGTTACTTCAGTGGCAAAATTAAGGGCTGATTGTTGGTGCAGTGCTATAACAGTGGTGTCGGTTTCAGGGCTGCTGGAGTACCGTGTCTGGGAGAGCGTTCAGGTGGTGCCTGATTAAAGCCCATATGGGACAGTACAGGACTGAATAACAGGAAGTGACAGGGTTTGGTTAATTCAGAACAAAAGCAGTTCCGGATTTTATCCCTCTGCTGCGGGATTGTCAGCTTGACTGTTCAGTGCTGGGGGGGTTCCTTGGGGTGTTCACTCGCACAGCATCTAGGGGCGTTCTCTCCCACAGCATCTTGGGGGGTTCTCTCCCACAGCATCTTGGGGCGTTCTCTCCCACAGCATCTTGGGGCGTTCTCTCCCACAGCATCTTGGGGCGTTCTCTCCCACAGCATCTTGGGGCGTTCTCTCCCACAGCATCTTGGGGCGTTCTCTCCCACAGCATCTATGGGCGTTCTCTCCCACAGCATCTTGGGGCGTTCTCTCCCACAGCATCTTGGGGCGTTCTCTCGCACAGTAATTTCTCATTTAGAGCACTGAAGGTCGCTTTCCAAAAGGCCATAAGAAGCCTGGTCTGTCATTATTTAACCCCTAAGAGGAGACTCCTGCTTGACGTTTCAAGCTGGGGGCGCCCACCGTGGCCGTTCTCACCGGGAATTCACCCTGTGAACACATCTTACACGGTGTTGCTGCTCTTAATAATAGCCAGCAGGCCTCGTCCGCAGCCAGGTGCGATTGTGTTACACGACGGAAGGCCTCGTATTACATGTAATGCCTTCTGCTCCAGTATTACACTCATTATAGAAGAAGGCCTCACATTACATATGGTACAAATCAGGAGTAATATTACATGTAGTGCAGGGTATTTTCTGCTAACTGAAGGAAAAAAAAAGTAGCTGGGTGATCAGACGGAAGCCCCCCCGGTATTGTTCCTAAATGGTGGCACCTGATGAGCGTGCGCAATCTCTCACTGTAGAGAGATGGCCGTCCCCTGCACCTCTCCCATGCATTGCTGGTGACTCGTCCAACATCGCTGTCCCTCCACCAAACAAACGGGGGGGGCAATTGTTAATGCGCCATCAGCTGCCAAACTGTACCCATGGGCATAAGAACATGAGAGATTTACAAACGAGAGGAGGCCATTCGGCCCATCAAGCTCGTTTGGGGAGAACTTAACTAATAGCTCAGAGTTGTTAAAATCTTATCTAGCTCTGATTTAAAGGAACCTATGGTTTTAGCTTCCGCTATACTAGCAGGAAGACTATTCCATACTCTAACTACACGCTGTGTAAAGAAGTGCTTCCTCAAATTTGTTTTAAAATGTTCTCCCGCTAATTTCCACTTATGGCCACGAGTTCTAGTATTTAGACTAATATTGAAATAGTCATTTGGCTGAACAGCATCCAGACCCGTTAGAATCTTATAGACCTGAATCATATCCCCCCTTAGTCTCCTTTGCTCAAGGCTAAACAGATTCAGTTCTGCTAACCTCTCCTCATAAGACATTCCTCTAAGACCAGGAATCATTCTCGTAGCTCCTCGTTGCACCTTTTCTAAGGCAGCAATGTCCTTCTTGAGGTATGGTGACCAAACCTGCACACAGTATTCTAGGTGGGGTCTTACCAAGGAATTATATAAGTGTAACATCACCTCCCTTGACTTAAACTCCACACACCTAGAGATATAACCCAACATTCTGTTGGCCTTTTTTATTGCTTCCCCACACTGGCGAGAGTGGGACATGGAAGCATAAACATACATACCGAGATCTTTCTCGTAATCAGCTACCTTTATTTCAGTGGAACCCATAAAATATCTGTACTTTATATTTCTGCTCCCTGCATGGATTACCTTACATTTATCTGTGTTAAATTTCATCTGCCAAGTATCAGCCCATTCGCTAATTAAATCCAGATCCTGTTGAAGCCTCTCTGCTGCTAGATCAGTATCTGCTACACCGCCCACCTTGGTGTCGTCTGCAAATTTAACCAGTTTACTGTATGTATTTGTGTCAATATCATTAATGTAAATTAGGAACAATAGTGGTCCTAAAATTGAACCCTGCGGTACCCCACTATGAACGGAGGCCCACTGTGACATTGTGCCTCTAATAACTACTCGCTGCTTCCTGTCAGTTAGCCAGTTTTTGATCCAAACTGCCACAGTTCCTAAAATCCCTGCAGCTTTAAGCTTTAGCAAGAGCCGTTTGTGGGGGACAACATCAAAGGCCTTCTGGAAATCTAAGTAAATCACATCATAGGCCTTTTTGTGATCAATTTCACTTGTAGCTTCCTCAAAGAACTCAAGTAGATTTGTTAAGCAGGATCTACCTCTCCTAAATCCATGTTGGCTATCCTTTATAATGTTATTTGCATCTAGGTAATCTACCATTTTCACTTGAATTATAGCTTCCATTATTTTTCCAGTAATGCTAGTTAAACTGATTGGCCTATAGTTTGCTGGATTACTTCTATCCCCTTTTTTGAATATGGGTGTTATATTAGCATTCTTCCAATCTGATGGTACCACACCCGCAGATAACGATTTCTGGAATATTAAAGTTAAAGGTTGGCTAATAATATCCCTCATCTCTTTTAAGACTATAGGTAAGATGCCATCAGGGCCCTGCGATTTATTTATTTTGAGTTTAGCTAGGCTTAGTGAACATGAACATGATGTTCTACAGCTTTTACTGCCAGTGGAATGCAGACAGGAAGTAAACTGAATGTAAACTCCTCTATGCTTTATTGTTGGCCATCATATTATCAGTCTGTAAGGCAGCAGCACAAGCATAGCGGTTCAGGAGCTCTGCTAAAAAATGCTCTACCATTCAGTTGCCCTTTGCCACCCCCAGCTTCTCTAGAAGCTGTTCTGTTGCATATTCTCCACCTGTTCCTCTAGGTACTCTGGTCTCAACCTGCAGTTTAGATAATCCTGTCTCTAAAATTAAGTCATCCTAAGTGTGTGGCTTTGTGTTTGTTGTGTGCAATACAATGAACTGGTGTCCTATCAAGGTTGTCCTCAGTCTTGGGTCCTGTCTTTTCTAGGACAGCCTCTAGGGCCACCATGATCCTGTCCTGGATAAGCAATCATGGTAGATGGAAAGACTGTAACCAACAGTATAAGTAATCAGTGGATTGAAATGGCTGCTATGTATCAGACTTCAGTTTAAAAATTAACCACAAACAAAACTTGTGAAAAATAAAAACATTGTAAGTTGCCTTTAAGAGCATGAGCAGTTTCAAGTGATGTCATCTGTTTTGATTACAGCAGGCAGGCAGGAAGAGAGAGCGCATTATTCAGGCTGTATTGCGATTTCCCCCCCCCCACCGTGATGTGGGCTCCTTGCTGAACAGCAGAGCCTCTCTGTCTGGGCGGATGCTTGGCTCTGTGTGCCCCCATCCCTCAGCAAAGACCTCGTCCGTCCGTCCACCCGCCCGCTTGCTCACTCGTCCCCCACGACATTCCTGACCCCTTCCACCCACCGCGAATAAAGGGACAAGTTGTGGAGCTGACCTGCCCTTAACCCCCCCACCCCCCACCCCGCCCTGGGCAGCACGCCTGGAACCCACACTGTGAGGGAGGAATTTGGCGTCTGCCTGAGACTGGCAGCTTGGTGCCTGTTTAAACAGCACCCCTGCCCCATAGGCCCAGTGTCAACAGAGGCATGCGGGGGGTGGGGGTGCATGCGCAGGGGTAGCGGTGCTCTGGTTGGAGGAAATCATTAAATCATTCTGGGTCTGCTTGGCAACAGTCGCCGAGGCAACTGGCAGATGCGCAGGGCCACCGGGAGGGGCTGTGCTGCATCGTATATGAGGAGCCTGAATGGCTCTTATCTCTGGCAGCATGAGCTGTGCTGCACTCCAGCTCGTATCAAGCGGATGCACAGTGCCCTCCAGGCCCCTGAGTGGGTGTGAGAGAGAGATGTCTGGGCAGGCACGAGCTATGTGGGTGGGGTTAGGCCACACTGCCCCCCAGTTATTAGGATAAATGATAGCACAGAGGGAATATGGCCACGAGAGCCCGATGCGAGGAGAGCCACCCCTGTGGGGCCCACGAGCAGTTTCTGACACGTAATGGCCTCGGTAGTGAGATCCAGCTGTGTAAACAAGGGTACAGATCTGATCTTTGAAAGGCACTTTGAATAAAGTCTCTGCTAAGGAAATGTACTTCTTTTTTTTTCTTTCGCAGAATTGTTGGTGGGTTTGAAACGTTGACGGCCATGGAGAATGTTGAGAGTGACCCCAAAACAGACAAACCGAAGGTATGGCATTATGTGCTTAACTTCATACTAGTGGTTAGCACCTCTGGGAATTGGCTTCAAGTCTCCGCCAGGGTTCCATGTGTGTGGAGTTTGCATGTTCTTCCCGTGTCATCGTGGGGTTTCCTCCAGGTACTCCAGTTTTCCCCCACAGTCCAAAAACATGCTGAGGCTAATTGGAATTACCAAATTATCTATGGGTATGCATGGTGCATGAGTGTGCCCGGTGATGGCTTGGTGCCCCATCCTGGGTTGTTCCCTGCCTTGGGCCCGTAGCCTCTGGGTTAGGCTCCGAACCCCCCGCAACCCTCAATGGGATAAACGATTTCAGAAAATGGATGGATGGAATGGAGACTGACAAGGTCAGCTATGGAGCCGCTACTGCATGTTTTTTGCTTGTTTTTCATAGCATTAGACACTGTTATGTGTGAAAATCGCAGGACATTGGCCGTTTCTGAGGTGCTGGAACCATAGTGTCTGACACCAACACTCGCAGCACGTTCAGAGCTGTAGCCGACCCCCTGTAGCCGACCCCCTGTAGCCGACCCCCTGTAGCCGACCCCCTGTAGCCGACCCCCTGTAGCCGACCCCCTGTAGCCGACCCCCTGTAGCCGGCCCCCCCTGTAGCCGGCCCCCTGTAGCCGGCCCCCTGTAGCCGACCCCCTGTAGCCGACCCCCTGTAGCCGACCCCCTGTAGCCGACCCCCTGTAGCCGACCCCCTGTAGCCGGCCCCCCCTGTAGCCGGCCCCCTGTAGCCGGCCCCCTCTGTAGCCGACCCCCTGTAGCCGGCCTGTGTGCCATATGTATTCAGCCAACATCTGCTTTTGGGACATTAGATCACAGATGCTATTTATACTCCTGTAATAAGTAAGTAAACAGTGAGTCATAACACAGACGCAGGGTCCACAAGCATGAGTTGGCCATCATATTATCTTGGAGAATTTCTGGGAATCCCCTAAATTACTGCTTAATCAATTTATCTGTTTCTCCAGCCGACCTCTCATCCTTCCATCCATCTTCTAAGCTGTGCTACAGCAAACCTCTTTCCACCATGGATGTTTTAATTAGTGATGTTCTGCTTTTGAAGCCTTAATATATGACTGTCCCATTAATCATTTCATGTGATGCTGGTAATTGACCTGTAGCAGATGAGCTTTAACAGATCTTACCTGCCTCTTAAATTAAATATGGGCTATATAAATCCACTATTTTTAGCCCATTCAAGGTCTGTTCAGTAAATAACTAGTTGATTTCAGTTAAGAATTTAACATGTACTAAACACACATCTATGTAATGGCCTTAGGTTGGCCCTGGACATGGGGGAAAATTAGACAAAAATTTATAAATGATCTGTTGAGCTTCTTGGAGTTTGTATCTATCAGAAAACCTGATGCATACGTGTCAGAACAAACAGGGATATGGCTGGACAGGAACGGTGACCTGCTTGATCATACATCCTGGTGTGTTTTTGTTGTAAGTAGGGAGGAAGTTGCAGGGGACGCCTCCTCCTTTAGGGGAGACATGAAATGTGCCTCACGTTTGAAAATCAGTTTCATACCTCAGCTGTTCCATCATTCTCCCGCTTGACTGCCATGTAACCATCTTTCAGGATGTATCCACACAAAAAAAACCCATCACCCCAGGGGAAATCCCACTCAGAGTCTCTCACACTTTTCCCGATCTCTAAGGATCCTCCAAACACACCCTTCCAGGGAGAATACTGCTTGGGAAGCTCCAAATCAAAAATATATAATGTTAGGAAGGCTAACTTCAATTGTATGAGATTAAAACTAGAAACCGTGAACTGGATGGAGTTAAATAACAAAACTGTTGAAGAGGCATGGGAATTTTTTAAAAGCACATTATTGCAAGTACAAGAGGACTTCATACCTGTTTCTAGCAAGAATAAATCTAGGAAATTGCAACCTAGGTGGTTTAATAGGGACATAAAGTATAAAGTAAGGAGGAAAAGGGCTTTGTTCCAGAGATGGAAAATAACTGATGATGACATAATAAAGCAAGAGTATCTAAATCTACAGGCTGAATTAAAAAATGACATTAGACGAGCTAAAAGGAATGTCGAAAGGAAGATCGCATTGGAGGCTAAGGATGACGTTAAAAGTTTCTTCCAGTATTTTAACTCTAAAAGAGCTCTAAAAGCTGAAATTACTAATCTGCAGGATAGTAAGGGTCTTATAATTGAAAACGACATTGACATAGTAAATGAGTTCAATGATAGTTTTGCACGGGTATTCACTGTCGAGGACACTAGTAACTTACCAGTTCTTATTACTAATTCAACATCGTCTATAACTAATATATATATAACTGAAGCTGATGTTTTGCAAAGCCTAGCTAAGCTCAAAATAAATAAATCACAGGGCCCTGATGGCATCTTACCTATAGTGTTAAAAGAGATGAGGGATATTATTTGCCGACCCTTAACATTACTGTTTCAAAAATCCTTATCTGAAGGTGTGGTACCTTCTGATTGGAAGCATGCCAACATAACGCCCATTTTCAAAAAAGGGGATAGAAGTAATTTGTCAAACTATAGGCCAATCAGTCTAACTTGTATAACTGGTAAAGTTATGGAGGCTATAATCAAAGAGAAAATGGTAGATTACCTGGACTCAAATAACATTTTGAGGGATAGCCAGCATGGATTTAGGAGAGGTAGATCCTGTTTAACAAATCTGTTGGAGTTTTTTGAGGAAGCTACTCAGGAAGTTGATGATAAGAAGGCCTATGATGTCATCTATTTAGATTTCCAAAAGGCTTTTGATGTTGTTCCCCACAAGAGGCTCTCACTTAAACTCAAAGCGACAGGTATTTTAGGAACTGTAGCGACTTGGATTGATAACTGGTTAACGGATAGGAAGCAGCGAGTAGTTATAAGAGGCTCGATGTCACAGTGGGCCTGCGTTCATAGTGGGGTACCGCAGGGTTCAATTTTAGGACCACTTTTGTTCCTAATTTACATAAATGATATAGACACCAATATATACAGTAAACTGGTGAAATTTGCAGATGACACCAAGGTGGGTGGTGTAGCAGATACTGAACTAGCGGCTCAGCAGCTACAGCGGGATCTTAATTTAATTAGTGACTGGGCCGATACCTGGCAGATGAAATTTAACATAGATAAATGTAAGGTACTCCATGTAGGGAGCAGAAATATAAAGTACAGGTATTTTATGGGACCTACTGAAATAAAGGTAGCTGATTATGAGAAAGACCTTGGTGTGTATGTTGATGCTTCCATGTCTCATTCTCGCCAGTGTGGGGAAGCAATAAAAAAGGCCAATAGGATGTTGGGGTACATCTCCAGGTGTGTGGAGTTTAAGTCAAGGGAGGTAATGCTAAGATTATACAATTCCTTGGTGAGACCTCACCTAGAATATTGTGTACAGGTTTGGTCACCATATCTTAAAAAGGACATAGCGGCCTTAGAAAAGGTGCAGCGTAGGGCCACAAGAATGATTCCTGGTCTTAGAGGAATGTCATACGAGGAAAGGTTATTTGAGCTAAATCTGTTCAGCCTCAAGCAAAGGAGACTGAGGGGGGACATGATCCAGGTCTATAAGATTCTAACAGGTTTGGATGCTGTTCAACCGAATAGTTACTTCAGCATTAGTTCAAATACAAGAACTCGTGGCCATAGGTGGAAATTAGCGGGAGAACATTTCAAACTGGATTTAAGGAAGCACTTCTTTACACAGCGTGTAGTCAGAGTATGGAATAGTCTTCCTGATAACGTAGTGCAAGCTGAATCCTTGGGTTCCTTTAAATCAGAGCTAGATAAGATTTTAACAACTCTGAGCTATTAGTTAAGTTCTCCCCAAGCGAGCTCGATGGGCCGAATGGCCTTCTCTCGTTTGTATAGTTCTTATGTTCTTATGTAGTTCTTATTTCGAGTAGTTTGTCTTGACTGTAAACAATCCCCCTTGACCCCGTAGTCAATGTGGTCAGTAGAATATTGATTATCATTAATTATTGATATTGAATCTCTGTCTTACACTTTGTAAATGTGATAAAGGGGAAGTCAGGATAAGCAGCTTTAAGATTAGCTGTAAGATACCTCAAACACTGCAGTACAGGCCGGCTGTCTGGAAAGGCTTCCCCTTCTTGCTGGCGCTGGTGTCCACGGCCCCACTTGTGAAAAGTCACGGGCTGACAGCAGTTTTATTGTCCCGTTTGTTACCACCCCATTCCAGTCAGAGATTAAGCTCCTGAGTGCCACCGTGTTCGTGGATCCCTACGAGGAAGCAGATGCCCAGGTGAGTTCATGTGTGCATGAGCGCACACATCTCTGTCCGCCTGTGCGGGTGTTTGTGCCAGCGTGTGTACTAGTGCCTGTGCGGGTGTTTGTGCCTGCGCAGGTGTTTGTGCCAGCGTGTGTACCAGTGCCTGTGCGAGTGTTTGTGCCTGCGCAGGTGTTTGTGCCTGCGCAGGTGTTTGTGCCTGCGTGGGTGTTTGTGCCTGCGTGGGTGTTTGTGCCTGTGTGGGTGTTTGTGCCTGTGTGGGTGTTTGTGCCAGCGTGGGTGTTTGTGCCAGCGTGGGTGTTTGTGCCAGCGTGGGTGTTTGTGCCAGCGTGTATGTGACTGTCAGCATTTCCTCTCCTCTCCTCTCCATCTGTATCTGCATTTTTATGCATGTTTGCTCCCAGATAAGCTTGAACTGTCTTGCTAATTACAGTTGCGAATAAATAATGTTCAGTCCCCTGTGGTTATCAGGCTGTTAACCGAAGGGCTGGGTGTCAGTGCTGGTTATCTGGAGATACTCATAAATGGCTTATGAATCATTTGTGTATTGTTGCTGATGAAAGTGTGCTGACCTTTTCAGATGCCCTGAGGGTATCTGCGCAGGTTTGAATCGCTGCTAAGTCAGTAGGTTTTATGGGAGATCACCACCACATTTCCCTCTTTCAGATCGCTGAGGAGAGGGAGAAGGAGATACGGAAGCAGCAGGAGGAGGCTGAGGCCAGCGCCGTAAAAATCAAAGCCAAAGATGATGAGAAGCCCAAAGTGTTCCGGCCTGGAGTGGGAAAGTACATCAACATGACTGCAACGTGAGGCCACTCCGCCGAAACCTGTCCCAGCCTCATCACTGCATAATACCGTCAGAGCATGGATAGGGCAAAAGAGCAACCACATTACATACCATATAGATGACTGAAATGACAAGAGAATGACAATAAATAAAAGCTCATAACTGCACCTGGGCTATTCTGAGGAGAGTGCGTAAGGGTTTCAGGTTGTGGCCTGTAACTGAGCTGCCTGACAGAGGGTATTATGGGAGAGTGCAGCTGCTGATGTGGTCCGATGAGCTGCCCCCCGCATCCCCTTGGGACAGTGACGGGTGGCTTTCCTGTCTATCTGGTCACCTCAGCCACCTGCACGTCATGCTGCATGATGGCCCAGGCCCAGCCCTGCATTATATCAGCTGCCACTTTTATTTTAGGGCCTGCATCATTTCTCCTCCACATTCGTAGGTAAAACGCACATCATCTCCTTACTTTTGATCAAACTACTAATTGTGCTGCTTTATTAGATTAGGTGTTAAGTCCAGTTCTAGGAAAACTGTTAGCAAACTGTTTGTAAGTAGGTCCTGTAGTAACTTTTGATTCGCATTCTGGTGCATTTGGCAGTTAATGTCAATTTATAGCCGCTATCAAAGATATCAAGATTCCAGCACATGCTAAAAAAACAATCCCTGTTTCCATAAACTTATATGCCATTAATTTTCCATTTTAATTGGATTTTTAAAGATGCCTGAAGGCTAAGGGAGGTGTTTCCTGGTTTTTTCTCTTTGTTCCCTTTTTTAATTTCTTTTATTTTAGGGGGGGGCTTTAAATGCCTTGTTTATTTCTGCTTCCATTCTTATGAAGAGTAGAGGTTCTCTCTGTATCAGTATCCAGTGCTACAGGCCTGCAGCCTGAACATTTCTGCATCCAAAATGCAGAGGATCTCTTGGGTTCTTTCCCCACACATTTTAATCAATGGTACCTGCTGTTGCACTTATTTCAAGTGACCATGAAGGTCCAGGTCTCCCCAGTTTTACTGTCTGGGGGACCTTAAGCACTGTGGCAGGAGCGATGTTGAAGGCGGTCGCTGTTTTCATGCTCTTGATCTCCAAGAGGGAAATTTCTGGGGCCAGGAAGGGAGGCGCCTCCCAGAGCCAGCGAGGTATTTTCCCTGGAAAGCTGGTAACAGAGCAGAGCGTTGATGAGGGGAAGCAAAGGGGAGGCTTTCCTGATGATCTCACAGTCACCCCCACCCCATCGGCACTGGTTTTTACCATTAGAAATGCCAAAAACCTGTGAGTGACAGGCACTGCATCAAATTAGATGGCTTTTTAAATGTCTTTCAGAGAAATTCAGGCCTCCATAATGGCCCCTCTGGAAAGCCCCACAGATACCTGGTGTTCTATATTATGTTGCTATTCAGCAACAAACTTTCCAGTTCAGACCAGTACAGAATGACGCTTGGCCCACATTCAGCTCCAGCATAAAGTGGGCTGGCTTCTCTAGCAGCTCTGTTTCCTGTTAACGGTACTTAAATATAATGTAATGCCTATATGGCTGCTCGTCTTTGCCAGCAGTTTGTTTTTACATACATAGCCATTAAAGGAAACGCTCTGGTAGGTGTTTGCCAGCACCTCCAACCAGACATAAAGCAGGAAGAGCTGTTAGCTGCAGCGTGTTGGATTTAGTTGGATTTTAAGGTCATGACTCCAACCAAGGGCCAACCATAATGCACCCTTGGAAATTCACTTGTATATTTTCTTTTAAAACTGCGTTGTTAACTTTTGATCAATGCGAGATGATCATACAGGGAGCCTCCTGGCGCCCAGTCTAGTCTAGCTGGTGCTGTCAGGAGGCCCGGCAGGGTGCGGCGCCCCCTGTATGCATGTGTCACTCCTAAGTCCTGCGGCTATGCATTTTCAGGAAGAGGCCGGCAGCAGAGGAAGACGACAGACCGTCCACCAGCTCAGCAGCAAAACGGCTCAAGGGCAAGAGTGGCTTTGGAGACTTCAGCTCCTGGTAGACAACAGTGTGCGAGCTCAAACATTTGTAATTTTTATACATTCTTTCAAATCTGAAGCGGCATAGTCTTTCTTTTTGTTTTTGTTTAATGTTTTTTTCTGGGCATGTAATAAATTTCCTTTTGCAAAAAAGCTTCCTGTCCTGTGATATAGTGATTCATAGCAATGTTTGTGGGATGCGGGAAGTTAACATACAGGGTCAACAGTGTGGAGTGATGAAGGCCATCAGCCTATCAGAGACCCTCATCAGACATGTGCAATCACACTGCATTCATAGGAGGCAGATTAATGGACATATCCTGTACATTTGTGGTGGGGCAGGCACTTAATAAAGGGCTCACAGTAATGCTTAGCAGTCACTGCCTCTTGCAGAGTGATTAATACCCCAGTTTAGCCTCTCCCTGGACTTAGGCCATCTTGCCGTAAGTAGGCATGAGTCAATGGTCTTCCTTTGTTACAAGTGGGCTGGGAAATCAGATGTATAAACTGGTAATTGCCAGTTTATGTACCTGTAAATTCCCTGCTTGCCATGAGCAAATTGTGTAAATTCTGTTCCAATAAAAATAATCTGCCTAAGAGATGCGTAACATTTGTTTTTTTCCATATATCAGTTAAGCAACTATAGTCATTTTGCTGGGACAGAAGTGCTTGAACAGAAGCTTTATATTATAAAACTTGTAAATCTGTTTTGGAGATATTAGCGTCTTGCTCAGTTTATCTAGAAACTTCAGCCATAATTAGATATTTAACCTTAGCTTTATTACTTTTTCCTGTGGAGGATTTGGAAATTTTAATGTTGAAATTGAATCGTTGGATAACTCCATGAAACCGCTGTAGGTTAAGCGTCTCCACATGAATGCTGGGATTTTCCCCGGAAATTTAATGTCTGGGATTTTTTTACTGCATGTCACTTCTTTCCAGGTGAGTCCTGCATGAGCAGGTGTACAGGAGAAGCTTCTCTCGACTGTTAAAATATTCAGCAGTCCCACAGAATCCAATATGTGCTCCAAGTCTTAGCCTAAATAAAAGATACATTCACCTTTTCCATTATTTATCCCCACACGTCGGCTTTGTGCCGTGGAAGGAGCGATGCTGTCAAGCTCAGCCTAACCATCCAATAGGGTGGGGCTGCCCAGCAAAGCAGCCCCTCCTTTGCATAGCATCCCAGCCGAAGGAGATTTGTGACTCTTCCCAGATTTTCATTACTGATTATACATCATTATGAAAGCTGGCAGGGATTCTAGGCTTTCTAAGAGCTGCTTTCTGAGTATTGTTTCCTGGACACATTGTTTCTCAGACACAGTGTCAAATCGCTGACCAGCAGTGGCAGAGACGATTACTAACCGTTCTTACCTATAGCTTTTCCTAATTGTTTCTGCTGGGGTGACATGTCAGATAAAGAAAGGAAAGCTTGAACCTGACATGTCAGATAAGCGCCTTAAGGGCTACATTTAGCTATTCAGAGCATTATTAAGGGGATTAGACTCCTGTTCTCGTTGCTGGCAATCAGGTTGAATGCATTTTGCCAAAAAATGAGAATAACATGAGGTCTGTTGTCACATCACTGAATCGGTTATTTCAGACCAGGGCAGGGAAATGAATGGGCTCAGGGAGTCTCAGGCAGCTCCTTTGGTATTTACTGTGAATGGGGAAGCTGGCAGTGTGGGCTAGCAGAAGGCTCTGCATGCATTGCTGTCACTTGCTATCAGTTTTTATGGTTGTGATGCTAGAAAATGCCTCAATAGGCGGTAGAGGTTCTTTGCCTTTTCCCATTCCCCATAATGCCGCCTACGGATCAAAATAGATCTCTGTAGGCTCTATATACCAAACGAAAAGGCACGCTAGCTTTTAGCATTGTGAACATCCAGGCAGGTTTGTTTCTGTGGCCCCAGTGAAAAAGTCACTTCGGGCCCCCTCACCCCCTTAACTATGTTTGCAAAGTTTGCTCCATCATTATGAGGTGTTTCACTGGTTAAGGTGAAGAAACTGATCAGTTTAGGCAAATTTTGAATAAGAATAGTTTTTTTTTTTTTTAAATCAACTGCTTTTACATATGAGGAATTTACTTTGGGCTATCATGCAAAACAAGCATGGGCAATCCACATAATCAATTAAAAACACAAAATAAGACAATGTACATAGTATAAACATTGTAGCAACAGGTTTCCTATATGAGCTGGGGGCTTAATACGCTTGGTATAATGCAGCAGCAGGTGTTTAGAAGGGCACTGACAAAGTCATTGGCTATTGATGAGGCCTACTGCTATAGGGAAAATACTGCTTTATAGGTGTGCGGATTTGGTCTTGATTGACCTCAAACTCTTGCCGGAAGGGAGTGTTTGGAAAAGTCCATGGCTGGGGCAGGAGACGTCAGCTGCAATCTTGATGCTCACTTTGTGGTCCTGGAAGTGTATAGGTCCTGAAGCAATGGCAGACTGCAGCTAATCACCACGCTGCAAATTATACGCTGCAGTTTGCTTTGTCCCTGTCAGTGTCAGCAGTGAACCAGACGGTGATGGAGGAGGTGAGGATGAACTTGATGGTGACAAAGTGGAAGTACACCATCACTGGTGATTAAATTTCTTCAACTGCAGCAGGAAGTACATCCTCTCCTGGGTTTTCTGCATGGAGGAAGTGATGTTCAGCTCCCACTGAAGACCTTTGGAGATGATGGTGCCCAGGATGCTGAAAGACTCCATAGTTCTCACTTGGGAGTCACACAGAATAATGGGGGCCAGAGGTGCTGAGCTTCTCCTGAAGACCACAACGGTCTTCAGAGCGTTGGCCATAATATTGTGCCGACCGCACGAGGATACCAGATGGTCAATCTCCCATCTAGAAGTAGAATCATCCCCATAAGTCCATCTGTGCCTCATTTCTACCAACACAGAGCTGGTGCTGGTGCTGGGGCTGGGCTGGTTCTCGCTTGGTGTCTCTTGAGGAATAGCCCGCATTTCCAATTTCGAAAAAGAATGGAACAGAAATGTTACGTAGGCGGAAGTGAAAGTAAAGTATAGATTAATCTGTATTTTTTTTTTTTTTTGCTGAAAGTTTGTGGATTATGACTTTTTGCGCCCTGTCTGTATTCACTTTTGTCTCCGTAAAGTGAGTGAGTTTATTCTCGCTTGCTGTTTTACCGCTGTACTGTTAAGGATACTGCAGTAATGCTAAAAACTGAACTTTGCTGTCCGCCTGATGATTTCTTCGCCACTCAAACACCATATTTTATTTATTCTACCTGCGACATATTTATGTTTTGTTTCACTGCCAGCACCACGATTATTAGATTAACTATCAGTTATGGATTGAATTTTCCAGTTTTACGGTGTCATCTGTGAACCTCGGGAGTCTGACAGAGTGGTGACTGGAGGTGCAGCTGTTTGTGTACGGAGGAAGGAAGTAGAGATGGCAGGCAGCTGTGAGGGGAACCAGTGCTGATGGCATTCACAGCCGCACATGCTGCTTACTAGAGAACGTGTCATTGTATCAGAGCTACAGATGTGAAGGTGACAAGGATGTAGTCATTAAGTCCAATTTTCTATCAGAGACTTCCTATCTAGCCACTAGCTGCCAAATCTCAATGGAGTCAGAAGATGGTGGCTACCTTGCTGCTTAGCAGAACATGCTGCTTCAGCATCACCTAAATAAGGAACGCATTTATTTATGTGGCCAACAGGGGGCCCATGTAATGTGTTGTTTGAATGGCGGTAAACACCGCTGCTGTAAGGAGGAGCCTCTGTTCTGTCTCTGTTATTGCGCGTAATTCAACACAGCTGGTTTGCTTTGAGCCGACTGTCATGTGGCTCATTTTAACCCTGGGTGACTGTGTGTCCACTTTATCCATTTTGCTGCTCACTTCATGGACTATGGGGGCTCTATGGGGGCAGAATGTTCCAGCGTGGTTTCCACACCAGTAAGCTGGGGGTGGGCTGCTGTCCGATAGCTACTCTGCATCTATATGATGGTGAAAAAGGCTTGAAATGTATTGCATTACCAATAGAGTTCTATGCTTATTAACAAATAACGTTTATGTTTAGTTTACTGGATTTAGCAAAATAACAAAAGCCACAAACATGTAGAATCCAGACTGTGCTCATCAAATTCATGGCCTTGTTAACAATGCAACATGGAAAATGTAATAAATGATGAAATTCTTTGCCCTGTAATTAAGTGCTATCAGGTTGGGCCTCGGTAACCTCAGTACTCAAAGCCCGCAGCCTTGCATCTTTCAGGAAATGTTTATTTTTAGCAGCTAATTTGAAGCTGAACCACTACACCAAGGTGCCTTCTTATCCAAACAATGTCAAATTTTGTACCAAATATTTGAGTATCAGAGAGTCCTGGCACACTTTACGTCCCTTGAAGACTGGATTTGTGCTCTGCTGACAGTGAGTCACGGCTGTGGTGTTTATGAATGGCAGAGGCTCTGGCTGGGCACAGGCCTCTTTCTTCAATCGAGAGGGAGTGAGATCGCTTAAGCGAAGATGACAGGCTTTCAGGCCCGATTATGCCTCCAATGGGGAGTGATTCGGTCTGTGAGAGATTGTGTCTCAGATGCCAGCAAGAATCAGCATCAACAGCTCAGATGTGCTCTCTAAGAAAGCCCCATATGAACAGCCTGATGGGGTGACAGCCAGCTCATTCTGCAGGTTAATGTGCCCTCACAGTTCCTCTGTACCCTCAGTATATGCTGAGTCCCCCTTCCCTGAACCCTCCGACCAGAGACCCAAAGGAGCCCCTCTTGACTTGTGCCTGTTTGTCTTGTTTTGTGTTGATCAGTATTGTCTTTTCCATTGTGGAATAATGGTAAGTTAAGTCCAATAACCACCTGGATATTCTTAGCTTGTGAAACTCTGCATGTTCACAGTCACCTCCTGCTTCTGCTGGTGTTTGACAATGAGCTGGAAATCTTGGACCCACCCTTTGAGGAAATGGGCAGAGCAGAGCACCCTAGTGCCCCGTCCAGCTGTCCGTGTCTCATGTCCTCATATCCGGGTACCTTTGGCCTCCCAGCCTGGTCTTTTCTGTTCCAGCTGAAGGGGAAGCCAAACTTTGGAGAGCTACACTGCCAGGCAAAGGCAAAACACCAGAGCCACACGATTTATCACAATTGAATTATGACTGAAATCAGGTCTCTCTGGCTCTATTTTATCTCATGAGAAAATATTTTAGTTCAACTGTGCTTGGTTTTTAAGAAAACACTATCATTTTACAACCTGCTGCACATTCAGGTGGGCAGTCAAAAATCTTTGAAACTCATTTTCTGAGTTTTAGTATCAGTATAGTCACTCTGCGTGTGTTTTCATTGTCATACTATTCCATTTGTTTAATTACAGATATAATTAGTTCCATTAATGACTTGGATTAGATGTCCAGGAATCAGAGTGAAGACTTGTAATCCATACCATTAGCTCCTCAAAGACAGCAGAGTATCAGGGGGCTTCTGTGCAGTTGATCCCCCCGGCAAAATGAGGGTGAGGATGGTGAGAGTGAAGCTCATCATGCTGCAGAGCTGATCACTCTCTCACTGGCAGCTGTGCCAAGAACAGGAATGACTGCTACAGTGAGTCACTAGAATCAGCGCCATGCTGCTAGCTGGCCTGTGCCTGGAGGGTGGGGAGTGCTCGGACCAAAACAGCTGACAAACAGCTCTTTGGGGGGGGGGGGGTGTCCATGAAGTCAAGCCAGGCATTGTTACTGAGTCCAAATATGGAGATTTGAGTCCTCGTACTACTGCACTTTCGAAGGATATGCCTCTCTAGGTAGCTCCACATGAAAAAGCAACTGAAAAGGCAGGCACAGTGAATGACTGCTGACAGATTATTAATACCAGCTCTCAGACAGCTGAAGGAATAGTCTTGGCAAAAAAGGCCATTGGCTGAAAGGTTGGAATTAATTGGAGTGGCAGACGTTAAGTATGGTGCTCAGGCATAAACATTTAAAAATCCAGCTAGATGTGAAATAAAAATGAATATGATCACCCTCCAGAGCCCTAGAATGAATGTTTCATGAAAGGACCGACTAGACCTAAACGGAAGCCTTAAAGAAAGCAAGGAATATTCTTTTTTTTCCAAAATAAGCATACTGAAAAAAAAATGCAAGTTTAATAGCCAAAATGGTAAATAAACAGAAAGGTGTCTTATTGGATTTGGGGTGGCATGCGAGTGTGCAGGCTGGCAGCCGCGTGGGTGCCCATGTGCTTTCACTCTCCTCCAAATAAACCAGCAGGCTAAATTTAGCATGAGCAGCAACCCCAGAGCTGTAGTGTGGGCTGTACTTAACAGAAGCCTTTCTCAATCCTCTTTTTTTTACCCTTCTGGATTCCCACCCTGTTAAATTATGATTTAAGGAATAGCCACAACACACACACACACACACACACACACACAAACATTAATGGCTCTCGCTGTGCCATGGCCTTCATCTAGCAGCCTGGCCTCTAGGATAAAGGATGAGATTAACATTGAGTTTGATGTGGATAAGGGATGTGAGAATGGCAGAGAGAATCAGCATGCTAATCTGCAGCGGAGCTAAAGTGGCTCAGCAGGACAGACACTGATCAACACCTTTCCAACCAATCAGAACCTTCAATAGTGATATCAGCTTCCTGACCTCCATTGGTCAATAAGTTTAACACATGCACACACCTAAAGAGGGTCATATTAGAATTAGACATATCAGCACTAATATCTCTAATTCAAATGCATTTTTAAAAGCGAACCAGCAGCAGATGCTCTAATATGGGATTTATTAGCTGGGTATGGACTGGTTGTGAGGCTCAGTGTCGACAGCAACAAGGACATTTGTCACATTGCGGTGACTGATGAGCCTTGTACCACGGCTATGAGGGAAACGGTATCCAGTGTTTGATTCCACACGTTTTTATGCATATTTTGCATACTGAACAACTAATCCTGTGAATTTTTCAGCTATACAAAGTAAATAAATACTAACAAACCCAGAATCCCATGTTACCAACTACTTGCATTATCTTTGTTATTGGTTTTTGCTATTTCTAACTTTTTCCTTGTGTTGTCAGACATGGAGTGGTTTTTTGAAACAGTAAGCAAACAGTAACAAAAATATGGACGACTTGTGTCCATAGCAACAGGTGCTCTGCTTCATCCGACAGGCATCTGCATGAAGGGCTGTGATATGTTAGTTCCCTTGATGCTGAGTGGTAATTTCCTGCTGTTTTGTGTTTGCAGGGCAGAAAAATCATCAGATTTTGTGCTGTACTACTGCTTGCTTGAATCCCAACCCTGGCCTTTGTGTGTGCAGTTTGCATGTCCACTTTGTGTTGTGTAGGTTTCTCTCAGGCTTCCTGATTTCCCCCACAGTCCAAAGACATGCAGTTTGGTGAACAGTCCTTCTAAATTTCTCACATTGTGTGAACGCGTATGTGGCCAGTAATGGACCTGGCATCTCATCCAGAGTGACACCTGCTTTATATCCTGTGTCATTCCCATCCCCCCCGACTCCATGCTGGATAAACAGTTGCATGATTATGCATAAATCTTCCTGTTCTTCTCTTAAGATCTTCCTTCCTGTGAGCCACTGTCCCCTCCATCATCACAATTACCAATTATCTGTCTGAACAAGAAATGGGAACAAACAGTTCTGAACTGGTGAGGCCATATTCAGAGCTGCTGCACATCCTGTGAGCTCCTTTCGGTTTCGCTGAAACACAGTGAGCCACAGACTGACGCCACCTCTTCCCTTTGTGTTGTTTGCTGCTGAGGCTCACAGCAGACACCCTGGCTGGTAGCCAGCCCCACCAGTAAGTCTACTCATATCAGATGTCAGTTATTCTCAAGCAGCTCACGGAGGACTGATACTGTGAGCCCGTGAGGTCACAGTCAGGTTGCTGCCCCAGCGTGACAAAGCGTTCTCCCAACTTCCTGTGCAGTCAGACAATCCCAGTGGTGCTTCGTCTGACACCTCCAACCTCAGTTCCTGCGCACACTCCCTCCTGAAACCGTTAGTCTGGAGAGTTCAACCTGCAAAGCTGTTTGCATTAACCAGGCTTT
Organism: Paramormyrops kingsleyae; assembly: GCF_048594095.1. Lineage (NCBI taxonomy): Eukaryota > Metazoa > Chordata > Actinopteri > Osteoglossiformes > Mormyridae > Paramormyrops > Paramormyrops kingsleyae. The sequence continues at coordinate 40,385,810 of NC_132798.1, forward strand.
GTCTTTGTTTGGTTTATGGGAAATGATCCAAAAAAGAGAGTAAGGGTGTGATTTTTATTCATAGCTTCCTTAATAATGAATCATATCTAAATAATAAAGTTATCCTATATCGCTTTGGTACAATCTAAACAAAATCTGATGATGCTGCTGGTTTTTTGCTAAGTGTCATATATGTCATATATGTAAGACTGAACTGAAATGGAACCTAGTTGCCATTTTGGAGACAAAATATCGTCATGATCAACTAACTCTGGCATTAAACGAAAATCTTTCTGTGAACTTTTTTGAGATGCTAAAGATATTAATGGGGATGGAATCTGTTTTAGCATCAGGAGCAAAGTGAGGCCTCTTGTTCTCCTTCATGATCTTAACCATCCCATTTAGTGTTTTCCTGTTGGATTAATTTCTAAACAAAAGCAAGCTTATTTGGTATGGATTTTTAATAAACACCAAATTATGCTGTTTATGAAGCACTTTTGAAAGGTCTTAAGGGCTGGGTGATTTCAGTAGGAATTCAGGCATGGTTTTACGTGAACAGTCATTTTGCAAATGTTTACTTGCATACATTAAATGGACTGATTAAAAAATATGCACATTCTGATTGGCTGCTGGCTCTGTACTTTAATGCCCATCAGGTAACTACTTACATAATTAATTAAACTATTACAACCCACAGTGTTAAATTCAATAAATATTCCATGAGTCATGAGCAGTGACCACTGACTGGTCTGATGTGCATATTCCTAAGCTTAAACTGATGCCTCTCTGCTGAAGCTGATATCTGAACCATTCTAAACTGTTCCTCTATTGTTAGATTCCATTGCTGGCAAGAGGCCTTCATCCAGACAGGTCTTGTTAGTCTCTATCTCTGCCTTTCACTGCTGCCAGATATGCATTCCATAGAGGAGCAGCCATTTAGCCATGTTCGCTTCAGTATCTGCTCATACCAGTCTTGGAGAGCACCACATGCCTAAATATGCACTATGAATGATCCAATTGTCATGCATGGAAAAGTGTCCCCCTCTCCCCACCTGTCAGTGGTATTACCTTCAACTCGCTAATGGAATGGATTGGAATGAAACATAATTAAATGGAATGGATTGGACTGGATTAGAATGGAATGGACTACCAGCTATCTTTGTATAACTGATATGGAGCAGGCTAATATTTTTCAAATCTTCTTCTGGTAAGGGTACAAATTCATTACAAAGTTATTACCCTGGTTCATTTCTAAATGTGTGCACCCCAAGACAGAGGCCAGGACCAGGCTAAAGTCTGACGTACATTGTGATCAAAATGCAATTTTTACACACAGACATGGTAACCTGTTTTTGTTTTGTTTTTTTAACCACAGGTTGCCTCAAAACACATTTGATACAGTTGCAGGTTTCAGACTGACCATGGTAAGGACCACATTGTATAAAACATAAGCCAGAAATGACTAAACAATCACTGAACTGTTTTTATGTCCTGACACTGAGTGCAGAGAGGGTGAGTTTAACTACTTTCTCATGGATGCTGTTCCTAAGGCTGAAGGAAAAATGAAATGTCTTTTCAGGAAACAGCCTTGAAAGACAGAGATATATTTATCTCAGTATAGAGTATAGTCTATGTTACATTAAAACTATAATCTGGTGTCTATACAACTTTAGTTGATTTATAGAAGAACATGTTTTCCTTATTATCTGTAGTATCAGCATGCAATTGCTGTTTATTTCAATTAATGTTTCGGAACCAAGCACTCAGCTTATTAGTTGATTGGATTACTGTCTGGTGTCACTGTTAAGCAATGTAGCTCTCTCTAGTATTGTGGGAGGGCATAAATTCCAAAATATGTGGCTGAAATGATGTTGGCATGTTGCTGGTTGGCTAGATTGTTGCCTGGCAATACAGTTGGCTGCAGCACTGACAACCGTTGCCATATGCACCTTAGCAACACAGCTATTTTGCCAGAGCGTTGCTGAACTGATATGTACAGCAGCCTAAGCAGAACTGCAGACACCTAGCAGAGGGGTTGTTTAAATGCTCAGATGATGTTATTAACTGTGTGCTTAAAAGCCCACTGCTGTAGCCAGAATGGCTCCTGCCTTTGCCTTCTTAGCAGTGCAATCAAAACATTTCCAAAGTGTTGCCAGGATGTTTTGGGAGTGTTATCTACTGCTGATTGTGCTGTGAATGCGGAGCAGTCCCATGCGGTCCCATGCAGTCCCATGCAGTCCCATGTTCCTAATGTGCCTCTCACCTTGCACATCCCACCAGGCTGGTAGATAAGTGACAAAGGCCACAATTCATGATTTCAGACTTGACATTACAGACAAATAGCAGAGATTGGTTTGATTACTTAGCTGCATATGCATCATATACCTCTGCACTGGAGCAGCATGCAGCTCAGAGGCTTTGGGAGCTGAGCACATGTCTGGTAGGTCCTGGCCAGCAGAGTAATCATATCACTGCTGGGCCCTTCGGCAAGGCCCTTAATCCCAGCTACTCCAGGGACACTGTCTGACCTTGTGCTCTGACCGCAAAACTTTCACCTCACTGACCGATTTCTCCACCGTGATGAATAAAGTACTGCTGTTTTATATGAGTTCTTCAAATGTGATGGCTTATACTTTTGATTCAATGAATGCTTCAGAATTAAGAGTGATTTGCTTGCAATCAAAACATTTCCAAAGTGTTGCCAGGATGTTTTGGGAGTGTTATCTACTGCTGATTGTGCTGTGAATGCGGAGCTGTGACTCACTGCACTGGAGATGGCGGTGGGAGGGGGGGTCAGCAAGCTGATGACATCATCTGCTGTAAATAGCAGCAGCACCAATGGAACTGTGAGATCACACAGGCCCGTCTGGAGGTGTTTGGCTGTAAATCACAGGAGAGCCCAGCTGTGGAGCAGAGTGAGGAGCAGCAGAATCGCTGGCACAGTCCTTCACCATTCCGGAGACACTACTGTTGACAGTCTTTTCTGTTTATCTTTCTGCTCCATTGCAATTCTGCTGAAATAGTGCAGAGACGAGTAAACCCACCCCGAGTCATACCTCTGCAGTATTGGGGCACAATATAATTTACAGGGAAATGGGCATAGATCTTTATTTTTATGTAGCTGTTTCCAGAGTAAAGGCTGAACAAGTGTATTATATTGTTATAACATACGTGTTCACATGAGTGTATTTGTAAGAGAACAAGGTATTTTACCATGATGGTACATTGGATTATGATATGACTCACTGGCTATTGACAGGATATGTAACAACTGACTCACATTAAAAATTATTAATTCAAATTGTTTGTATGGAGCCAGTAATGCATATTACGCTCCCATGCAGTTCCTTGCAGTCCCATGCAGTTCCATGCGGTCCCATGCAGTCCCATGCAGTCCCATGTTCCTAATGTGCTTCTCACCTTGCACATCCCACCAGGCTGGTAGATTAGTGACAAAGGCCACAATTCATGATTTCAGACTTGACATTACAGAGAAATAGCAGAGATTGGTTTGATTACTTAGCTGCATATGCATCATATACCTCTGCACTGGAGCAGCATGCAGCTCAGAGGCTTTGGGAGCTGAGCACATGTCTGGTAGGTCCTGGCCAGCAGAGTAATCATATCACTGCTGGGCCCTTCGGCAAGGCCCTTAATCCCAGCTACTCCAGGGACACTGTCTGACCTTGTGCTCTGACCGCAAAACTTTCACCTCACTGACCGATTTCTCCACCGTGATGAATAAAGTACTGCTGTTTTATATGAGCTCTTCAAATGTGATGGCTTATACTTTTGATTCAATGAATGCTTCAGAATTAAGAGTGATTTGCTTGCTCTTCATCACAGGAAGTAATTCATTAGTTACACAAAGGTGATGTGGGGTCATCTTCAATAGGCACCAACAAGGGGAGAGAATAAGTGATAGCAGAGGAACCCATCGTTCCAGCTCATCCTGTGATTGACTGGATTTACAGGTTGGTGCTGATGCAGGTGGTAACAATGTGCGCTGTATAGCCTCTGCTGTCTTCCCACACAAACAGCCATCACAAACTATTGTTAGCAAAGTTTGACAGTCCTCATGGCTTCACAAGCATCTGAAACACATGCTCCCTACTCTCTCTTCCTCTCTCAAAAGTGAATCATTCCTCTTATCTGTTCTTAGCTACTGTCACTCTCTTTTTGCACGGCACCACTGATTACTTGCCAATTTTCCCAAAGTTAACAGCAGACTAGAAAAATAGGATTTGGAACAAGTTTATCTCTATTATATTGAGTGGGATTTAAAAATTGTGTTGTGGATACATATAGTATTGTCACTGTCTCCCACGAAGAGGCACATGGAGCAGACGTGCTATGCAGCTGCTGCTATCTTGGGTGAGCATTGATTCCTGCCCACCACAAGAGTGCTGCTCATGTGACTGTTTATTTTAAGGTAGCACAGTATCTCATGTTGTCTGGTGACAGCCTTCCTGAAGCAGATGCCTGAGCTTGATGTGGCTTTGATGTACTATGATGTGGTGATGTACTATAATGTGGTGATGTACTATGCTGCCTGCAAGGGACCCACTCTCAGTTACACTGGAATAGGTATCAAACACTCTTCAAACAGGCATAAAGCAACATTTAAAATATTTTGCTTACTGTATATGTAACATTAAATCTGAGGTTCATCCTGCACTATTTTCTCAAGACATTTCTAACATGATATGGAGCCATGGGGTACGGTACTATCTGTTCTATAAATATGGACAACAAGACCTATTTTTCTTAGTGCTGTTTATATATGTCATATTACAGCTGAACAAACGCTCAGGGAAAACTTGTATTTATATGTACTTACGGAAGCTTATGAGGATGGGGGGAAGGTGACAGGTTTATCAGGAGAAATTTGCTAATGCTTCCTTTTCAGTGATGGTACGAATGGTAGACTAATGTAATAATCTAGTGTTCCGAGAGGGACAATGAAGTTTGATGACTATAATCAAGTGTAGTTTCAGTTCCCTGCGAGAGGTTATTGTCAAACGATGACCTAAGGAAGCTGATGATACTGTAAAATGTTTTTTTCTGGTAGCTGCTTTTGTACACAGTACTAAGGAAGCATGAGGTTCTTTACATTCTCTCATCAGGATGTTCGATACAGCTTTGTCAAAAACATGGTCTGTTACTGAATCACATGTTTAAACGGCCATTAGTTCGGCACCTTGGAATGGTTTTGTAAAGATCTGCTTAGGGGGAGGTTTTAGTTTGTCACACTGCCAGATATGAGCCAAAACAATGCATCCTGATGAAGGATGCAACCATAGTTGAATCTTCCTGCAGATGCAACATTTAGGCTGCAGTTTGTCATTCATTTTGCTGTAACGCTTTGTACAGCAAGAGCTAATTTTAGTATTTAAAAAATAAACCGAATGCTTATGTGTTCCATTTTTAAAAGTTTACCTAACTGAAAATTCCCTGCAATTCCCAACAGTCCAAGAATCTAATAGTAGACATAATTTACACAAAATGCATATTGTTCAAGGTCTGATGAAGTTCTCTCTGCTGGTGTGATGAGGTTCTCTCTGCTGGTGTGATGAGGTTCTCTCTGCTGGTGTGATGAGGTTCTCTCTGCTGGTGTGATGAGGTTCTCTCTGCTGGTGTTCCTCGACCAATCAGACAAAGGTGATATTCTGTCATGAGAACAGCTCTGTCCCCATATCCTAGCAGGATGGCAGTGTTGATTAAGGTCTACTGTAGCATCTACTCCAGTCTATAATCTCAATTCTGTACGCCAGCACCTCTGAGGGACGATGTGTCTGTTTATGATTCCTTTTCTCTTTGGTCTTGTAAGTCCTTCCACATCAGTCTCCCTTTTGATGTGGCTGGTGCTCAAGCTTGGGATCCTGTAAGAGCATTTGGGGCTTTGGATGAACCACGCCGCTGCTCGTTAATCATATGAACTGCCAGGGAGCAGCAGTTAGCGTCTGCACAAAGGAACCATGTTAGGGACCGTCATTTTGGGGGAGATTAGCTCCCAGGATTAAGTTCTTTCAGGAATCCTGTTCTTGTATAACATTCCACTTGAGCTTATTTTTTGTTCAAACTGGCAGTGAAAACCTTCAGGGAGAATATCTACATTTTTAAAAGATTTAGTTTCTTCTCCTTTGTTGTTCATTGTGTGTCTGGTCAAGTGCTCTGTCTGCACAGTAATTTACTAATCTTACTATTTTATATGTGCATGTAATACAATTACGAAATAGTTAGGCATTAGGTATTACCTAACATAGTTAGATATTATATTGTTTTAACAAACACCTTGAGAAAAGGATATACAAATAATTGATGTGAACTGACTGCCCTGAACTTATTGACTGTCACTTTAGCACTGAACACATAAGGTCGTTGGCCTACAAATATTGGGAGCCAGAATGAACAGGAGCATGTGGCAGAGTGCTTAAGGATATTATGGTCAAACTGCAGGCACTGTTTGTTGGGCTTTATTGGGCTTCAATGAATCAGCTGCTGGGGGTAACGCTTTACATTAACTGCACCTTTGTAATGCTTTTATATTCATAAAAAGTTCAGTGCACCTTCATAATGTATTCATGAAGTATTCATAAAACATTCATAAACATCATGTATGTATACCGTAACATCCGAACAATCCCTTAACAGCTGTAATATAACAAACAAACATTATATAATAAAAACAAATAACAAACATTATAGTTGTATAATCATGTAATGTTTGTTATTAATGTATATTGAAGCTGTTAAGGGATGTTAGGATGTTAAGGTATAATTGCATACTGCTTATGAATGTTCTATGAATGCATTACGAATGCATTATGGAGGTGCACTGAATGTTCTCTGAATGCATAATGGTGCACTTAATGTAAAGCGTTAGCAAATAAAATAATAGTTAGCTGCATGGTACATTGGTTACCTGATAAATAAATAATAAATAATGCCTGTTGGGCCATGCGTGTGTGTGCCTGTGTAAACAGTATAAAGGGTTTAGACAATGTAAAAACCAATAGGATTTACACTCACTCTGGGGACTGTGTGTGTGTGTTTGTCTGTGTGTGTGCGTGTGTGTGCGAGCAGGTATACCTTACCTTATGGGGACACAATGTCCCCACAATGTGATGAATACCAGTTTTTTTCCCTTATGGGGACCAGTTTCCTTTAATAAAAATCTGTGACTGCAATGAAAAAACTAAAAATGCAAAAAGTTGTATTTTGCTTGGTTACTTATGGTTATGGTTAGGGCTGGGTAGAGGTTAAGGTTATCATAGTTAGTGTTAGCATTTTTGCCATAGAAATGAATGAGCGATCCCCATAAAGATATGTTTACCCGACCTTTAGGGATGGGGGGTAAGTGGGTACCAGTGGATCATACCATGCAAGAGGGAGACCTTCTGTGACATGGTGAGGTCACCTCGTAACATAATCCTTATTTTGCACTTACCATCAAGCTTGACACACCTTCACACAACCCATAGCATGTGCAGCAACTTTTTGTGACTGGGACGGAACGTAGGACAAACTGACCAATCGGGCAAGCTGACAAATTAAAGCATACTGGGCTCATCAGGGGTGGAGCTTAAAGCTCTAACAGAGTGTTTCAGAGAAATAGAGTTCAGACTTATAGATAGAGTGAATAGAGAATAAATAGAGAAAAATAATGTGGTTTTGGAACAATGAATCATGTAAATCTATTCTAGCAGACCCAAAAAAAAGGAAAATTATGAACAATGAAGATGTGCATGAAGTCCCATTACGAATGCTGGATTTATCACTAATTATTTGAAACGTGGTTCTGTAAAATACAGATGCTTCATGAGCTTCATGTGGCAGTCTTGGAAAATCAATCAAATGATTGCTGTCACTGACATCAAACTTATTATAAAGACAGTGCCTCATTTGTACATATTTTCAGAAATTCCCATTTCCTCCAATATAATATTTTTTTCTTAAAGTCTTAATATGTTAGGAATACCCCATTCTCATTCAGATCACTGACAATATTTACTCCCTTAGTCTGCCAGTTTCCTGTAAACTGATGTTTTACCAGTTTTTATTTCAGGATTATGGTTATTTTATGGTTGTGATATTTTACTCCACAGATTCCTGGAATGAGCTATAATGGGATTCAAATCCATCCATCCATTGTACAACCTGCTTATCCTACTGAGGCATAGGGAGCCTATCCTGGAAGCAACAGGCATGAGGCAGGGAACAACCCTGGATGGGGGGCCAGCCCATTGCAGGGCACACTCACACACCATTCACTCACACATGCACACCTAAGGGTAATTTAGCAATGTCAATTAGCCTCAGCATGTCTTTGGGCTGTGGGGGGAAACTGGAGTACCTGGAGGAAACCCCACGACAACATGGGGAAAACATGCAAACTCCACAGGCGGAGACTCGAACCCAGGTCCCAGAGGTGCGAGGCAACAGTGCTAACCACTGCACCACCATGCCACCCCCGGGATTCAAATTCACTTTTTAAATATGTTGTGAAAGAGTATTAGACAATGAGGTGAGAACCAACTTTGCCCTATAATTAAGCAATCCACCCCACAGTAACCCCACACCACTGTTTGACTAATTTTATCATTTCAAAGGCTAAATTATACAGCCTGGCACAGGTAACCCTAGTTCGCCCGTGTCCCTTGGGATATACATTTTACTAATTTGAATCCTGAGCTTCTTCCCTTCCCAGAGGATATCTTTAATGATTTTGTCATACTGCTTAAAAAGCAAGTCTGGGATATCCACCAGAAGCATATAGAGAGGTAATTAAACTGGGGTGAAACAGCCATTTTAACAATGTTCACTATCCCCACAAATACAGTTGTATTTTTCCCCCATTTATCAGAATTATATTTAATCTTGTTCAACAATATTATGTTCAATGAGTCACTTTTGATAAGTGACAATATTTTATACAGGCCTGAAGTCTGTATTTTCATTCGAATTGTTTTAGATGTGACTTGCTGAACACTGATAAAATTCAATAGCAAATATGGCTATTTCAAAATTAAAAAGACAACCCAATATTTTATTTCTACTTATTTGAATTGTGTACTACAGGAATTGTTTACTTGGGGATATGCATATTAATGTATATGAAAATGATTTGTATTAAACTGACCACTTTTTAATTTAATCACTATTAAGTGTATTAAATTATTATTAAAGCAATAACTATTACATTTATCATAGATATTGATGGTGTGGTTACTTAAGGATTTGACATGACTTGCTGAACTAAGTCTCTGACTTGACTCGCTTGAATAAGGTCTCTGACTTGAACTGACTTGTTTAATTCTAGGAAGCATGACTTGAGATTTTACTCGAAATTTGATAAATGGTTTAGACTTGTGACTTGGGTATATGTGACTTAGTCCCATGTCCACTGGAGGGAGACCTTTAGGGATGTGGGGTGAGCGAGTACCAGTGGATCATACCATGCTGGAGGGAGACCTTTAGGGATGGGGGGTGAGCGAGTACCAGTGGATCATACCATGCAGGAGGGAGACCTTTAGGGATGTGGGGTGAGTGGGTACCAGTGGATCATACCATGCAGGAGAGAGACCTTTAGGGATGGGGGGTGAGTGGGTACCAGTGGATCATACCATGCTGGAGGGAGACCTTTAGGGATGGGGGGTGAGCGGGTACCAGTGGATCATACCATGCTGGAGGGAGACCTTTAGGGATGGGGGGTGAGCGGGTACCAGTGGATCATACCATGCTGGAGGGAGACCTTTAGGGATGGGGGGTGAGCGGGTACCAGTGGATCATACCATGCTGGAGGGAGACCTTTAGGGATGGGGGGTGAGCGAGTTCCAGTGGATCATACCATGCAGGAGGGAGACCTTTAGGGATGGGGGGTGAGCGAGTACCAGTGGATCATACCATGCAGGAGGGAGACCTTTAGGGATGTGGGGTGAGCGAGTACCAGTGGATCATACCATGCTGGAGGGAGACCTTTAGGGATGGGGGGTGAGCGAGTACCAGTGGATCATACCATGCTGGAGGGAGACCTTTAGGGATGGGGGGTGAGTGGGTACCAGTGGATCATACCATGCTGGAGGGAGACCTTTAGGGATGTGGGGTGAGTGGGTACCAGTGGATCATACCATGCTGGAGGGAGACCTTTAGGGATGTGGGGTGAGTGGGTACCAGTGGATCATACCATGCTGGAGGGAGACCTTTAGGGATGGGGGGTGAGTGGGTACCAGTGGCTCATACAGGGACGGATTACGGACCGGGCCAGCGGGGCCGCTGCCCAGGGGCCCTTGGGGTGCAGGGGGCCCATGGGGCCCCTAGCCCAAAACAATTTGCAACGCTTATCAACAATGTATTTTTGTTTGTCTATTTTAGAGGGCCTACATTCTTTGATCCTCTGCCTACATGGGCCCCTGACCCTATAGGGCCTCTGATGGAAACATGGAGGGAGGGCGTTTGGCTGCCAAGGGCCCTTGAATTGTGGTGGTTGTGGTGGTGGTGCTGGTGGTGGTGGTGGTGGGGGGGGGGGTTCCGCTGTTTCCTCCTGCAACCATAAGACATGTAGTTAGATTTAGTTGTGCAAGTGTCTCTGCATAACGTTCCCCGGCCTTGCGCTGGGATTGGCTCCAAAGCCCCTACGATCTTGTAATGGATAGAATCCAGAAGATCAACGGATCTTTTCAGTAAAATAATCTCAGTGTTATACAGTTACATTACTTAGTATATCTATGAGTCATTCATACTTCATACTTCATACATCATACTTCTGTCATCAGCAATTTTATAGTTTTACTACACTGGTTTTTTTGTGATAATTATTTTTTTGGGATAATTATCTGAGAATTTGTAATGTTCATGATTTATCCTCTGACATACTCATTGTTCCACTGTCATCCAGCTGCTTCCTGTAATTCCTTCACATTCTCCTTGCTTTATATGGCTGGATATCACATAGTACCATACAGTAATCTTGTGCTCGCCCCCCCCATCACATAGTACCATACAGTAATCCTGTGCTCGCCCCCCCCCCATCACATAGTGCCATACAGTAATCCTGTGCTCGCCCCCCCATCACATAGTGCCATACAGTAATCCTGTGCTCGCCCCCCCATCACATAGTGCCATACAGTAATCCTGTGCTCGCCCCCCCCATCACATAGTGCCTTACAGTAATCCTGTGCTCGCCCCCCCATCACATAGTGCCATACAGTAATCCTGTGCTCGCCCCCCCCCATCACATAGTGCCATACAGTAATCCTGTGCTCGCCCCCCCATCACATAGTGCCATACAGTAATCCTGTGCTCGCCCCCCCCATCACATAGTGCCATACAGTAATCCTGTGCTCGCCCCCCCATCACATAGTACCATACAGTAATCCTGTGCTCGCCCCCCCATCACATACAGTAGTACCATACAGTAATCCTGTGCTCGCCCCCCCAATACATAGTGCCATACAGTAATCCTGTGCTCGCCCCCCCATCACATAGTACCATACAGTAATCCTGTGCTCGCCCCCCCATCACATAGTACCATACAGTAATCCTGTGCTCGCCCCCCCAATACATAGTGCCATACAGTAATCCTGTGCTCGCCCCCCCATCACATAGTGCCATACAGTAATCCTGTGCTCGCCCCCCCCATCACATAGTGCCATATAGTAATCCTGTGCTCGCCCCCCCATCACATAGTGCCATACAGTAATCCTGTGCTCGCCCCCCCATCACATAGTGCCATACAGTAATCCTGTGCTCGCCCCCCCCCCCCCCAATCACCCAACCTGGCCACCTTTATCCACAATTTTGCCTGATTTTTGGACAGTTCAGATTCTCAGGCTGTGTTTAATGATCCAAATTATATTAATATCACACAAAAAAATTATAATTTCTTATCTATCATTATGTGCTTTTTGGTGTGTCTAGAAGATATTATATAGTTTCTCCAGGGCTAAGAATTCCATATATGCGTAAATCTTCAAACTGGACCAGCCTCTGTGGATACCATAACTGATTTAGACACCTGTGTGGTAGAGGAACGCACAGCAGGCTGCATTCTCTGTGTTTATAACGCAGACCCCAGTGATCTGGCAGAAAGGCCAGCTAGCCACAGGCTGCACACCGGGCCTGTTTGGGTCGCTTTCTCATTCAGCTGATGATGCAGTTGCAGTGTCACCTAAACATCTCCCCTCTGCTTCTTTGCCCACAGCTCAGTACAGCCTTTCCAGCAGCTGGTGCAAATGCAGCTGCTGAAACGCTTCACAAGCTAAACCCAGCTACATGCACAGTTGCATTAGCTGTGGCTCATTTTAGCGCTAAGTGCTGCTGTGTGCCGCTGCCTTTCTTTCTTTTTGCTGCTAAATGCTACCACTGGATAGCACTGTTAGCATTAATCCACGTTAATGCTGCTGCATGGCGTGAGCAGCGCCGTTACCCTCAGCTCAGCGGCTAAATGCAGCTCGGTGGCATTTCCTTGGGGTCTCACTTTGTCAAAGCATTGATGAGACCTGACTGCAGCTTTCCCAGCTGTCCCTAAAGACCGCCAATCGATCCCCGTCCCGCTGAAGTCCGCCAGGCCTGTCCTTTCCTGCTCCTGTTCAGCCAGCTTCCATAAGCAGCATATGGCTGCCAGCAGACGCCCAGGTGCCTGTTTGGCCTGCCTGTGTCCTGTGCTCGGCCCATGGTCTGGGCTGGCTGGATCCTCCGTAAACTCAGCATGTTTGTCAACCCAGATCAAGTCCTGTTGTCTGGGGTGCGTGAACACAGGCATGGCCTGTGTTGCCTCCTCACTCTCACTGTATTTTCCACACACAGAGATGCATGATAGAGCTCATAGTGACAAACCCTCAGCAGAGAAAAAGCGTGTTGACTATGTTAAGTAGTTGTACTAAGAATTTCAGTAATTGAGGGTGTTGCATCAGAGACCAGGGATCTCCCTGGTATGGGATTTCCTCAGCAGTAGGGGTTTTGGAAGAGATCATAAGAAAAGTAAAGGTTGAAGTGTTTACTTTATATTGTCCCAATTCTTGTTCCTGATTTGTTTGGCTGTTATTAGTTTATCAGTGAAAAGTGGTAATACAGTTGAATCACATGCTGAATACAGTGCATCATCACACCTGCCACACGACAAACCACCTCAGGGATGTTGGGTGGATTGGTGACTCTGAGGCTAGGGATCCTTCCCTGTAATCGGATGGTTGCTGGTTTGAATCCCGTGAATGCATGAGTGATCCTACTCCTTTGGGCCCTTGAGCAAGGCCCTTAACCTACAATGGCCTCATCCTGGGTTTGATGTTAATCTACATCCAGTCCTGTAAGGAGGCCCTCCAACTTACAGGGAAATTTGGGGCTTGGTGGCAGGTTTAGCACTCTAGCTACCAGAAAAAAAAAACTTACACTGGTCCATTTGGACTGGTGTCGTGCTGAGGTATCACCCAATGCACAGTATGACCTGTGATGCCTGTTAAAAACGCAGTGCATTTTCTTAGCACATAGAAGTACTCTTGCAATAAATCTAACAAACAGAAATCTAACAATGTGATGACTTAAACACAGTGGAAACTTTTGTCGTGAATAAACAATAATGTTATTAATTATGCTAACTAGGATTGTTTTTTTACTCAGTTTGTTAATACTCCTACCAGGGGAGAAGCCCTTCTTGATCTCGTTTTTTGTAATAACCAGGATAGGATTGGAAAATTAGAGGTTTTAGACCCATTGTACGGTAGTGATCATAACATGGTTAAATTCGAGGTTAATTTTAGTGTCCAAAGAGCAAAGTCTAAATTAAAATTATACAATGTTAGGAAGGCTAACTTTAATGGTATGAGACGGAAATTAGAAACTGTAAACTGGACAGAGTTAAATAGCAAAACAGTAGAAGAGGCATGGGAATTTTTCAAAAGCACATTGTTGCAAGTGCAAGAGGACTTCATACCTGTTTCCAGCAAAACTAAATCTAGGAAACGACAACCAAGGTGGTTTACTAAGGAAATTAAGAATAAAGTCAGGAGGAAAAGGGCTCTGTTCCACAACTGGAAAATAACTAATGATTTCAAAATCAAGCAGGAGTATCTAAGTCTACAGGCAGAGTTAAAAAATGACATTAGGCTATCAAAGAGGGATGTAGAAAGAAAAATTGCATTGGAGGCTAAGCATGACAGTAAAGGTTTCTTCCAATATTTTAACTCCAAGAGAGCACTAAAAGCTGAAATCACTAATTTACAGGATAGTAAGGGCCTTATAATTGATAACGAAATTGATATGGTAAATGAGTTTAATGATTATTTTTCAAGGGTGTTCACAATAGAGAACACAAGTAACTTACCACCAATTAATACGAATACAGCATCGTCTATGACCAATATATGTATAACTGAGGTTGATGTGATACTAAGCCTAGCTAAACTCAAAATAAATAAATCACAGGGGCCTGATGGCATCTTACCTTTAGTCTTGAAAGAGATGAGGGATATTATTAGCCAACCTTTGACTTTAATATTCCAGAAATCGTTATCTGCGGGTGTGGTACCATCAGATTGGAAGCATGCTAATATAACACCCATATTCAAAAAAGGGGATAGAAGTAATCCGGCAAACTATAGGCCAATCAGTTTAACTAGCATTACTGGAAAAATAATGGAAGCTATAATTCAAGTGAAAATGGTAGATTACCTAGATGCAAATAACATTATAAAGGATAGCCAACATGGATTTAGGAGAGGTAGATCCTGCTTAACGAATCTGCTTGAGTTCTTTGAGGAAGCTACAAGTGAAATTGATCACAAAAAGGCCTATGATGTGATTTACTTAGATTTCCAGAAAGCCTTTGATGTTGTCCCCCACAAACGGCTCTTGTTAAAGCTTAAAGCTGCAGGAATTTTAGGAACTGTGGCAGCTTGGATCAAAAACTGGCTAACTGATAGGAAGCAGCGAGTAGTTATTAGAGGCACTATGTCACAGTGGGCCTCCGTTTATAGTGGGGTACCGCAGGGTTCAATTTTAGGACCACTATTGTTCCTAATTTACATTAATGATATTGACACGAATACATACAGTAAACTGGTTAAATTTGCAGACGACACTAAGGTGGGCGGGGTAGCAGATACTAATCTAGCAGCAGAGAGGCTCCAACGGGATCTGGATTTAATTAGCGAATGGGCTGATACTTGGCAGATGAAATTTAACACAGATAAATGTAAGGTAATCCATGCAGGGAGCAGAAATATACAGTACAGATATTTTATGGGTTCCACTGAAATAAAGGTAGCTGATTACGAGAAAGATCTCGGTATGTATGTTGATGCTTCCATGTCCCACTCTCGCCAATGTGGGGAAGCAATAAAAAAGGCGAACAGAATGTTGGGTTATATCTCTAGATGTGTGGAGTTTAAGTCCAGGGAGGTGATGTTACACTTATATAATTCCTTGGTAAGACCCCACCTAGAATACTGTGTGCAGGTTTGGTCACCATACCTCAAGAAGGACATTGCTGCCTTAGAAAAGGTGCAACGAAGAGCTACGAGAATGATTCCTGGTCTTAGAGGAATGTCTTACGAGGAGAGGTTAGCGGAACTGAATCTGTTCAGCCTTGAGCAAAGGAGACTAAGGGGGGATATGATTCAGGTCTATAAGATTCTAACGGGTCTGGATGCCGTTCAGCCAAATGACTATTTCAATATTAGTCTAAATACTAGAACTCGTGGCCATAAGTGGAAATTAGCGGGAGAACATTTTAAAACAAATTTGAGGAAGCACTTCTTTACACAGCGTGTAGTCAGAGTATGGAATAGTCTTCCTGCTATTGTAGTGGAAGCTAAAACCATGGGTTCCTTTAAATCAGAGCTAGATAAGATTTTAACAACTCTGAGCTATTAGCTAAGTTCTCCCCAAACGAGCTTGATGGGCCGAATGGCCTCCTCTCGTTTGTAAATTTCTTATGTTCTTATGTTCTTATGTTCTTAACTCCTCATAACACATTTAAAATGCATGGTACATTTTTAGATGTTGCATACAGATAACATCCATCCATCCATCCATCCATCCATCCCTCTTCCAACCATTATTCAGTATTGGACATCTGGAGCCTTAGATCACATCATGATTATAGTTTGATTGATTCTTAAAACACGTAATAGTTGGTCCCAGTTAAAAGGATGAGTCAGTGCTTCTGGAAACTCCATTGATTTAGCCGTGAAATGCACCTGAATCACTGCAGAGATATGATTTACTTTCCAAGGAACAGATTAAAACACATGCATTTATACTAAACAGCATTGTGATTATAAACTCTTTCTGGTTCAGCATTAGCCACTGATGGTCATTAATAGAGATGCCAGTGCTCTATATTTTCGTGTGTAAGAAAAAGGAGAAAGGAGTAAGGAGAAATAAAATCTTAGTGTAAAATGTGGGCCTTTAGTTTTTTCTTTGAATTGTATGTACTTGAGCAGTTTAAATACTAAATTTTAAATGCAATATACTCAACAGGCATTTTTTGAGAGGAAGCGGAGTCAGGCAGTCTCTGGAGCTATTGGGGGTTAATAGCATTGCTCAGGGGCACAACACTGAAATTACACTGCTGAATCTGGGATTTGAACCAATCACCTTCTGATCGCAGCCACAGCCACACACTGCCCCCAAAGGTTGTTGTCTATTTTGACCCAAAGTTGTTCATTTCAATCCCCAGGTACTACACTGCAGCTATATTTGAGAGAGGGATTTTACCCATAATTCTCCAGTGCAAATGGCTATTAATAGAGATGCCAGTGAGAAAAGTCAAGTGTTAGAAGTCAGAGGTGCTTGTTCCCAACATAACGGCCACATCAATTTGTCAAAAAATCATGTACGAGTTCAAACAGGGATTCTTTAATTGTACAGACAGTCCCCAGGTTAAGGACTCATACTTATGAATGGACTGCCATAAAGTCTATTATGTAAGAAATGTGGGTTAAATACAATGGTTCATAATATCGAATGCATGCACTACTTTTTGACACACGTGACAACATTGCGCAGATTCAGTGGTTCGTCAGCTTGATCACAGCTATATGTAGATACATTTATTATTACTGTAAAGTTATTGTTATTTTTTTTCTGACTTACTTACAAATTCAACTTAAAGACAGACTTAGGAAATGGATCTTGTTCGGAACTTCTGGTCTGCCTGTACCTATAAAATAGTACCTAACCTGAAATGAATTAGAAATAATACATGTAACAATGAGCAAAATCTATTAAAAAAAATTAAATTATATTACCTCAAATACTCATCTACTATTAAAAACAATAATTCTACAGTTACGGGTAAACAGACAATGTAAGAATACTTGCAAGAATTTTTATCTGTGGTTTGGTTTGATCGCTGACATGTCTTTCATGTCATCATTAATTCCATATGGCAGCATATGTGTATGCTTTTGTGTGAAGTCGTTCTACACACTACATGTAAATGCCAAGACATGGTCCCTTCTGGTGTGTCTGTACCCAATGTGCTCAACAGAGGCCCCTAAAGGATCCCAGCCCAACAAACCACAAAACAGAGCTAAGTGCCATAAAGTGTGACAGGCAGTGTGGGACAGTCGGTGAACAGACCTTATACCAGTGCAGCTGCAGCCTGTGGTTACTTAATATGCTTCATTTAACTGCGCCTGTAAAAACCAAGACCTCATAATTACCCTGCCAGGGAAGACCAGAGAACTGTGTTGCATTACAGACTGCAAGAGTAGCTATTAATGAGGCTTACTCCATCCACTCAGCCTTTACACGAAGCACCTATTACAGTTACTTAGCAGAAGCATAATATCGCGCTAGACCCCCAGCAGAAAGCATTCAGCAGGTGAGATAATTGGTGAATTCTTTCCATTGTTGCACTATGATCATAATTACATTTCTGTGAAACAGAGTTTATTTATTGTTGCTGAAATTCCTGCTGACGGAGCACTTTGGGAATCACTCATAAAAAATGTAATGATGTATTGTTGAGTCTCGTCGTTATTTTTGCGGAGCATCAGTATCAGGTAACTCGGTGCCAACCTTTGGATGGTGAGCCAGCTGGACTGGCTGTTTAAAGCTGACTTTTCTGGCAGCTACATACATTGTTCTAAATGTAGCTCTCACCAGCACACTTACTATTTAAAACAGTGAACAGACCACTGCACCCTGTGTAAACACCAAACTGAGTGATTCTTTATAGGGATGTGACCCTGTACTCACAACCAACTTACACTCTTGGTTTCTGCTCAGAATTGCATTACTCTTGGGGGGGGGGGGGGGGGTTGCTGCCGAATGAAAACACACAGAAAGAGGTCCTGAACACTCGGGCCAGATGAGCCGTTGCTTCGGGCCACAGAATCGCAGGGTGCTGCAGAAATGCACATCTGACATATGACATCATCATGGGTCTGGCTCTGTGCTGAACCTGCAGTGTACAGATCAGGTAGATGCTAATACTCTGATGTGTAATACTACTATTGTTAGCTATAGTAGGCTATTTCTCAAATGCCTCTTAACTCTAGCTAGTTGTCTTTGTGTTGATAGTATATATTAAAACTGAAAAAGATCTGTATGTTTCATGTGGAAGAACTGCCTCCCTTGGGGTATAGCTAATTCACTAATTTCAGTGATTTCCCCCAAAATCCTTATGTATGTGGAGAGTTTCTCAGTTTTTGAACGTAGTAATGTATGTGAAAGCATTTTCAAATCTGATCGCTCATAACAAACAGTCTGCCCCAGTGTCAACAGGCAAAAACAATTTACTGCCCATTAACATTATTTTCCATTTAAGAAACCCACATAAAATACCACGAAAGTGCTTATATAATGCATCTGCTTTTTCTTAAACCTGATTGGTTTCCTAAGTATAAGACGTATTGACCTGCATAAAGAAAATGTAACACTGTTTATAGCACATAGCCCTCTGATATTTTATTGGCTTGATAAGTTACCATGCTAATGCAACCAGGCACTGCAGCAAAACTGTGCAAAGGGACCATCGAATGCAAATTCCAGTAGTGAGCAATTCTGACTTCCAGGAAGGTGTCGGTTTTACCCCAAAAAGCAGAGAGATGACCTTAGAGCTTCTTTGTTTTTCTAGAAGATGAGCTTGCATGGTGGACAGATCTACCTGATGGCTTATTGGGTCTAGTCAGTGGGAAGCACCTACTACAGTACTCTGTAGTATACCTCTGTACACATACAAACAGTCACACACACTGACAGCCATTCAGAAACGTGTGGAGCCAGCTGTCATTGTAAATCTTGTTTGCTTGCAAAGGCTCATGGGGAAGCAGCATTAATGTAATTACCCCCGCCAAGTTAATAATAGGAAAGAGTCAGTGGGGGAGGTAATAATTGATGCTTAGGCCCAATACAATAACCCGACCGATTGCTGTAATAAACGCTGTGGTCACTAGGATATTGACGAAGATCTGGGAACAAACCAAGGGGAAGTGGATTCAGTGAATTTTATCTTAAATGTAGCCTAGATTTGAAGCCACGTGGATTGACTATTGTAGTGTGAGAAATAATTAATAATGACTGACACAAGAAAAACGACACAATGACAAAGTCTCTGAGGGAATATGCTCTGTGATTATCTTTCTAACACCAATGAGTCCTGTTCACTAGGGAAACACGCTCATAGCCTTCATCCCTGGAACACGTATGGGCCAATGGGCGGGGACCTATGAACAATTTTTCATTTTCATTCTTATTTAAACTTCTCTGGGTCTCGTCTGCAGCGGTCCCGAGGGGGTGCGGATGTTACGGCGCGTGCGGCTCGCCTGAAACTGCCCACTTATCATCCAAGAGGCTTGTTTCGTAAAATCAAACAAACGCCTCTCCTCCATCGCAGCTAACTGACATTATAAAACATTTAGTGGTGGGGAATTCCTCGTATCGGGCTGCTGGCCAGGGTGCCGCTATCCTGGGGGAGGGAGAGCTCCTTTTCCTTTGTGGGGGTGTCCCACACGCCACGTGCCAGACCTCCCCCTGCCCTGGGCAAATTTGTAAATGCAGCTGTAACTCTTTCAGCCAACACTGCTCTTTTGTTCTGGCCTGACGGGGGGGAAAAGGTCTCGCTGTTACATGGGCAAAGAGCAGCTCCGCGCTTTATTCCTGCTCTTAAAAAAGCAAATAAAAACCCCGGCAAGGTCGGCAGCACTGAATGCTGGGAGAATTCACACAAAGGACATGGCACAGAGCACCTTGGGGCCGGCTGGGCGACAGGGTAGCATTCAGAGGCATATCGCACAACAAGGAGTCGCTATGGCGACAATCCAAACATTAGCCTTAATGTATGTCTGTAAAAACTGCTTTCAGGTGGCAGCATCATTGTGCTAAGTCAAAGATCCCCACTCTTCAGGAATGTCCTGCTTCTTAAGAAGGAGAAGCTCTTAAACTTATAAACATGACTGTTGATTCACATGTCATTCCTGGCATCAACACAATGCATGACCTCACAGTTATTGCGCATGTGTTTAGCAATAATTCCAAAGGAAGCTAATGTAGAATTACCAGCTAGTCATCTTGATATGTACAGCCTGCGTCTTTTATTCTTTAATTTGCTGGCTGTTCTTTACTACAGAAATGTATTTATAATACAGAGCAAATGATGTATGTTTGGATATAATTTTTCAAATATATGAGGCGAAAATGACATTTGGATGTAGTGTTAGGCTCATTGTGCTTTACATGTCTGCAGCTCCTTTCATTGTTGAAGCAGGAAGAGGATTCAGAGTGTGACAGCAGGGCCTGGCGCCAGCATTCCATACTCTGCTTATAGAGTCTGCAGGCAGCACCAACAATGGAGAATTCTCCATTATTCTGGGCTTTTTTTCCTGTGAACAGCAGCAGTTGAGGGAGACAATAGGGAGCTGGGGTTTTCTGCAATGATGGCATCACTACCTTTGCCTGTCTCAGAGGACCCCTGGCACGTCCTGTGGAGGTCAGAGAAAGGGGGAATACAATGGTGAAAGAAAGGAAAAACAAAGAATGCACTGTATCACAGCTTGGCATGACTCACTGCTGGGTACATCAGCCTATGCCAGCAGAGCTCTGACAGATGGGCATGAAGAGGCTGTCCACCTTATAGGCCCTGATGTTCATGAGTGTCATGGGCAAGGTACCAGAGCTGTACTTCCAAAACGTACATGGTGATAATCAAGGTATTTATACAGAACTTCTTTGAGAATTGAGCGATATGTGCCCTTACATTCTGCGCTATGCTGTTTGGAGGTTGGTTTGCATTACATCCTGTTGTTGTCGATCTCACGTTTCCTCTGGTAGTGGCAGTATGGATGACTTACTCAGCCACATCAGCCTGCTATGGGTGAATATGACTCAACTGAGATGAATTCAGTTCTGGACTCCAAAATGCTTATATTTAGGATATAATTCCCCCCACAGTCTAGGACCCTTTTCCCTCTGCAGTACAGGTCAAAGCCTACGTGGCACCCTGGGCAAACTTCACTGCTAGCCTAGTCAGCCACTTATGCCAAGTAATGTGTTGACTGGCACTGTTGCTCTGCAATGGACATTTACATTAGACTGTTAGAATCTCAGTCTCACAGACCATTAACCTGTTACGATATGTCATTAAAGTTACTTAATAATGGGAGGAAAAAACAAGCCTTTATGTGCTCAGGAATTCAGAGCACAGTGGTCGCCATTTAGTCATTGTGACATCATGGAAGATGTGATGCTAACACATTGTGCCCAACTCTTCTTTGAAACCCTTTGTAATCCATTGTATTTATGGGGTTCATTTCCTCCCTGCACTAATTCTGTACTCCAGTTTGTCCTAGAGGTGTTCTGTCAGAGTGAGGACAGCCAGCTTTCCTGTACCCTTCACATGGCCTTTTGGAATGATGCACAGAAAGGCCTTCCTTTTGCAGGTTTGCCCCTGGATGGTAGCAGACTCTCCATTCCCAGGTTTGCTTCTGGCATCAAAGATTTCCACTCACAGTTCCAAAGAAAGCCAGTGCAGCTGTACTGGTTACTCACACTTACCTTTGCAGTGGGCATGCGTGCGTAACTGGATAAGCTGTTCCTGAAAATGGATGATTGCCTACATATCCTGTTAAGATATTTAGTTAGATAAGCTTATCACATGACACGACAACGCAGTCTGTCCACTAGTTTAAACTTTCACTTTCAGAGTAGAGTCCTCCCCTACTCTGGAGATCTTCAAATCACTCTTTGAAACCCATCTTTTCTCTTTGGCATATACCCGATAGTCTTTTTATGTTAGTATTTGGATATTTTACACTTTAAATATGCTTTATAAATAAATTTGCCTTGATTTTCAAATATCTTAACTTAGACTTGCTCAGCTTGTCTAGTTCTTGAGGGTGACTTGATATTATAGGTACCTTTCATCTTGACTATAGTTGTTTTCTGGACATTAAGTCATTTGTGCTCTGTGGTATTTCAGACTATAAATCATCACTAATTGACAAGCAAAAATTGCAGACTGTGACAACAACCACTGCAAACTAACATCAAAGGGAGCTTCTGCAATTACGGCAATTAAAGCAACATGCTTAAGATTTTCGGTACTGACAGCCTGCTGGTAACAGAGGCCTCGCAGACTCATTTCACACTGAGCTGTTTTGATGTTGGTTGAGTGCCAACCCATCCCTGGCTTAACTGGTCTAATTATATGTTAATTATATGGTCTGTTTATAGCTTATCTTAAATTGTTGAAAGAAAATTACAGTATTTGGGTGTATTAAGAGCTGAAATGATCACATGTACTTTCTTATTTATACAGATCATCAAACAGACCACAAGGAGTTCAGAGGCGCAGTAGTTAGCACTGCAGGTTTAATTCCTGGAAAAGTTATGGATGAAAAGGGATTCTGATTATGCAATTAAGGCTACCAATTAGGTAAAAAATATTCAGATGTGACTACTGTAATGGGTGTATTCTGTGGAAATAGGCTGGATATAAGTGAACTCAAAATGCTTTCAAAAGATCATGTCCAGTTTCAACTCTGATCTACATTTAAATGCAACTGGCAAATCAGTAAAAAATCAGAGGCCATATCCCACACACGTTTTATAGGGTAAAATAATGCATCTTCCACTGTGTAAACGGCAATGATCTAAGCATATCAAGAATTTTTCCACTGAAAGTTTATTGTGATACCTTGTAGATACAATACAGTGAAAAACTGACAAATATGACATACATTTTTATTTTACCAAGACAAAATGTAAAGCAATGTAGTCGAAAGAAAGAAACCGCATATATTTTTTGCTTTGAAAAAAAAAGAAAATCAGGCACAACTCAATATAACCATTATAAATACAACATGCTTTAGACCTGGTCTTTTAACAGTCCTATGAAAATAGCCTTTCCGACAATCGTTTCCCTTGCATACAGATAGATGTTGCATGAGTAGCGCTTTCTACTGCACATTAATTATAAAACCTTGAGGCCAGTGTCACTGAAATAGCATACAGAGTTTCAGAAGCAGGTTGTGAGGAAACTTTTTGCGTACTTCTGAACACAAGTATCCTCAGAGGTGCAAAACCACTTCATGACACATTAACTGCTTTTTCAGCTTAAATATCATCATATATTTTGATAGAACTGTTAAAAAAAATTGTCATAGTGTCAACAAGGGAACATCAAAATCACCTATTTTTATGTAGCTGTTTACTTTGTACGCAGCGTTTATTTGAATCGTTTAAAATGATACTGGCCTCAAAACTCTGCAAGTTTACTGAAAAGTTAATTTCGACAAACGGTCTGACCAGAACTGTCTTGTGAAGCGAATGGCCACTGAACAAAACGTGTGTGAGAATCCAGCTCACCCCACGTCTGCGTGGTGCACCAAGTGCACAAGACAGCCCCACAGCATGGCTACCCGGAACAGAACAAAACGGACAGCAAAAAAAGCGAACAAAAATGATGAAAGCTCTGAAAACTGAGCAGGTGGCGAATTCAGATGTTAAGAGAGAAATCACCAAGTGTGATTGCAAAAAAAAAGGTAAAAACAAGCCAAAAAAAAGTACACACAAAAAGCTAGAGGTACAATTAACCAAAGTGCTTCAAGTCAGGGATGTAAAGGAACCAACCCAGTAGAAATATGTAGAAAACCTTAAATATGTCATTTTATGTACAAAACTGTAACAGGGAAATCTCATTTCTTCCCCCCCCCCCCCCGCCACCTGTTTTTTTTCAAGTAGATTATTTGAATAATTAATTTTCTTTGTCTTTTCTGGGGTCTGGCTGATTCAAAGGTCATGTGACCAGACTGACCTGCAATGTCCACCCAGCACTCCCATGTTTTCAAGGACCCACTGCCTTAACACTGCCAACGTCACTAAATGCTCATCTCATTTAACATCTCCCAGTGCCCCCTCCCCCTTCCTATAGGCTAATCTATATATTTATATATACGTGTGTATGTATCCCCCATATATGCACTCTAAGCAATATAACCATCATATAGCAACAACTCTTAGTAATGCTGATAAAAATATGAAAAATATGAGTTGATTTAATCTCTCTATGTGTGGATAAGCTGAGGTTTCGGTGAGAAAGGGGGTCAGGGAGCTCTGCCCAGGAACATTAGAAAATGCCCCAGGTTCACACCGGGTTATGCACTGCACAACACAGGAGACAGGATCTTTAGAAGAGGCACGAGGTTCACGCTGCTTAGAGGCAAAGACAGGGGAGGTGTCTATGGAAAACGCTTTCAGACCGCCATAAAGTGCAGAAGAATAAAGTCAAAGCCTAGGATTGCATTTTCTAATAGCAGCAAAGTATTAACAACAGTTTTCTCCATACAGGGTTAATTGTACATCTGATTAGATCCAAATAATGAACTAGTGTCTCACAGGTATCATACCAACTTGGTTGAGAAATGGCACATGCGCTAGATCGCTACAGCGTAAGCTCTCGAAACTTATAGGAACGCAAACTCCAAGAGCGGTGGTTTTTCCAGCAACCACCCAACCCTCAAAATTTCAAATCCCGATGCAGGATCGGGTCTTTCAGGTGCGAGTCGGAAAGAAGGCCGTATAAGATAGATGGGACAGACTTTTTGCCTCTAAACACTCGTGAACTCAAGGCCTCAGCAAAGTGCAAACAAAGTAACTCCATTCAAGTATGCTATTACTTATTATGCAAATATACATCCACAGTGTGCATGTCCAAATGAAAATACATACTGTAGGTGTACACATGCATATCTATATACATACACATGATCATGTCTATACTATAAATGTCTTATGTATCATGTGATCGATACAAGTGGCTGGGAAGAACATATTTCACTGTATGACCACACCGGCACCGTGCCCCCCCACCCCCACACTGTCCAGTGCACTCTGTATTTGTTTTCCTTATTACTGATGCAAAATGGGACCAGCCACAAATGCTATTCCAAACAACAAGGTTATACATGGAGTGCGGCGCAAGATGCCACAGGTGGAGTACCAGGCCTCCCCACAGCCTGCACCATGGCAGAAGAGAAACGATTAAAAAGGTACACAGTAAAATGGATGAAACAGGGAAGGGGGGCGGGGGGGTATTCAGAAATACAAAATCTCACGTTGCTGCAACCCCACCCCTATATCTTAAAAACAGCACAAGACTCTGCTACATAACATCCCCCCCCCCCAAACCTTATTAAGGAGTGCAGACCCTGCCCGCCCCCCCACCCCCTGCCCCACCCCGCCCTGGATTCCATGTTTTTACTTACACTGCAAGTAAAGCATGCACAGCAACAGCTTGACGGACAGACAAGAGTCAGAGAAGAAGAACGAATGCTAACCAGTAACATCAGTCTGCCATCGGGTGAAAATCTTTGATTAAAGAAACACGATCAACCCACCCACTTCACTCCCCCCCACCATTAAAAAAAGGAAGTGTCGGCTGGATAATAATTATTTCCTCTTAAATAGTGGTTCACACGTAATAGAGGACACCTGTAACAGGAAGGGATCAAGAAAGGGCCCAGTCAGAATCAAGAGTGAAACGTAACAAGAGTCTGCTTGTCTGTTTTATCAGGTTTGTTATCTTAATTCTGTTGTTAATTTTCACGATGAGCCAGGGAGCTTCCCCCCTGCCAGAGCTGCCGGTGCGGAGTCCCGGACAAAGGGGTGAAAGGTCACTGAAAAGCCACAGCTCAGGGGGCTACTCCCATCCGTTGTCCTTGATCATGTGCGCCAGTTCGATGATGAACTTGCCTTCTTTGTATTTCTGGCTGCTCTCAAAGGCGTGCTCCTGCGAGGTCAAGCCAATCAGAGCACAGATGGTCACATGACAACCCCTTTTCAAACTCACACATCAGAAACAAAGAATACTGTCTATGCTTCAGGAAGCTTGCCCAAATATTTTGGCTGTCATGCACATTAACTTGTTCTTGAACATTAAGCTGCACTAAGAGCAGCCATAAACAGCAGACAGGCAGTCGGGTAAGCTCTCCCTTCACTCTGGAGGTTAGCGGGAGATAGCAAGCGAGCTTTACTTACGTATTTCCAGCCTAAAGTGGTCTTGCAGTTTTCACAGTAGATATCTGCTACAGCATGCAGGCCGGTGAGAAGCACTCGCTCTTCCGCTGGACCACAGCCCACATTCACGCTATGGGGAGAGGGGTAAACAAGAGGGCAGGGAGGTGGAGAGGTGCGGGTGAAGAAGAGCCTCCATTAAACCTCAAAGGTACCCTATATTATAATCCTTATATTATAATACCCCTTAAAGGACACATGCTTTTAATCTGCCTAGTGTACGGCAGAATGGACCAAAATTTTATATATTTTCAACAATAAGAAAAACATTTCCATAGTTCCAATGCCAAAATTTGACTGGGTATACTTACACAGAGTTAAAGAGGTAGGCCCGGCCTTGGCTGCCTTGGAATGACTGCAGACAAGAGAGAAAATGCAAGTCAAACAACTGAGCAAAATGAGGAAGAAGCAAGAAACAGCCACATTAAACATTAGATCTGGATAATGAGAGATGGGGGCCCTGGAGCTTCCCTGACAGCAGCACATATACAGATCCCTCTTTTCCAACTGTGACAGCCCTGTGCCGAAACTGGAAAAACAAGAAGTGCAACTTGCTTAGGGGACTGAGGGCACTAGGACCTGACAGACACTCCTGCTTGCACCCACTCTATTTTGACTGGTTGAACTTGGAAATGAGCCAACATGCACATTATATAAATGTGTGTTTAAGGATGAAATGTTCTTTGTGTGTCAGTCTGTATGCTGGATGCACAAAGTGGACTGGGAAGCAAGCAGCCAAGGCCTTCCTCTCCCCACATAAACGTGAAGAAAAGGGCCCAAAAGGGAAGCCAAAATGCAGTTTCAGTCTCCACCTTGTGAAGGAAACTGTCGAGGGACATGCACAAACCAAAGCCAGCATACTTGGGAAAGTTTTTTATTAACATAGAAGATTAACTGCATAGAGGAAAACATACAAATGAATCACTGCACAAATTCCTCAGTAACAAGAAAATAGTGTTCAAAGGTTTTGCAAAGTCCAGAGGCAGTGTGTCACTCAGGAGGTCAGGGGTCTATGCCAGTCTTCTAGGCTGTGAATAGCGTACAAAGATACTGTAAAGTCCAGGGGCAGTGTGTCACTCAGGAGGTCAGGGGTCTATGCCCGTCTTCTAGGCTGTGAATAGCGTACAAAGATACTGTAAAGTCCAGGGGCAGTGTGTCACTCAGGAGGTCAGGGGTCTATGCCAGTGTTCTAGGCTGTGAATAGCGTACAAAGATACTGTAAAGTCCAGGGGCAGTGTGTCACTCAGGAGGTCAGGGGTCTATGCCCGTCTTCTAGGCTGTGAATAGCGTACAAAGATACTGTAAAGTCCAGGGGCAGTGTGTCACTCAGGAGGTCAGGGGTCTATGCCCATCTTCTAGGCTGTGAATAGCGTACAAAGATACTGTAAAGTCCAGGGGCAGTGTGTCACTCAGGAGGTCAGGGGTCTATGCCCGTCTTCTAGGCTGTGAATAGCGTACAAAGATACTGTAAAGTCCAGGGGCAGTGTGTCACTCAGGAGGTCAGGGGTCTATGCCCGTCTTCTAGGCTGTGAATAGCGTACAAAGATACTGTAAAGTCCAGGGGCAGTGTGTCACTCAGGAGGTCAGGGGTCTATGCCCGTCTTCTAGGCTGTGAATAGCATACAAAGATACTGTAAAGTCCAGGGGCAGTGTGTCACTCAGGAGGTCAGGGGTCTATGCCCGTCTTCTAGGCTGTGAATAGCGTACAAAGATACTGTAAAGTCCAGGGGCAGTGTGTCACTCAGGAGGTCAGGGGTCTATGCCCGTCTTCTAGGCTGTGAATAGCGTACAAAGATACTGTAAAGTCCAGGGGCAGTGTGTCACTCAGGAGGTCAGGGGTCTATGCCCGTCTTCTAGGCTGTGAATAGCGTACAAAGATACTGTAAAGTCCAGGGGCAGTGTGTCACTCAGGAGGTCAGGGGTCTATGCCCGTCTTCTAGGCTGTGAATAGCATACAAAGATATCGCAAAGACAGGGACCAATGAGTCACTCAGAAGGTTAGAGATCCATGTCCGTCTTCTAGGCTGCGAGTTTAAATCATACTGCATGACTCAAATAACAAACTGGAACTATCAATCTTATCTAAATGCCTTATTTCATAACAATAAGTTGTGAGTGAGAAGTCATGTACAATGTGGATCTAACAACAAAAGAAAAAATTTTGTTATCAATGCATGTTTTCTTAAAATATAAATCTTATAAATCTGAAGTTTCTCTGACTTAGACAAATATAAATCAGCTACAGGCCATGAAACAACTGACCAATATCCTGCAATGACAGATGCCAAGATTTAACAGCTATAAAGTAACATGTTTCTGCTTTCCTCTTGAGAGAGTTCAAACTGCTCCCACTTTATGTTATTTTAATGGTGACACTATTTGCACCCATGAAATGCTTGTCAGACCACTTCTCATCAGAACGGCTGTAAACATAATCTTCTGGATTCCCTGCTGTATTAGTACTGAACATCATCTCATCTAAATGTATGGCCACTGATGATCTTACACATACAAATCAGTCTTCCATTAAAGACCAAAAAAAGACCCCTAAGACAGAAAGTGTGGCTGCTACATGGATTTCTGCATGCTTTACTGTGTTATTGCAAGCAGGCACACAGACCGGGATGTTGCTTTTTCTTTTACTGTCCGAGACAGAGACAAATCACCTGCTGCTGCCTTTTAAGACCAACTTCTAACAATAGCTTTCTGTAACAGTCAGCGCAGTGTTAGCATTAGCACAGCCTGTGAAACGGTAGGCCCCACGCAGTCTGGTTGTTATGATCACACCGGTGAGAGGTACCTTACTAATCACTCTCAGATCCAGTTTGAATACAAGACACAAGCCAGAGTTCAAAGTATTCAAAACACTGCAGCGTCCCTCTCACCTAGCTCCTCCTCCAAACAGCTAACGTAGGACTGGACGATATGGCAACAATTTATATCACGATATATTTCTTAATTTTGGTCGATACGATATAATTCCGATATCGATATGGACAATATTAAAAACTCTCAGACTCAGCTTATTAACAATAATATATTTCCATTTAAACTAAAACAGGCTGATTATTCATATACTGTATATTATATGATACAGTATATATGTATATCGAAATATCGGAAATGTGTTTAAAAATCGTATCACCGTTATTGAAAAAAATTATATCGCGATATTTATTGATATCGAATTATTGTCCAGCCCTAAGCTAACGTTAAAGTAACGTAGCTTCTAATCTCCACCTTATGGACATGCTATATGCTACCAGTTAATGTGAGGAATGGTACCATCATGCACTTTTGGTTCAAAAGACAATGGTTTTCATTTAGACACAAAAAATGTCTTTAAGGCCCCAATGTCCTATTCTGTAGTTGCCACCTGAGTGAGGAACAGTAGACTGGGTCACTGGGAGTCTCCAAAGTAATGTAGGCAGTGAGTCGGTTTTCAAGATGCTGTGCCCACATCATGGGGACACAGGTGGCGACACGTCATCTTCAGACAGGTGCTTCGATAAAGTCTGTCTGTCTGTCTGTCTGTCTGTCAGTGTGTAAGTAAGTAAATAAGCAAGCAAGACCTTCTCCACTGCTGATGAACACCAATACCTGCTGCGTGGCTAAGGCTGCACTCTTAAGGGAGCATGTTTCAAATGTTACAGAGCAGTCCAAGGGCAGCCACAGCCACAGGCTAACCCGCGGCTTGGGTAGCAGCCTGAATCCACCTAGTCTGCACACCCACACAGATTCAAATACAAAAAAAAGACAAAAACTCACGGAGCAGCACTTGGTTGCTCAAAATAAAGACACAAACATTACGGTTAGATAGATGAAAGTTCTGGCAATGGTTCTGGGTGCCTCATCCTAGCATCTGAATTACAGGGTCAGTCCAGCAATCCAAGAGCCATATGGACCAAAGTGATTCTCAATTTTTCAAGTTCTTCTTTCTTGCAAAGACCGTCCAATATTTGTAGCAGCCACCTGTCAACTCGTCTGGATTTGTCACGAATTTCCAGTCGCAACCAGGGAGTCCCCAAAGGCAAACTAGCAGCAGGTTTTATACTAATTTTAGCCAGAGTTCCAAACTAGTCTTGTCCTGGCATATTTCAGACATGTTCAAATTTTTCATGAAGCACTGAAGTGAAATAAGGCGTTTTAATTTTTGCAACACAGGACACAACTATTAAAAATGATGTAATGCAAGTAAACAAACTTTATGTACCTCCCATCGCAGTGATTTCTCTTTACTTTACATTTAGTGCTCATGCAAAGTGTAAAAGGCCTGTGGTGAGAGACTTTCCCAAGGCGACTACTGAACCCATTAAGTCGAGCCACTGCTAAGGATCACATTTAAACTAAAAGTACAAAATCATGTCACTTCTCATCAGTGTGGACAGATGGTGTATGGATGTTCTTATCTGTTGGACACTCCTTGTCCTCAGTCAGAGCAGGCCTGCCTTTTCCCAGAAGGCCAATAGGGAGACGTGCTCTTTGGCCAGCTCTCGCCTGGCTAAGCCTCATTCCTTCCTGCCCCAATTCCTAGTCAGCTTTGACCATTCGACGTGCAGGCCTGCACTGCCAACTCCCTTATCTAATGCAGGGCTGGCCCCTTTCACCAGGGAACTTCCAGAGGGACGTTTCTAGGTCAGTTTTGCATCAACACATTCCTTAAACATTTTAGTTAATGAAGCAAATGCAACTGTGCTGTGTTTAAGCCAGAGGTGTCCAAACATGCCTGGGCACACTTAACTCTACAACTAGCAGGAGTTAATATTTAGCCACAAAAGGCAGATGGAATCCAAGTAACGTTTGATCACCATGGAAACATCATTAATACAATTAAACCCTGTAGCCCTTATAGGACACATAGATTAAACGAATGTCTACAGAAATCCTGATCTAATCACTAAAGACAACAATCTAGATGGCTGTCCAGTGTATTGGCTATGTAAACATACTCTGCACACGTCAGCACTTATTGTAAAAGGCAGTGAGGTGAAGGGGTTTGGGGAATCAAGGAAATCATCCACATCTAACCAACTGCCTGAAGTATAATCACTCAAGAGCAAGAATAAAAACAAATAGTAAAAGAGAAGGAAAAGGCTAACTGAAATCAAACAACTTGTCTGGGTGGCGAGACGTGTCATTGGCTACAAGCATAATTGTAACTCCAATCCCGAAGTGAGTCCATTTGTGATGGCTAGGGCAGGCAACAGTAATAATTTATTCCCTAGACCATTCAACTTAAAAGTATTGTAGGGACTATTTTCATACCAGTTGTTAGTTTTCATTTTGCCCACCTACGTGTTTTTGTATATTTTGCAGCTGACATTCACTGAAATTAAGTTTGATTGGTACTTTAACAGTCTCACAAAAAATATATATAAAATGAAAAATGCTTCTTGAAGAAAATAAATTCAAGAGAGAATTTATAAATGGAAACAAAACTATGTCACAAGACTATTCCCTAGTCACAAATCACAAAAATTAGAGTTCATTCTCATTTTCTAATTAAAAAAAGTTGCACCACTCTGCATTACAATTCACACGCCAGTCCCAGCTGTGTCTAATGTGCAAACAACACACTTCACACCTTCACTGTGATGCTACTTCCTAACCATCACACCTAACAGCAACTCCCCTAGTGCCATCCTCACCCATCACCAAGCATTGGGCAGCCTCAATTTAGCATTCAATCTCATTAACGTTGTAATAATCCAAAGCAGACAAAGCGTTGGTGGGACTCTGTGGAAAACACCAGGTTTTGCGCAGCATTTTTCCAGTGACATAATCAACTTAAAGTGGATAGTGTGCTCCACAGAGCCCCTAGAGGCCCTGCTGAGTACTAGGGGTTTTCCCTCCAGTGAGGCCTCACTACGGCAGCAGGGATACTGCCCCCAGCCTAGCCATAACCATAACCATATATATGGAGCTCTTCAAAAGCACAGCCACAGAAAGCAACAAACGGGGCTGCTTGACAGCTGACCAAGTAATTTGTTAAATAATTTATTATGCATACATTTGGTTTACATATTATTTTGTTTTTAGCAAACTAATTATTCAGAGTTAGAGTATCAGTTATAATTTCAGCCATTTATAAAACTGTGAGTTTCATTGGTAGTATTAAGATTAAAGTATTTTGTTCAAGGATACAGCACGGGTGCCCCAGGCCTGCCAGCAAGCTTCCAGTCAAGCTACATGCTACGTTAGCTGGTTGCTACTATGTCAGCCATATTTGTTTTCTTTTACAGAAACATCAATAAGGTTTGTTTAACATATCTACAGACACACCACAGTAATCCTGCACTTACCTGGGAATACTTTGCAAACTACACTTTCTAATATTAAAACTGGTTGAAGGATGTAAGGATCCTACTGCCCATTTGTTTGGTGCCTGATATCAATCATCTCATTGTACTCCTGGACTAAATTAGATTTTGAAAGCAACGTCCTGAATCACTAAAATAGATGCCACTGGATTTCCAGGATGCAATATAAGGTGTTACACAAATTCATAAATTTAAGTCACTCTGACATGCAAAGCTTGTTATTTTATTTTTTTACATAAAGGTCAGTTTGGATGGAGATACATCCAAACAAAAGACGCCCTGGGCACTGCAACCTAGAAACAAGCTCAATTTTATCTGACAAGTTTATCAATGAAAACAATGATACCAAATAATGGAATCAGCTTACTATTTATGCACAACACATAGATTATAGAATTCTCATAAATAAAAACAAAAAGTATTACAAGACTGATGAACACAATGTAACTGGGAGTATGAACTATGACCTTTTGTATAGTCTGTGTTCTAACTAATTTCACATTGAGCTGAATTTTCACTTGTCTTTCAAGAAGGGTCTGTTCTCAGTGGCTGGTGCAGATTGTTTTCAGGGGAGGGGTGCAAGAAGGGTCACTCCAAAAGGAAAGAAAAATTGAAGCATATATATTTTTTTTATACTTCTCGTTCATGTGCTTATCCAGGAAAGTGATAGCAAAATAAACAGCGCTAATTTCTAATCTTTAAACCTTTCAGGCACGTTCAACCTCATAATTTTGTTTTATTTTTCCAAAACCTGCACTCTTCTGTTAATATGCAAACAGCATAATGGTCAGGACTCAAAACAATTGCATCCTGGGATATCTGTGCTGGCTTCTTTACAGCGTAACAAACTCCTCAGTATCGCATAATGCTCATAGTCATGTCCTGTTCTCTTGTTTCTCTATAATTCCTAGCTGAATGATCTCTTCATTGGCCAGTTTTAAACTTCTACAATAACAGAACAATAAAAAGATAACTGGTACATATAATTACCAACACATTAGTACAGATAAAAATGTTATGATGAACTCAGGCAAAAACAGTTTTATGCCTCCAAAATTAATAGATTATAGTTATGAGTGTAGTTTGCCTGTGAAAGCCCTCTTCGGAGGGGTTGCCCAGATCAGGGGTGGATGGAGTGCTTTCATGTACCAGGTAGCTGGCTACCTGTTAGCAGACTAACTTTAACTGAGCCACCCATATCTATGGGGCCACCAAGCATACAGACATGAAAATATTAGGAGTAGTTTATATTCATGCAATTCTGGGAAGGAGTAAAATTCTAGCTGCTCTAGCTCATCAAAAACATGCCTTTGGGAAAACCGTGCGCCACGTTCTGTGATGGATATCACACAGAAGCAGTGAAACTAGGGGAATGGGGGGTGCAGATCCCATTTCAGGCTCTTCTGCTGTCAGTTGTTGACTGACAAGGTAGTTCTCTGGATCATGAACCACTACATTTGTAGAACATTACTGGGGAGATGCTTGATTATTCCTGGCCCTGTGCAGGATAAGCAGGTGGGACATAGATGTTTTGATTATTCTCCAGCTGTCATAAGGTCACATTGGGCAATAACTATCCATTCACCTTCTGTTCAGGGTTATGGGGGGGGGGGCGTCTATTCAAAGAAACAAAAGGTACAAGACTAGACATGACACAGAAATGCACAAATAGCTACTAATTACCCTAAATGTATGTGTTTGGACCATGAGAAGAATCAGAAGTACCCAGATGCAATTTCAACACCCACAGAGCAAAGGCGGGATATGAACTCCCAATCCTGGACATGTGAAGCAACAGGGCTACACAGAGCCATGAATAAACCAGTTGTTCCTCATTTCTGCTAATACCATAATCTTAGACAGCATGGAGAAGCCCTAGAAGGCCCATGTCGGCTCTCTGAGAAGATCGAAGGAAGCTCACATCTTATCCACACCAACAGGAGCCAGCAGGGGTGCAGGCTTCATGGGCAAATGAAGTCCCACAATTACAGAAGCAAAGTGGTACCAGAACATCCCTCCATCACGTACGGAGATGACGCATTCAAGGAAGCAGTGCACCCACACAGGCACCAAGCAGCAATATAAGTATTAACCCCTAGGCTAACCACACATTCCAGGCCACAAAAACTATTTATTCACTTTCCATGGAGCTGTTGTAAATAATGCTACAATTATAAACTTAATCCATGGTTACTTGCAAAATACATTTAAAAATTTACAACTCAAGAGACAAAAAGTGGTGAATAATAATAATTGATACTTTATTGATCCCCGTGAGGAAATCGTCTTTACGCCTCCCTCAACTTGCTCATTGTAGAGTAAATTGCCTGCGAAGGGCAGCCACCTGTAGCAGCGCCCAGGGAGCTGAGGGTTAAGGGCCTTGCTCAAGGACCCGCAGACATGCTGAGGCTGGGTTTGAACCGGTGACCAGTTGTCCCTCATTGTGATTACAGGCACACAGGCTTAGCCCATTGAGCCACACGCTGCCCCAATGATGCATTTTTTGCCTAAACATCTGTGACTACTCAACTGGCAAGAATGGGAATCATTCTAAGTGGCTTGCTCATTGATTCTGACAATGGCTATGATGGACAGATCATCTTGGCATAATCTGTTTACCTGGGTAGGAGTACGACACGTACACCATGTACCGAGTCACTGAGTTCACCCACGGCAAGGGGGGAAAAAGGGGTTTACTAAATGCCTGCTTTGAGTTCATGCCAGGCAACACCCTCTAGAAAAAGGCCCAGGAGCCCAATTTATGAAGCAAAAATAATGTCACAGTTGCCACCCATGATGAGGGATTGCCACTAACCAATAGCTGCTCTGCAGAGATGATGTCACACGTGGGTAGGCCTGCAGCTGCAGCTGGCCCCTAGAAGTCCTTCCCTACTCGCTGGGCGAAATGTCCACAAAGCAAAACAACACATCTCACCAGGCCCTTCCGTGGTTTTCCAGTCCAGAGTATTTAACCACTATAGTACCATAAAATATCACCTACAGAAATGCCTAAAAGTGTATATTTTTGGAATAAAAGCATTAACTAAATGTATTCAACAGACACTCAAAAACTAGGCCACATTTTATCAAGAAAAACCTTCTAATTTTAACCAGTATTCCATGCCCACCCCCAAACAACAGCGACAACATATCATGTATATATTCTACACATCATGGTGTATTTCATGACACTTCTAAACTCACACATATAAGCTAAGTATAGAATTTTCCATACAAAAGTTTTTATTTGTCATCTTCATACAAGACTGCGTAGTTCTGACAGATTCATATTCAAAAAGGTAGTACTACAGATTTATATCCAGCGTGACCCCAGGAGATGCAGGCCGATGGCTGACCTTGGAGATGAGTTCATCGTGATTGGCCAGATGGGCTCGACAATGGATGCAGCTATAGGTGCGATGGCAGCTGGGCAGGTAGGCCTGGAAGGTCTTGGACTTGGTCATCTTCACCATCTCCCTGTCGACCTGCTGCTCAGGAGGCTCCGGGCTGGGGCTGGACGAGCTGCAACTCTGCTGAACTTGTTGACAGAAGAAACACTGAAAGATGCAAGCAAAAGCCGTCGTTGTTCTGGAGTGGGTGTGTGGCTCGTTCCACACAGACACCACAGGAGAAATGGACACCTGGAAGACAACAAAGAAGCACAATTCAATGGAGGTTGTTTCAACATATTGAGAAACTGGGCAAGATATACATCATGTCATGAGTTAAAAGAAGAGCAGCATAGACAGATCACTATAAAATGTGATTATCATAAGTTGTTTCTAAACATGCATTTTCATCTACCACAAAATGTTTAACGGTAGCAATAAAAGTATTCTGTGTTTATTTAGATTACGAAAATACAGTGAAATTTAGCACAAACTACAACAGGTTATGCACTGAATAGTAACAAATTACTTCCCTCGTCTTGAAAATGTAGAATACATATAAAAAAAACTTATACTACAGCATTCTTATTCAACTAGACAGTATCTGGCAACAGGCTACATAACATTCTTAGGCATTTCTTTAAGGAAGCACAAGTAATTTTACTGGAATTTTAATCAATAGGTGCTACAAAACCAAGTTTTTCTATAATAATTAACGAAACTCAGTTTCACTGCCTTCTGTAATGGCCCAGGGTATGAAGCTGAAACTGAACCATAAGAATGAAAATGCAGGGTAAATGTTTCTGTAAAAACACAAAGGTAACCTTTAAAAATATAGCTCAGATCTACTAGAAATCACTGTCCACATTTGCACACCAATACACACACACACACACACACAAACACACACTAACACCAAGGTTGAGGCTCTACAGCACCCCCACAGAAAAAAAAAAAACAGAAACAAGCACAACTGTGTCATGAGGCCATAACAGGAAGGTGAGCGCACAGCAGTCGAGCTCATGCAAAGTGCAAGGAGGCTTCCGCAAACAGACAGGAAGAGGAGGGGGCAGTGACAGAGTGTGACAGCCAGTCTGCCTTAGCATTAGCACATCTCCCTTCCTACACAGCTGTGTGGTGAGGGCACAGCAAGCAGCACTCCGAGACACGTTCTGCTGCTTTCCAACGCATGGCATACTGCTTATGGCTTTCGCACCACAGCCAGAAAGACTCAGAAAAGAGTGCAAAGTTCAAAACTGGCAAGCTTAATTTTTTCTGCACCTGACACAGCCATGTTCCAATACGCTGCATTCTGTCACTTAAAAGCAAACATGACCAACTTCTCTCTTTTTCTTATCAAATACTATCAAACTGCAGGAGGCATTAATTGTGGAGGATCAAGTTCACAAAAACAAAAGCCAAGTGCAACCCCTATGATATATTATTTCCCCAAGGCATCAGAGTCTAGATATTGCTCATCTTACACACTTTTAAAAATGACAGTTACAGCAAAAATCTGATTCCCATTTCAAATAAACTTTTGCTTATACTGAGAAGAATACAATGGCATGATCGTAATAGTCTTGTTTAACCTTTGTTTAATATTTTTATCATTCTTGTAAAAGGGAAGTTGTTAATCTTACGTCATTGTCCTTCTAAGGCTCACCAGGCTAATGTTTTTAAACTTTTCTAAGAAAAACATTTCACAAAACACACTGTTTTTACCTGCAACTTGTCCCACAAACACCACAATAATATCCAAAGTCTAGGAATGGTCTAAATTATAGAGAAACTATAACATACTTGTATGATTCTCATATAATGCATTGCTTCCACCTAAATATTTTGCATTAAGATTTTTAGGATGTGCTGTTTATGTATTCTTACTAAGAAGTGTGTGTGTGTGTGTGTGTATGTGTATATATATATATATATATATATATATTGATTAATTATTTTTAAAAAAACGTTCTATTAAAATCAGAAAAGCAGGCTTATGAGCACAGAAAAATAAAAGTGCAACGTTCACTTTGCAGTCCCACTTTTTATGTCTATGGAAAAATGGTTTACTGCTGGTAGCACAGATGTCAGTAGGTTTGGAGCACAATCCAGGGTTTAACAGAAGGAAAGATATTCAGAGCATGCAAGTCCAACGCAAAAACAGGAAGACGAACCTGTTCCGTATAACCCACTGTACGATAATAAACATTTGCTTCTGAATCACCAAGCTTCTGTAAATACTGAAAAAATGCACGAATAATCTATTTTAAAGGTACGTTTACTCTAGAAAAGCTACGAGGCTTACAAAGGGGAAGCCCAAATGTCAGTGTTTAGGTACGAATATATGAGCCTCCGAGACTTTTTAGGAGACTGCCTCTCTTTCTCATTTGTTTATTGTGAGTATTTCCTCTGAATCCCTGTCTCTATGTCAGTAGTCTCTATATAACGTCAGACAAGACGCAAAGCGTTTATTAAGCTGCGTTTAGTGTGCCTAATGTTGTCAAGGCCAACAGCGCGGTTCGTTTTTCCTACAGGAGATCAACACGTAGCCTGCCTGCTATAAACAATAGCTAACTTACTAAGAATAGTGCATTAGACAAACACTCACCACCTGAAACGGCTCTCTTCTGAAACCAGCTTTTTGACACAATATATTTTGGTGTACTAAAGAAAAAATGCCCTATTCCACAAAAAACGGCAATCCTTATTTTATCGCCTGTTGTTATAGGCTAAAATTATGCAACCCCGCTTGTACTGAAGCTATCTCCCAAGCTTGACTGTGCGATCTTTCGCACATTTCTTTCGTCTTTGTTGTTGCCTTTGTGTCGAAGATAGACTAGCCTGGCGGCTTTGTGGTGGCGACGTCACGCAGTGGGCGGGAATCAATGTGATTGACAGCAACGACGGCCACTGCGGGAGGAGACAAGGCGGAATAATTGTGCAGCCTAATACGCTCCCGGATGTGTAAATAAATACAGGACGAAAGCGTGATATAACGTGTGCAAACCAAACAATTCAGAATAATTAATGTACATATATATTCCAACAGCTCAACACGGAAAATAAAATAATGGTCATATTTCGGCAATATGCTTCATATAATTCAGATATCAAGAATTAAAAATAAAATTATGACTAATCAAACACAACCTACCCATTATTACGCGGTATTTCCTCAACACAAGGCTACAACTGTCACAGTGATGATATAGTCATCCTATCATTAAATATTTGAATTTCTTTAATACATATATGTATTATATATTACACATGCTTGCATTATCGCAATGACATTACGTCTCTCATACTGGCCCACCGTGTTATTTCTGAAATGACCAAAAATAATCCAGTTTTCATTCGATAACATCTTCCATAGACAAAATGGTACATGTGCAAACACAGCCGTAAAAAATGCCTGTTAATGTTTCACTAATAATGACGATCACCAACATACACATCGCTTTATACCCCCAATAGTCGTTTATTGAACAGGACATCGGAACACCGAATAATACAGTTACTGAAATGCTAACAAACAACATTCAAATTAACTGTGCGTCGAGCAGAAGCACTGGTGATGTCATGCGTTTGCATCCTGCGTCTCCCTGCTTTTCTGACCCAGTTGTTCACCACATTTATGGACCACCGTGTCTCTTTTAAGCTAGGCAAATCATCTAACTGAATCCTCTCATTCGTGATAAGAACGATTTAATGAGTTTAAAGTTATGGCTTTGTTACTGCAAAATAAAGGGTCACCAGTACAGATCAATGTGACCTTTCCGCAAATACCAAGAGGAAGATGTCAGTTACATGCCTGCTTCTCAAGAGCAAATACTACATTTGACATATTGATATAATAAAACGATTCACTACTTGTCTAAAATACTTGACTGCTATACATGACTGTATAATACACCGCTCCCAGGGAGGTCTAAATACTTACAAAAACACAATTT
Source organism: Paramormyrops kingsleyae (assembly GCF_048594095.1). Classification (NCBI taxonomy): domain Eukaryota; kingdom Metazoa; phylum Chordata; class Actinopteri; order Osteoglossiformes; family Mormyridae; genus Paramormyrops; species Paramormyrops kingsleyae. Next base: position 40,425,971 of record NC_132798.1, read on the forward strand.
CCCCTTCCCGACGGATACGGAGAATGCCTTTTCTCCGCTGCGGCTTTCCTTTTCATTCACAAGTCGCGCATGTGGTGCCACGTTCCCAGTGCGATGGCGACAGTTCTTCACTGTCTTTTATTGTATTGCATGTTCCTCCAACCGCTCATTCACCGCGATTGTTCCTGAATAGGATCACTCTTCAGCGTTCCGAAAGCGACACGTTACCACCGCGGTTTTTCCACGCAAAACTCCGTCTATTTTGCCATTCATCAGTCTTCTCCAATTGGTTCTGATCCCCACGTAGTTATTAAATAGAATAAAGCACACATCAAATGCAAACATAAAATACGCGGAGTGGAATTTACCAAACCAAGAGGGATTACCTAAAAGCCAAACATACGCAATGCAAATCTGACAAAACTGTTTATTTTCTCCCCCAATTAGATCTCTTCAGTTATGATTTCCCAAAGAAAACGTGTAATGAATTTTTAAAAAAACCTTTCTTGTGCGCTTTCTTCAATAACAAACATGATCCATCGAGGTGTGCTGTATGCCAGTTTAAAAAACGTCTCCTACGGTAAATATACTTAATAATAAGCAACTCTGGCTCCTTTGGATTAAAACAGCTATGACGTCCGTGTCTTTTGTTTTGTTGCTATCTGAAAAAAGTCGTTATATTCGAACTACTCACGGTGGGGCAAGCACATCCTAAAGCCCTCTCCTGTCGACCAATTACAACCAGCCAGATTCCTTATGAACCAATAAATTGCAAGGAATCCCAACCCTCGTTACCGTCGACAGCCAATTGTTAACGCTCTGCGAATCAGACAAAGACCTGGGGCTTGTTTTGGTAAAGCGCGCTACCGCGGGAGACACGTGCCAGTTCTCCAGCTACTGCATTTATGAACGCGCATTATGTAGGCACGTGGTCGAAGTAAACAGGCGCGCAACCGAGGCTTCTTTCTAAACAATAACATAGAAGTTTATCAGCACTGTATATTACATAGGTCTATCGAAATAAATAAAATGTACCTGGACGTAGCACTAATTCTACATTGTTACAGACTCGAGGTGTGAACGCTAGCTTTAGGGATTATCGGATACAAGAAATATGTTTCTGTTCACATCTCCTGGTTAATAGCGTGGTATGCCTCAAGGACAGAAAATATGCGTTTTATATTATACTTTGTCGCTTTAAGTTTCGATCCGATTGGTGTATCTTTTTAAGATACATAAGGAGTTAAATGTCATACACCGCAATTTGTCCTATATCCTTGATGAGTATCCTTTCAATACCCAAAAACAAATCCGATTTACGTAATTGTTACATCCCTATCTTAGAATATAATAAACATAATATTATTCATTATTATAAATTATTATATATTATTTAGTATCATAGAATAATATTTTGTGTATTTTGACGGTTTATGCGGGATCTCCGGTGCCACGTGGTCCTTGTTGCTGAGTGTTATCGTGCAGCGCACGTGACCACCAGTATCTCATCAATTAAACACACAAAGGCACAGATCGTTAAGTTATAACATTACAGTAACTTTAAATTCAATATCCAGTTTTACATCAGCACGATTAACGTTAAACAAGTTATGCATTGAAGTCAAAACAAAATTAACGAACACAATCATAACATTAATCCCTGCGGCGTCGTACAATGCAAATGATAGACTGTCGATTCGATGCATTCTTCATTTTATAATACAGCACGATAAATCTGAAATATCACATAAAATAAAGATAAATTACACAATAATAAAACACAGTGCCGGATATTAATTTTAAATTATATAATGTCATTATGTATTACGAAAAAGGCACGTTTGTTGCTGGAGTTAAAATTTTGACTTATGTAATCGATTTTCAGGTATTTATATATTTCTAATCCTTATTTGTATTTTTTCTTTCAAACACATCTTTAGGAATATCGGATTCTGATTATAATCTTACTGGTATGGACATTATATTAAATGTTTTTTACGGGTTAGACTTTAGTCACAAACCTTATGCTTATAAAATCGTTGGGACTTATTCTGCGGACGCTGCAGGCAAATTAAGAATATTGTTCACATGTGACTTGGAAAAAAAAAATCTTTTGTGGAGGGCAGCGCATCATGGCCAAGTAGTCCTCGTAACACTGCTGCATGTCTCTCCTTCCCACTGTAATTAGATAGGAAACGTGTGCGTCAACGCAATGTCGCTTTATTCGCAGTAATACTGAAACAGATAGCGGACTACACAAACACGTCAATGCAGCATTGGTAGGTATTATTATTATTATTATTATTATTATTATTATTATTGTCGCGTCAATTAAAAAAAATACGCAAGAAAAAACAATTGGAAGCTATTTTAAAAGACCAACACATTTTTATAGGTCGTTTTTAAACAGATCTTACAGTGTCATAAATAAACCATTCTGGTCTAGCGTCCGGTAGATTTGTGCCAGTTTCTTTTATATTTGTTACAATATTGCCATCTACTGGACAATTTAACCATTTATCCTGGTCGCGGTTGCCTGGAGGTGGTGGTGAGGGGCGCTATAGCGTATTCCAAGCAGCACAGGGCAAAGTCAAGTGGGCTTTATAGTCATACCATCCACATACAGTTCATGTATATAGTGGCATGAAGTGATGTCCCCGAGGACTGCACGTAAAAAGGGCAGGGTCTCACAAAACTTCCAAATGTCCAAAAACACAATACGCTGTGAAACAGGGATGTTGGGCACAAGGGTCTATAATTATACATAGTGCATTGAAAGTTGTGTGTAAACATAATAAATAATGTTGCAGCATAAATGGCTGAATAAATAGTGTCAGTTGAATAACAATAAGGTAAAGTGAGCAGTGCCAGTGGTGGGGAGGTGTGTATATTCTTAGGAGGGGACACCTGGGTGTTGAGTGTCCTGACAGCCTCCGGGAAGAAGCTGTTGCTGAACCTGGCAGAATTGGCTTGGATGCTCCTCCAGATGGGGGCAGGACAAAGAGTCCAGGGGAAGTGTGGGAGGGGTCCTGCGCAATGCTGGAGGCTTTGTGGGTGACACTTTTGTGGAAAATGTCCTTGATGCTGGGGAGAGATGTTCCCATGTTTTTTGCCTACTGTATACACCATCCGCTGTGGGGACTTGTGGCACAAGGTAGGGATGCAACCTGGAGAGGATGCAAATCCATCATGGAGCACATACACACGTAATCATACCTTATGGGCAAATTAGAGATGCTATTTAACCTAACTGCATGTCTTTGGACTGAAAAAGGAAGCCTGAGCACTTTGTGGACACACACCCAATCCAAGGAGAACATGCAGACTCCACACGGAGTGCAACCCACTGAGCCACCCACATGTGAAATGTTCACATATAAAAATCAGGCACTGAAATATCGTAAAGGGCTTGAACTTAAAAGCTGTAGGGACTCCAGCAGTAGCATCCAGTGGCGTGACTCGACTATAATTCTCACAAGCCAAAGCCAGCAAGGCTTTTTAGTGAGGCTACTAGAATTTCTGCAACATGTTTTAGCCCATATTCTCATAGGGCAGGTGTGCACCCATTCAGCTTCTAAGCTGCACTATAGAAATGTAAAACCTTATTCTGACTTCCGTAAAATGTTTTATTTAATGCCCTATGCTTATTTTGTCCACTTTCTGCCGTGACAATGCAAATTTCCCACTTGTGGGATTAATAAAGGATAATCTTATCTTATCGTTTTAACTGTGTTACCTCATAACTTCTAATAGTTTCTGACACTTAGCATATCATCTGACAGCCTATTTATGCTACTGAACCTCTGCTCTACGCAAAATCCATTTAGTATTTGGGAATAACCATGGTCACCCCTCAGGATCTAAATAGGTCATATGGAACCCACAGGGATAAAGAAGGCAAGGATTCCATTGAAGGTTACAGGAAATTTCAGGATACCTAAGCAGAGGCCCTATGGTTTATCTTTTTTTTAGAGGAAATAACCATTTGCACTATATTATTGTGCATCTTAAAATATCTTTAAGGACTGGCTTAAAATGATACTAATTTATACCAATGCATGTTTTTCGAAGAGGCAGTGTTGTTCACTGGTTGTCCCAGTATAGCTGTTTTTAGGATTTAAACTAAAAAACTATTGGTTATAGGTGACTGCACTTCCTTGATCTCTTGCTGCAGGAACTCAATTAATTAGAAAAGCAGACAAGGACACACATCATCTATTAATCCTCCACAAATCCTCTAAAAATGAGGAAGGTTAAATTCAATCTACATGGAAGAAGTAGCACCTGTTTGCCCATGGCCGGATTATGGATCGGGGCAGTGGAGATGGTGCTATGGGGGCTCTGAGCACTAGTGGCCATGAGTCCCAACATTAAACACTATGATTCTCATACATAATGTGAGTTAACCACCCAGCCCCTTTGCATATATAACAAAAGATGATCATCAGGCCCCATTGACATATACAGCACAAATTAGCCATCAGGACCTCTGAGCCCTTCAGCATTAATAATTCAAGCTAATCAGCAGGGGTCCCTAGGGACCCCATGTACAGGGTAAGCTGACCACCACCAGCCTGCTGGGACCCTCAGCATATACAGTGACACCAAATGCGAGGGGAATTAGCATCCGCTTGCATACATTTACATTACGAATCCATTCTATTCATAAGAACATAAGAACTATACAAACGAGAGGAGGCCATTCAGCCCATCAAGCTCACTTGGGGAGGAGAACTTAACTAATAGCTCAGAGTTGTTAAAATCTTATCTAGCTCTGATTTAAAGGAACCCAAGGATTCAGCTTGCACTACGTTATCAGGAAGACTATTCCATACTCTGACTACACGCTGTGTAAAGAAGTGCTTCCGTAAATCCAGTTTGAAATGTTCTCCCGCTAATTTCCACCTATGGCCACGAGTTCTTGTATTTGAACTAATGCTGAAGTAACTATTCAGTAGAACAGCATCCAAACCTGTTAGAATCTTATAGACCTGGATCATGTCCCCCCTCAGTCTCCTTTGCTTGAGGCTGAACAGATTTAGCTCAAATAACCTTTCCTCGTATGACATTCCTCTAAGACCAGGAATCATTCTTGTGGCCCTACGCTGCACCTTTTCTAATGTCCTTTTTAAGATATGGTGACCAAACCTGCACACAATATTTTAGGTGAGGTCTCAGCAAGGAATTGTATAATCTTAGCATTACCTCCCTTGACTTAAACTCCACACACCTGGAGATATACCCCAACATCCTATTAGCCTTTTTTATTGCTTCCCTGCACTGGCGAGAATGAGACATGGAAGCATCAACATACACACCAAGGTCTTTCTCATAATCAGCTACCTTTATTTCAGTAGGTCCCATAAAATACCTGTACTTTATATCTCTGCTCCCTACATGGAGTACCTTACATTTGTCTATGTTAAATTTCATCTGCCAGGTGTCAGCCCAGTCACTAATTAAATTAAGATCCCGCTGTAGCTGCTGAGCCGCTAGTTCAGTATCTGCTACACCACCCACCTTGGTGTCATCTACAAATTTCACCAGTTTACTGTATATATAGGTGTCTATATCATTTATGTAAATTAGGGACAATAGTGGTCTTAAAATTGAACCCTGCGGTACCCCACTATGAACGCAGGCCCACTGTGACATTGAGCCTCTTATAACTACTCGCTGTTTCCTATCTGTTAACCAGTTATCAATCCAGGTCGCTACAGTTCCTAAAATACCTGTCGCTTTGAGTTTAAGTGAGAGCCTCTTGTGGGGAACAACATCAAAAGCCTTTTGGAAATCTAAGTAGATGACATCATAGGCCTTCTTATCGTCAACTTCCTGAGTAGCTTCCTCAAAAAACTCCAACAGATTTGTTAAACAGGATCTACCTCTCCTAAATCCATGCTGGCTATCCCTCAAAATGTTATTTGAGTCCAGGTAATCTACCATTTTCTCTTTGATTATAGCCTCCATAACTTTACCAGTTATACAAGTTAGACTGATTGGCCTATTGTTTGACAAATTACTTCTATCCCTTTTTTTGAAAATGGGCGTTATGTTGGCATGCTTCCAATCAGAAGGTACCACACCTTCAGATAAGGATTTTTGAAACAGTAAAGTTAAGGGTCGGCAAATAATATCCCTCATCTCTTTTAACACTATAGGTAAGATGCCATCAGGGCCCTGTGATTTATTTATTTTGAGCTTAGCTAGGCTTTGCAAAACATCAGCTTCAGTTATATATGTATTAGTTATAGACGATGTTGGATTAGTAATAAGAACTGGTAAGTTACTAGTGTCCTCAACAGTGAATACCCGTGCAAAACTATCATTGAACTCATTTACTATGTCAATGTTGTTTTCAATTATAAGACCCTTACTATCCTGCAGATTAGTGATTTCAGCTTTTAGAGCTCTTTTAGAGTTAAAATACTGGAAGAAACTTTTAACGTCATCCTTAGCCTCCAATGCGATCTTCCTTTCGACATTCCTTTTAGCTCGTCTAATGTCATTTTTTAATTCAGCCTGTAGATTTAGATACTCTTGCATTATTCTGTCATCATCAGTTATTTTCAATTTCTGGAACAAAGCCCTTTTCCTCCTTACTTTATACTTTATTTCCCTAGTAAACCACCTAGGTTGCAATTTCCTAGATTTGTTCTTGCTGGAAACAGGTATGAAGTCCTCTTGCACTTGCAATAATGTGCTTTTAAAAAATTCCCATGCCTCTTCAACAGTTTTGTTATTTAACTCCTTCCAGTTCACAGTTTCTAGTTTTAATCTCATACAATTGAAGTTAGCCTTCCTAACATTATATATTTTTGATTTGGACTTTGGTCTTCGGGCACTAAACTTAACCTCAAATTTAACCATGTTATGATCGCTACTGTCAAGTGGTTCTAAAACGTCTAATTTACCAATCCTGTCCTGGTTATTAGAGAAAACAAGATCAAGAATGGCATCTCCCCTGGTAGGGGTGTTAGCAAACTGAGTAAAAAAACAATCCTGTACTAATTCCACCATCTCAAGTTCATTTTCAGAAGAGCCAGCAACAATGTCCCACTGCATCCCCGGTAGATTAAAATCACCCATAACTACCACATCATTTTTATTGCTCATAATCCTAATATCACTGTATAACAATCTGCTTTCCTCGGCAGCTACATTAGGTGCTCTGTAACAAACACCGACAATTAGGCTATTTGAGTTATTAGCATCTAGTTTTACCCATATAGCTTCCGTACTTTTACTTATATCAGTAAGCTCCCTTGCCTGCAAGTTTTCCTTTACATATACTGCAACACCACCTCCCTTCTTACCTACACGGTCCTTACGGAACAACGTGTAACCATCCATATTAAATTCTTGTCCATCCTTTTCACTCAACCACGTTTCAGTTATTGCTATAATATCATAAGAGTCCGATGAGATAAGAGCCTCTAAATCATGAATTTTATTCCTAATACTCCTGGCGTTTAAATACAGACAACAAAGGGTAGGCCTATTACAGTGCCTACTTATAATATGATTTTTTGGGGCTTTCCGTTTCCCCCCAGTTACATACTTAACTAACCTCCCTGCCCCCCCAGTCCCTAGTTTAAACATTCCTCAACTACTCTACAAATACGCCTTCCCAGTACACTGGTTCCCCTCCGGTTCAGATGCAACCCATCCGACTTGAACAGGTCCCATCTGTTCCAGAAGGTCCTCCAGTGCCCCATAAACCTAAACCCCTCTTTCCTACACCATCCTTTTAGCCACGCATTTAATCTCCTTATCTCAGCTAACTTAGTCTGACTTGCGCGTGGCACGGGGAGTATTTCAGAAAATACCACCATGGACATTCTGCTTCTAAGCTTATTGGCGACTTCTATAAATTTATCTTGCAGAACAGCCCTCCTACCCTTGCCTATGTCGTTGGTGCCAACATGCACCACGACAACTGGATCCACCCCAGCTGGGGCCAAAAGCCTGTCCACACGATCTGGAAGGTCTCCTACCTGGGCACCAGGCAGGCAAGACACCGTACGGGACCCTCTATCACACGTAACTGTCTACTCCCCTAATAATTGAATCCCCCACTACCACAACCTCCCTCTTCCAGGGGGAGGGGGCTCCTCAGTGCCCAAGGGCCCACCTGCCTCCCCAGTCCCTTCCGGCTCTAAAGCTGGAAGCACCTGAAACCTGTTAGACACAGACACCTCAGGTGATGTCGCCTCTGTAACGTTCTGTAACGTAATTGTTCTATGGTACTTTTTAAGTAGGAGGTTAGAAATTTTCAAGGTCCAAGTTACCAGGAATGCATCAACATACTGTAATGTGCAAAACCACTAATAATAATATATAGCACGTGCCTCCTTTTCCTTCAGATAATCCAGGCATATCAACACAGATCACTGGTTCTTTCTTGTTTCTGTGCGTTTCGACCAATCAGATGGTGGTGATGTAATCAGGTCGATTTAGTCATGTTTGCAGCCCTGCTAGTAAGTGGGGCCTTGTCAGTGCAAGTACAGGTCAGGGACAGCTTGGATAATAATAATAATAATAATAATCGATACTTTATTGATCCCCGTGGGGAAATTGTCTTTACACCTCCTTCACCGTGTTCCTTTTTGTCCGCGAAGGGCAGCCACTCGTAGCGGCGCCCAGGGAACAGGGCGCTTATAATTTATATCCCACTTATAATTTATAATGGGAAACCATCTCTTTGTGGATCGGCTCATATACGGCTCAGTTTTGGTGGCAGTGGAGAAGCGCCAACATACAGTGCAAGTTAAAACAATGGCACTTCACTTAGGCCCTGGCCCTTTGGTGATGGACTCAAAGTTCATTGTTCAGTGGTCAAATAATACTCCTAGATTTCTGATAACAGGAGCAGGTTTAATGGACACAGCATCAATACAAACTGAGAAATTAGATGTTTTGGATAATGAGGATTTAGGACCTAAAACTTCAGTTTTTATCAGAACTTGGTTTGAGAAAGTTGTCATGTATCAAAATCTTCAAATTAGTGTTTTGGGAGGGGATTCAATAGGGGATAGCGAACAAACACATAACTGAATATCATCTGCATAGCAATGAAAGTGAAGGCCATGATACGAATGTAGATGTAAATTAAAGAAAGAGGCCAAGAACTGATCCCTGAGGAACACCATAACTGAAAGAAGAGATAAATGACTTGTGTTTGCCTAGAGCAGGGTTCCCCAATTCCTGCAACACTGTGTTGCAGACTGGCCTGCCAGGACCGGAATTGGGGAACCCTGGCTTAGAGTGATAAACTGTTGTCTATTTGTGAGATATGACCTTAATCAGAGAAGGGCTATACCAGTAATACCAGTATAGGAGAGGCGGAAATTGAGGACCTTACGATTTACAATATCAGGAGACCCAAGGAGATCATTGACCACATACAATAGAGCTACTTCGGTGCTGTGCTGTTTACGGAATCCATACTGAAATGGCTGAGTGCATTTTCCTGAAGAAGATGAGTCAATACAACTTTTTCTATGACTTTTGCTAGGAACAGAAGATTGAGATAGTTAGAAAGACAACTTTGACTTGTCAGGTCTTAAACTAGCTAACATTATCTAGAAAGTTAGCTAGCAGGAATTACTGTCCAGTTTCTAAGTGACAGGGGGAGGTCATTTTACTAAAAATGAAAAGTAACAATAGTATACATGTTAGCACAACATTTTCATGCTGTGTTGCTGTAGTTTCGCTGTTAATGCAAGTCATGCCTTTAGTAAAATGACCTCTTTGTGTCACATAGAAATTATGGCCAATAATGCTAGCTCGGTAACTTGCCAGAAAAAGTTAGTTAAGCTAGTTCTAGATTTGACATCCATAACACAGCAAGCTAACTAAAACTTAATGCCTTGGTTCTGGAGCAGAATCCACTTGTACTGGTATGTTAACTCCCGCCCCCACATCAGGACATTTCTAGGAAAAGTTGGCAGTCCCTATTCTGTCATTCACACAAAAATGACAAAGAAACTTTGAACCCCCAAAAGTTCATGCCTTTATTGGTTACTCCACCTGCTGGAGAGCAGGGTTCATTGCCAATGCACGTTGGCCTAGAGCCGGGCATAAGAGTGAATGCCAGGTCTGAGAGCCCAGACAATGAATATGTGTTTGAAATGGCTTCACTTTACAACCTGTTGTGATACCTCTGATGGATCTTATGAAAGAAAAATGGAGGTACAATCACACTCAAAATAAACCAGCAATGGATAATTTATATAATGTATTCTATAGTGAGTAATCTCAAAGCATTCCACAAGCCATGGATGGCATTATAAAGATGTACTAACGAGGTTTAACTGTAATGCGAAAATGTAAATGAATGCTGACCGCCAGCAGCGGCCTTTAAAACAACATGCAGCTGGCCGTAGTCAAGGACAGCAAGCTACCACGGCAACCAGTCCTAAACAGCAGGCAAATTAGCTTAACCGCAATTTTCTTTTCTTCTCCCCTTCCTCCTCCTCTCTCCTCTCTTTTGTATTTCCTATTCATGTGAGCTAGTGCCCAGGGAGGAGCGCCTCGTCATTTCCGTGCCAACCACGGGTAATGAAAGGCTAAAATGGCCAAAACACAATCGACATTTCACTTTATAATACTGTCAAAATGGAATAAAGTTTGTAAAATTAGTAAAGCTTTATATGAAAACATACTGTACTATACTGCAGGGGCTTCATGCAACTTTTTTGGGAAATTTCTAATGGTGGACACTTATCTTTACTGGTATGCAGAAAACGTGTGCAGCACGTAAGAAAATATTTTACTAAAAAAATTATTAGAGTAATTATAATCAAAAGAAGAGGACTGTATAGAAAGCATGCCTCTGGACCGAAGGTTTCTGGCAAATTATAGAAGCCATAGATTGTTTATGGTGTTTATTTTATCCAGTGTTAAAATCATTATGTTTTATATTTTCCTGGCATTAACTTTAAATGTTTACTTGTGATGATAATCCATTAGATAATCCAAATCATGTTGGTGAAATGAGAGCACTACGAGTAAACAGTTTAATTTAAGGTGGATCAACTTGGTTTTTGTTATTTACATTGTGTTTCTTCTACTATTCAGCATTGCAGGCCTATGCAAAATTTATACAAGCAACAGGCCTAACAGAAGAGAAAGGCTACCAAGCGACCAAAAGATGTCTGGGATTCACCTGCATTATATCATACATGTTTGACTTTTGAATATATTTGGAAGATATGTAAAGGAGAGAACACGAATGTAATACCTGCATCCATACATTCCAGGTCAAGCTGAAATAATGGGCATTAAACAAATCTGGCACAGAGATGTTACATAAAAAGCCTACGGACAGAGCTGCAGACTGGAAGATAAAGCAATAAAGGGCAGCAAGGCTGTAATTAGACTGGCATTATGAAAAGCCACGGCGACGCGACAGCGACAGTCAGCATCGGCAACATCCATTTTTAACTCCCTGCCAAATTCTCAGCTGTCAGAAGCCACTTTACAGGCCGGTCAGAGGGCTTACTGTCTGCAGATACAGGACAGACCCCAGATGCAGTGCTCAAACCTAGCAGAAGGCAGCTGCAGGAATCACCACTGCATCTCTGAGTACATAAATATTAGAGCTGGGTATTACCAACTAGCCAATCATACAATAATTCTCACAATACCAGTGTCATGGTTGAATGTGTCGCAATATTACTATTGTATCCTGATCGTAAACTCTAATAATGAAATAATGGAACTACTAAAACTTACAAGCCAAATTTAATTAATCGGCTTTAACAACCTTTAGCTAAGTATCTTGAATAAAGTCAGTATACCAAATAGCTCCCAGTCACACAAAGCATGCATTTCTTTGTGCTAACCAAGTAGACATTTTTAAGATCATAAATGGGGGGGAGACAAAGAAACATCTGACTTGTACTTCAGCATTTCAGAGGAGGACACTTCACTGCATTTTTGCATCATAGTGCACTTGGTCATGTAGAAAAAATTTAATAAAACATTCAACTGTACCGCCAGTGTTAAACTGCAATAAATTAGGAAATTGATGCAAAGTTTCAAAATGTCAATGAAAAATAGTGGCAAACTGAATCACAATTTAATACTGGCGGTATTGATGCAACTCTAATAGATATGACATTGGTATAAATGACAATGATAAACTTCTATCCATACAGCTTCAAAGCCACACCATAAAAATATCCCACTTTCTTTTGTCTTGAATTACTCTAAATGCTTGCCGAGTCACCTTTTCAGGAGTAAGATATCCAGCAGGGCATCATCTTGGCAGAGATGTTTTGTGCAGAAACTGGTGTAGGCTGGCAGCGGGCTGGCAGTCTCTGGGATGCGACTATGGGATCACTCCAGCCTTTGCTCATTTCACAGATAAGGATTATGCTCGGCCAGCCTTTATTACATTTTCCATTAAGACCTTGACCGGTAACAAGGTATCAGTATACTACAGTATACAACTTAAACACAACTGAAAAGCTTTGTACTGAGTACATGTTCCCCACATACAAAAAATGAACATCTTCAAGGTGGCGAGTTAAACTTCTTTCAGAATGTCACTGGATGGTGTCACTGAGAGTACTTGCCTTTTAAACTCAGAGAGGTAGTAAACACTCAAAACGGGATATTTGTGAATAAGATTTTATGTTTAACCATGTATGAGATTCAGGATTCCAGCAGTGCAAGTCTGCACAAGCCATTGACTCGTGTTCCTCTCTACTTTGCTTTTCAAAGGAACGATTCAGGTGCTCACCGACTGGTGCAGGCAGCATGATCTGCAGAATGTTCAAATTCATCAATGGACCCCAATCTTGGCAAATGCTTCCGCACCCTCATTACTAGTGAGTGTATCACAGGTGATACTTGATTAAACCCTTTGCATATACAGATTAACCTTCTGAAACGGCAGAATTCTCCCTTCTGCAGCACCCTAAAATGCTTGGGATCCAGGGGTGCATTTCCAAAACTGCTACATTGTTTGCAAGTTCTACCTTAAGTTGTATCTTAACGCTCTGATGTGTTTCCTGAAACATTCTTAGTCAAATATATCTTCCGTAAGATATACTTTTGTAAGATTGGTCTGAGCCTCTTAGCAGTCTCTTATCGCTGTTGTTAGCTCATACTGTTCATTTAAAATAACACTACCATTAAGGGTACAGTTTGATAACCAAACATCACTTAGCTAAAAAAATAAATGGTCCACATGATAAAATGATTGTCTGATACGTGACTACAGTCATAAGAACATAAGAACTATACAAACAAGAGGAGGCCATTCGGCCCATCGAGCTCGCTTGGGGAGAACTTGACTAATAGCTCAGAGTTGTTAAAGTCTTATCTAGCTCTGATTTAAAGGAACCCAAGGATTCAGCTTGCACTACATTATCAGGAAGACTATTCCATACTCTGACTACACGCTGTGTAAAGAAGTGCTTCCTTAAATCCAGTTTGAAAGTTTAATACATTTTTCCCCAAAAAGGTCCCAGGGATAGTGCTTAGTTGGCAATACTAAAGCACACAAGACATTATCTTATGTTAAGACAGTAATGCAACTTTCTTTCGGCTACTTGGCCATTGCTCGTCCCAATATTGGTGCACGCACAAATAAAATAAACTGGTGATACTACAATCTGGGGACCCAATTGGCGAAAATCATATTTACGATTAGATGATTCAAGTTGTTAATTTAGCATTTTATTTTTAGGTTCTCCCCAGTTCTGAGGAATGCCACATTTTGAAGCATTCCTGCAGTATTATATTTAAAAAGAACATCACTTTCTCTCATGCGAGTCAAGCAATTGCTGTGTAGAGGGAATAATCAATTCTCAAGCCATCGATGTGAACCAATCAGGTGTTTTGGTGCCTGTTAAGGTCGCTCCTAAGAAGCTCTCCTTTCAGAGACTGTTCAAGAAACAGATGCAGCAAAAGAAATGCCATATCTTACTCTTCATAAGACACTGGGAATCATCGTTATCAGGAAACGCACGCCAGAATCAGAAAGAGGCCTAGTTCTCCAAACAACAAATACACTGGAACCTTGGTTTCTTTTTTTAGCGTCTATAAATGACCATATCAAAACTGGTTAGTTAGTTTTACAATAATAAAATTCACCTTCATTTTAGAAATGTCTCTTCTGCTGCTTAATCCTTTTTACACAACAGGAAAAAATTGCTTCAGGTCTAATTCTTGGTGTTAAAGTTTGTTGATTATCTTTGGTTGTCTCATATATACCTGAATTACCTAAAGTTGTCATAGCTGAAGGCTTAACTGCAAAAGACACTGAAAAACCATTCACTATATTCATTGGGTGTTTAAAATTCAGAAGTCACATGACTACAATATAAATATGAATAAATTTAGTATATTTAACTTCTACATAGAATATTAGGAATAATTTGTTCACTGGATCATGGGATCATCAACTACATGGGGGATCTGCAGTGGTACGATAAGGAAGGGAAGTCACTGCTTTCCTCAAAGCAAATTCAGCAGCTGCTATCGTATTCCCATCCCTCTGCACTGTCACGAATAAGGCTGGTGAAATACAAACATTTAGAAGTTAAATGAAAGTTAGGAAAGAAAAAATCCCAAGCAGCACAATTGTACAGAGGAGTAGTTTAATACAAGGAAACAATTATTTAACAAGATTAATATTCACTAGAAACAAAACATTCATTTTACAATAAAAAAAAGGTTTTACACAAAGCATCCAAAAATATAAGGTGGGGGAGCAGGGGGAAAATAATATAATTAAAAAATGCTCCATCTCTTACCTATTCAATATAGAATAACAATCACAAAGCTGTGGCAATATAACTTTTCTTTAATTACATAATGGTGAGAATAAAGATTTCTCTTTTTAAAGAATAAAACTGCAATCACAACTGATCCCCAACTAAACAAAGCACGCAATAAATCTTGTTATACAAGACTAATAAAGGCACAAAACCAGACAGGTTGCACATGGATTCAGCAGAAGCTTATCTTACAAGAGAATTTGCAGTGTGTTTCTAGAGAACTAGCCTCCCACTCGCACCCAGTCAGTGACCCTAAGATAGACTGACTGGACAGACTCCATTGAAATGGCACAGTACTGAATGCATGGAGCACAGTCAGTACTCTAGGGCAAAAATACAGGGAAGCAAAGCTTTTGCTTTCCGGGAAATGCAGGATACAAGGCAAAGGAACAGTTAAACCGCTTCACAAACCGTCATTTGATCATTTATGGCTATTCCTCTAGTAGGTGATTGAATGAGCCTCTCATTTGCCTTCAGAAAGGAAGCAGAGCCTTTGGCTTGTCAAGAATGAAAATCCCAACAAAACCGTCCAATCCAAGAGAACAAGCCATTGCAGATATTTTCAGAATTGCAGCGCGACAAAACCACAAAGCAGACACTAATCAGCCCAGAGGAGTCACGCTTCCAGTTCTACCATGTCTTAGCCTATGATGCCCATTATGAAGTCCAATAAGACCAGTATCCCTCCAAGATTTCAGTTGTGATTTAAAAAGGTAACAACTTGCTGAATTACAGGTCTGATCATGTAAACAGAGGGTGTTTTTAAGACCTGCAGCAAGATTCTGTTTTCTCTACAAAAACATTTTCATCCTAAACTGAGGCCAATGCCCAACATTGTCTGGCGGTAAGCTTTGTCTAAAATTTCACCTTCCAAATCAAAGTCGAAAGGACAGAATGGGAGGGATGTTTGCTTTATTTCTTGGGGGGGGGGGGGGGGCGGGGGGGGAGGCTGTAAATGAAAGCACCGAGAGCACAAATCAGGTAGAGGACGGGGAGCCCGAGATTCCCGAGTGGAAGGGCCAGCAACGTGGCACTTACACAGTCTTTGTATAGAAAGCTTTAACAGTCATGCAAGGGCAGTCAATTCAGTCAATTGTCACAAGGTGGGAGAGGTCGACTCACTACGGGGGGCAGGTGGTGGTGGGGGGGGGGGGGGAGAGAGAGAGAGAGAGAGAGAGACAGACAGAGTGTGTGTGTGTTTGTGTGTGAGATACACACACAGGAGGAGAGGACAGGCCAAAGCTCCACACTGCGAAACTACATGCGCATGTTTAAAGCCTCCATGGGTCTACGACCCTCAGGCAACAACGCAAAGCTGGGGTGGCCGGGGGGGGGGGGGGGGGGGGGGGGGGGAGGTCGGTATACTAACGGCAAACTATAAGATGTGCAAAAACACAGTTTGATTATGCCTGCCTTGGTATTAAAGCAAGCTAGTCATCACAACAGCTGTAAAACAGGGCTCTGCTGTAGTAACTTACTGTAGATTACCTCATGTGAAATGCTGGAGCCTGAGGAAGAACAGAAAATCTTCATAATGAAACACACTTACAGGGCAGCGACTTAGACTGCTTAGGAGAACAGCTGACAGGCTAACATGACACTAAAGGTTCGGAACGAGAGGTGGACGAGGCTGGCAGCCTACTGCCACACAACGGGGGAGTTTTAGGCTCTGGCTGGCTTTGTTTCGGGCTGGTATAAGGGAGCCCTTTAGTAGTAGGTGCTGTCACTTAGGGGGTGGGACTCCTTAGCACCAAGCAGTGTTAAGTACATGCTCCTCCCTGGCTGCCCATTTATACAGGTAAGTGCTTGTGTCTGTAATCGAAATGGAGGCTTAATATTCTGTCTGACATTTGCAGATCAGCACTGTCACCACATTACAAGCAGCCTGGCTACAGTCAAAAGGGGTTTATGGAAAGTTTAGGAAAGCTGCAGGTGGGATGTTCCATAAGTGCTTTATTAAGATCCCGTAATATCCCTTTATCTTCGGTAGGTGATGATGAATGATGATAATAATAATAATTCTCAAAGCCATTCTTCAAGTGACACCCCCCACAGCCAAAAAGAATGAAGTGGCCCCACCTGCCAAAGCTACAGGCAAAAGGATAACAAGTGTGTGTGTGTGTGTGTGTGAGAGTGAGTGAGTGTGAGAGAGAGAGAGAGAAAGAGAGAAGGGGGGGGGGGGGGGGGAGGGAATAATTCCCAATGCCCTTCCCGAGCGATCAAGCGGGAAGGTAGTTATGTTGAGCCGAGACGTGAACCAAAGCACATTCTGGAAGAGAAGCTGGCGAGGAGGACAGCAGCACTGGCGTTGTATCCATCCAGGGGAGATCTGTAAGGGCGGCAAGGGTGGGTGGGGGTGAGCTGGCTGAATACACCGTGTTACTTATCCTGATTGGCGTAGGACCAAGCACACGGCAAGGGAATGGACCGAGCTGCATCTTGTGAAAGACTACATTACTACATTTGAAGCCATTTGTTGACCACCAACAGGTTTGGTGGATTCAAACAACTAATTTAATAGCACCGTGGGGGAGGGGGAGGGCGGTGGAATTGAATTAAACATGAAATGATGATGATGATGATGATGATGATGGATGACAGATGATGGCGGCCCTCCACAGACTGTGGCCTTAGTGTGGTGGAGGGGCTTACGTGCCTTGATGATCCACAGAGCCACGCTCCTGGCAGAGGGGTCTGTGGGGAGAGACTAGGCAAACTATGACCCAACAAAGACACAAAGAAAGTTACCAAGGAGAACCAGCGTCGGGAGATGGCTAGACATAGCTGGCCTTACTTCCAGAGAGAGCAAGCTGTAGAACCAGAGCTCTTGACTGAGGTTCGTGAGTATTTATACTTTTCTAGGCTGATGGCTGAACAGATGCAGGTCTTCCCAGCAGACAAGAGGCTTCCTTCTATGTGGCTGAGTGTTGTGGTGGAAAGTCCACTTTGAGGGACTCCTTAACCTGGCAGATTTGCCTTCTAACCCGGAACTGAGTGTTGAAAACTGGTAATCTGGTGGATCAGTCTACAGTTGAAATCACTATGGTGGTCAAAGGACTCCACAGTGGGGAAAACTGCAGGGGCAGATGAGATCTGTCCAGAGATGTCAAGAGCACTGAATGTTATTGGGATGGGTGATCTTCACTCCTGTTTGAGATGGAGAGGATGTTGAGGCAAAGCAACAGCCTTGTTATTTACTGACATCATGCTTTTGGTCTCATCAGACCAGGCCCTCCAGCTTGCACTTCCATGCCTGGTGTGAATTATGAGGATGAGAATCAGTAACTCCAAATCTGAGGCCACGGTGCATCTGGAAAAGAGTGGATTGTTTTCTTTCCCTTATTGTCAGAATTTATGTTTCTCAGTATGTTGTTTGGGACTGATGGTGAGAGGGAACATGGGATTGACAGGAGGGAAGTCAGACCAGGCATCCGATTTACCTCAGTTCATGTCTCTCTTCAGCTATGGTCATGAGCTCTGTGTAACATCCGGGAAAACAAGGTTGTGACTGCAAGCAGGTAAACCAAGGTTTCCTCACAGGGTCTCTCATTTATAACAGGGTGACAAATTCAGAAATCCAGAGGGACCTCATCAGGTAAGGTCAAGAGGAATCAGTGGCACCTGGATTGCTCCCAAGAAAGCCGGTCTGGGCACGTCCAACTAGATGGAAGTCCTGGAGAAAACCTAAGACATGCTGGAGGGATTCTCTCTCAGATGGCTTTGAGATGCCTAGGGTTCCAACAGGATGATCTAGAGTCTGTGGTCATGGAAAAAGACGTCTGATCTGGCCTGGTGCAGCCAGCGTGACCCACCATTGGGAAGGTGGGATGGGATGGGATGGGATGAATGACATGAGGGCAGAGAATAGGAATTTGTACTCATACACATGAATTAGTAGAGCAATAACCTATAACTGTGTTCAACTGTGTATAGCAGAAATAAAATGATGTAGAGCCTGAACCCCAACCCAGAGTGGCAGAGGAGCGCCCCCTAGCTGTCACCTGCCAATTAGGTCCTGAAGCTAGGCTGGAAGCGCGCCGTCTCTGTGAAGATGAGCTCCTTCAGGGTCTCCTTAGGCAGGTCATCCAGTTCCATTTCAAACTTGAAGGGAGCCTCAGCTACAGGCTAAGAAGGGGATCACAATGGCAAGAACAATTAGGGACACAAAGCTTCTAAGGGGATGACTCAGCCGTAAGCCTGAAGTTTGTCCCTTTTAGAAATTAGTAAAAATTCCCAGCTGTATAAATTATAAATGTGAGGAAATAAGCAATCGATTAATCAAACAGCACCACTGATTACAATATTCACTGCATTATACCAAGTGTTAATTTAGGACATTCCAACACCACTTTTCGGTAACTTCCATTGCAGGTGCTTTAAAACATTGGGCTTTATGTCGTGGCTGCTTTCAGCACAATTAAAGGGGGGGGCGGGGACACAACAAACTAGACCCTTTGAAGGAAGCACCAAGGATGCCCATTGGCGACTGCAAGTGATCACAATGTCTGTCTTGATCTGCAAATTCCCAAAATCAATTTTAATGACCTCCTCTGTGGGTGGTTCACAGACTGCCGTGACAGGAAGGCAGCACTGTGGCTGGAGGTTTACACTGCATCACTCCTGTGTGCTTTCTCGGTCTTGGAGGCAAAGACAGTAGCCCATACGTACAAAGAATCATCTGTGGGGGAGGGGTGACCCAGAATAACCCCGGGGCTCTATATAAGTCTTCCCTTTCCCCGTTACTCAAATACCATATTACAATTGACATTTTAAGTAACACTGAGGCAGGTGCTGGATACCCCAAGCAGTGTGCGAGGGGCTTGGCATCCCTGCCAGTCCACGTGTCACCACCACAGGTCACCAGAGGACCACACCACTGGACACCACTCTAGACAACTTGCACAATAAATTGCTCCAAATATATGTGTAGGCTTCTGCTCAACATTTAACACAGTAATCCTATCCAGACTAATCACCAGCTATTAGACCTAGTACACAATTTGCATCAGTGGCAGAGCCTTGCGAGTACAGATTGTCAGAAACACCTCTTCCACTTGGTCGTTGGCATCCTACAGGGCTGTGTACTGAGCCTCCATGCTATCCTCACTGTTCACCCACGCCTGTGCTGCCAGGCAGCTCCAACGCCATAATCAAGTTAGTGCTAATGACACAACCATCGTAGGTCTGATCACCAATGACTATGGACTGGCCTGTCAGGAACCTCTTCCCAAATATCAGCAAGATTAGATCAACTGCAGGCAACAGAGACTGGCGCACTGCCATCCACACTGGTGGGGATGCTGTAGAGTAGCGGTTCTCAACCTCAACTTTTACCATGCCAGCTCAGTCACAACCCTATATCAAAATTATATTCATATTATGTTTAAATGAACAATATGATCAAGCGTGCAGTGCACTCTGCAATGTACACCAATCAATGCCTATGGCTCAAATCTGATTGGATGTGCCAGTGAATTTTAAGCATCTCTGGTTTGATTTTTTGAATTGGTTGAGTGTTCAATAGTTTTGCGTTTTAAGCCTTTGCAGACCCGAGACCCGTTTATATAGGTTAGGGTTATGGTTGGGGCTGGGAAATCTGATCAGCAGCTTGCTGGTTTTAAAATGCTTACATTTCCAACTCTGCCTCGCGAACCCATTCAGAAACTGCCACGACCCAAATTTTGGTCGCGACTCATGGGTTGTGAATCACTGCTGTAGAGTGCGCCAGCAGATTTAAGTTCCTGACACCTCCCACTAGTCACATGACACCTCAGCAGTCGGACGGCAGACTGAGGGATGTCACCCTCAGTGCCAACAGAATTTTACAGAATCATTGAGCACAGCAGTACAGGGCACTGCAGGGGCTGATGAAGACCACTAGCATGCAGCTCAGCAGTTCAGGACATAGACCACTGATCATCAACTGGCGGCCCGCTGAGCCGTTCAATCCGGCCCGCGACTGGATTCCAAAATTGTGAGGATCAAAAAGAAAATAGTGGTCCACACTATTAAAGCAACTAAAACTGAGTCTCTTGTCAGAATAACCACCATTTATGACTATATTTAGGCTATGAAATGGAAAAAGTATAAACATTAAACATAATGTTAAGCCAAAATTAGATTTTTATTTCATTTTCTTCTGAGGGGTCCTGCCCCCAAGGAGACTGTCTGGTAAAACTCTGGCCCTCTGACAAATATCATTGATGACCCCTGACATAGACGTTTATGTTAAGTGCAGTAATTCGGAATATTTGATTTAAAGACTGATAAAATACCCCATAAGTTTGTTGTAATATTCATTGTGATCAGTGCAGCACCTAAAATTTTATGGAAATACTGCACGACTTATTCTCAGAGAATCATGGGTTTATAGCAAAAATAAATTAAACATATGACTGGCAAATGGATTTTAACCTGTTACTGTGGCAAAATACTGTGGTGAGGTATTACAGGCACCAAAGGAAGATCAGATTAGTTGACAGAAAGCAATGGCAACTTTAAATCTTGGCGATACATTTTGCCAAGCAAATACATACACCTAATAAGGAACACAGGGGATCAAAATCATTTGGTATTGAAGGCAGGAAAAAAGATCCAGTGATTCCTGAAAGCATTCAAACAGACTGCATAGCCACAAAAAATACAAATCGCTAAAGAAAAGAATATAATATAGTACAACTAGTAGCATTACAACTCGCAGCCTTCCCTCAAAATCCCTTTGAGACATTTAGGGATGAACGCCAAGCAAACATCACAGCTACTGTGCTGTGGTGGGTTATGCGAGGCTGAATTCTATTGGCATGCACTCCAGTGGGTGGTGATTACGAGATGGTAAACTGGCACCCAAACAATATTTTAAAACAGCTAGGAAAATAACGAAGGGTTAATACTGCCCTTTCAAGACCCCGCAAAGCAAAGTGCAGTGCTCACCTCATCTGTGGGGTCGTAATACTGCTCCAGGTAGGGGTGGGCCAAGGCCTCCTCCACTTCAATGCGCTTGTGAGGGTTAAAGGTCAACATTTTGTCCAGCAAATCCAAAGCTAGCATAGACACAGAGAAAAAAGTACCTGAGAGATGCGTACAGCCAGTAGGGGGCAGAGTAGCCAGGGGCTGGAGCATGAGGCCAGCTCATTTTAAGGGAAACTTGCTTCATGAACAAGATGCCCAGTTATGGATAGATGTTATGGAAGTATAAGAAGCTTTATGCTGTGCAGCCTGCTTTTCAACCCAAGACCAAAATTTAAGATAAAACACTGGGACATTTTCTGGCATTTGAGGCTACCGTCCATTGGCTTTTTGAGCACAGTCTGAAAGGAAAGCGGGACAGGCTGACCTTTCGGATCAGCATTGGGGAAGAGTCTGTTCCAGGGCACTTTGCATCGCATAGGGAGAGACAGCAGGTAATTCCGGGCTTTGAGGTTGAATATGCAGTTGAGGTCTTCCTGAGAGGGTGAGCCCAGGATGCCTGCAGGGAACAAGTGGCAACTTAACAGCTACATCAATATATACACACACAGCAAGGTCAATAAGGTATATATACACCAAGGCTTCCATGCCTCAGTAGATGACGGACAAGTTAATGTCTTCTCGTTTGGCAGGGGAGCAATGTGACAGCAACACAAATGTCAACAGTCATGCCTGCAGATAAAGTGGCCGTGGTTATTGCTGGGGGCTGCTCCTTTATAAAGACAAAGCAAGGCAGCATGAGGGGCTGAGGCAGTGGGGGCCACACATCCTGCCTGCTGTGCACAGACAAGAACACTGATGACTGCCCAGGATGGCCTGTCCCACATAGGTAACGGAATCAAGAATGATCCAAATATAGGAATGACGAGAGCCATCCTTAAGGAGGCATCTGTTCAGAAGAAGAGCCAAAACTAGCAGCCTGTGGAGGAGCGCAGAGATGGCGGGAAACACAAACAAATGAAGGCCAGCACCTTGGACTCTTACAGGTATTCGCAAGGTTTGTGTCAATATGAAACATAATGACTAACAAATCTTTATGGCACCAAAACGACTAATTTACAAGATCCAGGTGTCTGATTACTACAGGCTACAGTGTCGACATTAAGCACCAAAAGGTAGACATCAAGTTATTGTTCTGCTCAGCGAAGCCTCCTGATTCTTCCCCAGGACATGATTGGCGTTCCCTAGTGACAACACCCTCAGTGCACAGCTCAAATTCCAGCCTCCAGAAGTCCGACCCTGGCCCTACAGCCAGATCACCATGTTACATGTTTCTGAGCAGAGGTGCACAGTCAGCAATTTCAGCAGAAGGAAGCAGTTCTGATGAGATATGGATGGTAATCAAGCAAGACGAGGACAAACCAACTTCTGCAAAGAACCACTGTGCCTCCCACTGTTGACGTCTATATCGCTCATTCTTTCACTTGATCGCTTTGCACACCAGAGTGGCTAAAAAGGGCCCATTTTCATGCTAGAATGCATGACCATTCCTGCAAAGCTACTTTAATGTCAAAGTTATCAAAGAGTGAC
Source organism: Paramormyrops kingsleyae (assembly GCF_048594095.1). Lineage (NCBI taxonomy): Eukaryota > Metazoa > Chordata > Actinopteri > Osteoglossiformes > Mormyridae > Paramormyrops > Paramormyrops kingsleyae. The sequence continues at coordinate 40,449,241 of NC_132798.1, forward strand.
TCACTTATCTCTCATCCTTAGGAGCTGGGGAAAAATAAACTGCTGGTAAAGATCGTGACGTGCACAAATTCTTTCAGCACGAAATTTGTACTGCCTCAGTCAAAAATTCCTGAATGTTGTAATTAATAATTACAGTTGATTCATCATAATTACATTGCCCATTAGAGGAAGTAACATGAAAGTTTACCCAGAATATGATTCAGTTGGTCCAGGTAATGCTTTCCTGGGAAGATTGGCCGGTTGGACAGCATTTCAGCCAGGATACAGCCCACTGACCAGATGTCGATGGATTTAGTGTAGCCCTGGAACCACAAAATTTTTTTTTTTTAAAATAACGTGTTGCCATGAGAATAGAACTCCACAAACTATGAACTTTGAACATACAAACACCAGCACCAACTGTAGGAATCAGGGTAAATCGTAGATACTCCAGCCCCATGAGAGCATGTAACAATGGCCTGCCGTTTAGTACGGCAATTTAACGGCCAGCACTCATCATTAAACTTATTACTGCTGAAAATCCATTGCAGCAGGGACAGTAAGCAGAAGAGCAGTCATGATTATGCATTTAAATTCAACTACTCAATTTTATATATACATAAATGATTAAAGATAGCATAGTACATGCAGGTCCAGCGAAAGCCTTAGTTTTGTGGGAGCACTTCACATTAAAAGTGAATGAAAATGCAGTCTGTTAATATGGCAAAGCAGAACTTAATCACAACAGCATGACAAATGCAATACCATCATAAAAGGCATTGCCAGACTTGCCTAATAATGTAGGATTAGCCATAGACCACTATAAGCTACGCACCCTTCAGTCTCGGAGTAGCCTAGCTTATCTTTGTCATCATTCTAACTTAAATTATCTAGCTTAATGATTCTTGCATCTCAAGACAACCAATGCTAAAACTTAAGTCAAAGTGAAAGTGAACTTTATTGTCATCTCAGTCATATAAATTATACAGTGAGACGAAATGGCTACAGTGTACAGATACTAGCGCAAATAAGAATAAAAAAATTAACAACAATTTATAGATATGAAAAAAAAGAAATTATAAAATGCAATATGAGGTAGTAGTAAAATTGACCTTCCAGCTTATCCAATTAGCAGCATGGCTTACGGTATTGAAGCAGTGTTTAATAACAGGTGTTCATAGAACACGTTTAAGAGTTTGTGTAAGAGCTGACCAGTTAGAATATATAACAGCAAAGAGAATCGATAGACACAGTATAGGACAATGATGACTGTTTAAATTGGAGCCATGACAAAGTGACAAATGCAGTGTGCAAAAATACTCAGACGGAATGTGAATTTCCAGTGCTTTTGGCGTGTATATGGGAAAGTGCTGTGCATGTGTATTTTAAGAGGTGGATGAGGCAGTGTTGAAGATCCCAATGGATGGTGTGGTGTTAAGGAGCCTCACAGCCTGGGGGTAAAAAGTGTCCCGCAACCTGGGGGACCTGGCTCTGCTGCTGCAGAATCTCCTCCTGGATGGCAGAAGGGTGAAGAGTCCATGCGAGGGGTGGGGGGGGGGGCGGGGAGAGTCCTGCATGTTGCAAGCCTTGCAAACACTGTGCTTGTGAAACACTTCCTGAAGTGATGGAAGAAGCACACCGATAATGTTCTCAGCTATCTCCACTGTTCGCTGCAGGTGCTTGCGGTCGGACGTATTGCAGTTTCCATAAAAGGCAGTGATGCAGCTGGTCAGAACGCTCGCGACAGTGCCTCTGTAAAAGGTGGTGAGGATGGGAGTGGGGAGTCTCGCCCGCTTCAGCCGCCGCAGGAAGTGGAGTCTCTGCTGGGCTTCCTTGGTTAAGGAGGTGGTGTTGCTCGTCCACGTAAGTTCCCCAGACATGCGCATGCCGAGGAACTTGGTGCTCCTTACGATCTCCACAGGTGACCCGTTGATAGAGTGGGATGTGTGCAGGATGGGTCTTCCTGAAGTCCACAAATCTCCTTAGTCTTGTCGACGCTGAGAGACAGGTTGTTGGCCCTGCACCATACGGACAGCCGTTCCACCTCCTCCCTGTGGGAAGATTCAACATCCCAGCTTATCAGTCCAAGCACAGTCATATCATCCACAAACTCGATGATGTGGTTGGAGTTGTGTGCAGCTGTGCAGTCCTGAGTCAGCAGAGTGAAAAGCAGAGGACTGAGTACACAGCCTATGGAGCTCTTTTACTCAGCGTGATGGTGCTGGAGGTGCTGCAGCCCAGTCTCACAGGCTGGAGCCTCTCGGTCAGGAAATCCAGAATCCAACTGCAGAGAGTGGTGTTCAGACCTAATCCACTCAGTTTCACAATCAGCTTTTGAGGGATGACTGTGTTGAAGGCGGAGCTAAAGTCTATGAACAGCATCCTAACATAAGTGTATATATATTTTTTTTGTCCAGATGTGTCAGGGAGAGGTGGAGGGCAGAGGAAATGGCATCTTCAGTGGACCTGCTGGACTGGTAAGCAAACTGGAGGGGGTCTAAAGAGGCGGGCAGATTTGTCTTTATGTGCCATGACCAGCTTTTCGAAGCACTACATGCGAGTGCGACGGGTTGGTCGTCATTCAGGCACGTCACTGATGACTTCTTCGGCGCTGGGATGATGCCGGTGGATTTGAAGCACCCTGAGACAGACGCCTGGCTTTAAGATGTGTTGGTGCTATTAAAGTGTTTGTTGATTCTCTGCACGTAGGCCCCGCTTAGTGCTCCTCAACGCCCGAGACAGATTAGCTCTGGCCGCTCTGAGCAGCCCTGTTTCCAGATCCGAAAACACTTCTGGTCTTCAGCAGCATGCGCACTTCTCTCGTCATCCAGGGCTTTTGGTTGGCTCTCGTGGTGACATCCTTGGATACAGTGACATCCTCTATGCACTTGGTGATGTAACCCATCACAGAGTCTGTGCATTCCTCCAGGTTGATGGAGTCACCATTAGTGGCAGCCTCCCTCAAAATATCCCAGTCTGCTGAGTCGAAGCAGTCTTGGGGAGCCGAAACGGCACCAGCTGGCCACACTCTGATGTTCTTGCGGGCTGGTTTGGATCAGCAGGGACTTGTACACAGGAACCACGAACACACTGATACGGTCCAAGCAGCCGAGGTGGGGGAAAGGGCTAACCCGGTAACTTAGTCACTGCAGGCTAACATCAAATTGTACACAAGTCATAATTAAGGGTTAATACCACAAGCTGTGCATTATACTTTTTTAAACACATGCCAGAAGGCAAAAGAATGGGACAACGCATAGTGGAGATTATAGAAGATTATAACTGCACATTTATTTACTACTGTGATTCACCTAGCCAACTCAACAAGTACAAGTATAGAAAATTAATCAATATCCTTCAGATTCGAGAATTCACCAGCGCCAACTTTTGTGTGAGAGTTTGTATCATATAAACATCTAAGGAGTGTATATTTTATTATTCTATTTTGTGACTGTATCCATGCATGTATTGAATTGGCCTTTTTTATTGCTTCCCCACACTGGCAAGAGTGGGACATGGAAGAATCAACAAACACACAGAAATGATACCAGAAAGTTTACTTTGAAATTTTTGTGATTAAAACTGCAACACAAACAGAATTTATCTACATGGTAAACCCGAACAGTACTAACACATGACAACTGCATATTAATAAAAATCATCCACCTAGTTAATCAAACACAAATTGGGCAGTTTGAACTAGGTGTCAATTTTTATTTTAATGACTATTTAAGAGTAAACAGCAGTAGTCCAATTATTATTTTTGAGTAAGCAAAAATAAAATAATATTCTTATTACATGTTCTGTACAGGTTTATGATACTTTTCATTGCAAAATGCTTAACAGTAGCCTGTGTTTTTTCATTGCTCCTTTGGCATATGAAAAGCTTGATTTTGCTCAATCATCCCGATACATATTTTTGCAGTGCAATATTAGCTCTTGACTTCACTTAAATCACGTAGTATACAGGACCCACGGATGGTTCGCTAATATCTTTGGAAAATATCACCCGCGATACGGGTGGTCTACTGTACATGACTCCAGTAACTTTAGATTTTGTTTCATCCACAGATAACGTTCTTTTACTTTAATGAACTACATGCTAAATACAGCACTGCATAATCTTCAATGCCTTTTTAGCTGAAATCTATGCCTTATGTAAATCTTAATGGTAAAATTGGCCAGACTAATATGGTGATGTTGATGGAATATCTACATTTGTACAATTATGATTTTGTCAAGTACACATCGCATGGCAGTTTAACTTAGCACCATTTGTATTTTATTTTTATATTATTATTCATTATTATTAAATGTAGCCAAGTTGTACCTTTACATTGCTGGATAAGGGTGTACTTAAATGTTACATTACGCTTAAAAGTATAACAGTTCAGGGGGAAAATAATATATTCTTTGTATAATAAAACATTGCAAGTCCTGCATTCAAGCTTTGTGCCATTTTATTACACATTCCTGTAGATGGTGAGCAGTTAACTTCTCAAACAAGGCATCTGAGGGTATGTTTTCTTTCTCTAAATGTATTTTCCTGGCTGATTTAATAACTTCCTGATGAGACAGTCAGTCAATTTCATATTAATCCATTCATTACCAAGCTGATTTTACCTGTTAACTATTTTTAATTTTTTTATGGTGTACATGATTCTTTCAGAAGCAGTTTTATGCTGAGCTTGACCAGCACAGTGTGTTTAGTGACCTTGACCAGACAAGAGAACTTCACATACAGGCAGGACAGCAGAGATGCTGCATGACAACCTGAAGGTTTATGATTTCCAGGTCAGTTAAACCATTTATGCCTAAAATGCCAGCGACAGCAGAGTCTATGATTGCCAGTGTTCACTACTGTTATCACTGTCTTTAATGCACATAAACAGATCATATAAAGCAAGTCAATATGTTGTCATTGCTGGCCATGTGAGCCTTGGCCAGATTCAGTCTTGCATCATATTATGAAGGTCTTCTCACTGCGAGCCATTTCTACTTGCCGTTTGCTTCTAGCTTAACTGCTACTTTGGTTGCCCATACATCTCAGTCAAGGCCAGTGCGGGATGGTCAGGTTAAACATTTGTATTATAAATGCATTTTTTTTTTTTTGCTTGTCTTTCTAGAAAGTCCATGACATTAACACAAGACACACTGTAACCAGTTTACCTGCTTGAGGACAGGCCACAGTTTCTGAAGGGATGTCAGTATTGAGTGCCTTAATAGAACTGATAGAACTTTCACTGTTTTTCAGTCGCTTGCTGTGTGATTCCCAAACTAATCAAAACATGTATTCTTTGTCCTGAAATTTTGGTTTTTTTGTCTTTTCTAGAATACCATTACTGCCACAATGTTGCACTTTGTAAATTCCCATACTCTGATTCCAGTACCAAAAAAAATAATGACAGGGTCTGTACTCCTCCATTCATGTATTATGCTGTTTGTCTGCAGTAATTTTTACACTTGGATGTCAGACATTTTCTTGAGAAACTCATGGTCACGATACAGATAACCAGGTCCTTCAGTAATATCTCCGTTTTAGTTGAAGCTTAGCTTCAACATAGCTGACTAATATTGAGATGCTATTGAAGGGCCTGATTATCTGTATCAGCTGTGTTAAATAAGGGCTGCAGCTAAGCTTTGTAGGTTGGTGGATCTCCAGGAGCAGGATGGGGCAGCCCTGCTTTGCAGTGACAGTTGCTTGTTAAATAAAAACACAAAACTGAACAGCTATGTGTGTCTAATGTATAAAAGTAATGAGTCATGTGAACTCAAAATTTGGCAATGAGTTTTACACATTCAGTTTTATTGCATGAACAGAACTCAAAATGATCAGGTATCATTTATGCAAATTAACTATTAAAAAACTAGAAACTTTGTATAACCTACTTGGAGTTTTTAAGTTTACTTAATTTTTAAAATTATACTAGTCAGTGATTAATTTTTTAGCACTTTAAACTGGACAAAAACATTTAACGTACTCAAATATTTTGAGGTACTCAGTTTCCACAAAAGCTTTGAGCAATTTGAACATACTATTGGTGCACTACGACCAGGTATCTGTCAAATAAGTTGGTGATGTTGCGGCAAGCTGCACTGATACAAAGCAATGCTGGCAAATCACTTGCTTTTGCTCAATATTCCCTCTATGGAAGAGGAATGTCTTTGTGATCAGTTCTTGTTAGCATTTTTCCTCCTCACTAATTCTTGTTTAATTTCTCACAAATGCACCACACTATGAGTAGGTCCAACAACAAGGACGAAAAATGATGACCATCTTGGAGAATGAATGCAAAGCTCATGCAGCAGCAGTGGAGGGAAACTTTTGACTGAGTCATTCGTTGTCATCTAGATTTAGTAGATGATATCAGAAAAAGAACTCAGTTAAAAGGTGGCATAGAATGCATTTTTCAAGTATTTTAAAATTTAAATTGCTCTCTGGTGTCTACATAGAAGGTTTGTGAGCTTCTACCTTCTTGCATAATGCAGGCATAGTGTTAGCATAGCCATGACTGTTTTTAACATTGCAATTATTTTAAATCTCAGTCAACAAATGATTTCACGACGCTAGCTTTGTCATGCAATTTTTATCAAGCACTCCAATCAGCAAGCTGAGCAGCTTGTAAACGTCATTCGTAATGAACTTGGACTGCTACTTTAAATGACTGACTTCCGTGTTGATTAGATATTTGTTTAGTTAACCAAAAATAGGCTACAGGCAGTACAGAAGTCTCTTATCAATGTCAGTATCACAGACTTCGTTTTGTTTAATAATCCCCTGCTAACCTGGGGTACGTTTCCCAAAAGCACAGTCACTAACAATGTTAGCAACTTACAAAGTTGGAACCATATAACTGAAAGGTTCCAATTATGTAAGTTACTCATGGGAGCTGTTGGGAAAAATTCCCCTGAACAGGACTTACCTTTTTAGCCTACTAGAAATAAATAACCTTACATTAATGACTGTTAGCATATGTTTTTCATTGCCAGGTGCCCTTGTGAAGTTGTGCATTTAGGCACATTGAAAGAGGAGACATGCTGCATGTTATGCAGACGCACTAGGCTTGAAAATGGGCTGCTATGTTAAGCTTGTGGTGTAGTTAAGACTTACACAACAAACTGATTTTTTCCCACATTTTACATCTGCAGGATTTAAATTTGAAAGCAGAAATTGCAGTGTGTGCAATTCACAGTATGTCAGTTCCATGTACTGAACTCTCCTTATTCAACTATGCTGAGGTAGTCAGATTTTCATTCTACAGTGCCTTTAAAATTGCAGAGAAGTTTTGGTTCCTGTCATGGCAAAAATGTTTGTGCCAAAGTTATTGTCTTAACCTAGCTGACTATGACAGTCCTTAAATGAGATAACCAAATGTGCATAACATGCAATGTTAATATTAACATCGTGCATTGCGAGTTTAAGGCATCCACGCACTTCAAAATAACGTCTGTACAAAATCAAACATGTCAGCGAGCGCAGTCTGTCACGCACTTAAAAACGATGTCGCCACCTTGTTCATTCCGTGTCATTTCACAACCTTAGAGGGCACAGTATGTTTTCGATGTAGGCCGCCTCCCACAGTCCAAAAACATTCAACGTCAGGGAACTGAGTGTCTAATTTGACCGTATGTGAGTGTGAGTGACTGTGCACCTGCAAAAGGCAGGTGATTCCTGGATTGGTTCCCGCCTTGTGCCAATTGCTATACATATCTTAGAAACAATTACAGCAGATTCTAGGAACCCGAACGCCTCTTGAAGGTGGTGAACGTGCATCAGCTCTCGCTTCAGAGTATGGGTTTGTCATTCATTTCATGTTTAACGCTTTTGCATGTGTGCTATTTCGTGTGTGTATTAGTTTTATATTGATCGTTAATGTTTTTATCACTAGGTAGGTAGGTACATTTAAATAGGCAATCATTTGGGAGTCTGGAACGTATTAAATTCATTTAACATTATTACTTACGGGGAAATTTGACTTGGACCTCGACCAAATCGCAACTTGACCAGCCTTGTGGAACAAATTAAGTTTGTGTTCCAAGGTACCACTGTATTTGATTAATCATTACAGTAAATCAGTAGATTGCTCGAATGTTAATAAATGGACAATGACATCCCTACCAGGCAGCAAAACATCATTTAAGCTGAGGGATCTGTGGCAACAGCCCCTGATTGAATGGTCACCCAATAACATAGTTAGTACAAGGAAAAGAGGGGAAAAAAAACAGGCTTTGTGCACGACTTTAATTACTTTAGAAAAATAGGGGGTCTGGCATTGATTAACGTGCCGATTCAGGCACTGGCGGCCATCAATCCAACCCTCTCACACATTGCACCCAGAGCCATAAGGCAAAATATCCTAACAGAAACGCTCCACATTGAATCAGACACGATCCAAAAATGTTTGGAACAATACATCAAAATCTTAAGTGGTAATAAAGATGATCTCCAGCTAGAGTAAGCTATATGGCATAGGAAACTTTAAATTTGACAGGGAACAGCGTATACATTAAAGGCATCAGATATTCACTGGGGGAAAAAAAACTGACCGAAGGGTTTTACCCCAAAATTTCCTTTTACGCACAGATATTCCCATAATCCTTTATAAATTATAGTAATCTGGATTTAAAAAATAAAATAAAAAAATAAAGACCAAAAAAGACCACAGCCACTCACCTTGGAGTTGAGCATGATCTCAGGCGCCCGGTACCAGCGCGTGGCCACATACTCCGTGAGGAAGCCTGTGTGGTCGTGATCAGGGTCTGCCACGCGGGCCAGCCCAAAATCACAGATCTACGGGGGGGGGGGGGGGGGGGGGGGCACCAAACAAGCATCGCCTTAGTGAGCAATGGAGCAACAACCAAAGCAAACATAAGCCTACATCACTCCCTCAATGCATGTACATTAACCCCATTCCGTGTCTATAACGAAGATGAAAGTTAACTTTGAATTTTTCCTCATTTGTAATGGCTAGAAACATGGAAGACGAAATCTGACAATTACAAATAAATCAATCAATACAATAGATCGGCCAGAGAGACTGATTTGCTGACCTGCGCTCCATTACCTGGGCTTTGCTTGGATGACAAGAAATGCTAGATGGCATCTTAGTAACACCAAGTTCACAGCACACGACTTTCCAAGTTGTCAGATCACTATACCGTTCTTATGTATGGGGTTCCATTTGTGCCAAAGATGTGTCGATATGCATGTCGATTGAACAGGAAAGAAAACATTTTTCTGTCAGTTCAACTTTAAACTGTACTTTGTTGTCTTAGCACATAATTCGTTGTCCTCCTTGTTGACTGCGTCATTATGTATGTCGTCCAAATGTGTCTCACTTACGAATGTCGTCTTGATGCGTTATGTTGTTCTTGCCCTGCTGTATCATTGTCTCTGTCTGCGCTGTGACTCCTTCTTGTAACATTCTCAAATACACCAATCATTCTCCAATACGCTCTTGTTTTTACATGGATATTCAACAACCTGCAAAGGCTACTTCTGTCAAAATAAAGTTAGGATTCCTTTACTTTTTCTAGTTTGTCAGTCACGTAGTTCACCTGCACATCTAGCATATGAAAATGTGCTAACCAAATACATTTGAATTGGTCTACGTGGGATTCAGGGACAGACAGCATAATAAAGCAGGATGTGACGCAAGACGACAAAAGCATTACATCGATAATGTATAAACAACGAGAATGACATATCAAACATGCAGGACAGCATAGTTAAACGACATCAGGATGACATGCAGAACGACACAGTCAAACGACAAGGATAACGTGTTGACATATTTGGTCGACATGCAACAGAAGTCAAACGACAGGGAGGACTAAGACGACAGAAGTACAATTCAAAGTTGAACTGTTTTGTCAGGTGCGCAAACAAACGCAGACAATCTCATTGTCAAAATAGATTTGTCACAGCTGAAGTAGAGTTCAAAGTTGAATACGCACAGACAAATCGTTCATTAGATGTTCAGTCGACATGAACAGTGAGCTATTGAAATTCTGGCACAAATGGAACCTCATAAATATGAACAGTACAGCGATCTGACGATTTGGAAAGTCATGTAGTGGGAACTTAGCATTGCTAACAAGAATGCCAATTAGCGTTTCTTCTCATCCAAGCAAGGCCAAGGTAATGGAGCACAGATCAGGAAAGTCCCCCTGGCCAATAGTGCTTTAGAAAAAGGGTTAGGGTTAGGGTTAGGGCTGCCTACCTCATTTACATGCAGATGAATAAAAAATATTAGGAATAAAACAATTCTAAAAAAATCTTTGGAACAGAAAGTAATACATTTATTTTTTTATAAATCTTTGAATTAAAAAACTACTTATTTGTTTGTTTATGATTACGTCATGTTTCGTCCTCCATATAAACATGAATGGGAAGCACTGTAGCAATAACCTTTGAAATGCAGCACAACTGATGCATGTGGATGGTTGTGGTTGCTGCATGCATATAGCAGACCACAGTTGAAGTATGAGTTGAAGGACAACTCATACTTCTCTTTTTTTTTTTGCGTGATTTCGGTTGCAGACGGGACATAAATATTGTCGTTAGGGGGTGGAGGTGGACGGTTGCAGTCAGTGTGAGCATAACCCAGATTTTTATGTCTAGTGGACACCTTGCGCATCTGTGCGCATCAGCTGTACATGTGCAACATGACTGATTAGGCATTTCCAGTAAGGGGCAGCGTGGAGTTTCACAGGTCAGCAGTCAACGACGAAGGAGTAAAGGAAGAATAGTTACTGTAGTAGCAGTAGTTATCATGAACAGCTGCATGAGGAGGATACGTGCAAATGTAATTATAATGTCTGGACAGTATGAAGAGAGGCATGTGGTATTTTACAAAGCAGCACTATTCTGGCATTTTTTAATCTTGGCAATAAAATTCACTGAGTGGGTTGGGGTAAAAAATTTTCCCCCAGCTAATTTTCTCATAAGCGTATCAAAATATTGTGGTATGCCTTATTACTGTAATATCGCGTCAGACTAATAACATTAAAACTATTGACAAAAGTTTACCTGTTTCACTACACTATTTGAATTTGTACATCTGCCCTCTACTGCTCTATCACTGCTATATGCATGCAGCAACCACAACCATCCACATCTACAGCCAAAGTTGGAGCAGGACATGGGGTGGGGGGTGTGGAGAATGGTGGAGAGACTGTTAGGACACAGCAGGTTGGGGGGGGGGGGGGGTGAACCGTAGAGAGAAGTACACTGAGTGGGGGGAGGGCGTGGGAGCAAGACCTTCAGATCACAGGTAGTGTTGAGGAGCAGGTTGGAGGGCTTCAGGTCACGGTGCAGCACATTGGCCGAGTGGATGTACTTCAGACCTCTCAGGATCTGGTAGAGAAAGTAGCAGATGTGGTCATTGCTAAGATGCTGCGTCTTCAGCAGCTTGTATAGGTCTGTTTCCATGAGGTCCTGGACGATGTAGCTGTGGTTTGAATGTTAAGGGAAACTCCAAGTGGACCAAAGTCGTCATTCTCAGGACATGGAGGGACCCTGATGGTTAAAACTAATCAGGTCTCAAATACTCCCCAGGCTTTCTCAGGGACCTGCTACATCAGCACCTCCTACAGGGCAGTTCAATACCTGCAAGTTATCCACCACACATTCTGCCCCCCATCACCATCACATGACCTGTGAAACTGGGTGGGAGGAGCATTAAAGTCAACAAAATCAGCCCCATTTCCTCACAACATATTTGTGTGATTAATGTCTCACTTTCACACATACACAGTGGCCATGGTATAGGTTGTTTTTCTTGCCCCTATATATCAACACTATTCTTGCCTTGTGAACTATTTCTAGGACATTTTTGCACTTATGGCCTTTAACTATAACAAATCTGACCTTTCTCTCCTGACCTCTCTTCGCAAAATGGTGCTTTCAAAAATAAAGCAGCCGATTAGATGCCTTGTTTATCACACCATTCTCTGTAAACTCCGTAGTGCATGAAAATCCCAGGCCGCAGGGCAGCAGCTTGAGATGCTACAACCAGCACATCTAGCAGCAATGTGTTTAAAACTACTCAGACTAAAAGTCTTAACTAACCGAATGCTGAGCGAGACAGCAACTGAGCCTCTTCACCCTGTATGCATGCTGTACATTTTCACTTGCAACCACAATATTTGCCATTTGCATTCATAGCTAAGAGTGTCCACTGTGTATATCATCTTCATGTCAGGCTGGCATATTCAACTCATGCCACTACAAACAGAATGATTTGGTTCTCTTAGCCACACCCCAGCTCCTTGACTTGAATGCACCCAGAAGGCACTTATCTAGCACATTTAGCACATCCAGTACCATTAGATATATCAGTGACACACGGGCAGCAGGAAAGACAGTCAGGGTGCTCAGTACCCCGCCCCCCCAGTCAACCCTCCAACCTCTAAGTCCGCCACTGCCCTCATAGTCCCTCCAAATTACCCTTCAATGATGTTGCCAGTTGTCCGTTTGTCTCTTCTTTTATTTCCACATTCTTTAATTGGACATTTGCACTACTACTTTACAAGTTATTGGCGGAGTCAGGCGATTTATTGACTAGATGAGTATTATGAAAACACCTTGGCACAGATACCTTGCAGGTAAGTGATGGTTTCACGTTTTACAGGATGTCAAAATCCACAGGCACGAGTGCCAGTACTTTGCCCCAGGTAGTTTCAATAAATCTGAAAACTATTTGTTCAATTCAGGTAAATTTAATTTATTAGATGAAGATGACTGATAGGCCATTAGTCAAATGGCTTTTTTTTTTCCTTTTTTTTTTAAAGATTGATCACCACTATGCCATTTAAAGCCCAACTGGACTGGAAAAGCCCCCCCTCCCAACTCAAGCAGTCAATTTCTTAATCATAAAAACCAGGGTTAAACCTTAAGACCAAAAGGGGTTCCTTGGCCCCCCGTGTGGTGCAGCCCTACACACGCAAGCCAACCGAACGGTCATGAGCAGCTGCATTTGCAGGATACACATCTTTCATCTGGTCAATGGAGGGGGGGCGGATGATGTCGTTGATGCCGATGATGTTCTCATGTTTGAAGCGCAACAGGATCTTGATCTCCCTCAGGGTTCGCTGGCAGTAGGTCTGGTGCTCAAACGGGCTGATTTTCTTGATGGCCACACGGACGTTGCTGTTGTGGTCGAAGGCGGAGCTGTGGAGGAGGCAGGACAGGAGCAGCGACGTTACTGTGATACCTAAGCATTTAGCACTGAGTGAAGCAATCATCACTGAATGCACATATATAGGTGTGAGCAGAGAACAGTACAACAGCCATAGAGTATGCATGCTAATCACGTGGCTGATCACAGACAAAATAAGACGTCTGTCTGGAGTTCCAAAAGACACAGTTTGCCCACAGCAGCTCTGGAGTTCATAAATTCTGCCAAAACTAACAGCCCACGGGTACTGGAGGCCAACAGCACGGCCATGCTGAGGTTCTGCCTGCTCTGTCATGTCACTTTCTATCCCATGATGCAGCACTTCCAATTGTCAAAACCGAAGGCGTTGGGGGAAAACAAACAGTCACACAGATGCAGGGGATGGTGGAGGACAACAGGATCTACCATGATCCAGCCGATCATCAGGCTACATCCACAGAGCATCACCATCACCCAGAAACCGCCACCCGGGATGCACGGCTCTCTGTCGCTACGGCCAACGATACGGACTCTCACTTTGCCGTGTGCATGAGAGTTCGTATGCCTCTGTGGGCAACCCTGAGTGCACACAACATGGGGGGGGGGGGGGAGGAGGGGAGGAATGTAGTACAGTGGTACCTTGGAACATGAACCTAATTCATTCCAGAAGGCTGGTCGAGTTGCGATTTGGTCGAGGTCCAAATCGTATTTCCTCATAATAAATAATGCACATGAATTTAATTCATTCCAGACCCCCAATTAATTGCATATTTAAACGTATCTACTGCCCTGACTAATGATAAAAAGCACTGACAATCAATATTAAAAGTAATACGACGTGTGTGGGGGGGAAATCACACATACAAAAGCAATAAACATTAAATAAATGACAATCCCAGACACACACGCACCACATTCAAGTCTCAAAAAGGAAATTAAGTTCTGCAGTTACTCTCAGTACTTTCCTCTCTGGTTTGCTACTATCACTGCTCACTTTCGTAGGGGCCATGATTACTGTACCACTAAAAGGACTGTAGATAAAGCACTAAAAACAGAGGAATACAGCTTTTGAACGTCAAACTGAAAGAGGTACCGCGAGACTGAAAGCAGTTCATAAGCATAAGCAAACCCGTTTGCCCTTGTAGACATGTCAATTTTTCTCGACCGAACCATTCAAGTTGAGCGCGTCTCGACCCATACAAGTTTTACCAGGAATGGTCGAGTTCTAAGATTTTGGTCAGGGTTCAAGTCGAAAAAAATTCAACAGACCCGATGTCCGAGTCGGTCGAGTTAAGAGGCGTTTGAGTTCCAAGGTTCTACTGTATAGTGTACTGTCAAAACAAAGACCATAACTGGCCAATTCAGCAGTCAGGACTTGAAACTGATAAACGAAGAAACCGAAGGCAGCCTCAGAGAGGAGAAACGGGGGGTCAGGCTGCCGGCGGTCCTGAAATAGACGGACTCGTCACCCGTCCCATCGCTGGCATGTCAACAGAGCTCAGGCGGAGAGGAACACGACACGGCAACCGACAGACAGGCAGGCAGGCAGGCGTGCGGGAAGAGAAAGGGACACGAGGAGAGGAACGAAACACGGTGACCGACAGACACACAGGCAGGCAGGCAGGCGTGCGGGAAGAGAATGGGGCACGAGGAGAGGAACACAACACGGCAACCAACAGACAGGCAGGCAGGCAGGCGTGCGGGAAGAGAAAGGGGCACGAGGAGAGGAACACGACACGGCAACCGACAGACAGGCAGGCAGGCAGGCGTGCGGGAAGAGAAAGGGGCACGAGGAGAGGAACGAAACACTGCAACCAACAGACAGGGGGGTGGGAGAAGATCGGGGCATGAGGAGAGGAACACGATATGGCGACCGACAGACAGGCAGGCAGGCAGGCGTGCGGGAAGAGAAAGGGGCACGAGGAGAGGAACGAAACACGGTGACCGACAGACACACAGGCAGGCAGGCAGGCATGTGGGAAGAGAATGGGGCACGAGGAGAGGAACGAAACACGGCAACCAACAGACAGGGGGTGGGAGAAGATCGGGGCACGAGGAGAACAACGAAACACGGTGACCGACAGACAGGGGGTGGGAGAAGATCGGGGCACGAGGAGAGGAACACGATATGGCGACTGACAGACAGGCGTGTAGGAGAATGGGGCACGAGGAGAAGAACAAAACACGGTGACCGACAGACACACAGGCAGGCGCTTGCGTGCGGGGGAAGAGAGACTGGGGCATGAGGAGAGGAACACAACGTGGTGACCGACAGACATCCAGGAGATTGGGTTTATGGCTGAGACAGGCCTGTAACACTGACACAGCAACCATACAAAGCAAGAGGAAGCAGCCTGTAGTACTGCAAGGATTTCAGCCATCTCCATGCTTTAGAGAAGCCTAACAAGATAAAGGTTCAGCTTCTGCTCTTGGAAAGCAAAGCTGCAGACAGTAACGACACGCAGCGATTACGGAAACACGCCCGCGAGCAGAGCGCCAATGTCAGCGTGCCATAAATATAGCTGGCCACGTTTCGGGGGTGTCAATATGAGAGTGGCCTTCTTACATCACCCCCTCGCGTGGACAGCAAGGAAAGTGCAGGCTCTGTTGCCAAGGCAACCACAACCCAGAACAGAACCACGTAGGAGTTGTTATATAATGAAACTCCACTCGAAACCGAGTGTGAAAATAGCCATATGGAATACTGGACAGCAACCAAAACACACGTTTTCCAGCGCTCGTGGCCAGACTACGGCTAAAGCATTAAAGAGGTGAAAACCAAAACTGGCATTTTGATAAGAAACAAAAACAAGGAGCCGCTGTGCAGCGAGCGCCTCACGGGGCTCAGGAATGTCCTCAGAAAGTACAGGAGGTTCTTGCATAAATCGCCAGGCTTCTTTTTTCACATTCAACGATTTCTCAAGTTCATGGGGAAACATTCAGTGGGCAGTACGAACAAACGGGGGGGGGGTGGGGAGGGGGGCGGCAATCCTTGTGTATTTAGTACCATCTTAATGGGAAGCAATATAAAAAGAAATACACCATATTTCAGATATGCAATAAATAGCCTGATCTCACAGGTTGCAGTCTTTCACAAGTATTTAAAAAAAAAAAAAGAAAAAAAAAAAAGGCTTTTTTGGCTAAGCTCATGGCTACATTCATACATCGATACTTTAATGGTGTTTAATGCTTTAGAGACAAGAATCGGTAAGATGGCTCCAGGGAAACTGAGTAACATACAGGTCTTAGAGACCACAGCACTATGAGGTGCAAAGGGGGCAGAAAGGAAGGGGGTCTGTGCTCTTTGGGGGGGGGGGCTCTCCCCGCCGGCAGCAGGGAGTGGAACAGGCACCTGCTCAGGCTGACACACTTCCTGCAGCGGCTAAGAGAAAAGCAAAGTGGCATGACAGTGACAGGCGGAGGTGGGTCCAGACCAAGATTTTGTTTCAACCAACCAGGCAAGTATAAAGAGAATCACAGTCAGAGTACTCAACTGGTCGGTTGAAACAAAACCTTGGTGTGGACTTTTACTCTCTGGACCTGAACTATCCAGCTTTGCTGACAAAATACGGTACACAAACAGAGCAAGTGCAGACATTAAGACTCAGAGGGGCCCCCAATGGTAACCGGCACTCCTCCTTAGTTCTGTCTAAGGGTCACAGCATGGGTGGGGGGGAAAAAATCATCAGGGAAGTTGTCCGAGGCTTCACATTGCCAAAACTGTGGCTAGTTATGCAACAGGTGGTTGCTATAGCGAGTAAATAGGGGGAGGGGACACGGGCACTGCTGGGCTTCTCCAGCACCAAGTGAAATGAGCTGCCACAGTGGGCAGGTCACACCTCACACGAGCTGGCACTGACCCGGGTGCAAGCTGATGAGGTCACTGGATTGACGGGGGGGGGGGGGGGGGATAACAGCTGGGAGTCCATTTGAGGCTCAGAGGCCACGTGGATTTCAGTGCCTGGCTCTGACAGGAGGACAGGGAGGCGGGCAGAGGAGAAGAGGATCACCGCTGGGAGATGGGGAGGGGGGGGAATGGATCACCGCAGGGAGACAGAAAGGGGTGGAGAGGAGATGATCACAGTGGGAGTCAAGGATCCAGCCAAGGAGGAGGGTGGAGGGAGGGGGGTGCTTCATCATAAAATTAGGCATAAAAATTTATCATGCTAATGCATTTTATTACATGCTCAAAATGCACAAGAATATTACACACACGCCTACACAATGCTTACTGAATTACTCGAGGTGTTGCAGCTCCAATGGTGCATGTGGCCAGACACACACACGGCAGTAAGTCAAGCCCCTTGAACACACGCCCAAACACAGAGGCCCCTGCGAGGCACTGCCAGGCCAAGCCCTGAACACGCTGCAGTACAGCATGTTTCTCGTGGGCTGTCAGGAGTCGGTGTAGATCTACGGTGCAAAAACGAGCCCTGCACAAACTGACACCTCACTCACCAGCTCGCTTCCATACTCATTCTAACAAAATGAGTCTTTCATTCAGATGATTGTCACTCACTGTACAGACACTTTAATAAAACCATGCAATGAGAGCAGCAGAGAGGAGGACATCCTTATGGGGACCGCTCATTCATTTCTATGGGGAAAATGCTAACGCTAAATCTGACAACCTTAACCCTAACCCAGCCCTAACCATAACCATAACCATAAGTAACCAGGCAAAATACAAGTTTCTGAATTCAGTGTTTCATTGCAGTCACAGATTTTTATTAAATTTAGTTTTATCCTTACAGGGACCAGGAAGGGAAAAAAAAAAAAACTGGTATTCATCACGTTGTGGGGACATGGTGTCCCTATAAGGTAAGGTATACCCACTCTGACACACACACACACACACACACACACACACACACACACACACACACACACACACACACACACACACACACACACACACACACACACACAGTAGGGAAAGCAGCAGTTTTATTATCTATATTTGTTAAAGAAATTAAGATTTGACACGTCAGGCTGCCGGATTGCACCCTCCCTCCCCAGCCTCACAGATATGGGCTGGTTGACGACAGAACGGCGCACAGGAGCCCACAGCGCCATGGTTACCACAGAAACGGATCCCGTGCCAGAACAAGCAGCATGGCCGAGACCTGGCGCGGCGAGTGCCGAGCGGGTGAAAGGGAGAGAGAGCACTCTCACTCAGCAGGTGGGTGCCGAGGCTGGCCAAAAGGGGGGGGGGGGTGGGGGGGGGATACGATTATAGGGGGCATAAACTCCAAAACCTTACACAATCACACCATCAGACTGAGAACTAAGAATCTCGTCAGAAATATGCCCGGAGAACCTTAAGCCCCCGGACAGCGACCGTGGACCATCGAGTCGTCCCTGTCCCTGGGGGAGGGGGCCATCGAGTCGTCCCTTCCATGTGGTAACCTTCACAGACCTTTTCAAGTTCTCACTTCAAGGGGATGTGATGGACAATCTCACGATGGCAACAGATTCATAGCCCCCCCCCCCCCCCAGCAGGAAATGCATGGCCAGGAATGTGGATTTGCAAGCAGGATCTGCCAATTCCACTATTTTACACTTACATTCTGGTACATTATAAAGCATATTAAGTTATCGGGGTGCAGCAAGAATGCGTATACTTTAGAAATTTGGCAAAATCAGGTAAAAAATAAATAAATAATTGATGTATTTTTTTAAATTTATCAGGAAGGCTAATTATCAAGAGTGTAACGATACACGCATTTGTACCGAAATTCTTCGGTACGGGTCTTTCGGATCGGTATGCATATGTTCCGGACGGATGCAGGTGTGGTTCTCCCCAGCATCTTCCGGAAAGGGCCGGATGGAGCCGTCCCGCTATGCAAGCCAGCGTATGTGAAGCTGAAGGCTGCTAATGTGGATGCAGCACAGAGCAGGCATAGTTACTTTTCTAAATGTGCATTATTCTCATTACTTGAGAACTTGAAAATATTTATTTTGAATTACTTTTAATTATTATTTTTTTTATTATTAGTTGGTTTTTATCAGTTATTCCCGCTCGAACTGTGACTTCAAAAGCAAGGTTCGTACTGAACTGTGATTTTTGTTACACTCCTACCTGAAAAAGGGAAACGATGAGCCTCCTGTAACTCCTGCAGACCCCCCCCCCCCCCCCCCAG
Organism: Paramormyrops kingsleyae; assembly: GCF_048594095.1. Lineage (NCBI taxonomy): Eukaryota > Metazoa > Chordata > Actinopteri > Osteoglossiformes > Mormyridae > Paramormyrops > Paramormyrops kingsleyae. Next base: position 40,468,523 of record NC_132798.1, read on the forward strand.
GGGGCCTCACTCTGTGGTGCTAGAGGTGGAGCCAAAACGAGCACAAACCCACATCACAGGACCACTGTAACCATGGAGATCATGGAGGGTAGGGAAGTTTACCTGAACACAACCAAGTAAAAGAGCAGGGTGATGGGTAAAGGCTGAGCGACCATCACATGACAAAGTCAATGACATCACTACTGCTCCTCTGATCAATAGGGCTGCAGAGGCTCCCCCCCCCCCCCCCCCCCCCCCCAACATACTACCCAGGGATTTCCCCTTTATTTAATCTCCAAAAGGATAAAGGAGTTTCCATGACTATCATTAATATTAAAATATTATACTGTGATATACTGTAGATATATACAGTGAATACAGCACACCCAAACCTTACCACTAAATGTCTACCATGCTGAGACACACTGGACCTCAAGAGCGCAGGAGCTAATCTGATTTTCTTTGTGACATCCAGCAGATGTGAATGAACACATGCGATAGTCGGGCCTCCTTTAGCTGCTCAGGGCAGAGTCACAATGCTGACCACATCCAGAGCCAGGACGAGTCCAAAAACTCAGGATTATAAAGCTAATGGCAGACCATCAGGGTACCATGCTACACGAAACCTGACGCCCGGTCTGCCGGCAGGGCCTCAAGACGGAGAGTGTTCAGCAGCGGTAACATTACACTGCACTTTAGGTGCATTTATTTTTTAAAACAAACCTATGCTGTAGCTCGGGGTCTTAAATGGAAACTCCTCTGCGACGCGTCTGCATTCCTGCATCATGGCATCACCGCGGCACAAGGCCTCAACACCCAAGCTGGGCCCTGAGGAGAACAGACTCAGGACGCAAAACAAACACCGGCTAATTGCTAAAAGAAGAGAATGGTTTTCTTTTAGGGAGCGAGGTTGGGGGGGCGGGGGTGCACTTTTGCTCAGTGAGGTGGGAGATTGTAAAGCGAGCCGGAAAAGGCGACGTTCTGCCAAAGGTCCTCGCTGCTGAGCAGATCTGAAACACTGGGCCTGCTTCCCCGGCCCAAAAAGGAACTCTGAGCAGAATCCACCTTGCAGAACACCAGGCGGCTCCCCGACAGGTGCTGAGCACAGCTGATGGGGGAAGGTGAGAATGAAAAGAAAAACGACAGACAATCGATTCAGTGGAGCAAAGTGCCAGGACTCACACTAAAGTCCCTCTCAAAGGCTAACAGAGCACACTGTCGTATTACCTCACAGCCAGTATCACCTACACAACCATTCAGAGAAAAATATGCCACATTCCATCGCTGTCCCTCACACAGGCAGCTATAGATTTTGCCTTTTTGTCGGGGGGGGGGGGGGGGGGGGACTGATATCCTTGGCTTAATCCATTTACCTAGAGCAGCCGCAGAAACAGGCAGAGCCAGGTTTTCATTTTCCTTCATCATCACCGCTGCTTACTGGCTGAGGAATACTCAGGAGAAAAAAAGTCCAGTGCGCAATGTAAAGGAATCAGGCCCAACGCAACCGAAACCCCCGCTGGGAGATTACAGCTGATGGCGAGCAGCCGGGTCCCACGGCGAATCTGCTCCCCCTTCAGTGCACTCAGCCATTCAGCGGCCATGTGAGAGCCGTGGCGTTAGAGCCAGGGATGAGATCACCCCCCACCCCACCCCCAACCCGACACACATACTGGAGAGCGCCGTCCACGGGAACAGATGGAGCGCGACACGGGCTCCCGCGCCGACGCAAATGAGAGATTTCTGAATGAACAGTCCCCGCCCGCGGACAGCAGAAATGCGAGGACACAGACGGGCTACACGCGCAGGAGCTGTGCAGCCGCGCTCACTTTAACGTTAAGTGGGCTGCAGCGTAACGGGGTGACAGACAAGCACGGCCCTCTGTAAGCTTTTAAATCACATCTGGGTAGTTTAATGATACACACATTCACCTAGTCGTGCATGATCCTCTACACAGTGGAAGCTGGGTATTCTTTGTTTAGGAAAAATAGAGCCTAACACAAAAACAGAAATTTTATTACAGACACTGAACTTCAAAATATCATAATGAACAAATAAGGACAACCGTTTACCTATCATGCACCTAAACAAACCATTACCTCATCGAGCAAGAGCCAGACCCTGGCCTTGACCTTAAAATGCAGCATAATCGCAAACTCTATAAATGCGATTGACAATAATCAGAGCACGGACAAAGCTCTCTCCACAAACATCCTTTAAGAGCCATTCAGAAATACTGATAAGGAACAACATCTTAGCAACCAAGTACAGAAACCATTTTCCACTCTGGTAAGAGGAAGGGGATTTACTGAGAGTAAAAGGGGTTTTAAATCATTATAGTCTTAGCATTTTCTTTTGTATGTTAAATATTATATACAACTGTCTATGTAATCAATAACATCCAGGAATCTGTAGCACACCAGGCTAAAATCTTGCACCAGGAGCTGTGAAATTTCCATACCAAATCTATATGCAGCCTTCAGTCTAGAACCGTGTGTGCTTATGCTGAGTGGGCGTTACAGTACTTTGCAACAGAAAAAATGTTTTTCACACTCCGAAGCAGTGGAGCAATCGAGCGCCAGGCAGACTTACATGCTGGTATCAAGCAAATCAGCAGTTAAAGTTTCCCCGCGGTCGGCCCAGGACTGCTGAAAACATTTCATAACTTGCCAACAGTTTGCAGTGACTTTCGATAATGCGGTGTCCTTGTGACCAAGCCAGCAGCGTTAAAACTGACACTCTCGGTTGTTAAACACTCCAAACACCGGCTGTGCTGCAGACACCACTTACAAATGAATAAGCCCACTCAAGGCACAACTTTTTAAGATATATCAAAGCCCCCTACCTGCCATATTGTGGATAACGACAATGAGATCTCAGGTAAAACAGATTAATGTGATGCTCAGCTCAGCACTCCGGGAACTGTAAAAATCATCTATTTAAGACGCCTACAGAAACCAGCACATATAAAGTATTACCGTAAAATACAGGGCTTAAATTTGCGAATTAAACTATACATGCATGTTCACAATAGTATGCAGCCTATATCAGTCTATAATAATGATGTGTTGTGATTTCCCATAGAAACGGCCAGTAACAAAGCAAATGGCCAAAAACAAAGACCAGTGAAATCTTTTCAAAATCTAGGCCTAAGAGAGCCGGTTCAAAAGGCACACAAAATGCATAAACAGCAGTAAATTATCAATTGTTTAATTTATGTATGAATTGTACATTTCCACCAGACTGAACACATTGTTGTTAGCATGACAGTATGGAGCATTTTACTATCATCTAACACCAGATGATTCACTGGAAATCCAGGATTTAAAAAAATGGAAAGGACCAGCAAAGACTTAACACATGCAGTGCACAAACTGCACAATTTCTGTTCTGAACCGATATCCCACGAATCAGGGTGGATGCATCCCAAAATGACTGAAGGTGACACTTCTCATAAAAACTGCTGTTTTTTTCCAGGTATACGCAATATGACATTTCCCCAGTGGAAGGCAAATAGGAAACATTAATATTAGCTTTAATATTTCTAGACGGAATTCTCCTCCATTGTTTGCAATTAATATAATCCAAGTAAAGCGCAATAAATAAATATACAAAGATCACTTTAAAGTCATTCAAAGCTCTGGTCGTTGTGCCTACTTGACAGGGACAGCCATTTCTTGGTACACACGTCACTGCAACATCAAAGATCTTTAACAAACCTCTTATTAGAGATGGAAATTAAGGCGATATACATGTCATGTTCTCATTTTAAAAACACAGAAACGAAACCTTAGAAATACTAGCACTTAACATGTAGGCAAAAAGAATATTGAAAGATTCCATTCAAGGTGCAGTTCGGTTAACAGCAACATTTTCTGCTAACAGTAATGCTTAAAATGAATCATGGATATTTTACAGAGGACCTGCCAGAATGAGAAACCCAAAGGCGTTTCCACATCCACGAAAAACATGAAGCGTACAATTCCAGTGATGGCATTTAGTATTTTCACTCGTATAGTAATGTAATAAATTAACAAGCAGAATCATGGCGGCTGAGCAGATAAGTTAAAATCAAACAGACATTCGGTGCAAATGCCGCGATCGCATGTTCGGTGCGTTTAATGCCTGGATGTGATCGCACGTGCGGTGTGTCTGATGGCTCCGCAAAGTCCTTCGCAAGCCCTGCTCTCAGCACCCACGCCCCCGGCACTGGGCATCATCCCGCTCACACTGCCACAGGGCCTGTTTTTTTCTAATTAAGATAACAATGAATTTTTAAAAAAAGGTTTCCCAGCCTTTGTGTTTGTAATGAATTACCTGTAGTACTAAATGTATACTCGATGACCGGTACTAAGATGGGTATGCTTGGAAACGCACCCTGGCTCGATCACTCATTAATTAAACGTTTTAAGTGTCATTAGGACAAGCACAAACTCGCTTCTGAAACGCAACACGTATCAATGACACCGTGTTCTGTCTTTACATGATCCGAGAGCAGATACAAGCAGTTTACCTGCAATGCGTTTCGACCTTACAGAGCAAATGTATTTTTTTAACTGTAGCTAATTCCCTGATTACTTTAACACGCCCCCATGAGGGACAAAAATCCCTCCACCCAGCGACGAGCAAGCCGCGTGAAGACTAAAAACAAGACAAGGATGTTACACGTAAGCAAGAGGATTCATCTATATGCGGAGAAACTGCGCTGTTTAACTAGTTCAAATGTCAAGCGTCTCCAATGGCGATCAACAAGTAAGCAGGAGACTACAAAGTAACCAGCGGAAGGACACACGGGCGGCGGGGCAACTACTCAGCGTTGAACTACATGGCGATCTGGGATTGCAGGCATCTTTAAGTTCAGAGCCAATGCTTCATTGAAACTACTCCGATCATCTTGTTTCGTAGTACAAATACTGGATCAGTAACTTACCACACCATGCCGTAGGCGCCCTCGCCGATGTACGACAGGTTGCTGTAACGGGGACCGACATCGAAGACCTGCCCGCGGACCAGCTCGGCACCCGATCCCGGGTTGGAGGCGTCACCAGCAGTAGCCGATACCGCAGCTGTCGCCATTGTGAAAACGGGCTACTCGCACGAATGTGCTAAAGGCTAAATTAAATAAAGCTGTGGCTAAACGAAGGTATCGAAGAAAGCAGCTCCGGCGGAAAAGTCGGCTGAAACTCTCAAGCCTGCTCAACGCCTAAAACTATGGAAAAGGGGAGGGGGGGAGTAGGCGGACGCACGAAGGTTCACTTCCCAGCTGGTCCGGAGCAGCACATCCGCAGACTGCGGCAGGCACGGCGGCCAGTGATACTGCAGGAAATAGCGGTGGTTGTCACGTGATGCATAGGACGCCCAGTCACGTGATAGGGCGGGCCTCACGCCTACGTTACGTTCACTCGCGCCGTACCGTTTCGCTGCCAGAAATGAGTCGCATTTCGAGTACCGTGCAGGTAAGTGATGCCTGGAAGTAGTTGCTTTTATCTCCCAGTAGTGCTATATTTATTGACTGGACACGTATGTAGACGACTCTAATTACTATGAAGAAGATTAAATTTGCAATAAGTGAACCTGATCTGCATCACAGGTAATACAACTGTTAACTGTGGGTTGTTGGAAATTTTACCGGAATTCCTTCTAGGATTTTATTTTTGAGTACAAAATTTTATCATTAAATATTTATCGATTTATTTTGTTTGTAACATTTTGTTTGTAACTTTCTGTCATTTTTATTCCTGTGCACTATGTCTTACTTTTATTTGTAAATGGTGGGGAGAAAATGTTGTTTAATCAGGAAATTTAAAATTGGAAACAAGTGGATATTTTACTCTGTATGTTTAATGGTTAAGTGCAGAGACACATATTATTTATTTGAAGCAGAGAATATCAAGGAACGCTGTAATCAGGCTGAGGAAGACCTTGGTCCAAAATGTTTCTATCTGATCTCTGTTCCGAATAAACAAACTTGTCATTACCAAAAAATGTTTTTTTTTTGTGTGCCGCATTTAAGAATTTAGAAAAAAAAATCAAAGCATAATTTGGAAGATTATGTATTTTGATTTTTTTGGTAATGGTAGCAAGAACGTAATGGTATATACAGATATAATCTGTATATCTGATAACTGTTAGCAACTGTCACTGAAACCATGGTTACATGGTCGCTTTCATTTCTTCTCTATGCTGTGAAATGTGTCCTTGATAATTAACCGTTTATGATTTTTTTTCAGTATTAAATTAATTACAAATTAATTACTCTATGCAGTTTAGAACCACTTTTTGACGTTACTTAACGTCTTTTGTAACATAAATGAATAAATTCTTGAATCATCCATCCATGAAGCCATCTGATTTCCTTATGCACTTGTCCAGTACACTGTCATAGGATGATTGTATCATCTAATCCCAAATTTGTCAACTACAGGAATTTATCCCCAGTTTACAAACATGCCATTGATTTGTTCATCTCATACATCACACACTTGTACTGTCAAAACTTAGCATGGAGAAATTGATGACCATAATCCCGCACCAGCACTGCATATTCTCCTTGTGTCACATGGGTTTCTGCAGTCCATAGATGTGCTGTTATGCTGTTTGATGTCTCTCAATTGTCCATCATGTATGATTATATGGGCATGTGACTGGCGTTGGACTGGCATCCTATCCATGGGGTACCTAAGCCCTGGAAAGGTCTTTGACAGGCTCCTGTGCCACTGCCACCACCCCCAACCCAAGCCAGGATAAGCAGCTGGAGGATGGATGGATGGATGGACCCTTAGGGTAAGTTATGGAGCACAGAGTAGACGTCCACCTCATTCATCCCTCACAAATGGAAGCCTCATCATCCATCTACATGCAGTCTCTGTCTCTTATGACAACATTCCAAGAAAGACTGAAGCACTGAAGGGAAAGGCTGGCAGAAGCCCTTCTTTGCCAATTGATATGTATATACTGACCTGTTTCTGGTGTTTTGTCCACCCCCTGTATATCACAGTAGGGGGGGACAAAGTGCATTTTCAAGTTGAAACACCTTCTAACTTTTTGTGTGATGTCAGTAAAAGCCTTGGTCATTACGACAGTATTTCTGCCAAGTGTGGCTTTTTTGTAAAACACCTTCCCTGTTAATGTGATGTGCTGTTGTCATGCAGCATATTAGCATGGCGCTATCTGCTTGCACAGTTTTGCTGAAAGAAGTATATGGCTCAAACACACAACTCCTTTCTGCTGGGATGTTCACTGGTTGCCAGATATGACTGTCAGTCTCATTTCTGCTTCTTTTTATTCTTGACAAGGAATGCTAATAAAATATCATTTTATGCTAAAAAGCAGCGTTATGTAATAAAATGAGAATAAAGTGTCAACCAATGTATTCATAGTAAATCTCACACAGAATGTTTCCTTTATAACTCTTTCATCTGGTAATTGCATCCTTGTATATTCATATCATTATACAAGTACACAGTATACATTTCAAATGGCTACAGTAGAACTTTTTTGATAAATACATGTTCTGTTGTTGCCACGGTAACCTACATGAGACCATGTTGCAATTGCCACCAATAAAACACTGTTTTCTCTTACTTTTCTCTAAAAGCTTATAATTTATGCACATCTGAAATAGTTATTCAATGAAACACAGGTGTGGTGGTTTGGGGTCTAACTTATTCTCCTTGAACGTTTAATCTTCTTAGTGGTTTATAACTTAAAAACCATCAAAATGAAGTTAAGAAAAAGTGTACCCTGTATCTAAGAAAAACATTTTTATAATAATAATTTCACTTTAGTCTGAATATTTTAGCCTGGTACTCAGTAAATACAAAATTAAACAGACCCCCCCCCTCCCTGAAAAAATTCTTTAAGGAATCAAAATATCAAACATTTTCAGCAGTAACCAACAGATAACTAAGCAAAACGTTTTTTTTTTTGTTTTTAGTATGTCTGAGTGACTGGAAAGCAGGTAAGCAGAAAAACAAGCAGTGAATATATAAACACCTGTAACAGAGCAGCTAAACTCCAGGACCTTGCTTTTGTTCTTGCTTAGCATATAGCATCCATCCATTTTCTGCCACTTACCGGGGGCAGCGGCCCGTGGGGGCAGCGGCCCGTGGGGGCAGCGGCCCGTGGGGGCAGCGGCCCGTGGGGGCAGCGGCCCGTGGGGGCATGGTTGCCTCCCTCTCCCCAAGCCATCTCCTCCAGCTCCTCTGTGGAGATACCAAGGCATTTCCAGGCCAGCCAAAAGATACACTAATTAGGTACACCTGTACTACTGCTTGTTGAAGAAAATATATAATCAGCCAATAATATGTCAGCAGCACAATTAATATTCACATCATACACTAGATTGGGAAGAAAGTAAATGTGACTTTTAATGACATGGGTTGTTGGTCCCAGACAAGCTGGTATGAGTATTTCAGAAACTGCTGATCTACTTCCTTTTCACTGCATTTGGCACATGTTGGGCCCTTTAGTACCAACTGAGCATCATTTAAATACTACAGCCTACCTGAGTATAGTAGCTGACCATGTCCATCCCTTTATGACCACAGTGTACCCAGCTTCTAATGGCTACTTCCAGTAGCCTGGTTTCTTGAACATGACAATGAGGTCATTGGGCTCAAATTGCCTCCAGTTAACAGATCTCAAAGCAATACAGCACATCATGAAGGTGCAGCCAACAATATCTGCAGCATCTACTTGATGCTGTCATGTCAACATGGACTAATGTCTCTGAGGAATGTTCCAAGCACCTTGTTGAATCTATGCCACAGAGAATTAAGGCAGTTCTGAAGGCAGGTTGGGGGTCCAACCTGGTGCTAGCAAGATGGAACCTTGGTGATGGTGATGCTGCACTGATCCTGCTGTCGATTTCCTGCTACATTTTTCTGTCACTCATGAACAGGACCCGAGATACTTCAACTCCTCCTTAAACTTGAGGCAGTAACTCATCTCACACCAGGAGAGGGCAATCCAGCGTTTTCCAGTTGAGAATCACAGTCTCAGATTTGAAGATGCTGATCCTCAACCCAGCTGCCTGATACTCAGCTGCAAACCAGTCCAGTGCACACTGGAGGTCACTGCTCGACGAAGACAACAGGACCACATCATCCACCAAAAGAAACAATCCCGAGGCCCCCAAACCAGACCCCTTCTGCCCCTTGGAAATGCCTAGAAATTCTGTCCACAAAAGTTATGAACAGAACCGGTGACAAAGGGCAGCCTAACACGAGTCTGACTTACTGCTGGCAATGCAAACCAAGCTCTTGCTCCATTGTAAAGGGATCTGATGGCCCTCAACAACAGACCCCGTATCCCATTCTCCCGAAGCAGCCCCCACAGGACACCTTGAGGGACATGGTTACATGCCTTTCAAGTTGGACAGACTCCCATGAACCCTCCAGTATCCTTGTGAGGGTAAAAAGCTGGTCCAGTGTTCCGCGGCCATGACAGAATCGGCATTGCTCTTCCTAAATCTGAGGTCCAACCAACAGGCTCCTGAAGTTGGAACACACTCTCCAGTTCCCTTTCTTAAGGATTGGCAGACTGGGGTGGTGGTCTCAATCCAAAAGTACTATCCCCAATCTCCACGCAATGTTGAAGAGGCATGTCGGCCCTTACCACTGAAGAGGTTTTTTTTTATAGATTTTTTCAGTCACACTGGTGCACTCAGGAGGGTGCAACCATCCCCCAGCCCCGCCCCCCCAGTGCCTCCAAGGTTGAAAAAACATTGCTAAAGTACCCTCATGAATGGCAAAAATACCACTATTGATTGCCCTTCACATGGAAAAAAAATAATCGAGTGCCGCCTAGGGTGTTCCATTCTTGTGAGATACATGATGTACCCAAGAAAATGTGATAGTGTCTTAATGAGAGCCCTTCTAGTGGAGAGAATGTGATGCAGTGCCCTATAGGGTGCCCTTACAATGGCCTAAGAGGTCCCTATTGGCATCCTTCTAATGGAAACGGATGCTGTTATGAAGGGCCCTTACAATGGTCTAAGCCAGGGCTGCTCAATTATGGTCCTGGGGGACCAGAATCCAGCATAGTTTGCAGATTTTCCTGCTGAAACATATCTGGTAAATAAAGCTGGTAATTAGCTGATTAAGGTGCGTTCCAGCTGGGAAATCGCACCTTATCGGTGCCTTTCCTGAGGAAAAGGGTACCATTATTAAGTGCCCTTTATGCCATTCCTACATCATTAAGTGTCCCAAAGGGAGGGGTGGGGGGTGCGGTACGGTTGATTGGCAGTGTCACCCTTTACATTTTTTTCAGATGCAAACAATGTGTAAACACTTCAATATACATCACATATGAGAAATTAGAAATCACAACCCCAAGTATTCCATGGCCTAGTGTAATACTGGCCAGGAACCCATAAAAAATCTCATGCAAATGTTAAAATCATACCAGCAAAGGACCAGGTGTGTGTAAGCATGTCTCTCAGCAATAGGCAAGTGCATGATGGGTATTTCAGGCATTCTAAATCACAAGAAAATGTTTCCACATGGAGAACAGCAATTGTGACTGTGATTAGGAAGCATTTAATGCAAGTTTCTAAAACGAAGCTGTCCTAAGAACTAAGGCAAAGGCAGAAATCAAATTGTACCCTGTGAAGTTAGTTTTATTTTTAAGTTTTATTATGTGTGTTAAGAATAAACATACAGTAGCGGGTAGACAGCAGAGTAGTTTCATAAATGCTCTTAAAAGTAATACTGAATGTACCACAAATACTGATCAACACAGTCAACAGTGGATAACACACATACTTACATAGGGACTTGTTTACCTTACAATTACAGCACTTACAACTAATAAACACTGTATAAGACATTTAATATTGAAACCCAACTCCAAAGAAAAGCAAAAAGTCAACCTAAAGTCTGATTCATCTCAGCAGAGTTGAACAGATTTTTGATGTGACATTTGTGAAAATGTCCTTCACAGTTTCCTTACTCTTACACTAAATGCCATGGTGACACTGACAAGTATTAACTGGGTAAGGCACTTACAAAGTAATCTCTATAAGATGGCATCTACCATCATGAATTGTTTAAATGAAGTATAAGGGCCAAATACAAAATCAGCTGCAGAAATACTGTATATTTCAATATAAAAATGTTACCTCTCCCACTATTTAAAAACAGTGCTTTAAAAACTAGTTTACAAACAGCCATATGAACAATACATGTAATTTACTGAACACAAAACACGAGGACAAATAGCAGAGTTTAATACTGAATAATACAAAATTTCACAACCTACTCAGAAAAGACTTTCATGCTGCAAGATGAACAGTCATCCTGAACAGAGAACGCAGAAGCTGCTTTCCAGAACATTTCTGAAACTATGCAGAGATTGTTGTATGTCTCCCCAGAATTCATTTCAAACTAGCACCACATGTAATACTAAACCTCATTTTATTGTTTGATATGGAATATCTGACAATTTATGTCATCAATTAAATGGCTTAACAGAATAGCGCTACTACTGGCAGCTGTAACTATGCTTGAACACCCCGGTGTAACACTGCTAGGCTGCTCATTCACGTCTTCAAATGCTGCTTAAGCAAAAACATACTGTTGTCGCTGCAGCCAGTAGTTTTACACACAGCAAAACAGATTAGTAATTCAAAAACTTGGTGGCGTAGTGTGCTGAACTAAATGTTTGTCTTTGGTACAAAACTGACTTCAGGTTTCATGATGCAGCATTTGAGTCGCAAACACACACCCCCACAGACACAGACACACAAAGTGTTATCAGATATTGATAATCTCAAAGAGAAAGCGCCAGAGTTTGCGATAAACTGTTCTAACATTTCCCAGCAGTCATACTGCATTGTGGGGAAGTCAAGTCAAATATGAGTTACGTTCATTGTCAGATTAAATCATTTGCAGGCTTTACAGTGTGGATTTACAGATAAAATATTTTGCCGCATATGCGCTAAGCAACTAACCCCCAAGATACATTACACCCTTACTGGAGATTGGATTCATCTTTGAGTAATCTTAATTTCACTCTTAACTGGTGTCCCATCCATTAACCAGCCCTTCATTAACAGTACAATCTCTTATCCACTCATGATCAAATCTCTCCCAATAGCTGCTGCGATTGGCTGCCGTTTACAGTCAATCCAAAAGCCAGGGGAGATTTGGAGGAGACTGCCTGTCTGATAATCTGAGGCGGGTCATTTGACTCCAGCACTCACTGTTCTTCTTAGCTTTTATCCAATATGCTTTGGTCTTCTATTGATAGCCCAGTGACATCATATAACAGCCATTTGCCAGCAGGGTTTAAATTATTAATGACATTTGTAATACAGTAATACCCAAAGCCCCAGCTGAAGATACCTGTGGGCCTCAGTCATAAGGCATATCCTCAGCAGTAAAGCAGTCTTTGGTGAGTCTAACCAACCGGCAATACTGGGGAGCACAACAATAGCAGACATGAAAACTTGGCCAAAATATTCATTTTGTTTTGCAGCTGGTTTGTTGTGTCCTGTATTGATGGGGAAGGGAGCTTTTTCACAGCACAGAAGAATGACTACATACATCAATGATGCAAACACACACACACGTACTGCTGGATATACACACACATACACACATGTAAACACGATACGATAAGATACGTATCAAGTATGAAGGCGACACGGAGCAGATTTCAGGAAGACACAGACACACACAGGCATCCGAACATGAGGGTGAAACCAGGCCTTTGAGTGTAACAGTGACCCAAATAATGCACCATCTGACAAAAGACAGGCAGCTAGAGCAGAACTTGTTTGGCTGAGTTTGGCAGGGCGCTATATATGTCCACGATGCAGTCAGAAAGCTGAGGGCACGTGTGGATCGCCGGCCGGCCGGCCGCTGCTGAGGGCACGTGTGGATCGCCGGCCGGCCGGCCGGCCGCTGCTGAGGGCACGTGTGGATCACTGACTGGCACAGGTGTAAGAAAGAAAGGACCCAGCAGATTGACACACTGCAAAGCTGAGCTACCGGCTCAGGGCAGCACTGGGCCCCCCTCTGCGTCCTGCCGGTGAGCAGGGGTGCCGTCTGGGGGAAGCCTGGCTGCCGGTCTGGGGGGATGTCCTGCCTCGTGGAGCAGCAGCGCCGGCTCACGCAAAAACACCAGCAGCACGGTGATGTTGTCGCTGGAGCCTGCCGCCTTGGCCTGCGCCACCAGTTGTTGGGCGACGGCATCGACCTCACCTGCACCCTCCAACAGCGCATCGTGCACCAGCCCTGGCACATCAGCCGGCCGTACTGTGTCGAAGAAGCCGTCGCACGCCAGCAACACGTAGTCCTCCTGCCCATCCAACTGCAGCGAGGCGCAGTCCGCATCACCGGAAATGTACGGCTTCTGATCAAAGTCACCTGGCGCACAGGACACGGGTTTGAAGAGGAACTGCTATCAATTTGCTAGCAACCTTCAATCTACTTAAGCCTGGACTGCATTAGCAAAAACAAATGTTTCTCTGGCTAAAACTATCTGCTACAGAAATTACAATTAAGAAAGATGAATTACGATAAGCGACAGGAAACAGGAAGTGAGGAGGTTATAGGCTCAGGTTGCCATGTCTTACAGTTGTCATGGAGCTGTGGAGAAAATGGTGTTTTGACATTTTAAGAGCACGTCACAGTCCTAAGCCTGGTGGTGTGCAGGGATGGATGGTATCCCATGGCAACATCGCTGGAGTCACTCACCAATTGCCCGAGAAACAGCATAAGTGCCATTGACTCTCCAGCACCCCATGAAAGTGATGCATCCTCCCAGGTCTTCGATCCTTTGCTTCTCATCCTTGGGGAGGGGAGTCAGCATTTAACAGCTGCATTCCTTCCTCAGTTTGACAGATATCCACAGTGTTTATCCCGCCTCCATCTACACAGCATTCAAACCCACAATTGCAGTGCAGATGTACATTGCGCATAATCAATAGCCTAGAGAGGGCTCTATGTGACGAGTATGCAGGGCTTTCAAAAAAAGCTGTGGGTGAGACAAACCAACAGCAGGAAACTAAATCAAAAGATAAACAGGTGCTGGAAGAGTCCTGTGGCCCGATAGAAGTTGGACATCAAAGTGGGGAGCTAGGAAACTACACGAATGCGCCCATCCTCCTCTTGAATGTGGCCATTGAGGTGCTTACCTCGCGCTCTGGCTTGTGGGGGTCCATGAGCGTGACCGGGTCACCCTGCCGCACCAGCATAGCCTGGGAGTCCCCTAGCCAGGCCACGTGCAGCCAATCACCCGCCAGGAGCACTGCCACACCCGTGCTGCCGCTGCGCAGGCGCTGCAGAAATTGCACGTGTATGCACACACGCACGCGCACACACACACACACACACACACACATACACGCAACCACACATTAAAGATTACAGCAAAAACAAGAGAAACCCAGATGCTTCACCAAAAGAGAAACTTTTACAGTTTAAATAAACGTGCAAATGTTAAAGTTTGACCTCTGACCTCTCTAGTAGCTTTCTCCTTGAACATGTCATCTGTGCAGCTGAAGGAGTTCCTGAGGGCCTCAGTGGGGTTGCTTGCTAGCGCCTCATGCTGGCCCAGCAGCACATGCAGGTGGGTGGCGGCAAAGGTGGCGGCATCAACCCCACCGTGGCCATCAAAAACCGCATAGTACCCGCGGTCCACCCCATCCTGCGGGAAGCACAGCCAGTGGGTGATAAGTGAAGGCATCGTACATTACAGGGCATATATATGACCTGCCAGAGCAATTATGCAGAAACACACCTGTACAAGGGTAACGCTATTACCACCATTCATCATCTCAGCTCTTTATTGGCTGAATGCCTCTTGGACTTAAGCCCCCACCCTGGGTGATTAAAAGCTTTCCCAGGTGGAAGCCAGCGTCGCTCTGCCAGTCAGAGGTAAAAGAAGCGCTTGCTAATGTGCCTTATCATGGGCTGGCTGTTTATGGTGGCCCTGGACCCCAACCAAGACATTCAGGAGTTGAAGCCTGTGGCTGTGTGGACGGAAGCCTCACCTGGATTCCAAACATCTGGTTGAATTCTGAAAGGGCCACATGCCGGTCCTCCATCTTTCGGCGCATGTTGCGGATGGCGTGTGTGGAGCAGAGGAGGAAGCGTGAGGGGCCTGAGGGCAGGGCGGGGGGTCTGATGCCAGGAGAAGACAACCTCCCACAGCTTGCTGAAGAGATCCGCTGAACAGAGCTGGACTGGAGCACTGTGGGATAGAAAAGCATCAGTAACTAACATTCTAATACATAAAGAATCCTACTTTAATACAAAATCCCCACTGGCAAACCATTGAGGAATAAAATCCTTTCCACCAATTAGTACATCTTTACTTAGAAGCTTTTTACTGTTTATTCTTACCAAAGCAAGTTTATACATTATGTAAAGATACCAATTGCTTTTAGATATTCAGATGTTATATCTTATCTTTATTTCCAGAGATTTACTCAATATGTCTCTCTATTACAGCTGGGGGTGGGTAATACAGCCAAAATGTCACATCACGCTATTTCTGGTTAGAATCATGATCTATCTTAATAGTGTTAAGCAATGCTGTATTGCGATTCTTGTGATAACGCTTATCGTGGATACCATTTCAACAGGGCATGGTAAATTACTGTCATATCACCCCACCACTAACTGGAACATTATGTACCTGTAGGTATATGGGAATCTGTGTATCAAGTACAGAATGACCAATAGCAGAGGTATGACCTTCCACAACCTTCAGTGGGAATGCTCAGACTAATCTCAGCCACTCCCATAACCCTGACCAGGGTGAACAGCTGAAAGGTGCATGGATAGATGGGTCTATGCTTTTATTAGGAACACGTCATATAAGAATTCTAGCGTTCATGTAAACAGCCTGCTCTGTGAAGGAGCAAATTCATGTAGACACTTTTCGGGGGCGGGGGGGGGGGGGAACCTTGGTAAAATTAGCATAATCATGAGTGATCAAAAAAGTACCTCAGGACCTCAGGAGGGACCAACTTTCAGGTTCTCAGACATCCAGCCCCAACCAACACCCCCCACCACATGCCCCCACCTGTTTCTGATACATACCATCCCAGCTCATCGATCCTTCACGTGGGAAAACAAAAGATTGTGATCCTTCTGCTACAAATGGTATCTAACACTGTATGCGATGGGGGAAAAAAAGATTCACAAATGTCCACTAGAGGTCAGGCATGTTTTGCTGCCTACTTTAGAAGACTAATTTTTCCTGTTTATGGAACTCTACTGTCCTCTTCTAGGGAATTCCAGTCATACCGGGAGTACTACTTAAAAGCAAGATATAATCACACCTCAGTTCCATGTCTAACTAATATTTTTGTCTACCAGCTTCATTCTGACTGGTTAATTCTGGGCAGCATGGCTGCCATTCGATATTCGAGCCAGCACCGGGTCACGCCAGTGATGTGAGGCTACCCTTTGTCCTCTTTTGGTAGAAGCGGGAGTGAATGACCTCCTGCACATGGCTACCCTGCTAATGAGGCTTACAGCACGCCGCTTCAGCGCAGACCCGCAGGTTTCTAGGAGACCGGAGGACACCGGGGTGAGCATGGTGCCGTGCCAGCCGATTAAATCAGCCCCGTGAAGTGGCGCTCAGCTGCTCGGTAGCTAGAAGGGCTCATAACACCAGCAAAGTGCAGGTCGACTCCGGAACATTCACTGACTGCACAGCCCTGTGTACAAGAAGGACAGCCACTAACTCACACAGCTCCAGCCTGCAGCCTCGGCTAGCACATGCGGCTCCAGCTAGCATGGACCAAGTTCCGTACTTTTAGTGTGGTACTTTTGGTACTTTCCCTTTTCCACCGACTTCCAATTGAGTACCAGTACTAAAACTTCCAGTACCAAAAGTACCACACCAAAACCAGCTAGGGTACTTTTTGGTACTTTGGAATGGGACTTGAAATGCTTTCTCTGTCAATTCGTTATGCAAATAGCCTGCCTCTGAAACACAATACAAATGCAGCCTTGAAAAAAGTTATGATCTCAGAAAACAATGAAGTTAAAAACACCTAATTGCGATTTGGTCAGAAGAA
This sequence comes from Paramormyrops kingsleyae, assembly GCF_048594095.1. Lineage (NCBI taxonomy): Eukaryota > Metazoa > Chordata > Actinopteri > Osteoglossiformes > Mormyridae > Paramormyrops > Paramormyrops kingsleyae. The sequence continues at coordinate 40,485,540 of NC_132798.1, forward strand.
CAGATTTAATGAAAAGATCAGAATGGCATGACAAAAAATATTTAGTAATATTTTGTTTAATATACAGTGGAACCTCGGATTTACGGTTTACGAGTGTTCCACAAGACGAGCAAAGATTTTTAATAAATTTTGACTTGGTAACCGAGCAAGTCCTGGTTTACGAGCACCAAGTATCATGAAAAATCATATGACACACATGCACTCCTTGTTTTTCTTGTTTTTACGTGCGCTCGGCACACACACAAATACACGCACGTCATCACAACTGAACCAATGGTTATTCACTTTCTCACGCTGCAGAATTGTGGGTAATCGTCTCCCATGCTCGGTCTCAGTCGGCATGCCTCACTCGTATAGTCAAAATTTAGTAGAAAAGCACCACCTGAATAAGGGCGTAGCAGTGCGAGCGATGAATCTGTTTAACGACAATGCAATGTCCACATTTTTGCGAAATCGAAAAGAAGGCAAAAGAGGCTGTCATTGGATCGGTTCCTTGTTAAAGTCGCACAAACAGATTCCAGTGAGCCAACAGATAGCAGTGATTCCGTTAATTATAGTGAAAGTCGTCCTACAAAATAACCCTCCTCTTCTCCTCTCTCGTCTCTCTCACACCATCCACGATTCTTTTCAAATGTAAAGCGTAGGTTAATTTGTTTTATGTATTTTTACTTTATATTTTGTATTAATAATTTTTATATGAATATTTTTGAGTTGTGGAACGGATCATATGAGTTTCCATTATTTCTAATGGGAAAATTCGCTTTGATATACGAGTGCTTTGGATTACAAGCATGTTTCCGGAACGAATTATGCTCGTAAACCAAGGTACCACTGTACTAGTACAGCATGCATATAGTGTGTTGTCCTGGCAATGTGATTTTGTTGTAAAAAATATTGTGGTATTTTATAAAGCAAAAAGGAGTTTCTAACAAATTTCTCAGAAACCCATGGATGAAAGAATGAAAATGATTATAACTGTCTTGGAGAACACATGCAGCACTTATGCAAAAGCAGCAGAGGTAAACTTTATATTGATTTTTTAAACATATATTAGATAATCTATAAAAGGAATAATTAAAATTACAAAGCTATTTTTATATGACAGAGTAACCCTGAGCTATAATGTCCGTACAGAACTGAAAGATTTTTACACCAGTGGAAAACCAACGCCTTGAAGTACCTTTCTCAAAGTACCAAAAGTATGGTAGCTGGAGTGGTAGAAAAGCACTACTAATGCCTGGTCTGTGCCTCGGCAGACGCAAAGGCAACGCGTTGGCCTTCACATCTCCCAAACAGGCCTACTGATGCTTTTTAAGAGCTAGGGCTGCACGATTTGGGGAAAATATCGAATCGCGATTTTTCTGACAGAAATTACGATTTGATTTGCGATTTATTTTTATGTCAAGCTTCAGTTCAATATTCAGTATGTAGTAATTTTAAAACATATGACGCAGCATGAGATACCATCAGTATTAACTGGTCTATATTCTAATGCAAGGATGAGAATTTAAAGACGTGATGTGTCAAGTTAAATAAAGTAATAATGAAAACAATTGAAGCAAAAAGAAAAATAGCGATCTTGCAGGTAACGCTTATTACCCTCCTAATAACAGTAGAACTGCCTTTTCCCAAGCCAATGAACAAGCAAAAGCTACTTCGGTGTATGCAGCCCTTTTGTTTGCGCTATTGTGTTGTTAGCTGCTGTTATTAACACTAATAACACTCAAAAAAACGTAATGTTCATAACAGAGTGGCTGTTCTGTCCTGAAACCGTAAAGCTGGACATTTTTAAACGTAGTATGCATTTTATAAAATGTTGAATAAATAGAAGTCGTTTATTGGTGATTTCATGTTGGTCGAAGTTTCCGCTTTTTAACAACTGTATACGGTTATTTTCTATACAAATCAATTCAGGTGAAACAAAAAATGTACGTGTTCATGGTTGCAAACTCTTTCAGACTCCACCCAAGAAATCTTACGGCAAATCTATATTCCATTCTGAACTTAAAATTAGCTGCATCAAAAATGTTAAGGCAGTTTGCAAACCCTACAGACTATTTACAAGGTAATAAAACTCACATACATGTAAATGTGTGTGCAGAACAGAGAACAGAAAATCTCACTCCATGCAGCTGACCAAAGTTGCCAACCCTGCATTTTATTTTAAATGAGAAGTAAAATGCAGTTTTCGACTGCAGCTTATCATTCCTTTGCTTTGTTACTCGGACAAATACAAAACGAATGATTAAACATTATATGCGTCTCTTTTTGTATGTTTTCTAAATAAGACCGCGTGCCCATACCCAACTGTAATAGCGATTAAAGTGATCTATTATTTTAGTATTTATGTTAAAGCAATACTTTTATTTTATTACTGGGGATTAATTTTTTGAAACACTTAAAATTTAATAAGCACAAAAACATATGACATAAACATGACTGTATTGTTGTTTTGATGGGTTAGCAGTATACTAATGCTACTGCCTATTAACAAAAACCAAAAGGTATGATACGCTGAAGTATATTGCAGCTGGTGTTGAAAAGGAGCTCGCCGGTTCTATTGATGATAGGACCTTTCTGAAACAATCTCGGACCATGAATTCACTTATAGCTCAGTAGCGGAATCAATATTTTTTCCGCACCGCGAATGCAACATTTTCTTCGGGTTTCACGTGTTTGCTGTTTGTGTACTCTGTCGCCTCGGGCCACTTCTGATTGGTGAGAACGACTGTCACATAGGGAGCACGGTATGAGTTTGGAAAACTATTCTTACAACAGTTTTAAAACCTGGGTCCGACGTTCTGTATAATGTATGTCCTAAATCGCAGCCTTTGCGATTTGCTAATCGCGTTCTTTCAAATCGCGATTTCGATTTGAAATCGATAAATCGTTCAGCCCTAGTAAGAGCCCTACAGGAAGTCGGTTAATTGGCCAAAGAATAAGCTGCCAGATTTGTTAACCACAAACCACACCCTAGCCAGTCTGCTCTGTGTTGAGGCTTTGCAATACACACTGCTGATGGCTAGTCACTATCATTTACTTCTCCGGTAGTTTCAGATCCCAAAACTAAGCAAAGTATGTTGAAATCTACAACAGTTGTCAGAATAAATTGACTTGCACTAAAAAAAGATGCATAAATATGAAAGCTGGAAAACTGCCCGAACACCATAATTTCCACATACCTCCATGGCCACTCGTCTGGCAGGTTAAGTGTGACGGCAGCATCAAATTTTTGCATGGCCTCTATGTGTCTGCAGGGAAGCTCACTGTGAGGGGAGGGCACTCACAGATTGGCTCCTGCTCGGGGTCCGTGGTGCAGTGACAGGAGGTCAGGTCGCTCTTCAGGAGCTCTGTCACAGCTGTGTGGCAAAGCAGGGCAGTCAGCAGAGGTGGGGCTTTCCTGTAGATGGGTGGGGGGGGGGGGGGGGGGGGGACATGTGAGAAAGGCTGCAAGTGACCAGCAGGGAGACTTTCTCCTTTCTTGACTTTGTTTTTCAGATGCACCATAAACTGGTTAACGTATTAGTATTGGCCAACTTTTATAAAAAAAATAAAAATCAAGACATAGGTATCAAGTAATCAAACTGAATTTCCGGCCTACCATCTCGGACCACCCTGAAAAAAAGAAGGGATTTCCCTCACAGAGGAGGTGACAGTTACAGTTACACAGCGGAGAAAGTTCATCCTGTCATCTTTAGGACCACAGAGTTTCGCCCTCAGGTTCACTTGCACAACATTCTCACAGGGCTGCAGAGAGACTGTAACAGTCCCAAACTTCCAGGGGCCTCATCCAGAATCAGTGACACAGCTGGGCGTCAGACAATGAGGTCATCAATGAGCTGACAAATGCTGCTGAGATACGAATTCTTGTTTCTAAGAGGAATCAGAAGGCTCTTGAACAAACAGGACACAAACAAAGGATGTCATTATGGCCCCTAGCTTACACTAATCCTATTAGCGCCCAGCTGAATATTACAGCCAACCATGCGCAAGTCCAATCTGTTTGCTTAGACTCTGTCCACCCAGGCTTACAGTAAATGAACATTCAAAGGGGGAACACACAAGCAAGCAAGGGATTCTGTGATATATGTGGGACTCGAGACGTTTTTCACCCATCTATGCCGACACATTTTAATCTCCTTCCTTGCACTACCATTCTGCCAAACTCTGCAGCACGCAGCCCTGAAAGGAGTATTTAAAAAAAAAAGAAAATGGTCTCCAGGGAGCCACCTATCAGCAGTCTGGAATGAGAAACAGATTCCTCAGTAAGATTCAGCGCAGCTGTGGTTACTAGCAGTTGCAAAATAATCCATGAGACAGAACTACTACCACTAAGTAAAGGTTGTTCGTCCCCCCAGCCCCCCCCCCCCCCCACCACCAAGAAGGAACGCCAACGTTAAAGATACCTCAGCACACTAAACTGCAGGGTGAAGACTATTCATTGTGTTTCGCCTGCTCACCATATTTTGTAAGTGTGCCGCAAAGCAGACTGAAACAGGAAATGTGTTTTGAAAACCAGGAAAAGGGCTAAACAATGCTGGTTCTGCTCAGAGGAAGTCAGAGCTTATCCCCAAAACATTCTGGGAGGAAGACAAATAAAAAAAAAAACAGGCATGGCCTACAGATTACTCATTAATTGCCTCCTACTCTTCAGCATATCAGCGTTTGCTAGGTGAGACCTGCTGTGTTTAATGCTGAAAACACACTGGCCAGGACACAGAGGACCAGGCAGGGCTGCAGACCTTAAGCCTGTTGTTGTGTTTTTTTGCAGGAGTGGAATGTGAGGAATGTGCTGGTCATCCTACAAGCAGGGCTCCTTTCCTCCACAGAAAAGCACAGGTGTAAACAGGACAGGACTTGCATTTCCTTACAAAGCACGTACAGCCTAAATATTTTTCACCTGGTTGGATTTAGAATCCAACCATATGTCAAATATTACACCCAGCACTTAATTTAGGATCTGAAACAGATTCCATCCTGCCCACAAAATACACAGCTATGCATTAAGGCTGGTTCATACTTCTACATAAGCGCACTATCGGACGTGTCCACTTGAACGTTTGTGAAGCCTTTGACATCATTGTGCACCTCCGCAAACGAATGCCTGCTGCACTCCAAAATTTGTATCCGTGCAGCTTTGTATGCACAGCTTTGGACACACTGTGCATGATCGATTCACTAGCGTCCACTTTAAATACCAACATGGAAGCTTTTGACGAGTGTTGAGATAGTTTGCAAACTCTACAGACTATTTACAAGGTAATACAACTGTTACATACATGTAAATGCGTGTGTGTGTGTGTGTGTGTGTGTGTGTGTGAGTGCACACTTGAACTGAAAATCTCATGCCAGCCAGCTGACCAAAGGTGTGCATGTGTATCAAGCAACTTTTAAACTGCCTCAATGTAAAGTCTGTTGTTTATTGTAGAATCTTTTCCCATCGCGTTTTAAGACAAATGGGCTCAGGGGAGTTTTACTTGCACAAAAATGTTCTGAGGACAGAATGAAAAATGAGTGGTTTAGAAAAATAACCAATCAGACCTTGGTCAGACTTAAGACCAACCAATCAGATGTCTTGGTCCCTCCTCCTCTAGTTGCTTGGACTCGCCTTCTCTACAATGTGATTGGTTCTCTCTCTAAACCAATCATTTTTTTGTGTAAATAAAACTCCCTTTACCAGACAATTCTCTAAAATAAAATAACTTGCATCTCTTACGGTGCTTAACCATTATCCATTCTTTTCAGACTTCCCACTGAAGAGAATCACATGATGTTCTTTACTCTATAGGTACGACTGCATTCCCCACCTGGAACTTGAACTGGCACATCAAGCCTTTTGTATGTAAGCAGCTGCAGCACACTGATGCAGGTGCACCCGTCTACTGACCTGGCAGCAAGCAGTCGCTGTGCCCAGTCCAGGCTCTCGCCCCGCACCTCGCCGACACCAATCCGGCCACTCGTGGGTGTGAGGGGCAGCGGGTCTTCTGGGCTGAGTGGTTCGGGAAACTCTTCCACAAACTCGCGCAGGAAGCGCTCTGTACTGGCTGCCTCTGTGCCCATGCTGCCTGCCCGTGTTGCTTCCTCAGAACTTCTTTCCTGGTCCTCGTTTTACAGAGGGATGTCCTCAACAGACAGACAGTGAGAACAGCACCTGTGGAAAAGACACTGAAAAAAGTGCAAGAATCAGCTCAACATTTTTCTGCAGTAGGTCAGTGTTAACCAGGGTTAAATGCAAACTGGTGCTAGAAAGAAAAACGTTTTGTGTGGTTCATGTTATTTTAACAGCTTTTCTTTATACCAGATATTTGGTTAAAGAATTTGAAAAACCCTTGGACTGCATAACGTTTACTAACCAGTTATTTGAAAGAACAGGATATATATTTGACTTGATCTTAAAAAGCATTTACGGCTGATGGTACATGACAGCTGGCACAATAAGGAGAATGTGTACATCTCCTGCTCTCACGTCTGTATACGTATGTATACAGCTCAGTGCTACAAAGTAACGTCGCGTCCCTGTAGCGGTTTACCTTGCTTAATGACATTGTTAAAATTCACACCAGCGAGTCCAATAACAAAACCACAAATATAGTTTATTAAACAAATAAAAACCAACAATTACGTGTCAATACAAAGGAAAACAAAACATTTCGAGTTAGGTCGCACAAAGTGTCTAATGCTACGGCAAACCAGAATGTTTCTAAAATGGAAAGCATGGTCAGAATTAGTACCTTAGGTGGCCTTTCCGTTGCTGCTTGAAAAACATCCACGAAGAGGCCAAAAAAATGAGGTTTCACTTCTTTTACCTCGAAACCGACACCCTTCTTACGCTCCTTGTCGACATTCACCCTACGGAAGTGGCTGCGTGAGGAAACTGTTACGCTCCATCCCGTTTGAAAAAGAACGCGTGCGCGTTTCTTCAAAAATGGCCACCTTCCTAGGCACTGGCGGACACGGCGCCACCTGCCGGTTATAGAATGCAATTCTGTGACGCTTTCGCAAAAATCCTTTTCCTTAATGCACGGCTAAAATAAACCTTAAGCAACAGATTTGCATCAACTTGTAAAGCCGGGCAATCATTTCCTTTTTCGCATATTCATAGGTTGCACGTGTGTATGATCTGTCTTTCCTAGTCATCCATCATACACCACAATGTTTCGGTAAAATAGACCTTCCTGCTTACTTACCTAGAACTTTTTTTTTTTTTACCAATTTTTATAGGCATCCAAGAATTGCAGATATTTGTAAAAAGAAACATTAAAGCTAAATTTCCATTTTTCATTCAAAGAGTTGCATTGGTTTTGTCCACAGTCAGTTTTAAATAAGAAAAAGTCTATTAGTAAAATGTAAGTAGTCAGCTCATACTGAATATAAAATACATTGCTCACCCTCTAATATGCTACTTGCAATTATAACTACTTCTGAGATAGTACTGGAAATTTGCTGCTTTCTGTGTTAAATGGACATTAAACCCTTTTTTGTAAAAGTAGAAAGAAAAGCCATGCATTACAAGAAACAGGTGATTTTTTTGTGTATAAATTTATTCTAAGTTAAATGAACACAGATAAACAGCGTTGATGTCAACAGGAACACATAGATTTCCCGTTCGCTAAACAAAGTACGCTGCTAGGGCGGCCATCTTGTCCTTAGGTTTCTTCGGGTTGGCTCTCCCACCCGGGCGTCGTCCCCGGCCCCGGCCCCGGCCTCCCTGCCGGCGGGCCTGGCCCCCACGATGCATGGGGTGCCTCATGGTGGCGTGCTTCAGTTCCACCAGGTCCTGGAAGACAGGGTCACAGAAAACGCAGCCGGTGTGCTGGGTGGCGCTGCCAGGCAGTGGCGAGTGGGCTTTGCTGAAGTCCACGGAGACCAGGGCGGCCTCGCAGGCCTCGCAGCTCTCAGCCGTCACCTGCACGCGGTGCGCATGCTCAAAGAACTGCACAACCACGTTGCAACGGTTGCACGCCATCTTCCACTTGGGCCCCGAGGACGGGTCCAGGGCCAGAACGCCAGCATCGCACTCCACACACTGGCCGATGCCCAACGCGCTCAGCGAGTGCTGGCATGACGGGTGCGTGCACTCATTGCAGCCCATTCCTGTTTGTGACGGGGGTGGGGGCACAAGAGGGTTAGTCAATTACAGGCCAGCGCAAGCCTGCCGCTCACAACAGGAAAAGGATTAATGCAATCTATACCACATCTAGCCAGCAGACCATCTACTTAATTAGCTTGACTAATTAAAAGACCAGACTCCTGATACAGACCAAGAAAATATACAAATCAAAAGGCTAAAACTTTAATAAAAAAGATAAAGAATGCATGACTACTGTATGTTTACTGGGCTGTTTGTTGTATGACTAATAAGCACGGTTTTAATACAGCATTTATTTATGATATATGACATCCAAGCATCTTCCAGCTGTTTGTCCTTGGCCTGGTCATGTGGGGTCTGCAGCTGAAGCCCCTTAAATCTGATGAGCCACATCCCTTGCTGGTTATAGACTGCACCTTTCTTCATGTCCCTGAAGGGCGGGTTGCTGTAGCAGTAGGGGCACAGTGGGTAGCTCTTTCCCCGCGCCCCAGAGCTCCACAGTACCAGCTCGAAGTTGTCCAGTGGGCAGCGCAGCTCACGGTACAGCTTGATGGCGCCATTCTGCGGCAGGCTGTACGTCTCGTCGCAGTGTGAGCAATGGAGGCGGCTGGGCTTGGCCTGGGGGAGGGGATGTACGCAAATCACGGTGTGTGCAAAGGCTACATGCAGCGCAGCGATTCACTGGCATATATCCAGCAGAACCACATGTTTGCATGGGGCCCCCTGTTGACCACAAACAGTCATTACACCAGATATTAAAGAAAAACCTTCTTTATTTAGTAGATGCTGACGCAGCCAGTTCTGCTAAGCAGCTAGCCAAAGCCACGATCGTTACCTATTTATTACTATTGGGGGGGGGGGGGGGGGGGGGGGGTGGCAAAAACAACAAACCCACCCTTGAATACATCCTCTTGTTTCAGGTACGGTACCATAGCAGTACATTCTGAGCAGACTGGGTGTTACATGGACCAACTGGGCCAAACCTGAGGATAAATCTAAAAGAACAGCAAATATGTGGCTAAATCAAACCAACCAGCGTAATGGAGTTGTCCAGAAAACATACGGAGGTACTCTTGATAACAACTTGACCCTACCTGATGAACATTTTGCAAGAAACAGGATGAAACAGGTGGACTTTTTTGTGAAGATGACAAGCAGTTGAACTGTGAATCATTCAAAGCCGGTGGGACATTTATGATTTATTCATGGGGAGAGTGCAGGGGGTAAGAGACCATTAATTTCAATGATATTATTTCTGCGAAAAAGGCCAGACCCATCAGCTAGCATTCAATGGCAATCAGTGGCACTTATGCAACCCAAGCATCCAAGGACATGCCTTAATATTACAGGCAGCAATACAACATGAATAAGGCCTGGAAGGCAAATGTGCATCGAGTTCATTCATTAAAACCCGGGGATTGTGTCTATGTAAATAAGGCTGTGGGGGGGGGGGAGGGGGCAGTGCGTCCCATGAAGATTCAACAAGCATAGCATTAGTACACAGAGGAGGCAGAGGCCCAGCAAGACCATGATGTCCAACAGGACTGAATGATGACTTGCTGAGGAGGCCAGAGGATGGGCTCTGAACCAGCAAGCCCCTCGAGTGAGACGAACAGCCAGGAGACGTGCTGCATATCTTTCCCAAAGGGGGAAAAAAAAGCAACTGGGAATTCTGGAAAACCACCATCAACTGAATCAGGAAAGGCAGGTAAGTAATACCTGCTGAAGCCTACAAGGCAGGGCAGGGCTGGGTGTCCGTGATCAGGTCTTGTGGCTGGCAGATTGATGACACTGTTGGACCCTTAAACAAGACCCCTAACCTCAACTGCACTCAGGATGCTAGATGCTGGTCAACCCTGCCCTCTTACCCCTAGACTGCTTCTCACCTGTACATGTGTATGTGATTCTCTTGGAGACCATGATGGGATATGTGAGAGTTTTGCCTTTCACACTGATTGAGTATTTTTAATCAAAAGAAAAGAAAGTTTACATCTGTACCCTTTATCTGTTTATACAACTTCATACGCAACTACACATGTTACTAATTCATACCATGTTCAAAGGTCAAACAGTGGGGTCTAAGATGGCAGCCGCCAGCTCATCAGGCCGGGTCTTTATTCACTGGGTGCTGGCAGCACATGCACACTCACCTGGATGTATTTCATGAAGCGATGGCACTTGCCACAGCGTGACAGCGGCTTCCCCGTGTCCGCGATGGGCGAGAAGGAGACCTCCATCAGCTCATCCATGCCTGCAGGCGGCAGAAGGGAGGAGAAACGGTCAGACGCTTCAGGAGCAGAAAAAGACCATGACAGGGTGTGTGTGTGTGTGTACATGCATTACAGGGGGGATTGTAACCACTGCAGTAATCAAAACTGGGCCCCTGGACCCCCTAAATGGGTGGGTGGGTCAGTCAGTCAGTCAGTCAGGCCTGGGAGGTCAAACTTCCTTATTCCAATTGACCCTGAATTTCTGAAGATTTGTGTAGGTTACTGTTCATGGATTTGACACGTGTTTCCTCATTTTTGTTGCGCCTTATGGCTCTGGTCGCTCAACGTAGAATAAGGCATGTGCCACTAGGGGCAGACTTTCACAAATTTATTGACTGAGCCAGAATGGCTGAAACTACCCTCCTAAAAACTGGAGAAATGATGTGTGAATCACATGAAGAATGCAATGATATAGTAACTCCCAAATACCTGAGAAGCAATACACCGGGGTACAGTGTATGGATTGTTTAATGGTATGAAAAATTAGCTAACTAGCTAGCCTAAAGCCTAGCTAGTTATAGCCTAAACCGAAGGCAGAGTTGGACTGCATGATGGTTTATGTTTTAACCCAAATGCATGAACAGTAACAAAGTTAACTATTTAAGAAATATTCCTTGGTACTTCCAAATTGCTGTTTGCTAAACAAAACAGCTAAAAATTGCTAAAATGCAGGTATTTGCTCTATTAAAAAGGTGCCTGGTAAGAGCCAGAGGCACTGCTGAGGGAATCAGCTAGTAAATGAAAATGATGAACTATTCACTTCCTCCCTGGATGACACCAAACACAAGGAGCATCTTATAATGCATCTAAAATTATATTCAAGATGTATTTGATACAGTGCAGAACTGAAAAAAGTTCTCTCCGAATAAGACATAAAGCAAAAAATTACATTAATCAAATGATTATAAAGTAAAATAAAGGGTAATCAAAAAGGTCAGTCTTACTTGCGATGGAGTCTACAAAGTAGTGGAACTTCCTCTTGAAGATGTCCAGCGTGTGCTGCAGGACCTGCTGGAAGTCAGCCTTGCCCTGAGCAATCAGGCCAAGCTGCTTCTCCACCGCACTGCGGATGGTGGGCAGCACCAGCTCGGCATCTGCCTCGCACACACACAAGAACAGGCACAAACAATGTAAGGAAAGATCTCCATGGGGTAATATAGGAGGGATTACAGCACATGACTGCTTTTCAAACAGCTGATTGGATGATGAACTAGAGGCACCCAATGACAGTACAAGAACGGCATGGCATGTGTCCTCTTTTCAAACAGTTGATTAGGTCCCTCTGGTTCAACAACCAACGACAGTACTGGAATAGCATAAAATCAGTAATCAGTAGGCCAGTTCAGTCCAGGCCAACCAGCAGACACTCACCTATCCGGTAGTAGCCGTGCACCAACACGACGCCCAGGTTGGTTGGCTTGAGCCGGCGGCCCCCTTCCACAGTGACATAGTTCCTCTGGCAGATGTTGTTGATGTGGACGGGGATGCTTGCATCCGTTCCTGGAACACAGACATCAAATACTGAGAGACAGATTTACCCTGTACTTTCCAAAGAACTGGTGATGACACGGGGTGTGCTCACACTAGGCGATCCGTACCGTGCTCAAGCACGTTTGACCCCCAAAGTCCAGTTCGTTTGACTAGTGTGATCACCCCATACCGTACCTGGGCCCGCTTGAAGATGTGGGCTAGACATGCTTCAGTTGGGCCTGGGCATGGTGCATCTAGTGTGATCACTAACAGTGACATCAATAATGACACATGCATGCATACATGCACACTAAACATGAACCAGACCTGGGAGGAACAGGTAGAGTAGGCTGAACAGATTGTGTCATGTTTTTTTGCAAAACTGCATTGCATAAAGAAATTCACATACAGATCGGGTAGCGGCAAACATTTAATAAACACTACGAGAAAAGATCACTTGGGTCTATGGCAGAAGTACAGTGTTCGCTGGAGATTTGGACTGACAAGAGTATCCAGGAACAACTGGATGTAACGCAATAAAACTAATTAGATATTTGGTAAAATATAGGATTTCTTATACATGCAGCACAAATGAATAAAAATAACATTGCACACTCGATAAATCTATGTACGTCTTTGCACCCAAAATGACTCTAAATAAGCCACAAAATAAGGACATTAATCATGAATTCCATTGTGATGTGCAATAGTGCTTTCCTTCCTATGCTTTCTTCAGCACAAAAAAGTTGCATGGAACGTTAAGCGAGATACGAGCGCAGATCAGCAGGGGAATAGGGAGGAGGGAAATCGTGCTCAGACGCAGTATAAGGCAACTGGGCCAGGTGTCAGCAAGCCCTGATAGTGCTGTCAGGAACTACACGTGTGTGCAGAGCAGTTTAGGAGGTAGATAACACCCAGCGCTCTGGATTCCTCAAGCTTTTAGCACGTGTCAAACTTTTTCCGCATAACACTTCCTATCCCTGATTTATTTCACTTGATTGATTTATTTAAATCGTATATCTCTTTCTCTGCTTTATTCAGCTCTCTATTGAATAATTTCTGGAGAGCCGTTTTTCCACACATGAATTGGTCATTTCATGACCAGAAGTCCAAGCTTCTAGGCCTACATGTCGTGACATAATGCCATTATCCCCAAAACCCCACCCACAAACACCACTGACCAATCCCGTGCTTCTCCATCAGCGTGATGAGCTCCGCCTCTGTGAGATAGTCAGGTGGGCTGGTCTGCTTCTCCACCAACTTGATTTCATCCACAGTGAAGGTGTCTCCTGTCTCGCATGATGGCAGGCTCTCCTCCACTGGCACCCCTTGCCAGGGCATGACCTCTGTGAAGCCTGTGGGGAACTGTCTGTCATCAGTACAGACTGGTGCATGACCAGTGAGGGCTGGCACTGACATGCAGAAACATCTCATGTTCTTCCATCACACATAACACACATACATGTATTGTGGAGTGAGACAGATTTAACGATACACACAGAGGATAATTTTATAAGTTAGTCAGTCTCATGGTCCCCAAACTGCATCACAATTATGGCTGAATCCCAGACATTTCATCCAGGGCTCAGAATATGTAAATAATGCATAAATAATGTTGGGTCTTCCTGCTAGCAGCTTGGAAATCAAACAAACATGCTGTCACAAATTTGCTGAATTCTGCACACATGTTTTTACTGATAAATAGCACATTTGTAATCCACGCTGCATTTTATTTTATCTTATCTTGGTGAAAATCTACAATGTTATACGTTAATAAGAATTAAAATTTAAACTGAAAATGCCAAATTAAAAGTTTCGCTTAATTGCACTGTTAAACTGTAGGTTACAATACAATATTATTTACTGGGTGGTATATTTAGTTTTCTTTAGCAAGAAAAGCACTGATGGCAGGTTTTGTGGACAATCCATAGCCAACGACTTTCTGTACAATTATATTCAAATGTTGATGCAATTGGAATTTGACTCCAATTAATGTTTTAACCTGATTTAAATAATTTAAGTACCTTTCTGAATATGTTTCTTTTACCAAGATTTAAGGGCAGCACCCTAAGCACATGATTCAGAAGAGCATCTAATGTGTACCAGACCGTACCAGCTGATAGCAGAGTTTTCCCTGTGCAGGAGAAGCCCTCTGTGCTGATGCTGAAGGCGATGGTGGTCTGGAGGTATTTGCAGTCTTGGCTGACAGTGGCGATGAAGTGCCGTGTGATGTACTCATACAGCCGCCAGCCGTCACTTCCTGCAAGGAGGTTAAATCAAACTAAGACAGATTGAAACAACAGCATCCATACTCATCCTAACAAAATTACAGTTTTGATAAATTCCTTCATTGTAAAAGGAAGTGTATTTTACAAAGGGAAATGATCTAGTATTTCCGTGTATCGGGTACATGTAAGATATATGCTAAAAATATGTTTATTAATATAATCAGTCCTTCTATGCATCTACTGCCAATACGTATTCCATTTTTATATAGTGCCTTTCAGAACATATTTGCTCTAAGGCACTCAACAGCAATATGTGGCAAAAAAATATCTGTACAAATGTACTAAACTGTTAATAATACAGGGAAAAAGGGAAAAAATGCCAGAAGACGATGGAGAAGACGTGAAAAACTCCACATGGAGGAAAATAAAACCTCTAGGAAGGTTCATTGGGTGCCCAGGTTGCCCCAGCATGCTAACATTACATTTCACAAAGAAAAGGATGAGGGTGAAAATAAAGCTGAAAGCGCAGGTGGTCAGCAGAGATGCAGTGCAGGCGGTCAGCAGAGATGCAGTGCAGAATTGACACCACTGAACATCTGTGCCCTGTGGCTCATATACAGTCACCAGATCACATGACTATACGTGGAAAGGTCCACAGAGGATGCAAACTCCATACACACATAGCTGGGCCTGCAATCAAACCCAGTAAGAAACAGGTCTGCTGTCTGCATGTGCAGATGAATTATGGGAAAGCGGAGGCCCACCCAGTTCGCTCTCAGACGCAGCCCTCATGGGGGTTATTGGGGGGTGGTCACCAGCATCCACCCCCTTCCTGGGGCGGTTCAGTCCGTCCGCAAGCAACACCTTTACCTACAAGGATGACACAAGAATGAGACCCACATACTGTCACACAAAAGGTGCACAGTCTCCTTGTGTGCTAATACCTTATATTTGCTAAAATAGAGAGTACTTTAGGGCTTTAGGGCTCAAGCTCACGGCTTCCCAGCAGAGTATGAGTAGATGAAACAGCCACAGCACGCTGGTTCTTGTGAAAATATATTGTGGCTTGTTAACACTGCTATAGACTGATCCTCTTTTCTGCTCTATTGCAACACTTTCAGTATAAACATGTCAAATAATATCAGGAGAAAGTAGAATTTCCAAACCCCAAAATAAAGCATGAAACAGCAAAATGTTATAACCACTGGCACTTGCTGACTGCTGTTTCACACACGCTCTCACAGGTCGCCACAGTTTCCACAGGTGTTGTACAAACTGTATGAGAAGCTGTTATGAAGGTGGCAGAACAGGGAAAAAAAATCTTGCCAGATTTTAAGGTTTGAAAATCATGGAGCTAGAAAATCTTTAGGAAGAGTTTCAGCTGATTTCTCAAAACTGTGATAAAAAAAAAAAAAACGATCTAAAACAACAGATGCAACGTGATGAAAGGAAAGCAGCCTCCTGTCGGCTGGCTGTCTGTTTGCCTTCAGACAGACTCACCGCATCAGCCCAGAAGGGGTTGCTGGCCTGCTGCCGTAGGGTGCCCTTGAGGTCGAAGTTCTCGGGGTAATGCGTGGTCTCCGTGCGTGGGTAGCTGATGTAGCCCTGGGTGTAGAGGCGCTCTGCAATCTGCATAGTGTGCTGAGGACCCATACCTTAGCAAAGGATGCACTAGCATCACTGCAAAGACCTTTAGCTGATCAGTGCAGACTACAATGAATGAGTGACCCCAGCACTCAGACAGATCCGTACATGAATCCATCCATTTTCAACAGGCGTTTGAGGCAAAGTCATGGTGAACTGGGGCTAATCATAGGAAGCATGGGGTTTAGGGGGTAATAGGGTGTGCATACACTCACAAATACACTCAAGAAACAATTCAAACACAGCAATTCACTTTAACACCATATATTTGAAGGTAGGAGAAAAACAGAAGAGCCACTAACACAGAGATCTACTAAACCATGGTACCGCCTCCAAGTTAGATTCACAGAACCTTAACTTAAGTGTTTATTTAAAACTCAGTGTAAAGGCCTTACCAAGGGCAGAGCTGGCTACCCTGAGCATTTCCACTGTGTTCAGGGCCAGGGGTCTCTGCTTCACTTTCTCCTTCTTACTCACCGACTCCACCTGAAGACATCAAGCACAGGTTACTGTCCCCCCATCACCATCTAGGGCAGTGTTTTCCAATCCAGTCCTCAGGGACCCCCAGACAGCTGGAAAGGAGCAAAAATGTGGACTATCTGGCAGGGAGCAAAAATGTGGAGCGTTGGACGGCTCCCAAGGACCGGGTCGGGAAGCCAGGTGGGAAACACTGATGCAGCTGCATCAAGGTGAACACTGTTTTTGATAGAATTTCACAACTGATGACCTCACTGGTTTGATTGTAACCCAGATAATTTGATCAGGTCCAGTCCAGTTAGCCAATTTATACTATTTACACCAGACCTTCTCATATGCAGCAACAAGGAAGCTGACAGCTTCAGAGAACCAGCCTTTGTGGCTCCAGATTATGATGCCGCATTTTAATGAGCCACATGGTGCCACACTGAGGAAAAAAGAAACAACTATAAATAAGAATCTCAAGTATTCAAAAGAAATATGACTGTTACATTCAGGATGCCCTGATCGGAATAAGCTGCTGGACGATAAATGATGGATGGTTGGATGGATGGACATTGTTAGATGTTGGCTTTGCTCAAGATCTTTTAAGACTTTTTAAAGGACTACAAAAAATATTCAATCCATATGTAAAACATATGTGAACATATTACTAAAGGAAAACCTTGTCCACCATGTTCAAGAGGACTCAGGCACCTTCCAGGAACACAAAGCTCACATTCAACCAACATCCCACTCTTAACATGCTTCTGCAACAGAGCAATTACAATTTAAAGAGGGAATCTGTGAAAATAGGAATCAAGTGACAAAACACACAGGAGCATAAACCAGGGCATCAGGAGGTAAAACAGAAGAGTGGAGGTGCAGCCTACCCTGGCCTCACGGGACTCCTTGGCGATGTTGACGAACATCTGGCCGACCTCTCTATCAAAGACTCGCACCCGGTCCCAGTCCAACATCACGGGGCTGTCCTTCCCCTTGAACACCTGGGGGGGGAGAAACCACACAGCCAGAAGGCTGTTACAGGGACAGGGACACTGACACACACAAAGGCTGGCAGGTCTTAGTCACGTCTCATTCAAAAAGAAAAGACTGGGACACTTCATCTTCATCTGGAGCTACTAGCTCATTTTACCATAAAACATAATGCAGGCTTAGTCAGTGTCGGGCCCTCCTGTGATCCTGACCAGGATAAATGCTTGGAGGATAGATGGATGACGGATAGATGGATGGATGGATGTAAAGCTGCCTGGTTCTCTCTCTTCTCTCTCTCTCCTCACCGTCTGTTATACAGCTCCTGAGGTACCATGGCATCCGATCTGCTGGCAAAAAGCCCTTGCTGAGCTTTGCCTCACTCACCTTAGCCTGGATCACCCAGTAGGTCTCAGGTTTGAAAGACTGGATCTTATCATGGCGCTCCACACAGAAGCCCAGGGTGGGCGTTTGGCAGGGCCCAAAGGAGATCAGCGAGGAGTCCAGGTTGCCGTATTTCCCTTGGAAATATTTGGTTTGAAATCTGGAACAAGAAATTTTCCTTATAAAAAAAAAAAAAAAAACAGGTGACACCCCAAAAGAAACATCCACAATGACAAGCGATTGAAATCCCAAAGAAAAGCAAGGAACTTGTCTCTAAAACTACAATTCAAAAAACAAAACTGGCGGGATTTGGAACATTTAGCCAAATCAGATTAAACCATGGAATACAGAGAGTTCCATTCCTTATATAAACACAAGCTGAGTGCACTGGTGCAGGTAGCACAGAGGGTTAGCGATGGGTGATATGACGATGTCATCCGTTATAGACAATATCAGACAAATGACCTGGTGTCGATATGAGACACTGACTGGCGATTATTGCCTTTCTCAGAAAAGTAGGTTGAGGCTCTACACACAAACCAGGACAACAGAATGATTTATCACTTGGCTTTCAGTTCAGCCTTCTAACCTACATTTCTGATGCACTTTAAACTCCTGGTATTGGAACATGAAAGTATCAGTGTATGTAAATGTCTGGATGTTTTATTGTGTTGGTTTTACAACAACATTGGCAGCAAAAGAAATCTGAAGCTCATGGGGGGCTGGGGGGGGGGCGTGTGAGTAAAAGGTGTCAGTCGATTGGGGGAGTGGGCGCTGAAACACTGGGTAAGAAGACGATCCACAGACTTTCCCCTGGAAGAGACCGGTTTGTTTTAGGGGGAACGCCTTTTTTAAAAAGTATAATTCAAATAATCTTCAGTGGTTCCTTTTGGGGCAGTCGGGGGCCTGGCCAGTGAATGCCCCCCATGATGCAGACCCTGTTTTAGACGGTCCATGACATGTTGTTAGATCATAATTAAATCAGCCTGCCGATCAATCATTTTCCACAGACTAAAAAATGGTGATAATCTAATAATGTGACCACCCCCAGCCCCACCCCCAGAATCACCCCAACCCCCCACCTCAGCCCCAGCCCCAGAATCAACCTCCCCGGGCCCACCCGAGTCCAACCCCAAGAACCACCCCAGGCCCCAGCTACGAATGGCAGGTTTTAATGTCAGCTGTGTAGCAGATTAGCTGTTTATCGGCTAAAAAAAAATTAAGCTCTTCGTATGTGATGTGTGTTGGGTGACTCAATATTATTGTTTTACTTGATATTTTTAAATTAAAATATCAAAAATATCACATATTTTTATAGATATCACCCAGTCTACAGTGGATACGACAATAAGTGTTTCTGCTAATTCCATCAGCAAAGTATTTAACCTGGAGTTCCTCAGTAGTTAAATTTCATTTGAGAGAGCAGCGTCAGCCAATCCCTGGAGCAGCTGGGGTTAAGGCCTTACTCAGGGGCCCAGTGCTAAAACCACTTCCAATCACAGGCCCAGCATCATAAGCCGCTGAGCCACAGCGGCCCACACACCGCGTAAAGGCACAGCCGATGCGCAGATCCAGCTCCTGACGGGCATCCACGGACAGCGCCTCGTTGCGGTTGGGCTGCCCCAGGCGGTTCATGGCGTTGCAGATGTCCGTGTCAGTGATGGAGCTGAACTTGGCCCGGTACACGGTTCGCTCATTACCAAAGGCCTTGTTCATCACTGGCTGGATGGCGTCCAGTACCTGTAAAAACAAGGGATTGCACTGGCTTCATCACATCTAAACAAAAATAAAAATACCGCCGTTACTGTCACTTTCAAATCCTTACATCATGTCCATCTCCTCAGGTGGATTACCTCAAAACAGATGTTTTCACCCTCTTTGTCACAGTCTAGCCACAAAACAACTAAGTCACATCCCTTGGCTTCTACCTGTAAGAAAATGGGGTATGAGGAACCAACAGAGGCAGGTGCATCATTTACTGGGGACCAGGAAGCATCCAGCCTATCAGAGCCTTACCTGCAGGAACTTGGCCATGCTCAGCTTGGGGTTGGCTTCCTTCTTCTCTGTGGGAGCTTTGCTGAAGAGCTCAGCGGGGTCCACCTTGTCCCAGTTATTATACTTCCCTGCATATGCCAAACATGCACATATATACTCAGCCACACTATACCATTGCTGCAGGACAGAGGGACATTACTGCTCGTTCACGCAAGTGAAAAGGCTCCAATCTGTTTTTCTTCCCTAATTTTCCAAAGCACTGCAATGACTCCATTCCAGCTGTAGGGCTTTGAGAACATGTGATCCCCTGAACCAGACTGGCACTGACACCAAATTCTTTTGCAAATGATTCAGAGCCACATCCAAGTGTTAAATGCTTATTTAAGAAGCAACCTGACTATCAAGTGGCTGGCAGGCAGCTGAGACACCCTAGCTGATTAGTCTCACCCTCAGAGGATAGGGACTACATGTGTTGGGTATAATCAGGGACTATATGCCGCATAGCCAAAACATTATGACCACCTGCCTAATATACTGTTGGTCCTTCTTGTGCCACCAAAAAAGCTGTGACCTGCCGAGGCACACAATCAGCAAGACCTCTGAAGGTGCTCTGTTGTATCTGACAGCAAGATATCAGCAGCAGATCCATGAAGTCCCTTAAGCTGCAAGGTGGAGCCACCTCAGATCAGATTTGCTGCTACCGCACATCCCAGGATTCAGGATTGAAAAGAATTCAGATCTGCGGAATCTGGTGGCTACGGAAACACCGTGAACTCTTCATCAGCTCCGACAACCATTCCAGAACAGTTCATGCAGTGTGGCAGGGCACATTATCCCACTGACAGATGCGTCTGCCATCTGGGAATACCATTGTCATGAACAGGTGTATGTGGTCTGCAACAATGCCCATTGCAGACACTTCCGCCGGTGGAGACGGGTCGGCATGGGAATTCTAACTAGTCTGCAGTTATGCAGCCCCATAGGCAGCAGGGTGTGATGGACTGTGTGTTGTGATTCAGTTATTTCATGTGCAGCATTAAAATTTTCCATCACTTATGCCATATTAGCCATTTAGTCACTCCGTAACAGACAGGACAGCCTCTGTTGCCGCTGCGCATCAGTGAGCCATGGGCACCCGACAGTGTGGCAACAATTCCTGGTTTTTCCTTCCTCCAACCACGGTCAGTAGGTACTGACCACCAATGGCACCATATAAGCCTTGCTGTTATGGAGCAGCTCTGACACAGTTGTCTGGCCATGCCAATTTGTTCCTTTTCAGTCACTCATCCTTCACACTTCTCCTGCATTCAACTCACCGCCTATGAAAAGGGGCTGTTTGCTTGCCATTTAATATATTCCAGATCTTGATTAGCACACTTCATTACAGGTGGTCATAATGTTTTGGCTCTTCGATGTATGTGTTGGGTATAATTAGGTGACCTAAGCTGTAATAGCCGAATGTGGTTAACAGGAAAACCATGTGACCAGGAGTTTACAAGTAAAACCAACAAAACACATCTGGAAATGAAAAACACCCACCTATGAAGTCCAGGCTCATCACATGACCACAGACGGATGTCATCTTGAAGCGGACAGCCTGGCCCATGAAGCTGCCGGGGTACTCATGCACTGAGCACGCTCCATTCAGGCCCTTGCGGCTGGTGCAGTTACCTGGAGCAAGAGAAGCAGAGAAGTCTGATTGACTGATGCAAAGAACTAAAGTGACCTTAATGAAAGTCAAATACCGTAGACGTACCTGCTACTCACGATTTCCCATTCTCAAAAAATATAATAATATGCTCACAGAATTTTATAGTATTTTTGGGCCAATATATTATAAATAAGCATCAAAAATTATTCTTTCTTCCACGATAATGACAAAACATTAAAATAGGGAATGACGCAATTGGCTAATGCATTGGTCTGTCAAGGTCAGTGACACACAAGGGTCTGTGACGCTCTTCCAAATGGCCCCACATTCACTGTGCTGGCATAAATACTGCAGCAGGGGCCAGGGGATACAGAAGCCCGTCACCCAGCACATCTTCCCTGCTCCTTGAGCCCGAATTTGGAGCCACCCCTACGGCAGAATGACACGCCTGCAGGTAAGAAGGGCTGTGCCTCGCTGCAGCATCGCTAATATTTGTTTGTGAGTCTGTTCTTTGGTGTCCATAATCTGGCTGGATAGCCATTACACTTAAGCAAGAACTGTATAGCCCAACAAGGATGTTTGAATCAAAGACTAAACCGTGAAGAATCTCAGCCTTATTGGAGTAGATACCTCATTGCTAAACCTTTTTCAAATTAATGATATGTGCAACACCTCTTACCGGACATCTGATGCTAGAATCATAAATCTCTGCATTTCTTTATCACTGTTATCACATAAAATTGAAGTTCTGAAATCCAACAAATTGTGCTTCTAGACAAATCTAGATTTACTAGATTTAACCACCAGCCTACTTTAGTTCACTTATCCATACACCAAGAGCACAAACGTATTGTTTTCGGTTATAGTTAATTTCACTAATCCGTTCATTTTCCATAACCTATCTAGAAGGGTAATGTGGAGAGTTTACACCATATTCCAGGAAACACAGGGTACAAGGCATGGTACACTATGGGGGCCAGTCCATCATACAGCAAACACTCCCAGAATACCCAGTCATCTAACCCCACCAGATACACATGCAGACACACACGTAGAACCCCAGGCAAGATTCAAGCATCCAGGCTAACCACTTATACCTCCATGCCATCTTCATTTCATAAATTAGGGTTTGGTTTCATTTACTTTAAATTGCCATGATCAGTTTTAACTTAAACTCTTTCAGCTTGCACATCTGTGCTGCCTTGTCTTGTGGGGACTCACTGCCAGTCGAGGTAACCCACTGACCAGTCAGTGTGTGGACGAGTCATTCTGCCTGGAAAGCCTGGAGGAGCTACACTTACCACACATTACCATGGCCAATAGCATCAATGAGAGGAGCATCGCACCCTGGACGTATGTGTGAGTGCACATCAGGGTCATACTATTATGCAAATTTGCAATACAAAGAAGTCTGTGTTTTGATACAATGCCTTGTACAGTATTATTAATCTTTAAAAGAAAGGTTTCTTCTGTCCTGGGGGTGTATAAATATAAAAAGCAAAAATGTCATTCTTTTGGTACATATCCATCCACCCATTTTTAAATATTAAATGTTCAGTAATTTCAAATATATCAGCATGGGATGTCTAAAAAAACAGTCCAATTGACAATGAATGTGAAGGTCAACAACAACCTGTTTTGTTCATTAAAGTTTTAGTCTCAGCATTTAGAGCTGTGGCGAAACACAGATTGACATTACTAGAATTTACTGTTTACTGGTGAAAATGTCTTAGAAGATTCAGTTGTATTGATCTGAACAATTTCTTTAATTTGCTCTCTGCTTTTCAGAGAAAGAATTGATTTACACAGAGTGCCTGCAATCATCCATGAAGCCAAGTGTCTCACAAGCCATTCCTGCACTGGTGTGGAAGGCTACTCCAGCTTAGAAACCATACCCATCTCCATAAAAATGCCTGTACTGAAAAAAAACAGAAAATGCCCTTTCTTTTCCCTCGAGTTTGAAACCGTTAGTATAGCCTGTCTATGTGCTACCTCCAGGCAGTCCTAATCTTGTTACATAACTCAGAACATAGTGAACTATTATTTACAGTTGTTTTAAAAGTACCGTGGATACCACAATAAAGAGCATTTTATGACACGCTCCGTGTGTTTCATTAGTAACCAGTGTTACACACATGCTTTTAGAAACAAACAAATAAGATAAAATAAACAAATTAAAATACTGATAAAAAATGACAAATAGAAAAACGAAATATTACAAACAGTTCATGACATACAACTAACGAGTACAAATAAATTCGTTAAGAAGGTTATCGGGGTATCAGAAATACTTTCAATATAAACAAAGCAAACTGTTTGACACCTCCGGCACCTGTCCGGTCCAGAACATCTAAGATCTGATCCCCCCCCCCCCTTTCAAACTTTCGTTTCGCGTTTGTTAACAGACATCTAGGATGACACTCGTACAATCCCATCAAGTGTAACAGCAAATATGCATGTACAAACCTTAAGCCGTTCTGCTAATAATTAAATATTCAATGTGAGGCTAACAGCCTAACATACCGTCCATTTTCTGATACGTAAATAAATCCCATTTCTTCGGTGGACTTCAGGAAAACCTACCTTTAGACAAAATTTTTGCGATCGACTGTGCCAACGACGGTTTCTCTGCCACCATAATAACCGTCTTCATCGTGGCGAGACGACAGAGAAAAGAGGCAGGGAAAAACTATGGATAACCGTCTTTATAATGCGAACTCTCTCCCGGCAACGACCAGATCTCCAAAACGTAATTAATGCATTGCTAATATCTATAATGCATATCAAATTGAAATTAACAGATATGTTTATATAAAATAAGTACTAATGCGTCAATTTTTCCTTTAGATAGAATGAATTCAATTGAACATTGAGTGCAACGAATAAAATTCATAACTAGGTACAGGACGACGCCATGACAGTCTGACGTCATGACACTTCCGGTGAGTGCCGGAAAGAACGTTCCACGTGTGCCGCTGCACTGTAATGGTCGACGACGTGTACTCTGTGTTGAAATTACGCTCCTTAATGTTATGCTAAATCCATTTGGACGTACTCATTTTAGATATTATTGTCTGTAGTGTTAATTCACAACTTTCCATTAGAACTCAAAAAATGAATATAATATTGAACTAATTGTTTCGATGGTGATTAACAGTTTATTTCAGTGATAGTACGAAAACATCTCTGACATCTTACAGATACAGTAATATGTGCATTTATGCTTTGTGCATTTTTCTTGTGTAACCGGAAAATTAAACATAACGTTCAAAATGTTTGATTCACTAGTTTGTGGGAGGCTCGTTTAACACCCAGTACCTGTACTCGATCATTCTACACCTGCTGTTTTTCTGCATGTTGGTAAGAGCTAGGTTTTCATCAGCAATTCACTTCTTTTTTAAAAATTTTTTTTAAAAAATCAGATTGATCAGAGAAGTCTGTAGTTCTTCGAGATTGTATGTATCCCACACATCTTTTGAATGGTTGATCGATCTTTTCATAACCATTTGATATGCTACTCACTTGAAAATAACCACTTCCCGGTAATACTAGTAACAATGCCAATGATAAATGTGATTATCGGTACCAAAACGTATGGCCTCTTCAGCTTTTAAAAATGTTCTCCTTAATCTCACCAGGGGATCGCACTGACCTTTGCAAGGCACTAGTTCTACCGCATTAAAATAACGGGATCATCTGTAGAATGCGCTGGCCAAGTTAATCACATTAAGTTACGCGATGTGTCATCGTTTTGTGGTGTTTTTACTTCTTGTTAAAACATGTGTAGCTTCCTTATTTATTAAAAATTATGTGAAATTTTTTGTCTGTCAGTATTTTTACACTGGAATGATATTTGTGCACATATGATTGTTTAAATTAATATTAGGCATTTGTGTATGTGGCTTACATTTATCTAAAAATCTATAATTTTCATTTTAATGTCATTTATATTTGCATTTTTTTACTCGAAAGTTGTTGCTGTTATTTTACGGGTTTTTTATTTATTTATTTAAAAAATTAAAACGATGTTATTTCACGTGTGCCTCCCTGAGAGGGAGGCTACATCAAAATACTAGTACTTTCGGATAAATAATTATTGTTGCTTTCAAACCCTACATAGGTTACTGCCAAATTCATGTACGACAGTTTTGTCGTCACGTCGTCCTGGTAAGAATTTTACCTGCTTGAATGTCAGCTAAATTATGTTTCTATACAGCTCACCTGTTATTTAAAGTTAAACATAAAAACCTCCACAAGATGACAAAGCAGCGTCTATTAAATGTGGTGAATAAAAGCATAGAAAGACTTTGAGTCAGCCAGAGAACTGATTACAAACCAGCATAAAATGTGGTCATAAACCTGTAATGTAGGGCGGCAGGGTGGTGAGTAACCTTGCAGTCATGATTTCTAAAGGCGTAGTTTTGTAGAAGGGCCTCATAACTGCTGTACAGTCACCCATGGTGCACAATCAAGTGATTTATGGGAATCACGCTAACTGTTTCCCACTTTCCAACGTGAAAGCAAAGTCATCTACCCGACATTTCCTGCTTTTGAATCTATGAGGCACCAGACTAAAATGTAAAACTTGAACTCAATAAGCGATTAATCTCTGTTTAATTTTTTTTATTGTCTTGTAAATCCATTGAAATATATACCTAAATAACTAGTCCTGCACGGACGTACGTGTTTAAAACTTATCTGTTCCCTTTTCTCAGGTAAATGTCAGTAATTTTTTTAAAGAACCACACAAATATTTACATCGTGATGTGTGGAAAATGCTTATTTGTTAAAACTGTTGAGGAGGGTTTGTTTTATTTCCAACATACTTTTGTGATAATGCATTTCCGATAAATTTCCGCTAGATGGGGAAGAGGATTAGGCTTAACTATTTACAGCAGCACGATCCGGCAGTACTAAACTTGGGTAGGTGATGCGTTTTCTCTTCGGTGAATCTGGTGTATTCCAGATACCCCACACCGTCAATTATTTTTCCATGTTATTTATTTATTATTTGTTTTTAATGTTATTTAAACGCGTGAACTGTCAGGCTACACGGGAAATTTGGTGATTCGAATATTTAAAAACATTTTGCGGTGAAGCAATAGGCCTATGGACTAATTATTCAGATAGTTATTCCGAATTTTATTAGATGCATTTGTAACTGAAGGGCAGTTAACGATATCAGGCTTTCTAAGTATAGCCTGTGCCATCATATAACGGTGCATGAGCTATTTGGTCATTTGTTTCGGTTACTGTTTCATATAAAATCATTGTATTGGATGTGGTTATCATCCATTTATTTGCATTGAAGCTTCTGATTTCCTGTTCCTTTTTTGTTAGTCTTTCCTAGGGTAGAAAAGCTGAAAAGGTCGTGAGGCCGGGAAGGGAGAGGGAGGTGGTGCTGTTTACCGTGACCAGACGCAATCGAAACCAATACATTTTAACGTAATCTGTTAAATTCAACCGACTGACAAAAACACTTTGTTTATATACAAAAAATATACAAGAGCCACTTAACAGTAAACCCGTTGCATATACAACGTATACATCTGTTTTATTAATAACAGTGAATTCAGGGTTTATTGTTTGTTTGGGTCCCTTTAATCAAGCTTTGGTTTATGAAAATACACATTTTCTGGATATTAGCGCTAAGCAATCGCTTGATATCCCAACTACTCTAGATGGGTGTATTCCAAACTAAACATACTTAATATTTGATATTAAATTGTTTATCACCTTCAATTGCATACATCTTATCAAAGTGCTAACATATCTATTAATGTGAGAGATATGGGGAAAAGAAGGTAACTAAACGGACTTCCTGATTTAATCCATTCTCTATCGCACCTGGAAAAAAAATTAAAAAGAAATTTTAATAAAAATAATTGATTTTACCTGAATTCAGTTGTAAAAATCCCAACAGGGAATTGGTATTTTATACCATGTATTTAACATGACTGCTTTTCTGGTACATTTACCACTTTCAAACAAGCTTCATGCAGAACAATTATTTGCATTAATGCACCACACCACAAAAATAACATTCTCAAGAGAAGCATAATCCTAGCAATTGCAGCATTTGCATAGTTCTGAGCTGGGAGATGTGTCCATGCCACAGTCATTGAGTTTTTTTTTTGTGGGGGAGTGACATATGTCCCCTTCAAAGTTCACCTCTGTTGCACGTGGGTCAGTAACGCTTACTGAGCCTAAAGAGTATTTGTACCCTCTGTCTTATTTATTCATAACCTTGCTGCACTGTTAGCTGAACTTTGTGCTGAAATGAATGATTGCCCATATTTGGAGTTTGACAGCCTAGTTCTTTATGTGGGGGGCAGGTAGAAGACATTTTCTCTTCTAGTGATGGTATGGGGCAGTATTCATGCTGTAAAAGCAGCCGTCATTAGCTGTAGCTGACTGACCTGATTGCACAAACGGGTGAGCAAATTGTGGGCAGATTTGGTTCCCACTTTGAGAATGCTTATGATGCTGCCAAATTGATGCAACAATGCTTAATCTGAATCGGTAAACTTCTATCATCACGGAGGAAATTGTTCATAATTAAGACTGCACTGTAAACAACCACACAAAAGACAAAAATAGACAGTACACAGTACCACATATATTTCTCTTTAAAAATAAGTATAGCATATAGAAATGGAAATAAATGGATAGTGAATATGATGATACAGAAATATTGCACTAGAAAGGTAAATAAAAACAAACAAATAAATCGAGAGGTACTGCAAGGTTGTGCCTCAGGAGAGCAGGCAAGTCATCAGCAGCAGTTAGCTGAGCAGTCTGGTCATGGCCGGCAGACCATCAGGCACGTGTTTGCTGACGATCATCAGCTTACCAGCCTCTTCACAGTTACCCCATGTGTCATTTAAAATAGTGTCGTTGTTCTTAATGGCTCAAGGAGGAGAGACAGAGAAAAAGGTTATGACGGAAAATGAGCTAGATGAGGAGCTAGATCACATAAAGAATGAAAGGTGGTGAGATCTTTCTGGATGCCCAACAGGCAGAAGATTGCAGGCTCCTTGGAACCATTCAGAAAAACTCATCAGATTGTCTGTTTGCTTTTCTGTCCCTTAGTCTGGAAGTCAGCTAACCAGTATGATTCACTGAAAGTTTGGTATTACTGAGTCAACTTTAAATGCATGGCATCTTCAACTATACTTTCAAAGTATATTTACATTGTGACGTGTAAAGTTACCCAAACTAACACAATTAAGCTCAGTCAATTAAATTTTGTTAAGTCATCGTGTTAAAAATGTAAGCCTTGTTGATATAGATAACAAACAATATTTAGAGGATAGAAAAACAGGTCGAAATAAGTTGCTTTTAATTTACATATGTTCTAATGTTAAATTGTGTTTTTTTTCTGATCAATACATACAGTTACTACCCAGACAATAGCTTAAAACATTTGCTTTTGCACAGTACTGTATATGAATACTTCTGGTCTGAATGATACACCTGTTTTGCAGCATGTATGTATAACACAACAATTTGGGAATATCATAAATTTTTTCAAATTGCGATAAGTTCAGAATCCAGGCTCAGTCCTTTAAGAAGAATTTTTATGTATTAAAGATGGAAAACATGCAGAAGGAATCAAATGAGACTGTAACAAAACCATAAAATACATCCATACAGCAAAATTCTTCTTCATCTTATCCAATTATGCAGTATATCACAATTCTGCAATAAAACACAGGTAGTTGGAAATCTGAGTGACAAATGAAACACTAGCTACAGTGGGGGGGTTCCCTTACTCCTTATTCACCAATCCTCACTACAAGCTCACCATCCCTCACCCCAGATTATTCTGGCTTCAGTTTTGGCTAGAAGAGAGGAATCCATACTGCACATCACATTTGCAGAATCTGCATGAGATGCTGTAGAAGCTTTCAGCAGCTTTGCTCCATCACGGGAGCCCATTCAGCTGATATGGGAATAGCTAACCCTGTGTAGCGTGAAAACTGCTGGGTCAAAGATATTTAAATGGATGGTGGCGTGAATGGAGTCCAGAGTACACAAGGCAGACAATGACAGCTAGAAATGCTGAGTTACTTTTTTAGGACTTTACAAGAGTCTGAGGAGAAAATCACAGGCTCAGTTCAGGGCTTAAAGAGAGAACATTCATGATGACTCTGAACATCCATGATCCTCTGAACATCCATGATCCTCTGAACATCCATGATCCTCTAAACATCCATGATCATCTGAACAAATCACAGGCTCAGTTCAGGGTTTAAAGAGAGAACATTCATGATCATCTGAGAAACTACATACCCAATTGTAACAAAAGAGAAATTCACACAAGTTTCTTTTTTGAATAGTTTGTTTATTCTGAATATGTTTCAGTGATTATGCATTGGTTATCAATATTTACCTCTAAAATATTTTATTAAAGTAGTAACATATAAGACTTCAAGATTCACCTTAGTGAAATTCTTAGCTCTATAATACGGAGATTAAATCTCGTTACTGCTCTAATTCTCTAGCCATTTTCTCCATGTGCAAATCTACTAATGTAATGATGGAAGAATATCGAGCTGAAATGGAAAAGTATAGCATATTAAAAAGTAAATCTGCTAAACATTTATATAAAATTGTACATAATAAAATAATTCTGTATTAAGTGTTATTTCTGTTTGAGGAGATATTAACTTTTGAAAGTCTGTGTGGAAATGGTGTTTGGCACTAATTGAATAATATATCACGTTATCTGTCATAACTATCTCACATTGGTGTTATGTAACCCACAGGATCGTCAAATGCCAGCGATTCTGACTTATTAAAAGGCACCCAACCTTTATACCAGCATTTTCCATGAATGACTCAGCTTTTAATCGTATAGGGTTGTTGATGTATGCATCTGCAACCTACAGCTGAAGGTATTTATTTTGTTTTACAATGACAGTTTCAGTCGAAATATTAGAGGAATGTAATAGTCATTCAGCAGGTGAAAAAAAGCATAAAAATGGTGAGTGGCTGGAGAGGAAAGATTTGACAGTACAACAGGTGGGCAAACAAGTAACGTATGAAGAGCAGCAGCTCAGTGCCAATACTGAAAGAGGTAAGAGGTCTGTCAGAAAGGAGAGCAATGAGGGATTCTGGGAGACCCTGACAGGGTGGGGGAGGCTTACACAGTATGATTGGGTAGGAAATGCTCATTAATTCTGTCTTTCCCAAAGATTTACATGCCCTCATTTCCATTAATCAGTGACAGATTTCAGGGACAACATTAAAGGTGAGATTAATTGATGCAAAACACTTAAGTGTTTGAGTCATTCATTTAAGTCCTTTAGTTTGTTTATGGATTCACAAATCTTAATAAATTTTCATTTAATATGTTTAGCCAAGGAATAATTGTTTTAGCATTATGGAAGTCAATCCTCCTTTTTATTTTCTACACATGATTAATGGTCTGTTCTCAAGTAAAAGCATGGAAAAGTTAAATTTAGGGATAAAAATGTATCTGCAAATTACTGTTCCTGCTACAAAATTATTAGGAGTTTAAGTTTTTTTTTAACTGCTTTGTTAATAAAATGGGTTCACACAACAAAAACAACAACAACAATAATAATAATAATAATAATAAATGAAGAAGTAGAAGAAAAAGGACAAATGCAAAAACAAAAAGATCTTGTTTATTTTGGAGTGTTTTCATACCTGATGTTAATGGCTATTTTGAGAATATACATCACAGAGTGTTTTCACACACACACACATGCACGCATGCAGACACACACACCCCACTCCCAATGAGAGGCTGTCTGTCGTGGGCTGCCACATTTCCACATCTCGCTCTGATGCAGGGAGTCTCCTTCCCACTTCCATGAGATCGTGGTGTAAACATTTGCTCTGGACCCAAAACCTCAGAAGAGTGACACAGATAAGGGGAAAGCAGCATAGTCCCAATCCCAGGGAGATAAAAGGCGATGGACGGGGTTTGGGGGGGGGGGGGGGCTTTGGGGAGAGGTCGGCAGTGGGGGTGGGACAGGGGTCAGTGCCATCACAAGATGTAAAGAATGTGAGAGGATGCCTCCTCCCCCCACAGGCTACATTCTGGGGGGCTGTGAGCTCTTCTTCACAGCCACACAGCAGGAATGCAGGGTAACACTGTGCTGGCACAGCAGCCGCCGGCCGGGGCTCCCATCCCACCAGGGCCACAAGGATTCTAGCACATATCTGTGAGAGAAAGGGAGTGCAGCTGAGAAGGAGCCGCCGCCTTTGATGGCTCCATCACCCTCCCAACCTCTAACAAGTCCTGCACCCAGTGCAAACTGGAAAATCGCCAACTGACCCTGAGTGGGACACTAGCCCAGAAGCTGGAAGGCTAAATCCTTCTAAAGCATCGTCCACCGGCTGGCCAATGGTGCTCCAATGAGAGGTCCATCAGAGATGCCCATGTTCATGTTGGAAGCCCAACAGAAGCTCATCGGAAGAACGTGACCAAGCTCATTCAGCTCGCCCTGCTCCACCCCCCACTCCCCACCCCCCTGCCTGAATCAGCTTCAGCCCTGTCTCCCATTATCTCTGATGTGCAGGGGTCTCTCAGGCACCCCCCCCCCCCCCCCCCGGGCTCTTATTCACTCCCTCCTTCAATCTCCAACCTGGAATTCCAGGATTGTTTGAACAAGGCTGACTTGCCAAGGAAATGCGTTTGCCTGTGGCCCATTGCCCTTTGACCCCAAGCATATTAGGCACGCAGACAGTGGAGAAAAAAGCAGGAATTCCTCTGAAGTTGAATTTGTATACTTACACACTCAATAGAGGACCCAAGAGAAGGGCAAGACTGGGAATACAGGACACACACACACACATTTAAATAAACAGTATTTGTTTTCCTGGATTTTTGTTTTACTGATTAAAACACCAGATACAACAGATACAGAATCACCCAGGGGTGTAGGGGTCTTGCACAAGAAACGTGGCAGTTCAGCTGAAGGTGAAAATGCTGATTACAATGCAGCAAAGTGGCAGTGATTCAGCACCTAGATTTTGCATATTAGAGAATGGCCATCATTGCTTGGGAGCTGTAATTTTCACAATACTAGTTTTCACAGAAAAATATATATAATTACACTGCACTTCTCTAATTTGCGGTCAAATTTGAAATTGTCTGTGCCCTTTGTGTTTTCTATTTTGTCGCATTTTATTACACCTAAATCTAGATTAAAATTTTATTTTATACAATATTACAGAATTATGTATGCTTTTATTGTTAAAACATGTTTTCACTTTCTAGATTTGTCACAGAAATGTACCCAAACGCTCCATTATGAAAGTGAATTTAGTGAGCATCATTTAATTTTGAAGTCTTGAAACTGCAATGTAAACCTGAGAAAGTCTTTTAAAATTGGTTTTCTTATAGTTTTGGATAAAGTTGCAGTAGAGCCTCTATAGATTTGGTGCAGTTAATGTTATGATAATTCTATGCACCTACAACAGCTCTGGCTGTTGAAAGACAGACACATCCTCCTCTGGTGCTATAAATAAGCTTTGAGGCACAAAAATCCATTTTCATGTTTTAAAGTTGAAAGATAACAGAGTTTTATTATAGGATTGAAATTTAATATTTAAATCTATTTTACTTCCAGAAAATATATTTCTGGAATTACCACATATCAAATTATTACTGAATATTATACTGAAACATAAAACATTTTACTTATTCTGTAGATGAAAATTACTATAATAAAGGATTTGAAAAAAAAATTAAAATTCTAATTACACATGTTTGCATATGACAGATTGAAAATAGTTAATATAATTGGTCTTTTGAAATTGTTATTATTCAGCAAATATCAGCTATAGTATTTTTATGTAACTAATATTTGAATAATTAATGTTTGTAAATGTTCTTTATGCATATAGCTTTTTATTTCTAACAAACATATTTAAAATATTTAGTCTATATCAATACATCCTCGTTTTCTATATTTATATTCTATATATATATATTTCTGGGTATTTTATGCATATAACAAATGTCGTATTGTTACATAGGCTATGCTGTTTTGTTTACACTGTAAACAATTTACAAAAAGATTTTTTTCTTGCTATTTGCTGCACACTTAGGCCTATTTAAAACAACATTTATTAACTCCACATATTTTTGAATAATTATTACTCCGGATTAGCATGGGTTTTATTATTTCATAGAACACTTAAATAGGGATTGAAATGTTTTCTTATACTGAGTTTGTAATGATGTAATTTACTGTTTTTAAATATTGTAAATATCTAGTTGACGAAAATAATTATGAATTGAATAAGGTACCGTGTAACTGCGTTTTGCAAAACTGCTACACACGAATTATCTTTCGCCACGTGAAACATAAAAAGGACCATGAAATAAAGAAACTCTTTTAATATCATTTCAACCCAATTCATAGACATGGTAAATACAGAACGTTCGCAAGAAAACAGCTGCATTTAATGTTGTCACAAAAGACGGGCTACCAGTTATTTGACTCCAAATGAAGAATAAGAACTCGAACTTAAACGATGATTTCTGTAACTTTCTGTGAACCATAAGATCACATGCAACGTGGCAGCGTGGTACAGGAAACTACTTTGGCGACAGGAGGAACTAGTTTTTAAACCTTTATACCAAGTAAGCCAAAGCGTTGTCATTAAAACTACTTCAAAGGTAAACATTTTGTCTCGATTATCTCTCTATAAATATCTAAATACTATGATACAACGGGACTAATTACAAATGCATACTTTGAAAACTCTTATTTTGGCACGTTGCGGGAAAAAAATAATACGTTTAAATAAAGATCACATTAGGCGAACTGGAAGTAACTTCCTAAAGTCATTAAGAAGGAAGAGGTTGACATCCAGGGAAGGTGGAGGCGGACACGCCTCTCGCGGCTTCATCCACGCCTCTTTCCCGCTCCGAGTCCTCTGCTTTTTTTTGTCTTTACAGCAAGTTGACAAGACATTTTTTGGCTATTTAACCAAGAGTTACAAAATATCCTTTCTGTTCTTTTTTGAGCTAATGTGAGACTGGTATGAATAGTGTTTCAGCGCTCCTTATTCTAAAAACTTTCTTTACATAGATGTATGGAACATGGAAATTTAAAATATTGCAAAATATTTGAATTGTCTAACATGGAAAAGGGTCCAGAACTTATGTACCCTCGCCTTGGCCCCAGTTTCAGTATATTTTCAGAGACTGATTAGAAACTATCTACTCTCTAACCTCTGTTAGTTAATGTATAAGTGTAAATAAACTTTGAAGATAGAAAAAGGCTTTCTTACTAGGCTGCCAAAGGCAATCTTAGCTATATTCAAGTTTATATTTAAAACACATCCTTTCTGTCAGGAGAATCACTGATTTAACAAATTAATTTTGTATATTTTAACTAATGCAGTAAATCAAGTTATATTCTGTTATTTTGAAACATAACCATCATCATGTTATAAATTTTAAATGCATCATCTTTTTTGAGGATAATGTGGCGATCCCTCCCAAACATGCTATTACTTTTGAATTATTAACTATGATTGTTTTCTTTCTTTGGTTATAAAACAGGGTTGTGGATTTGTTGCATGCACACTGAGGCGTGTGGCTGTTCTGTACAAGTCCACCTCGCTGTGAGCTGGGCTGCCTGCGCTGCTCTTACCTCTGGGGTCGGGAGGTGAGCAGGTGGGGGCGTGATCTGGATGTCAGGTATGCACAGCAGGCT
Source organism: Paramormyrops kingsleyae (assembly GCF_048594095.1). Taxonomy (NCBI): domain Eukaryota; kingdom Metazoa; phylum Chordata; class Actinopteri; order Osteoglossiformes; family Mormyridae; genus Paramormyrops; species Paramormyrops kingsleyae. The sequence goes on from NC_132798.1 coordinate 40,520,429, forward strand.
GGCCCTGCCGCTCACACGTGAGCCTCTGTCTCTGCCTGCGTCTGGCGCCACACTGCCCAGGGAAACCTGAGAGCTTCTGCGCGCCTCCTGAACCGTGACATCTGGGGAATTCTGGGGATGCTGACCCCCAGGGTCAGAGGTCATGCAGGGGTCCAACTGTTTCCTCTTTTAGTACCAATAGAGACCTTTGGGATGGAGAAATATGTTGCCGTTTAAGGGAAATAGTCCACAGACTAGGCAGTTATAATAAATTCTACTATTTATGTTTCCATTTCCAGTCCCTTCAAATGAAAGAGGAGAAGTGTTTTAAAATAACAGGGCACCACTCAGAGCAGGAGAATTATATTGTCTCCTGTTTTACATAGCTGTTGTGTTTGTGTGGATCTACATGAGGCTCTTTGTGTGTGGCTGCCTGTGTTAATGAGCATGCGGATCTACATCAGTGAGTCAGAAGATGGAGCTTTTTGTTGGGATGGGGGGAGAGAGCGATGCCCACAGCAGAACTGCAAAACACATGTGTGCAGATGAAGTGGTGTGTGTGAAGTTTGCCATGTTAGAGTGCATCAAGGTCATAGTCATGCTAACAAGTGTTAAATGCAAGCAATAGCCAATGAAAATGTATCACCTTAAATCAGCATCTCTTATTTATTTATTCCACTCAGATTCACCTAAATAAAAGTTTTACTTGTCTTTTGTTAAATAACAATTTTGATTGACTGAATGCTTCTTGGTTAAATGTTTACGAACAGAAAAACATGCAGATGTTAAGATCAGCTTCTGTGAAAAAATATTATTTTACTTGTTTATGGGCTGATCATGTGAAACAAAACAAAAACTATCATTATCATTGTCTTAGGAAGTGCCTGTAGCAGACAAAGGAGAACCTTTACATGTGCAGACATTACATTACATTACAGAATGCAGGTTAAAATGTTCCAGAACCCTCACACTGGGGGGAGCAACTGTGCAGAAACACCTGCGCGAACTCAGTGGGGAAACTCTTCTCCCGTTTATTCCATTGGTTAGATAAATAGAAACATCACTTATGTATTAAATCTCTTATCCTCTTTTATGTTTAATTGCTTTTTGTTTCTAAACAAATGAGCTGCCTCTTTAAGTTATTTAAAGAAGCACTGAATATTTGCAAAGAAATCCCTGCTAATGTTATACTTAGAGATGTTTTGCATTTTATAATGCTCATTGGTTCCAATAAGGGCTTAAATGTGGACAGTATGTTGTCTGAATTTCTTTAAATGGTCATGCATTGTAACTAGAAAGGTACTGTAGAGTCACCAGAGTGCAACTGTATTAACTGATGATCTGATGGTGAAAGTTTAGCTATGGACAATAGACAACTTTAAACAGAAAAACAATGTAACAATGGTGAAAATAAGATGAACATATTTTGCAATGGAAACTTTTGGCTCAGTTCTGGAAAAAAAATGCTTTATAGATTGTTGAAGAATAAAATCCTGGGTTCGTCATGTTATGGATTGGTAATAACTGTATCTTAAATGGCTTACATTACATGTGTCAATTCACATGTAACATGGGATAGAAAGAATTTTTTTATAACCTATTAAGAAATCATACAACTAATTTTGCGTAAAAACTCTGGTATATTGCACACCTAAAATTTTAATGGTTATGCAAATAAAAATTCTCTCTGGCCAATTCACGTGCTGTTTAGGTTCACTTAGCCAAATTGTAACTAAAGTAAGTATTGTACTGCTGAGAGTAATATTGTAGGTAGAGAGAAAGTGGCTGACAGCAGGTTCAGATTGTGCCACAACAGGTGGGTCTTGTGCATTTTCTGATAAATCGATATCGCAAGACTAGCAAGTCTTATTTATCTTAATTTATAAACAGCTGTTATCTTACTTGATGCAGTATCTCACTTCAGAGCCATTAAACGTTAAATATACAAACTGAGTTCCACTCCACTCAGTAGGAAGTGCCACTCTGAGATGCGTTTAATTAAACCAGTCAAAGGTATATTCAATGTCTGTCTGATTTGTAATCTACTTGGTAACAAAGCACAGTAAGTACTTCTCATTGTTTTTCATGTACAACAGGATAGGGCCACTTTCAAATGCCTATATACTACATGTGCCGCTGCATTCAGTTAATCATTCTTAAAACTTGGATCTTTCTTCATTCTTGATGATTTGGGGTATGCATGCCCATGAATAGGCAGGGTTTGTTCCATTTCCCATTCAGATCATCACAGATGATAGATTATGTTGATGCCACTGTTTCTGAATGATAACTAAAGAAGCGTGTAAACATCTCCCGGGCTGTCTAAATATTTAGCTTAAATTACAGAGAGCAAAACTAAAGCTTTGCTTAGATTTCTCTGTTATTTGCTCACCTCGGTAACACAGATAATAGCAGTCATAATATTTCCCACAAACTAAAAAAAGATTAGATGAGTCATGATTGGTGTTACTGAAAGCCATCTTAATGTCACTGGAAGGGATGGGGAAGATAGTGGGTCATTCCTTATTGTTTAAATTAGGTCAATTAGAGAAATCTTACCTGAATTTTGGAAATGGCCTCCAGGAAACACTGCTTTTATCAGCAGCCTCCACAGGTTTGCTGTGCTCCGTTTTAGGTTCATTCTGTTAATAGCCCTCACATGGCAAAGGGACATCTCCTATATTATTTCCCTTGCAGCTTTTGAAATAACGTCACAAACTGCCTCTTTCAGAAAAGTAAAAATTAAATTGTAATAGATTTCTAAAACAAAACACCAGGGATTATTTTCCGTACTTTGCTTAAATCATCTGAGATCAGATGCCTCATCCTGGATGAGTTAATGCCAGTGAGACCCATCCGGGATAAGTCGGTTTTTCAAACGCAGCTGTGTAGTAGATTAGTCTAGCTGGATCAATTCATCCGAGATGATTGTGCGCGCCCGCACTGCTTGAAAAGCCCATATATATCGAGTCTAGAAAACTTGATCAGCAATTAAGTCTTTGATAGGCTGCAACAAAATGACGAGAGGGAGGGCGCACCTTTTCACACAAGCGGAGCAGGACCTCGTATTAGAAGGATATAAAGAATTTCAAGAACTAATATGCACGAGGGGTAACACGGCAAAAGCAGCCCAAACCAGAAAAGACAGCTGGCAGACAGTGGCCGACAAATTAAACGCGGAAGTAGTGTTCATTGTACTTACTGAATGCAGCGTTTCATTTCCTATGTGTCAGATTAATTATTATTTAATATAGTAAAATCCAGTTATAACGGACTTCAAGGGACCTGGCAAAACAGTCCGTTATATCCAAAGTCCGTTATGTCCAGAGTTGCTGTATGCCCAGAACACAACTACAGGACACCATTTACTCATGCCACACCCAAGGAGACACACTTGTGGTATAAATTATTATATTGTACATGTAGTAATCCAACTTTACCTGACTAGATGCGTGACTATTAATAATCCCGACTACGTACGTATCTACGCTGGATATCACCGGCACGCCACGCGCCTTGTAGACGGAGCCTGCATACCCGTTACAGCCGAACAAAACTACAGTTAAAAGCGGCCCTGGGGACCAAATTGTTTGTCCGTCATAAGCGAAATTCTGTTACATGCGAGTCCACTATAACGGGATTTTACTGTATGTCATAATTCCAGATCAAACATAAGCACAATGAGAACATGGGAACAGGTTAAAGTGAAATACAAGAATGAACTTCAAACTGGTAAATATTGGTATATAACTGTTTAAAGATTTGTTGACATAAAAAATTATATATATATATATATATATATATATATACACACACACACACACACACACACACACACCCTTAAATATACGTATAGGCCTATACATATACTTCGCCTAGTTTGACTGAATGTAAGGTGCTAATAAATCTTTGAGGTACAATATTCCCCCTCGGCTAAAGCGGTATCTTTCGAAAAGAATTTCCTCCGGGAGCAATAAAGGATCTTGCCCATCCCGCAAAACTTTCTCTGTATGAAATTCTCTTCTGATAATTTCCGAACCGATATCAATTGGCGAGGCTATGGCTGATTGGATTTCAACGCACGGACACTGATTACTTGTGGGAGCTAATCCTTGTTTACACAGAACAAACCTGCTCCGAGCAGGTTTGAAGATTTGATTGTGCTGCTATGACAACACATCCAACAAGAGTTTCGAAAAACCGACAGATCCAAGATCATGCCAAATCGTCAACAGTTACATCCGGCTAAACGAGTAATCCACGTACGAAAAATACCTCCCAGGATTTTGGATTGAATATTATTGATTTTATCAGAATTCCACTATTAATAATAATAATTAATAATGCATTACTCTGGAAGTACTCTAGAGAACTGTGGCTTGTATGCCATTGTCACTTTTTGTCACTGTGCATTAATCTTGTAATTGATAACAGGATTTATATGAAATGGCTTGAATTTGAAGCAAATTACAAGAAGGCAATTATATTGTAAATCATCATCTTTGGGCATCACCCACACTTCCAGGGCAGAAATGTATGTGTGTCTGTGTTATGTGCAGATCCACCCTTCTATGTGTATGTATGTGTGAATGTGCATGTCCACATGGTTTCCCGTGAAAACACCCAGTGCGGGGGGGGGGGGGGGGGGGGGGTTGGGGCCTATATGCCACCCACCCGGTTGGAATGCCATGCATGCAATTAGTGGAGCTTGTAGCAAGGGCTGGGCTTTGAGGCCTGGGGGGCTGGGGGCCAGAAGGTGCTGGACATGGTCTGCAGTGAGCGCTGGGGGGAGGGGTGTGCAGGGCAGCTGGGGGAGGCTGCAGGGTGGGGGGATCATCATAACAAAAAGGAGAAACAGACCAGTAGTCATACATCTCCCCCTAAGAGCTAATCCAGGGAGCCTCCCCCTTCCAGTCATCAATACCCATCAATGGCCACTGGCCTCCAGTCAATAGCCCCCCTTTTGATGAAATAATAAAAGGGGGGGGGGGGATGAGCACAGAATGAGGGAGCACAGGAAACCTACAGCTCCATTTTGGATGGAGGGCAAATGGGACGGAACAGGATGCTTTAATTGTTCCACCATCCAACAAAACTTTCTGATGCACATGTATGAACATTAAGTGCACAGCAAGCCAGTCAGCCACTTCTGAACTGTAAGATGACAGCAATCACCTTAATAACAAACTTAATAGAGTATCACCCTCCTATGGGAAGTCAGCCTGTCAATCAGCAATGTTCTACAACTCTATGTTTGAAACTAAAGCATAAGCTTATATATATATATGTGTATATATTGTAGTATAGTATATATATATATATATATATATATATATATATATATATATATATATATATATATATACACACACACACACTACAATATAACGCTAAACAAACTTACACCCTGTGATTAAGTTGTAGGAATAAACTTTTCTTACCCCAAAAACATTCATATCAAATACTTTGTGGAGAACTTTTTTAATCTCTGAGTGATGAACATTCTATGAATTCGATAACCAAGGTCATGAATAACAAACTTAATAAAGACAAAAATATGGTAAAACATTGCAAGTTGCATGATACACAAGTATTATTTTTGCATTGTTAAGCAAATACATACACAGAATGTTCTGAACTATAACTTAATATGACTGAATGAACTTGTGCTTCTTATATTGTTAAAATACTTTTTTTTTTCTTTGAAAAGCTCTGAATCTAAATTATTTTAATGCTTTTATAATTTACACTTGAAATAGTCATTAAAGTTATACACTGCAAGCACCATATATCAAATATCTGGCCAACAAGTAAAATATTTTAAATATGCTTATTATTATTTAAAATACAAGAATTACACTAATTAAAATATCGCCATTGTTTTAATAGTTTCTTTATTGTACTCCCTTGCATGAATACTTTTAATGGATTAATTACACATGTAATGAACTTGTTTATTCAGCAAGTGTTTTACTTCTGCATATCATCCCACCCCAAAATGTCAAATAAACAAGACATGAAAACAAACAACAAAGTTTGTACAATATGCAATAAATTATACACACTCTCTAAAACAACACATACGATAAATTAATTAGCATATAATTATTTTTAAAATGTGTGAAGATGGGATAATAATCATTTTAAAAATGTAATAACTTCAGACTTCGTAACTTCACAGACACTAAAATATGTCTGGCTCGTGCTGTAAATTAGTTACTTGGGATAATACAATGTTTTTTTACCATTTCTTATGGTGATTAGCATTTTTTATTTTGAAATAACTCAGAAATAATAATGGGTGGAAAACATACATGTATAAACATATCATTTAATCTTTGAATCATAACTACTTGTTAAAGTAATTAATAATATTCAAGGGGGAGAATCAACGTTTCTCTTTTATTTATATATCTGTGTGTGTGTGTGCGTATGTATGCATACAATAAATACGAATTGTATTTATTTCTTTTTGGAAATGTATTAGGTATGTATTCATGTTTGTTTGGTATTATTTATGGCCTAGTGCTTATTATTTGTTGCTTATTTCAACCATGATGTTGAAATTGGAATGTAATTACATAAATTTATTTCTGAAATATATTCATTTTAGACACTATATTTTGGTTTGAATTAAGGCAGTAATAACAATGACAATTGTTAATACTTCAATATTAGGAAAAGTAATTATTACTGTAGATGATGATACAAAAAGAAGAAAAACATCCATTTATAGCATCATATACACATATTTCTATATAACATAGAGTGTAAATAAATTTTACATACAATTCATATTTATAATAGGTTTGAGATACTGTCATTTGACCAATAAAAACGTAGGATCTTGGGGATAAAATTCACGTGTACGGGCGGTGGGTGGAGACACAAACAGACTAGTGCGGTTTATTCTGGGCGATTTTTTTTATTCAACGAGCACTCCGCATATCGATTTCGATTGGTCCAGATGGAGACCTAGACGTGTCTCAGCCAATTGTGCTGATTTTGTTGAGACGTTTCTCCATTAAACTCAACCGAATGAAGGCTACTGGTTAAAGCAGGAACCTGAAGTCAAGAGGGTAGATGAAACTTTAACCAAGATGAGATTGAAGATAAAATAGTGAAAGGGTTTAGCTTGTTTTTTTTCGGTTCTCTTCTTTTTCCAGACACCGCGACAGTACCAATTTTCAAGGATCACGTGCCTAGGGCCTGCTTTTAAAATTCACGTGCGTATTTAGGACGCATATGTTGGCTTTTACATAGTAAACGAGTAATTTAAAAAGAGTTAAATTAGCGTGGTTAGTTAAAATGAGCAAATTAGCAGAGAGTCAGTCACATTCATGGGCGTCGCCGCTATTAAATCTGAGGGGGACGTGTCCCCCTCACATTTCATAATTATTCGTTTGGACCCCCCCCCCCCCCCCCAAACCCCATTTAACATAAAATATTAGTTTTATGACAGTGTGTCCACCCCACATTCAAAATGCTTCTGACGCCCCTGGTCACATTACATGGATAAAAAAATTAACCGTAGAAACTTTGTTAATATGTGATTAGTGACACAACTGATCTATATATTCTTCAAAGTGTGAAATATTGAAAAGGCGAAAACATTTACTAACATGAGTATCTTTAGTTCCTTATAACTCTGCAATTATATCAATTCAATGATTTGATACATTTCACATTCAGGTAACGACCTGTTGTAACAAATGGAGTTTTTGGAACTGTAAATATTGATTATAATGTGTTTTATTCAACAGTTATATATTTCTCTGTTGAATAACACAGACTATAATAGGCTTATATAAAACCGTATGAATTATTATCAAAGTTAAGAATATCATAATTTTGTTGGGTTTTCTGTCATGTTGAAATTCTTCAATTAAAAATATAAATACAAAACGGAGAGCGTTAGTACACCTTATTATCTTTGGTCTTAAAGATCGTGATTTGCTGTGTGTCTGAAACTGGACACAAGCTAAAAGTCAAAATGCTATACTTTTTAATAGAGTATTAAACATAATATTCTATACAATTCCCTGTACGCACCCCATTCATCCATGTTTTTAGCCTATATTTACTTATGTCCTGGGAATTCTGTGATCAACCATGTGTCTTCTGGCTAATCGCTGCTCTGATAATTCTCAGTTTAGCACTGTTTTGCGGGAACTTGCACGGCGATGAACCTGTACATTTTATCAATAAGAAGTATGAATGCATGCATAAAATACGAGCTTTACTGAAGTATATCTAAGATATTATGTTTAAATTATGTTGTTTTAACATTTTTTAAATGATGGGATAATTCATGTATTATTTACAATAAACACAACTATAGTTTAAATATATCTTGCCCATATTTGGTAAACTAGTGTGTTTACAAATTTAAGTCATGTTCTTTTTATGTAAGGACAATTAATTAAATTAATATAAACAGGGCGGAAACATGAGCTACCAGTTTCTCACGATGTGACTTTACATACGGTGTGCTACCCTACAAAATACTTTGTGTGATTGAATATAATTCTAAACGGAAAATAATCTTTTGTAGTCCCTACGGGCCTAAGCATTAGCCAGCTATTTGATCCCACCGAGTGCGGCAGATTTTAAGTAGGCCTATATATGACACTTGCATATGTTTGTCTTATATCTTAAAATGGATATAGTTTTCCATCCGTTATTGTGCTGGCCCACCTACTATTTCTCTACATCCTTCTTTATTCAGCCACATCTCCGCCTTCTCCCCTCACTATCCGCCCCCCAGCGCTCCTCACCCCGCCACACAAGCACACATACACAAACGTACGATCGTGTGCGTGACCGTCCGCCCGCCCTCAAACAACAGTTCCCTGTATATAAAAATGTTAATAATTTATAAAAGTCTCCATTGCAAGTCTTATAAATCAGCAGTGCGAGAGTCCAAATATACATTTATACGAATATTTTTTGTGAATGGCTGACTGAGGAGATGAGTACGTGAATTAAGAATGAATGAATGAATGAGTGGTCTGCGTTATGGCAGAAGTATCCCTCTCGAATCTTAGGATGCATTTAAATTCACGCCCTGCCTTACATCAAACGCGGTTTGCCGATTAACTGCACAATCAAGTTCCCGCAGAACAGGGGGAGAGAAGGGTAGCGAAAGGCGGGCTCTTTTCGCAGGACAATACCATTATTTAAGCTCCATTGGCCAGGAATGCCAGATTTCACAGCCCAGTGCTTTCCTCTAGGCATCGACCGGAGTGCTCCCAGAGAGTGGCTGACTTCGAACTCGGGTCTCCCAGCCCCACCCTTACTGCGAATCCAACCTATAGCTCACCTCCGCATTAATTTGTACGAAATGCTGTCATACCCAGAAGTGTGACATCAAGTATGTGTCATTCATATACCGCTAATATTAAGTATCTTTTACATAGGGTCATTTAATATACTTTACTTACAACTTTACGAAAACGCACTTGGACAACAATTAAGAAAACAAGAACGAATATGATGAAAATAATATGTTATGAATGAATATATTCATTCATAACGTAAGCAAAAATGCAATTTCAGTATGAAAGGGTCTTCATTTCGAATTTGATTTGATTAACAACCTACTAACAATCCCTTCAATAACAGAATGACTAGTTATCAACAACCAAATTTTCCCTTGACATTGCAACGATTATTTGCTAATTATATGGCATTAATCCTCAGCTGACTTCCCTTTTGAACCATATTGTGTCTGAAACTGAATAACACTTCACAATAATGCAAAATAAATCACTTTAAGAGCATAGGCTACTTAATGCAAGTGCGAGTGCTCAAACTTACGACCCAACACGTTTGGACTTCTTGATTTACCTCCTACGTGTGTGTGGGCTGACGGAACTATAGCAGTAGAAAGTCAACCTTGCGCCGAAAAGGCGGGTAATAAGAAATTTGTGAATGGGAGATTGTGTTTGTGTATTCATTGTTAAAATAAAAGTATACTATGACGCTCCTTGGTATGTGACCAATCCTGTTACTGATAAAATTGTTAAATATCCCATAGTTTAACCAATGGCAAATCAGAAAGCAAAGACTAGCGCAAGAAATAACCAATCGGCAAATGGTATGCAAATTCGGAATTTGCTTCAGCAAGAGCTGAATGTCAACTAGTCAAAGATGGAGTCTGGAAGCGAGAGGCCGTGAGGTTGGCAATGGAGGATTTGCAATTTTTATTTCTTGGTAAATTTAATATTAACGGCCAAACTGCATTCAAACAAGACGGAAGAAAAAAAATTACAAAGAGATCACAAATGAAGCTGGAATCTTTAAGAAGGCGTGTTTTCCATGTCGTACACCCAACTTTTTTCTTTTGCTTTTCTGTTTTTGGCTTACGGATTGTGTCTCCTTTGGCCAGGTACCATTCATGAAATCTGGGGTCCCTCTTTCTTTTTGTGAGTAGCATCCGGGTGATTGGGTGCAGATGGCGGGAGCAGTACGCGATTTGGGGTGGAGAGTAAAGTGTACAGGGGTCATTTGAAAGAATTGTCAATAGGGAGGTAATTGGCTAGAAAGGGGATTGCATTTTTTTCCCAACAGACTGATTTTCTGTGGACTGCAAATGGTACGTAAAGGAGTCCAGAAGAATGGGCACCCATGCTGTGATAGCATTGTCAATTGTTCGCTGAAAACATTTACGGTGTGCTTGATACTTTTTAACTTAGGCAGCTATTGGTAAGACTAGAGTATCAATAATTAAATTAAATTAAAACAATTCTTCCAGGCACCTATACCTAAGCTGTCTGTAAAACATGTGTACTGAAACCCTTGTGTATATAATGCATAATTTCACAGTCGTGCACTGAATTATTGAAGAGTTGAGGAACCGTGAGTGTTGGATAGGTTTGGTGTCAGAACGAAAGTGACAATATACTTATATGCTTGTTAGTGTGTGCACGCAAATGTGTGTGTCGTACAGATACAAGTATATCCCACAGTTTTAGACTCATACATGTGCACGTGCTTTTTCTCAGAAGTACCGTAAAGGCGACTTTAATTATTTAGAATGCTGTTTCTTTAAAAAGTTTTACATCTAAGCTTTTGTTATCTCATGTTATTATTTTTTAAGTACATGCAAGCAGCAGTCAAAATAGTCGTTATGGGGTAGTAGTTCTTTGCATGGTTAATGTACTTAAGAGTATAGCCTATCTATGCCATGTTATTTTTAATACTTAAAATCCGAAAATGTTGAAAGCAGACATTTTAGAGTACCTCGTTTTTGTTTTTGTTTTTTTTGTTTTTTTTACAATTGAAGCATGGGGGCAGATAATTTATCTGGATGGTTAAACCATGATGCTGCTGAGATACGCCAAGACGATTGTGTGGAAGCGAATGCATTAATGTAATATAACGCATCTTAAATGTTGATGTTTAAATGCTGTCTCTGGTCTTAGCCAGCTAGTGATTCTAACAGCTGCCAAACAGTGTGTGACAGAATAACAACCGTCGTTCAGCCTCCGCCCCCACCCAGTCTCGCGAACTGGGAACAGGGTTTTAGGTCGCCACTTTGGCAAAAAGGATACGAACAGTACCCATTAAATTAAACAAGTCTGATGTTACTTAATATTTGCTTGTCCACTCAATGTCCTGTTAGTTATTTTTAAACTAACGTGTTCCTGCATATTTTAAGATAAATACGAAAGAAAGATTATTTTAAAAAGCTATCGTTTTAATTGTTTCTTATATTACATTTCATTCGTTTTTAAAATCTCACCGTCTGCATTGGCGGCAGTTAAAAAGCATTTTAGAAAAGGATTCATTTTTAACCAGAATGCAGATGTCATTCCGAATTCTGAGTTAAGAATAAGATCAGCATTCATTGTTTTCATCTTCACGTTGCTGTTTTGGGGGTATCTTTCGGTGCTTTGAGATTATCGGAGCATTAGAATTTCCTAGTTTAAAAGTTAATAAAAAATTTACTTTTAAACTATAGGAGTTTTACTGGCATTTTCAATGGTGCATGCATCACTTGTTAAAGGAGCATTAATTTAAAGTACTGCTGCAGTTCGCTTTGTTTCGCCTACTTCCTTTCTTTTCAGGTGTTAAGTTACTGGTTAATTTTAGTTTCTTTTTAATTTTTAAAGACTTTAAATTCATGTTGATTGTTTATATAGATGCTAAGTAGAATTATATGCACGGAAATGTGCTATTTTAAATCTACTTTTGGTTTGTAAATAAGTTTATTCCAGTATATGCTATATGCTAAGTTTATTCCAGTAATGTATATTGATATTGAGAGTCAGTCTTAATTTTGTTGTCCAAAGCCCTTTTTCTGTTGTACTACTGGAAAATGAGAAGAGCAGTGCAATATTAAAAGGGCATTGGCTGACAGAACGACCCCCCCACACACACACACCTTCCATACATATATGTACGCGCACACACACACAAATACACTGTTCCATCAACTTCCTTTATATAACGTCTCCTATAAGATCCTTTAAGAAATTAAAACGTACCAAATGTAAACGTATTTAAACGTATTTAAGCCTACTTAACATATTATTATTATTATTAATATTATTATTATTATTATTATTATTACTACTACTACTACAAAACTGTTATTACAAAACAAAAGACCCTAGGAATTCATTAGTACTGTCATTATACGGGTAGCTTTGTAATGCGCGATCTTTGGGGAATACAATTCAAGTTTGCAGAACGCAGGTTAAATTTAAGCGACTACAGTCAATGAATGTATTTCTTTGCTCGTCTCAGTTAATTTGGATTAAAAAATATGACAGATGTTCCAATTTTCCTACGGAGCTTGAATTTGTATGAATATATTTGTAAGCTATTCTAAAGTTGATAAAAACAGTCTGTGGGGATTAAAGGTACATGTAGCCTACTATAAATGACATTGAAATTAAAATATTTGATCAATTATCAATATTCAAAATATCAAATACATACTGGCCCAAATATTAGCTGTAGCCCTGGGTACCCCATATAAAGAAATTTATCAAAGGTGTACACTGTTTGCTGTTTTGGAAATCCAGCACCAGATTGACTTTGATTGTGTTAAAGAGAGTCAGTGGTGGATTTCTGCATAAATATTACGTGCTACTATTTTCCCATTTTCTTGACATTTGTCTGTATCTGTGTAACTACAGAACCATGTTCCTCTCTCACCAATAACTGAGCTAAGGTCACTTGCTCTGACGATGTTGCACTACTGTTCCATCCATTCAAGCAGTGCAATAGTATTGTCATAGCACTAGGCCTTCGCCAGTACTGCCAAGACCGCTGCTTTTATGTTCATGCTCATGTTAGAGCCTGTAGTTACACTGACACATTTCAGGACCCGTTACTTTTCCAACAGTTCCTACCAAAACCATACATTTAAGGAGGTTACACTAATTACAGGTGTTCACGGTAGGTTAGGTGTGTTATTTAAAGTATTGCGCAAAATTTAAAAGTAAGGCATATTTCTAAATAATCACAATAGTGACCTACTACGTACAAAAGGAAGCCCTTTTCGTGTAAGGCGTTTCTATACGAAGGAACTTGAAGTTTCTCACAGCACGCAGAAAAGGGCCTCCAAGCCACGCCTCCGAAAAGGGAACATTTTGTTCACCAAGAACTTTAGAAGTCCTCTTCACTTGCTTAGAAAACCACGTGTGGGATTGAGTAACACTTGAACAATACTTTTAACTCACATATACTGTCTAAAATATGATTTGCAGACTTGATTGGCCTTTGGAATTGTCATTTTGTTATTTTCGCACAATAAACAAACCCCTGTTTACACTTATGTTAGGTAAATGTAACGATGTCAGCTGATCATAAATTTAAAGTTCAATATAGCTATATTTGTTAGCTAGCATTTCGCCAGTTGATAGTACAACAATTTGTTACTGTATAGGGAATTTAAAAAACGACTCAGGCGGATTTTTATGTAAAATCTATTGCCTATTTGACATCTACAGCGAGATTATTACTTATTTATTGGAAAACAAAGGTTCCATCCTACATCTGTGCTTCAAAATGTGTCCTAGACGTTGTTGTTGCGCAATCTGTTAATGCTGAAACCCAAACGCGCAATAACTATCTATAATAATTCCCAAAAATTAAAGACTCTCTTCCCTAATTTTATATGACGAATTGCGTACGTTCCATCACCTAGCAAAATTTAGAATTTGTGTATAATACTTAAAAAAACAGGATTTTGCAATGAAACTCTCTGTGAGATGGTTTGTTTCAGGTAAATTGGCTTTTCTCATATTCACCGTTCTGGTCAACATAATTGTCGTTCGACGTTTCGTTATTAGTTATTTACATCTTATAAAGAGTTTTCGCAATTTCTTATTTTTTAGGATAGCAAAACCTTGATACAGAATAACTGTTTCGAACAGAGAACAATGTGTCTGCACAGATACAGTGAACAGTACCCCATCGTTCACAGTTGAAATTTAAGTTATGGGGGGAATTCTGCAAATATGTCACATTTTGAAACATAATACATAATACAGCGGCAGAAAGTGAGTGTTAAAAGAAATTACGTTGTGTGGGAGGAAAGATTAACTTCCTATTTGTGGCAGGTGGGGGGGTGGTCTGGGGGGGTGGGGTGTGGTGGGAGTATTTTTGAGGAATGCGGGTAGGCAGGTCTTATACTGTGAATGGGGGGAGGGGAACCGCTTTGGGGTAAATTTCATCCTTGGTCACTGAAAGTCGACCAAAGAGGCTTCCCTGCAGTCCTTGTAGGCTTTGTAACCCAATATCGTACGTACACACATACGTTAGGTTTCAACATGCAAGACAGATTTATTGCAATAGATTAATTTCGTCCAGACTATTATTTCATACCTTAATTCATAGGAAGTGATTATGATTCGTTGTTGCTAGTTTGTGACGCAGATTAGAAGTGGGTTTGAATTGATCTTTGGCTAAATCTGGCGGGGTTTTTTCCCCTTTTTTTACATACGCTGATTTACGTATATATTTGCACATGTGGAAAATGTACACCACATATGAAATGAAAACCATACAATGTTAAAATGTTAGTCCCCACCCAACGAGTTTTTTCTTCTTAGCCTTATTCCGTTTAGCCTTAGCTTGACCTAAGTAGGGTAAAAAATAGATGTAGGCTACACATGGCTCTGCCCGATTCCGTGTACTGTTGTCTAATTGTTACTGATTCTTTTTTGGTAGGCTATACGATTACAACCGGTCGTCTCCCATTCAAAGCTTTATAAACGAGGTTGTACGATATATGCTGCACAGAATTTGGAGGCCTTAACATCTATGCTACAGTTGATTTTACTGTTCTGATATATCATGGAGTGCTGTTAGTCTGTAGGCAGGTCAAATCTTGCTTGACAGTGTGGAATCCTCAAGTAAAGATGTGAACTTGTAGTAGCTTGCCACACGTTGGTAGGCCAATACAGGAATGCGAGGCCCTGGTCTAGAAAGGAAACAACTATGCGACGCGTAGAAGTGCACCAGCTATTTTCACAAGCATTAATTAGTCATCTTAATTATGTTTTAGGTTTTCAAACTTCAGACGTATGATTTCAATTAGGAGTAAATTTTAATTAGGACCGTAAAGTGTTTGGCGATCTATGCCTGGCTTTTGAGTTACTTCAAAAAGGTGTGTGTTTATATTTACAAAATTCTGATCAGCTTATTGCTAACATTTTAACAGCAAACTTTTTTTATTAGTATTTCTTAAATGTTCTATTCTGTGGCAGCTACTAGACAGGGAGTACAGAACACAAGGATCTGTCACATCTGTTTTTTTCTTGTAATCTTTTGAGTTTAATGAGGGTCAAAGTGCGAAATTTCTGTCACTGAAATATACTCCAAGAAGTTGTTTGTACGGAATGTGGCGAGTGTGCTATGCTAATTTATTACCAAAACAGGGAGATACAGTAAACGTACAAGTTTATTTTACTAAGTTAAATCTAGGCCTATGTATTTGTAATATGTATATTTGGATAATTTTAACTAATCCTATACGTTTAATGTGTAACCGCTGAATGTGATGATTGTCATAAATGCAATAGGATTTTTTCTACAACAATAACATGGATATCGAAATCGAATTACATTGGAATTTAACGTACAATTCAGTTACTTTCCCATTTATGAATGTTGATTTTTAGGGTTTCAAATGTCTCCGTGTATCTAAACATTTACATAGTCTAGTTGCCGTTTGAGATCATGAATAATTAAAACTAGCTGCAGAATCTAGTATAAAATATAGAGTTTCTCTTTTATTTTTTAGATATAGGCTTATGTAATTACTTTACTGCTTTTGTTGTTGCGCCCGTAACATTTTTTGAAAGCCAGAAAATGAATTTGGCATATATGGCCTATGTTTAACACTTGATTCTATGTAATAGGTTGTTTGCTAGTTCAGGTGGAAATTCTAAAACATGCAAATGGTCCGTGTGTTGATGACACACTTCGCCCGAGTTAATACAGAATTAGTAAACATATTAGTATTGACAAAGGTCTTGTCTAACTCTCTCCCGCCTTTTGGTCGCTGACTTTGCTTACGTATATCAGGGGACGGCAGGCACTCTGTCTGCCATTGCTATGTGGAGCACAAGGGATCTCTGTGGTAAATAACAGATCGATGAGGAATTCTTAAATTAGTCAGGAATCCGTGAATTAGGGGATTGTCTTGCCACTTCCATTTCCTTTTAATCCCTAGGAAAGAGGAAGTCTCTCTCTCTCCCTCTCTCTCTCCCCCTGCATGTAGAGAGAGAGAGAAGAGTGCAATGATGTTTGAGAGGACGGAGTACGCGTATGAGAAACTAAAACGTACGAAGCCAGTATTTTCGCAATTTGTTTGTACAACGCATTGGATTCGGAATACCAGGTATTTTACGTTTACGGTTGCGAATGTTATGGTTTTGTCCTGTATATGTTTGGAAATATTTTTTTTTCGTTTCGTTCATGCTTCTGTAACATGTTCCACTGTTGTTGTGATTGTCAGTTCTTGCAATGCGTTAACATACAACTATAATCGATTCCAACGTTATTTTCAGCTAGGTAAAAGCGATCAGAATATTTGCCTGTGCGTTGCGCAACAATACAGATTATCCAGATTGGCTGCTAAGGTAATGTCATAAAAATGCACATGTTGCTGTATATAAAAACTGGTAAATGCGTCGTGTGGTGGCATCGAGTCAAGGCTCAAATGCGGAGGCGAGGAATTCCAACTAATGGCTAATTTTTCCAAGCACGCGCAATTCTCGTGCCCGCCAGCAGGGCGACGCGGAGTAAGGAATTCTCACGACGTCAGCAAGAGGGCCACGTGACGCCCGTGCTAAGACGTGTGCAATTCCATTGGAAACCTACATAATTCCAAGCTTACAGGTAGGTATTTTTGCCTCACGGTTCGTGTTCTTGCCATGATCAACGTGTGACATCAACTGGATTTTTGTATTGGTTAAAAACCTCAGCGTTGCCTTACAGACGAGACCCTATCAATATTGTCTCTGCTTTTTTGCTTATTGATGGAGTAGTGCAATATTGCTTATAGGGTCTTGACTCTGAGGAATTCTCAGCAATTTCTTTGAAGCTTGGAAGTAATGTATTGCCTAGTTTTCGTAGACGACAAAATTATTCTGTTTTTAATTTTTTCGAGTTGGAGGGATTTTCTTCGCTACATCTCACACCTTTTGGTTAGTTGATTTGGTCGTGTCGCTTTCATACGCAATGCGTGAATGACTTGGGCCCTTGTGTTGTAACATGAAGTGTCTCCTTTTTTGTAAACGACTTCGATAGAAACGGATCATACAAAATTTTGATTTACACTGTGGGACAAACCATTCGGAATGTGTGTGTGTATATATATAACTAAAATTCCCTTCTCAGGTGACGCCGAAGACGACAAATATATTCTTCACAGCGGATTATTAAACGGGAGACTGAAATGCAGAGTTTTAGTCTCCGAGATGGTGGCCCCTGCGCCCTGGAACTAGGTGGTCCCAAAACTATTTGAATGGCGGCCAGTGTGTGTCCTCTGTACTTAGCGCCATTGCGAGAACAGCAAGGAAATGGCATTCTCTTAGTGCTAAGGGCTCTGGTTCTGTTCAATACATCGTGCGGGCTATTACAAAAATATACACAATTCAGTATAACACGTCTAACCTACAGTTTAGTGTATAACGATATTTAGTAAAGTATGTTAGCCTGGGCGGCATGGTGGTGCTATAGATTTGTTCGAACTTTAGAGTGTGTCTCTTGCATATGATACAGAATCACGTTATGTGTGGATGGATGGTTTATTTTTCTGTAGGCTCCGTATGTATGTGTAGTCAGTCCTTAGTTTGGATGTTTTGAAGAGTTGCAAGCGTACGTAGGCCTATTTATTTATATTAAACTTATAATATGCAAATGTTTTAATAGGCTGTATAATATTATTGAAACTTAACCCATATAGATGTGTTATATTGGTGGAGTTTATTCGATTTAATGACACCACGTGACTAATATTAAAAGGAAATGGTATTTAATTTGAAAAACGTTTTAAGGTTTTTCTGTAATAGGTAAAACAAGTGAAAACTGACGAATTTTCAACTTCTGGTATGTTGATACTTTATCACAGACCCTAAAGATATTGGAATCATTTAAAGGGCAACATTTTAAATGATTTATCCTTTGGGGTTCGTTTAAGTGTGGTCAGCACTGAAGCGCAGATGAACGCGTGTGCTGATCACGTGCTGCTGTGCGCTTCATCCAGAAAGTGGGAGGAAGCCTGTTGCCTGAAACTCTTTCCCTGTTGCACTACTGTGGGAGCTTCAGCAAGCAGTGCAATAACGAAAGGGCATCAGTCTGTCGGGTTTGCACTACAGCTGAGAGACTCACAAGTTAAGACTTGGTACGAATTAAAATATATATTTTAATAAATAAGCAATATTCAGCGAAGACGGCGTGTTTTTTTTTACTTGACATTGAAGTAATATATAAGCAATATCTCTGGTTTGACTGAAGCTGTGCGAGTTTATTCAATTAATGTTTGTTCCTAGAAGTGAATAGTTCTTGTTCTCGGAACGAAGACTACGGCAATTGTGAATTCAATGTATATGACTAGGCTGCTTGCAAATGTTATACATCATCAAATGACTGCACCTTTCGATAGGGGATATCTGGGGCAAAACATTTCAGGTTTTTATAAACGGCCAATAACTTGGCCTCTCTGTGTTAAATTAATTCACATCTTACAAATCCTAGTTTTCTGAAGATTGTCAGTTTGAGGATGATTGGTTTTTAAAACTACAGCCATACACCGTTGCACCGTTTAGCACATATACTAATTCCTATGGAGAATGTTGTATTTGTGGGACTACAGGCAATGGCATTTTCATAGACAAAAGTCCTAGCAAAAGCAATGGGAATACGGATAATTTGACTTAGTGTTATATATATATCAGTGGCATATGTCGTATACCTGAAATAAAACAACAGCCGATAATAGGCCCATGTTAGATTTTCATTTTCTTTGAAATGGCTTACATTCTTTTGTTCGATATTTGGCACCTTATTGAGCACCCTCGGAGCTACCATATAGTTAGTATAGTTAACCTAGTATAATATTGTTCTTAAGCTACATGTAGGCAAGCTTGTACTTTCCTATAGGCACTTCCCAGATAGATCTTTTCTGGAGCCCTGTAGCAGCAAGGAGTCTTACAGTATATCGATGATGCAAAGAGTCCTCTGTTGGAATAATGCGAAGTTCCATGCTAGAGAAATCTTTTTTTGTCTTGACCTCCTGAGGTCCTGGCCAGTGCAAGAAGTGACAACTGCAACGGAGGCGGTAGCGCCTTTGAAGATTGAAGGGGTTACGACCTTCTGCCTAGATTCATCGGACCCTACAGTTTCATTCCCGGGGACTCGCAAGCCCTCCTTTCTGGCTAGTCAAAGTTGGAAACGGAATGATGAATTATACCTTTGTCCTTTGTTAACTCGGAAAAAGGAGTGAAATTCTGAACGCTGGTTGAGGGAGGGAACAATACGTTGAGAATTTTAACAAGAGAACGGGTTTCAGGTACACATTTAACAGAATTATAGGGTGTCTAGAAAGGACAATTCTCAAGCCTTCAGCTGACAAAATGTTCTGAAAACACTTTTCCTAAAATATAACGCGTCTATAGCTTCTTCTCATTAGGCCTATATATTCAGTTTATTTTGAAGTCGTGTTACACATGAACTAAATGGCAGCCTCATGCATTGATATTTTCTTGCCATTTATAAAGTTTTCGTGTCTTATCTTTACAATTTGAGTAACTGATTATCTTTCTATTAAAAATAGTTTATTAGTGTTGATATTGACTATTTCAGTTTCGTTGATATAAACCAGCGGTTCTTAGGTTTTTAAAAGGTGCTTCAAGATGAACATTTGGGATAAGTACGAAAGGTACAGCTGCACAGCCTCCTCCGATTACTTGTACAGGTAACATTTAGGCTGTCGCTCTATGTTTAGAAACTGCACAACTTCCGTTGTCTCATCCGCTGACATTGTTTACAAATATTTAAATCACTGCAATATATACTAAAATTAGGCAAGCTGTCATATTAAATATTAATATTTAAATTGAAGCACACAACTAGTCTGTCATCTAAATGCTTTAAGACTACTTGCCATGCGGTTATATTTCCCCGTTGAATCTGAACGTCTTTCCCACTTAAAATGTCATAGCCGTGTTTAAAAGTAGTATATACTAAATATGTACAATGGACATACTCAAGGAACTAAACCAGAAAGGGAGATGGAAACTTATGTAAGTATATAGATGCGTAGATACGGAATCACTTGTTATATGTTATATGTTATAATTTAATCGTTCCAATAAATAGTAGAAGAAGACGGATTGCATATTAAGTCACTGATTTCAGCTAATGAGGCAAGGTTTTTTAAGTACTGTCTGCTAACAGCCTGTGATAAAACCACCGACGTATAGGTTTTATAATCGTTTCAGTCTTCTGCTTAATTTGTTGGTCATAACTGCATCAGTTTATTTACTATAAAAGGGGGACGTTATTTAATGACTACAGATTATTGGTAATAGGTCTATAAACATTTTCCCGCAAGTTTATCTCTGTATGTTTTATCTGAATTAAGTACATTGTTCTCCATTATTAACATTCATTCGCATCACTATAATGGACAAACATGTTGAAATAGATATCAGACAGAAACATCTTTTTTTTTTTTTAAATCAATTGGAGACGAAATGTAGGGCCTAGCAATGCACACATTATATAGAATGAATATAAATGCAGAATCGTCGGGTCCTTCAATAAAAACACTTTAGAACACGCTAAGCATTCTTAATGTATGCGATCGTATTCCTGTTTTCGAAACGATTGTTCTTTAGTCACATGTAATGCGGAAGAGAATACGTATTTAACGACCTGGCCGATTAATTCTATGAAATACTGTAATTTGGCGCCATCTAGTGGAGAAAACGAGGGCGTTCTTTTATCGACCTGTTGAATCTCAAAATGTGAGCTGTAAAACAAACTGTTTTTTTTTGTTTTTTTTTTAAAAAAGCATTGTGTTACATTCACATGTAGTTACATTTAAATAACATTGAGTTGTTAATAAAGTCTCTTTCACTGGAAACATTTTATTATATGTGAAAAAAATGAGTCCAAAGTTTCGTTCACGCCAGACTACTGATTTGATACAGATACAGGCTTAGATATTGCTTTTATTGACAGTCCCAAGAACCCATAAAAGCATAATTATGGATACATGTGTATGAATAAAACACTGAATGACTTAGACTACTAATTTTATTTGGTTCGTTTGTGTACCTTTATCTTTTGTTTAAATTGTTACTTAGAACTAAGCGTCATATATGTTCAACAGCTAAAATACATGTGAAAATGAAGTAATTACAACAATAAAAATTGCATTACTTACACTGTACGGTTTAAAGTGTCAAACAGACCAAGTATATGTGTTTATTATAATAATTATATATGACGTATATGCGGAGTTGATTAACAATAAAGAGTTGATTAAGAGACAAAATTATGATTTTTATAAAGTACAAAAGAAAATCGTACTGTATCAACAGACTATATACGAATTATAGCTGATATTCTTGCGTTTCTAAATATAATACACTTTATATTTACAATTCATTCGGTGCAACGGCTAATCCGAGTGTGTAATTAATACGTCATCAAAGGCAGGTGCAGTAATTAAGGTTAATTATGATACTAAATAAATGTGATACCTCTTACATAAAATTTATCGAAAGTCACAGATAAGCACCATACATTCACAATTGCTAAATTACATGGCATGCAATAAGAAAAATGAATTCAGCAAAGGGATCATACAAAACTAGTAAATCAACATTGGAGTCTACCTTGTAGGCCTACTTTACTTGTAGAGCGTTACGGATTCACATAATCGCGTGACAAACTCGATCCAGTTTAACCTGTTAATTGATACATTTTCGCCAAAACCAGCATTACAGAAGTAATAATAATAATGATGATAACAACAACAACAACAACAACAACAATAATAATAATTTGTCTTGTTAATCTTTTTTTTCAGTGGAGTTGACGATTATTGTTTATTGAATAATATCTTCAACATTTTGGGAGGTCAGTTCCACTTCAATTTAAAAAGTGTATAATAAGCACAATATTAATTAAGAACAATTTTAACGTTTAAATGAGATCAAATTTTGTCAAGTAATAAAATATAGAATTGCAGAGAACATAATAATGCTGCTTCTTCATTCTGAATTAAATGAGTATTGCTACTTAGGTCCTTGATGTAGCTATGTGAGACATATCCTTATCATTTCCACGGTTCTCTGTTATAATCCACAATAACAAAGCAATAAAAATAATAATATAAAAAACAATTCTGGTCCAGAAGGGTCAGAGTGCTTTATAGAATACTTTTTCATTAACCTGACTGACACTGAAACATCACGCGTGGTTCCTTATTGTTCAAATCGTTACTTCAGTTAAGAGTAGCGATGAAGTAATGAGAAACATCCGCATAGGACGCATCCTGACCGATCCTGGTTGTGCTTCATAGTTTAAATTTAAAACTTAATATAATAGATGTAAAGGAGGCGATTTAATATCGGATGTCTTCCTTATCACAGTTTTTCTTCTCATGTATGTCAAATTCAAGTATATGGGAAACATTGTGTAGGAACACAATTAGCATTTATAATTTATACATTAAAAAGAAATCTTGACAAAAAAAAATTGTCAGGTTTTGGTTTCACGAGCAATAAGATGGATGTATGACAGAGTAAAATATTAGGTAAAGTTCCAGAATCAAAAACTACCACAGCAAGACAGTAACATCCAACAAAAAAACATATTCTTGCCTGGCAGTTATTTTCCACAGCCGCTCTTCATAAATATAAATTTTTTTCATATTACTGTAATATTGGTAAAATCCTCCAATCATTCTTCGGACTCATGTCATTTTCAAACAGTGCTCATCCAAGCAAACACACGAGGCCATCGTTTAAGCTTAAAATGATACGCGATAGTTATCCTCCAATGTGCACATGCACAAATGCATTATATACTTTTTAACCAGTTAGCGCTGTCATTTAAAGTTCAGGGGACTCAAACATGGAGGGGGATTTTTTTGTATGTTTTCATTTCAACTAATAGAATATTGGCTATATTGGTAGAGTTAGTTGTTCATCAGTTGTAGATTTATAAAATTCATATTTGTGAAATTTATTCTTCAGTACAAATAAATATTTTATTTTTGGCTGTCGGGTACTACAACACTACAGGATTCCTTGGATTAAATCTGAGATCAGTTTTCTGTCCGGCGTCCAGCAGCTGAAGGGCATGTCTGTTGTGAGATTGGCAGGCTGCTGCCCTGCACTGTCCCCTTTTCACCACAAGAGGTGCTGGAAATTGTGTGTGAGCAGCCAGTGTTTAACACAGCTTACAGTCTAAGTCAGTGTTTTCCAACCTAGTCCATGGAGACACCCAGCAGTCCATGTTTTTGCTCCCACCCAGTTCCCTGCTACACAACAGGCACATACACAAGTAGAAAATTTACAGGTTTTAACCCTTCCAGTCGGGGGTTGCCAGACAGCCCATGAAATGTATTTCTGGCTATGGGCGTAGTACACAGGGCTACCTTTCCATCTGCTCCCGATAATGTGCTACTGTAATCATCATTTGCATATGAAATATAATGCATACCATATATAAGACAGTGGTGGCCAATGGTCATGGAAGCATGCTTGTGGTTAAAGGGTTGTTTGTTCAAATCCCCAACAAGCAAGGAACCACTCAGGTACCCTGAGCAAAGTATGCCCCCCACCCCTGCTTATGAGTTAAGTGCAGAGGACACATTTTATTGTTGTGGAGTGTCAACAATAATTAATCACTTTCATGTTAGGTAAATGGTCAGTTGTGAACGAAGGCTCTCAAATGAGACAAACTTTCTCTATTTGTGCAGTCTACATGTTCTGCCTGTGTTGTGTGAATTTCTTACAGGTACTCCAGTTTCTGCTTGTATTCCAAAGGCATTTAAGCTATGTGGAGTCTGTGAGTTTGGGGATGATATGCTGGCATCCCAGGTTCTGCCCTATGCTGCCTGGAACAGGCTCCTGACCAGAAGAAGCACGTGGAAAATAAACAGACGGATATACATAGTAGTTGAAAAAATTTAATTTTTGTTTATTGGACTTTACATAGTGAATTTACAGTCTTTATTAATATTTACAATACATTTACAATGGAAACTAAAATGGTATTCTTCTAGCCTTCCAACAAGATCCATCCATCCACTATACTTGTTTGTCCTATTCAGGGTCGCGGGAGTCTGTAGCTAATTTTAGCAAGACTGGGAATGACCCTGGAGGGGGCGCCAACCCACCACAGGGCACACAGAAACCTTTCGAACCTGTTTAGAAGATAAATAAATAAATAAAAACAAGAAACATCGGCAGGAGAGATAAAAATCAGACGGTATTCACCCATACCTTCAGTCCACCAAACTTATAAGATGTATAAGAAAATGCATCAGTTACAGCATTTTCCCAATACCCTTCACAGGAAAAAATTAGTAGGTTAAAATTGCACAGGTTAATCAGTATCTGTATGACAGCTGTACCTTCTAAAATCTGTAATCTTTAACACTGATTAACACAGGATGGTTTAGTTCCAACTGGTGTACAAACATGTATTGGATATTTTTTAGTGGGAGGTGTGAGATTTGTTGCAGAGGTAGTGTTTTTTACAACTGCCTGTTTAAACACTTACATGGGTGAATCAGGGGACTGAGACCTTAAATATCAATTAAGAGCCTCACTAACTCAGTTATACAGCGTGGGTCCTGGAGAACTAGCCATCCTGGTTATATGAACTAGATGTTCTTATCACCTGAATGAATCATGAAATATCGGGTGAGATTACTCATACTTGCCAATTCTCCCGATTTGGCCCAGTTTGTCCCTTATAATTTCACTCGGTAAATTTAATCACCGGGACTCCCTATTTTTCACAACCTAATGTAGGCAGGTATGAATTACTTAATATCACAAGAACAAGGTAAGGCCTACTCTGTAGTAAATAAATACGACTAGTACAGTAGTTAGAAACGCCCATGGAAAAGATCCCGGGTGTTAAATTACGTAATAAAAGACTATCGAAGGCCACTCACAGTTGATAAAATAAATAATCGCAGATAAATTTGCAGACAAATATTTGACAAGGTGGTGCTATGTCTGGGTGTTACAAGAGACCTGCAAGCAAGTTTAGCATCGGAAATAGGGGACCCCCCTTCCTTCCCAATAAATAAATAGGCCTAACTACGTAGTCCACATCGCCATCCTTATGGTATATTATGAATAAGCGCGTTACTGAGGAATTGATGTGCATCGAGGATGAAACATATGCCTAAAGAAGACTGCAGTCATGTATCAGAGAAAATCAGTTTATCATATGGATCAGTTTGTTTTTTAGTCAAGCTATGTTTAGTTGTGAAACTGTACTCTTAAAAATGTTATCCTTGTTTTAAACGATGAAACATTTTCTTTATTGGTTTACAATATTAACGTATTTCTTAGCCTTCACATCCTTTCACAATGTGTTACACGCGCGCCCCCCCCCCCCTCCAGCTGGTGAATGATTAGAGTGCATATTGCTTAACAGCATTTTGCTCACTTCAGAGGCGTGCGGTCCGAACAGTGGGGGCCACTAGCGGTATGAGCCGAAAACAGCGATAAGAGACCTCAGACCAACCTTGCGAAAGCATGTCAGAAGGTATACTTAACTAAACTTAAGCGTTAAGTGACAACTTAAAGTAGAACATACAAATAATGTAGCATTAAGAAGGCTTCGGGAAACCGACTTGAGGTGGAGATTTCAGGTTCAGAGAGTACAAATCCAGACCAATATTTTGTTTCAACCAACCAGTTGAGTATAAAGAGTCACAGTCACAGAGTACTCAACTGGTTGGTTGAAACAAAATCTCCACCTCTGCCCGTGGACAATAAAGAATTAGAGAAAAAAGAGTAATTCACCAATTGTGTGCATCTAACCAGAGACAAACAAGTTGAAGTACATAGAAGTATGACATGATCAGAGTTATGATATGTAACTATTATTGTGTGAAAATCAAAACTTTGTTCAATGGAATTAATAGAAGTAGTATTGTACTGTACTGCATATAAAATACCATTGCCCACATTTTAGTTGCTGGAGCATCTGTTGTTATGTATTTCTGAATTGCTGAGGCAATCTGTAACAGCGACTGATGTGGCCCTTCAAACTTAATATTACATTAAAATCAGAATTATAACAGCATTCTGAAATATTTGATTCAGAAATTGCTTGGTAAAATGTTCAAGAAAGTGGTGATGTTTATGGCAATACATGAAACTTGATACTCAGTATATATTGTTATGAGTCCCAGTATATTCTGTTTATTCATTCTGTTATAATCATATATTCATTCTGTTAAGGAATTCTGATTAATATGCGAAATTGAAAAAAAAAATGACTGAACGTGTGTTACTCTTTCGAGAAAGTACTCACTTTTTGTTTCGATTAAAATCTTCCTTCAGTTCCTTTGCTTGTCAGTGCTTTTATTGGAATCTACTCTACTGTGCTGCTGCAGTCCTGTAGTCACTTATGATCAGGTCAGACCTACTTTTCTTGTGAAACTTGACGCACAATCTAAGGCAGCTCAGTTCTTACTTTTTCAGGATCTTAAACCGGGAGTGGAGGGATACAAATAGGATCTGTAAAGTCACAAATCTGGCAAGTATGGATGTTTTTGAATAAAATTTTTTAGAAAGTGACATCGGTGTTTGAGTTATTTGTTCTGGGTAACTGCAAAGGTGGGAACTTTTACAGCTACGTGTTAGTTAATGGGAATGTGTGCACTTTACACACGGTAGGTAGACGTAGTCAAATCAACTATCCATCCTTGAGTCTTTTTCCATTCCGGATCCTCTCTTCCACTCAGCGACCCTACGTCCTGCTTCCTGGTTACCTGCTTTTTATGGTGTCATGTTCGATGGACAAAAGGCAAGTACTGCCTGAGCTTCGATGACTGGGTTAGGGGTGTTTTGCATCTGTATTTTGTCTGTCCTTTCAATACCAAAACTAATTTTACTGAAGCCCTTATCATCACTAGGGATATAAATTCCGGTAATTTTCAAAGGAGAAAACTTTCCATAAACATAAAGCAATAAGTATACTACTATAAAATTTTCGTTAAAATTCAACATTGTATTGAACATGAGCACATTCGCTTTGCTCACATTATTGAAGACACACAATGAGAGGCTTGATGACGAAAGTCAGAGTCTGGAGAATCTGTTATAGCCTCTGAGTCCAATTCAGATGAGGTGTTGGAGGGGTGGGGGGGGCAGTCTAAAAATGATAGATTTGCCCAGATTTCTACCAGTTTATCCGCCTGGGCGGCCAGGGTGCTACAGAAGCTAGAACCATCACTGTGTAGATAGGGACTGCTACTCTTGTGAAGTTGTTAATTAGAGATGGAACTGCTGACAATGTATTTGTTTAATCCCTAATCTATATACTTCGGTAACGTCAATGTGTATGTCCCTGTGTGTATCTATGTGTATTTTACCAGGCGTGCAGGGGGGCCATCTGAAGTGCCCCCCCCCCCAAATCTGCCAGGGTCTCCATGCCCCTGTAATGGCACTGGATAAGAAATATCAACATTCTGAGAATATTTCAACTTACTCTTTGGCCAGTGGCTAAAAGTCTGCAACATTTCTTCATATATCGGACTCCTTCTTCTCATAATATGCAACATGAACACTTTCTGTGTTTTTTTCCTCAGACATTTTTTCAGAAAAACATGGATACCTTCTCAGCAGGCATTAATCAGGTTGGGCTGGTGCGGTGCTTAGCACTGCTGCCTCACACTTCTGAAGACTAGGGTTCAGTCTCCATCCTGGCTCTACTTCTGCACAGTTTGCATGTTCTTCCAGTGTCATTGCGGGGTTTCCTCCAGGTACTCTAGCTTCCCACCACAGTCCAAAGACATGCTGAAGTAACCCACACTGTAAAAAATTGCTGTAATTTTTACAGTAAATTTTTACAGTAAAGTATTGTTTCATGATTTTACAGTATTACATTGTAAAACGCAATGCATCCTGGGCCATTAGATGGTTACAACTCTTTACTGCTTATTTCACAGTAAAGTATTAGCACGGAAAACAGGCGGCACGTATTTTCTTTGGATAAAGTGAAAACCGAGGTTTTACTGTATATTTGCCGCGAGAGACCAGGGAGAGAGTGAGTGATGGCTGGCGTTGGAGATAGTGATTTTGAATGAACATTAATGTAAGTGTTAACCGAGGTTTTACTACACATTTTCTCCGAGAAACCAGGTGAAATATAGTTCGAATGAACGTTAATGTAGGTGTGTACTGCACGTTTACTAAATATTCGCACTGAGAAACCAAGCAGGAGTGAGTGATGGCTGGCGCTGGAGAATGCTGTTTGAATCAACGCTAATCTTAACACAATCAAGTATAAAGCTTTTCTGCTAGTTGTAAGCACTGCTACTTTTTTTTCTTTTACAAACAATCGTAAAATTATGTCAGACTTTCCAGTAATCACTTTTATTTTGAATTTTGTTAGTTTCACGTTGTTAAAATGGTGAACTTATAGTATGTGAAATAATATCTTAATTGCAGTATTATGTTTTATTTCGAAAATCAATTAATTAATAAGTAGTGGTGCGGTTACAACATTAGCCCGACCAACAGTTAACATACTTCAGTGGTTTAGACTGCTACTACTGTATATTAACCCCATGTCTGTTTTACTTGCCTATAGCTGAGTTATAGTTGTTACTGTTAACTGTTTAAAATTACATGGACCTTTACTGAGCACCTATGACTTAGAGTTAAAACGACTTTAAAATTTAATAAATTATGTACATTTGCAAGTTGTGTAACCATGAATGTAAAACAATATTAGCCTTTACTCAGCATATGAAGCTACACAAAAATGCACCAAACCAATCTTTCATTTGTGGTGTTCCAGAATGTTCACATTCTTTTAGAAAGTTTGCTACATTTAAGTCTCATTTGTACAGAAATCACAAGAAATATCAGCTATCTAGCAGAAGGGCTCAAACAAATGACTCTGTACTAATTTGTCACATTGAAGGTAGCCAGTTTCAGGATTTCAAAGATTTCATTTCTCATTTGAAGGGCCATTTGAAAGAGGGCAGAGAAATTTGTTGTCCTTTTAAGGGTTGTGACAAAACATATAGAGTAAAAACCACATTTGCGTCTCATTTGTCTAGAGCACACAAAAAACGCTCATTTGAAGATGTGCATGATACTGTGCTGGTTAACCGGTGTGAAGTTGTTAGGCTACACATAGGCTTGATATCTCCGTGATTGATGATGAATATGACAGTAGTGTGCCAGATGAGGGTGATGATGTTCTTGATGTGGACGAAGCACTCTTTTTAAATAATTTGACACTGTTTTACTTAAAGCTTCAAGCTAAACTGCTGCTGCCTGCATCAGTAATTCAAACAATTATTAAAGAATTCTGTGATATTCACAACCTAGGACAGTCTCATGTATTCTTAAAATTGAAAAAGAAATTGTCCTTACTCAACATTCCTGACTCTACCATAAAAAATCTAATTGATGAACTTAAAAAACAAGATCCTCTAAAGACCTGCAACAGGCTTTTACAAACAGATCAGCGCAGAAAGACCATCTTTAACTATGTTGAATCCCAGCCCTTATACCTAGGCTTTGATGACTCTGGCAAAGAATGCTTTGCCCAATACATTCCTTTAAAAGAAACACTTGCTGCACTATTGGAGTCAGAATCAGTTAGGAGAGTTTATGAGGAAGTACATTCTTGTCCTACAAACCATGATGTTATGCAAGATATTTGGGATGGGCAGGTCATTTCACAAAACAAGCTGTTTGAAGGTGAAGCATCATCTTTAGCTGTGATACTTTATCAAGACTCATTTGAGGTGGCAAATCCATTGGGTTCAGGGAAAAAAAAGCACAAGGTACTTTCTGTGTATTTAACTTTAGGAAATATTCCACCATATCTCTGGTCAAATATTGATCATATGCAGCTTGTGCTTTTGTGTAGGGAGAAAGATTTTAAACATTTTGGGCAAGATGTAGTCTTCAGTCAATTGATAAGGGATCTTAAGGAATTGGAGGACACTGGCATTGTTTTAAAGGATGGGCGTGTTTTGAAAGGGGGACTGTGTGCTATTACTGGTGATAATCTAGGCTCTCACAGCATTGGAGGCTTTGTAGAAAACTTTAGTCGGAGTACATATTTCTGTAGATTTTGTGAGATAGACAGAGAAATGTTTCAGTCTAAGCCACTGATAACGGCTACAACAAGAACACCACAGTCCTATGAGCAGAACCCAAAGGACAAAGAAACCACTGAGAAGAATAGTGTTGGAGGCATTAAATTTGATTCTGTTTTTAACCAGCTTAGGTACTTCCATGTGTGTCAGCCTGGTTTACCTCCTTGTCTAGGTCATGACCTCTTTGAAGGAGTAGTATCGTTTGACTTGGCAATATTAATTAATCATTTGGTAAATGAGGAAAGGCATTTTACATATGCAGAACTGAATAGATGTATCACTCAATTCCAGTATCGTGGCTCAGATGCAAATGACAAGCCTCTTGAAATCAACCCTGGCAGTGATAGATTATCTGGACATGCTGTACAAAACTGGTGTCTCTTGAGAGTGATACCACTATTAGCTGGAGACAGAATAGATAATCCAGCAGATAGTCCAGCATGGCAGTTGGTTTTGCTCCTATGACAAGTGGTTAATTACATATGTGCACCACTCATTACCCATGATCAAGTGGCATATTTAAACATTCTAATTGAAGAATATATACATTTCAGAGTTGAGACATTTCCAGAAAATCCTCTCAAGCCAAAACACCACTATTTGTGTCACTACCCTGAGCTCATGATCAAGTTTGGCCCTCTCATACACTTGTGGACTTTAAGGTTCGAAAGTAAGCACACTTACTTTAAACAGTGTGCTCGAAAATTGCACAATTTTAAAAACCTATGCGCAACCCTAGCAGAAAGGCATCAACTCCTACAGGCATACTTGGGTGCTGGCAGCATATTTCCTCCACTGATTCAGATGAACAATGGAAACTAATTTCACTGTTGTGACTATAACAAGAAGATTAAAGAGGCAGTTTCCAGATTTGACTTTGCATCCAACAGAACAATTGTTGCAAATGATGTAACCGTGAAGGGCACTAGGTACAAAAAGGGAATGTATGTCATCATTGGTATGAGTGATAATGGGTTGTTAGTTGGTGGAGTCAAGCTCATTTTGATTCATTGTGATTGCCAGGTATATTTTGTTGTAAAAAGATGCCAGGCTGACCATCTACCTGCTCTGGGTATCCATTCATTGAAAGAATTAGAGCAAGACTCTTCTTTCATGTGTGTTAGGCATGACGACCTTCTTGATTACTATCCTTTAATAGACTACAAGGTGAATGATTTATCAGTAATAATTCTCCATCACTCATTCCCTGCTTTGTAGTGCAATGCCAATGAATATAGAGGAGATCACTGAGGCAATCCTTACAGCACTACCAAATTTGCCAGAACAAACCTTATCATCCATTCTGGAGAAACTGGCCAGTATAGGAGTAGAGCATAAGTCAGACTTGAGTTTGGTTAAAAAAGAGGATCTGCAAGATCACCTCATACCTATCCAGTGTCGCAAACTGCTGCAAGCATGGAGCACTGAGGGTAATGTATTTGAATGTTTCTAGTATTGTTTGAAGTGTATTAATTTATTTGAGATACTTTGTCTCCAAATTGTTGTATTGGTAATAATAATAATAGTAATATGTTTATTAAATAAATAACCCCTTTTGTTTATGTTGTTGGTCAAACATAAAATGCTTATATTTGAAACATTGAAATGTTTATGTTTCTGCATCATTGTAACTCTTCAGATCAGATGAGGGGTGCAGCAGTTGTGCAGCCAGTGTCCTGTGATGCATCATCTGTGGGCATGTCATGGAGTTCATGTCATCAGAATTCCTCTTCCAGCTCCAGCACCCCTAGTCAAGCCAGCACATCCTCCACTGTGGATATTGATACTTGGCCTGACAGTTTCAAGGTGCCATGGAGCAAGATGCCTGCGGGAATCAAAGCAGCAATAGCTATGGAGCAACGCCCAAATCCTCGAGATCGTAGACAAATGGTTAGAATTGTAGTCGATGAAATGAGGCTTACTGATGCTAATCCCTCAAGATCAGACTGCCAAAGTGTTGTAAAGATGATAGTCAAGCAATACCCCAAGAGTTTTGCAGACATCTTGAAGGATGGTACCAAACTTGGGAGTGGTTATGCTTCACTTGTAAACCAACTGAAAACACGTGTTGAACACCTGAACCGTGACAATTTTGTGGCCCAACGCAGGACTGAGAAAAGGCTCTCCACAGAGGCGGCATCACCTGAAGTAACGGTGTCTAACCGCTTTCAGGTGCTTCCAGCTCTAGAGCCGGAAGAGACTGGGGAGGCAGGTGGGCCCTTGGGCACCAAGGAGCCGCCTAACCCCAGTAGGAGGGAGGTTGTGGTAGTAGGGGATTCAATTATAAGAGGTGTAGATAGTTATGTGTGCACCTGTGATAGAGGGTCCCGTACGGTGTCTTGCCTGCCTGGTGCCCAGGTAGGGGACCTTCCAGATCGAGTGGACAGGCTTTTGGCCCCAGCCGGGGTGGATCCAGTGGTCGTGGTGCATGTTGGCACCAATGACATAGGAAAGGGCAGGAGGGCTGTTCTGCAAGATAAATTTATAGAAGTCGCGGATAAGCTTAGAAGCAGAACATCCACGGTGGTATTCTCTGGAATGCTTCCCGTGCCACGTGCAAGTCAGGCAAAGTTAGCTGAGATAAGGGGATTAAATGCGTGGCTAAAATGGTGGTGTAGGAAAGAGGGGTTCAGGTTTATGGGGCACTGGAAGACCTTCTTTAACAGGTGGGACCTGTTCAAGCCGGACGGGTTGCATCTGAACCATAGGGGAACCAGTGTATTGGGGAGGCGTATGTGCAGAATAGTTGAGGAATGTTTAAACTAGGGACTGGGGGGGCAGGGAGGTCAGTTAAGAATTTATGTGGGGAGAGACGGAAAGCCCAAATAAATATTAAAAGTAGACACTGTAAAAGGCCTACCATTACTGGTCTGTATTTGAATGCTAGGAGTATTAGAAACAAAATTAATGACTTAGAGGCTTTAATTTCTTCAGACAATTACGACATTATAGGAATAACTGAAACATGGATGAGTGACAATGATGGTGATGAATATAATATGGATGGTTATGCGTTGTTCCGTAGAGACCGGATAGGCAAGAAGGGAGGTGGTGTTGCAGTATACGTAAAAGAAAACTTGCAGGCAAGGGATCTCACTGATAAAAATAAAAATTCAGAAGCTGTATGGATAAAACTTGATGCTAAAGATTCAAATGGCCTAATTGTCGGGGTTTGTTATAGAGCACCTAATGTAGCTGTAGAGGAAAGCAGAATGTTATATGATGATATCAGGATTATGAGTAATAAAAATGATGTGGTGGTTATGGGTGATTTTAATTTACCTGGGATACAATGGGACACTGTCTCTGGCTCTTCTGTAAATGAACTTGAGATGGTGGAATTAGTACAGGATTGTTTTTTTACTCAGTTTGTTAATACTCCTACCAGGGGAGAAGCCCTTCTTGATCTTGTTTTCTCTAATAACCAGGATAGGATTGGAAAATTAGAGGTTTTAGACCCATTGTACGGTAGTGATCATAACATGGTTAAATTCGAGGTTAATTTTAGTGTCCGAAGAGCAAAGTCGAAATTAAAAGTATACAATGTTAGGAAGGCTAACTTTAATGGTATGAGACGGAAATTAGAAACTGTAAACTGGACAGAGTTAAATAGCAAAACAGTTGAAGAGGCATGGGAATTTTTCAAAAGCACATTGTTGCAAGTGCAAGAGGAGTTCATACCTGTTTCCAGCAAAACTAAATCTAGGAAACGACAACCAAGGTGGTTTACTAAGGAAATTAAGAATAAAGTCAGGAGGAAAAGGGCTCTGTTCCACAGTTGGAAAATAACTAATGATTTCAAAATTAAGCAGGAGTATCTAAGTCTACAGGCAGAGTTAAAAAATAACATTAGGCTATCCAAGAGGGATGTAGAAAGAAAAATTGCATTGGAGGCTAAGGATGACAGTAAAGGTTTCTTCCAATATTTTAACTCCAAGAGA
This sequence comes from Paramormyrops kingsleyae, assembly GCF_048594095.1. Lineage (NCBI taxonomy): Eukaryota > Metazoa > Chordata > Actinopteri > Osteoglossiformes > Mormyridae > Paramormyrops > Paramormyrops kingsleyae. Next base: position 40,555,205 of record NC_132798.1, read on the forward strand.
GCTCTAAAAGCTGAAATCACTAATTTGCAGGATAGTAAGGGCCTTATAATTGATAACGAAATTCATATAGTAAATGAGTTTAATGATTATTTTTCAAGGGTGTTCACAATAGAGAACACAAGTAACTTACCACCAATTAATACGAATACAGCATCGTCTATGACCAATATATGTATAACTGAGGTTGATGTGATACTAAGCCTAGCTAAACTCAAAATAAATAAATCGCAGGGCCCTGATGGCATCTTACCTATAGTCTTAAAAGAGATGAGGGATATTATTAGCCAACCTTTAACTTTAATATTCCAGAAATCGTTATCTGCGGGTGTGGTACCATCAGATTGGAAGCATGCTAATATAACACCCTTATTCAAAAAAGGGGATAGAAGTAATCCAGCAAACTATAGGCCAATCAGTTTAACTAGCATTACTGGAAAAATAATGGAAGCTATAATTCAAGTGAAAATGGTAGATTACCTAGATGCAAATAACATTATAAAGGATAGCCAACATGGATTTAGGAGAGGTAGATCCTGCTTAACGAATCTACTTGAGTTCTTTGAGGAAGCTACAAGTGAAATTGATCACAAAAAGGCCTATGATGTGATTTACTTAGATTTCCAGAAGGCCTTTGATGTCGTCCCCCATAAACGGCTCTTGCTAAAGCTTAAAGCTGCAGGGATTTTAGGAACTGTGGCAGCTTGGATCGAAAACTGGCTAACTGACAGGAATCAGCGAGTAGTTATTAGAGGCACAATGTCACAGTGGGCCTCCGTTCATAGTGGGGTACCGCAGGGTTCAATTTTAGGACCACTATTGTTCCTAATTTACATTAATGATATTGACACAAATACATACAGTAAACTGGTTAAATTTGCAGACGACACCAAGGTGGGCGGTGTAGCAGATACTAATCTAGCAGCAGAGAGGCTTCAACGGGATCTGGATTTAATTAGCGAATGGGCTGATACTTGGCAGATGAAATTTAACACAGATAAATGTAAGGTAATACATGCAGGGAGCAGAAATATAAAGTACAGATATTTTATGGGTTCCACTGAAATTAAGGTAGCTGATTACGAGAAAGATCTCGGTATGTATGTTGATGCTTCCATGTCCCACTCTCGCCAGTGTGGGGAAGCAATAAAAAAGGCGAACAGAATGTTGGGTTATATCTCTAGGTGTGTGGAGTTTAAGTCAAGTGAGGTGATGTTACACTTATATAATTCCTTGGTAAGACCCCACCTAGAATACTGTCTGCAGGTTTGGTCACCATACCTCAAGAAGGACATTGCTGCCTTAGAAAAGGTGCAACGAAGAGCTACGAGAATGATTCCTGGTCTTAGAGGAATGTCTTATGAGGAGAGGTTAGCGGAACTGAATCTGTTTAGCCTTGAGCAAAGGAGACTAAGGGGGGATATGATTCAGGTCTATAAGATTCTAATGGGTCTGGATGCTGTTCAGCCAAATGACTATTTCAATATTAGTCTAAATACTAGAACTCGTGGCCATAAGTGGAAATTAGCGGGAGAACATTTTAAAACAAATTTGAGGAAGCACTTCTTTACACAGCGTGTAGTTAGAGTATGGAATAGTCTTCCTGCTAGTGTAGCGGAAGCTAAAACCATGGGTTCCTTTAAATCAGAGCTAGATAAGATTTTAACAACTCTGAGCTATTAGTTAAGTTCTCCCCAAACTAGCTTGATGGGCCGAATGGCCTCCTCTCGTTTGTAAATTTCTTATGTTCTTATGTTCCAGCTTATCAAGCAATACCAGTACAAGACAAAGAGGGCCATCAGACCAGTATGGGTACATCAGGTGGCAGCCTGACTGTCCCCTAGGAGAAACTGAATCCAGTCTGGAAGAGAAACAGAAGGAAATGATAGATCTAAACATAAGAACATAAGAACATAAGGGGGAACATAGAGAATCTATACTCTCATGAGGGTTCAGCAGGAGCCGAGAGGGAGCACCTTACCCAGCTCATGCAAACAACATACTATTTACAACGTAAAGCCATAAATGCTAATCCAGCGCCATCCATAATGGATCTTAAAAGCAGCTGGCCATATCTCTTTACACTGAAGGAACTTTACAATCATTTCAAGTTACTGACAGACATCTCTATCCTTGAAAAAATGGAAGTAGCAATTGAGGAAAAAGGAACAATGATTTTGCAGTTTTTTCAGAAAAAGCTTACTAATGAAGAGGTGAAGCAAGTCCTGTCAAAGTTTGATGCCACTGGATCTACTCTCTTGGGACCTTGTGTTGTTCTACTCATAATGGCTCATTTCAAAGAGAAGGTGGATGCCCTGATTTTACAAGTTCATGTAAGTGTTTGATTAGATATCCTTTTGTAGTACTAATATGAATCTCTGAAAGCCCACACTGTGTTATTAATGTGAGCGTGTACAACCCACATTTCAGGCAACAGCCACACCTGCAGATGTGGAGGGGTCGATGTCTTTGCCAGATTCTCCAAGACTGATTGTTCAAGGTAGAATTTATTAAATTCTATATCACAACACTACATGTAAGGTACTGCAAGGTACCTCATTACCTGTATAAATGTTCATTGATTTTAGGTGAGATGCTGTCTTCGATGAAGTGGATAATAAGCATTGAGGGTCAGGTGGTCATATCTCCACATCCAAACTTTGTGGCAGGTCTGGCAGCTGCTTTTGCCTCATTCTATACTTTCAACTTTGAATACCAAGAAGAAGCTTCCTGCACCCTGGAATTCATCCAGAGGTAAATCATTATTATTATTAAAATTCAAGATAAAATTTAGATATTGAATGACATGGAAGCTGTATTTATACATCCATCAGTCTAATGCAGAACTCAGCAGAATTAAATTTATTATCAGGCAGATAAGCTGAATAGTGGAGAGATCTCAGTAAGGTCGACATACTTCTCCAAGAGAATAAAGAATATGTGAGACTGGCATGGATGGTACAAAGATCAACACAGTCTTGGCGCAGGTGGAATGTTCACAGATGTAATGCCAATAAGTGCATACCCATTTGATCACAGTGTTTTATGCTGTACTCAACCCTGTCAAAATACAGCCCAAAAGCTTCACTGAGAAAAAAGGCATATTTCAATGCAAGTAGTTGTGTAGGTAGGAGATTAATTTGGTTAATACTTTTAATTTGGATAATGCCATGTTGGAACAATGTAGTTTGGAGGTTACATGGGTGAAATTGTCCACCCCAAAATCAAAAATACGTATTTTTCTGTAGTGCTATTAATCCATCTAGTTTTGGTGCGAGTTGCCAGGTTTTGAAAATATTGGCCATATAAATGTCTGCCTCCTCTTGAATAGTATGAGACTAAATGGCACTAGGGTTGTGGTGTTCAAAGCCCCCCCCCCAAAAAAAACAGCAATGTCTCTTACCAGAAATCATGACACTGTTACTCAAGATAATCCACAGAACGTGTTGTGAGCAATTTAATGTAGGATCTACTTTTACTACCCATATTACTGCACACTGAGTGTGAGGCTCTTATGGATGAGTAGATGCTTGCTACCTTCAGCACAGTGATAACAGGTGTCATGTAAAGTTTAGTAGAAATAAAATAGTTCCTACATGGAGCTGGGTGATTTCTGTCACACAAACAGAGTCATTTCATCCCTCTATCCATCTTGGACATCTCTGGACTGGAGACCAGCCCACTGGAGAGATCAGCTACTTCATTTACCAACTAATATGACAAGGGAACTGAAATCGTGCTGATGGGCTGCTGGGTTAGTCTGCCTCGCCTGCTCGGCCAATGTCCTGCAAGCCCCACCCATTTCCGTGGAGCCCCGCCCATTTCCTGTTGTTATTGGACCACTTCATCCGAGATACCCGACTGAGGCAGAGTATAAGCTGGACATCATCCCTGCCATGTTTTTTTCTTTATTTATTGTAATGTGAGTTTAATTCATACCGAGAGAGGAAGGGTGATATACCACAACTGACCATATGCACAAGTACAGAGCCTTGTTAATATCTGTCTCAGGTCTTTTAATAAAAGTTCCAGAGAACCTCTTCTATGCATTCTTATTGGACGCACCACGGCAGCCACACCTTTCTAACCAGCCAATAGTAGTAGAATAGTTCCAGATGTCTTCAAGACAGAGATATATTTAAGATTTCACAGCAGAAATAACTGCAAACAGCAGATAGATATATAAGCTAACTGAAGAGCAAATTTCCAAAGCTCACTCAGTGCATTTTTTGTTGTTTTTGAGATGAAACCCCCAATGACAAAGGCAAGCTTCCTCATCATGTGTTAGATTATGGGGAACTGAAACTCACGCACTCCCCATGTAATCCAACAAAGAACTCCTATAAAATTTCCAAAGTAATTTTCTCAGAAATGTGTCCTGTGGCCTGGGCAGGTTTTGGAAATTTGCTCCTCGATTTCGATGCAAGTCATCTTTATTTTACCTTTTCTTTGCTAGATGAGATTGGAAGTACAGGGGCACCTTTGTTTGCGAGCATAATTCGTTCCAGAAACGTGCTTGTAATCCAAAACACTCGTATATCAAAGCGAATTTTTCCATAAGAAATAATGGAAACTCGGGTGATTCGTTCCACAATCCAAAAATATTCATATAAAAATGGTTAATACAAAATATAAAGTAAAAATACAACAAATAAACCTGCATTTTACCTTTGAAAAGAATCATGGATGGTGTGAGGGCGATGAGAGAGAGAAGAGGAGGGTTATTTTGTGGGATGACTTTCACTATAACTAACGGAATCACTGCTATCTTTTGGCTCACTGGAATCTTTTTCTTTTTGTGCGACTTTAAAAAGTATGGAAGCCCATTTCCGCCAGTAAAAGAAAAAAAAAATGAAATAGAAAGTCGAAATTACGAGATACAAAGTCATAATTACGAGATACAAAGTCATAATTACGAGATAGAAAGTCGAAATTACGAGATACAAAGTCATAATTACGAGATAGAAAGTCATAATTACGAGATAAAAAGTCGAAATTACGAGATACAAAGTCATAATTACGAGATAAAAAGCCGAAATTATGAGATACAAAGTCATAATTACGAGATAAAAAAGCCGAAATTATGAGATACAAAGTCATAATTACGAGATAGAAAGTCGAAATTATGAGATACAAAGTCATAATTACGAGATAGAAAGTCGAAATTATGAGATACAAAGTCATAATTACGAGATAGAAAGTCGAAATTACGAGATACAAAGTCATAATTACGAGATAGGAAGTACGCATGCGCTCCAGTCCAGCTGAAGAGCTGTCTTCGCGTCATTGGCGTCAATCTCGTAATTATGACTTTCTATCTCGTAATTATGACTTTGTATCTCATAATTTCGACTTTCTATCTCGTAATTATGACTTTGTATCTCATAATTTCGACTTTCTATCTCGTAATTATGACTTTCTATCTCATAATTTCGACTTTTTATCTCGTAATTATGACTTTGTATCTCATAATTTCGGCTTTTTATCTCGTAATTATGACTTTGCATCTCATAATTTCGGCTTTTTATCTCGTAATTATGACTTTGCATCTCGTAATTTCGACTTTTTATCTCGTAATTATGACTTTCTATCTCGTAATTATGACTTTGTATCTCGTAATTTCGACTTTCTATCTCGTAATTATGACTTTCTATCTCGTAATTATGACTTTGTATCTCGTAATTTCGACTTTTTATTTAGTTTTTTTTTTCTTTTACTGGCGGAAATGGGCTTCCATAAAAAGGAACATAGCCAATGACAGCTGTTTTTGCCTCCTTTTCGATTTCGCGGAAATGTGGACATTGCATTGTCGTTAAACAGATTCATCGCTCGTACTGCTACGCCCATATTCAGGTGGTATTTTTTACTAGATTTTGACTATACGAGTGAGGGAAGCCGACTGAGAGCATGGGAGGAGATTACCCACAATCTCGCAGCGAGAGAGATCGGCTCAGTTGTGATCACATGACGCTAGGCAGCAGGGCCGTGCAGAGACGTTTAAAGGGGCGGGTGCTCAAAGTTAAAAAAGATAGAACAGGCTGAATAACAACAACTCACATTCATGACGAATCTAATATGGAATTATGTGGATATCCATATTAGATTGTTTTTAGTGAAATAAAAGCCCTCCAGAAAAGAAGGGAAAAGTCCTGTAACTTACTTTAAAACAAAACATGTTCCCTAAAACGGTGGAAAGAGCTACAGACCCCCTTGTTACCCAGTTAGCTAGCAGTTAATGACCACCACTACTTGTGCAGTTCATAAAAGGACAGGTAATGTTTGTCGCGCTGTTGCACAAACAGCACGCTCATTTATTTCAATTCATTTGTTGTTATAGACTATAGTGTGCGCTGTACACCCTATTTACTGTTTTGTTGCAGTCTGCACCTTCCAATTAATTTGCCTGCTTCTCCTCCAGCTCCGGACCACCCAGCCTGCAGAAAATGCGCGTGCACTTTGCGAGCTCGTACCCGGCTCGTAACGAGCGCGCTCTGCCCTCAAGGGCGAGCATTGGTTAATGGCAGTCATGTGACTGATGCAAGCCAGATCCTTTTATTTAGCAAAATTGAGATTAATAGTTACATTTTATTGTTGAAGGGCAAAGACAGGGCTCTATACGCACATACACATAAAAAAAAAAACAAAAAAAAAAACAACAACAACAACAAAAAAAAACCCAAGAAAGGGGCACTTGAGGCATCCTGGAGGAAAGGGGCGGGTGCTCAAGCACCCTCCGCCCCACCTCTGCACGTGCATGCTAGGCAGAGAAAGTGTATACTGTAAAACCTGGCTCATTTATCAAGTTAAAATTTATTTAAAATTTTTGATCATCTTGCAAAACACTCACAGACCAAGTTACTCACAATCCAAGGTTTTACTATACATCAATGGGTTTGAAGAGGAGCAATTTCTGCACAGCATCCCCAGGAACAGTGCTAAAGCATCACCATGACCGAACCCAAACACCATTCCACATCACACACATTCTCTTCACAAATTATGCTGCACTGTGCAAAAGTGTTAGACACTTATTGAATCTACAGTGCCTGACAAAAGTCTTGTCACTTAACCAAGATGTAGGAACAACAAATAATAACTTGACCTGTAGTTAATCAGTTGGAATCAGAAATGGCTTATAAGAAAAGGCAAAGCCCTCTAGATTATATGCTTATTATACCAAAATAAAGTTTTGCATCATTCATTGAGTTTTGTCATGTAATTAGGACAGAAAGGTCAACTTTTGCCTGGACAAAAGTCTTGTCATATATAAAAATAATGTAGAAATTATACATATACTTCATTTAGAATACACAAACATGCTACAATAACATCAGAACATAAAGTCATGGTGCCTTGGAAAAAAATAAAAAATAATGTGTATGACTCCTATGAGCTTGGAGGACCACATCCATACGTCTTGGCAATGACTGAAATAACTTGTTGATGAAGTCATCTGGAATGGCAAAGAAAGCAGTTTTGCAGGACTCCCAGGGTTCGTCTAGATTCTTTGGTTTCGTCTTCCAAGCCTCCTCCTTCATCTTACCCTAGACATGCTCAACAATGTTCATGTCTGGTGACTGGGCTGGCCAATCCTGGAGCACCTTGATCCTCTTCAGTTTCAGGAACTTCAATGTGGAGGCTGAAGTATGAGAAGGAGCACCATCCTTCTGCAGAATTTGCCCTCTCTTATGGTTTGAAATGTAATGGGCAGCAAGAATATCTTGATACTTCAGGCTGTTGATGTTGCCATCCACTCTGCAGATCTTTCGAACACCCCCATGCTGGATGTAACCCCAAACCATGATTTTTCCTCCACCAAACTTGACTGTTTTCTGGGTGAATTTTGAGTTCATGCAGGTTCCAACAGGTCTCCTGCAGTATTTGCGGCATTTGGTATGTAGTTCAATGGATGATTCGTCAGAAAAATCAACCTTCTGCCACTTTGCCACTGTCCATCCTTGCTGCAAGCTGTGGGCCGTGGCAAATTCGACACACTTTTTTTGTTGTGTTCTCATTAATGCTGGTTTCTGAGCACTATTTTGGCCATGGAGACCACTGCTTGTGAGAATTCGAGAAACTGTTCTTGTAGACACAGCGGTTTCTGGTGACCAGTTCTGATGTAGCTCTGCTGCAATTGAAAAAGGGTTGGCCCTGGACTTTCGAAGCAACAAACGGTCCTTTCAAAGAGTTGTCTTACGGGGTCTGCCTGACCTGGGCTTGTCATGAACATCACCAGTTTCTTCATATCTTTTTTTAATCCTCTCCACTTGACGTTTGGATACATTAACGATGTCTGCCACCTCAGCAGCAGACTTGGTCTGTGGTTGAATCTTTGGCATGTTGTCAGAAGCCAGGCTGCACTTCAAGTGAAGGTCTGGTGTTCTTGGGGTTCTTTTTATACACACCTGAGATTATGTTAACTACAATATTTGTCACAGGTGCACCTCTAATCTGTGATTGGTTGAATCATTAAAAGACATGACAAGACTTTTGTCCTTGCAAAAACAGGTGTTATGGACTTTAACAAGCTGTGAACATCAGGACACTTTTTGACTGTTTCATTTTGCACCCAGTTATTAATGTGAAAGCCCTTGGCATTAAATTGATCCATTCATTGTAACAATTGATTGATTAGAAATAAAGTTATATGCCTTTTTAAGTTACTATGTCCTTATGTGACAAGACTTTTGTCAATGACTGTACATTCATCTATCTTTTGCACCTGCTTTAGGGTTGTGGGGTCTGGAGCCTGTTCTGGAGGCTATGGGTGCAAAGCAGGAAATAGTCCAGGTTGGGGTGCCAACCCATTGCAGCACCATTCACACACACACACACACACACACACACACACACACACACACACACACACACACACACACACACACACACATGCAAGTTTGTTTTCATATCTTTCTGGGGACCATCCATTCATTTCTATGAGCAAAACCCTAATCTCAACAAATGACAACCTTAATCACTACCCAGCCCTAACATTAACCATAAGTAACCAAACAAAATTCAAGACCTTTGACATTTTTAGTTTTTAAATTACTTTCATAGATTTTTATGAAATTTTGTTTCCTATTGTGGGGGCCAAAAAACTGTCCCCACAAACATCAAAATAACAGGTTTTTATCACGTTGTGGGGACCAACAATGTAACATAAACATAACCCCCACAACTCCAATTCATCTTAGCATGTATTTGGACTATGGGGGGGCAGCTGGAGTACCTGGAGAAAACCCCACGGAGACACAGGGAGAACATGCAAACTCCACACGCATGGTGGAGACTCGAACCCCAGTGCCAGAGGCATAAGGCAACAGTGCTGACTACTGCATCACTGTGCCACCCCTTTGTGCTATTTAGTAAGTGCATATTCCCTTGCAAATTTTAACATTAGAATATATACAAATAAACAATAACATAATAAAAAGTATAAGAATTTCGTCAGTTGTCCAGTGGTGGTGCAGAGTTGGCACCACTGCCTGTTTGAGTCTGTGCCCCAGCTCTACGTGTGTGGAGTTTGCATGATCTCCCTGTCTAGTTGTAGGGTTTCCTCTAGGTACGCCACTCCCCGAAACATGCTGAGGTGTGAATAAAGAGTCACAGTCACAGGTTACTCAACTGGGGGGTATTCCAGAAAGCTTGGTTAACTTACCATTTGGTAAATCTTAACCTCTGGGTTGATATACCCCAAACCTGCATACCATGAGTATGTCGATTCCAAAATGCCTGAGAAAAGTCAGTTCAATCAACCTCCTATTGGTTACCCAGAGTTAATGCGTGTTCACCGTGCATACATAAAGACGTTTTCAATGAGTCAAAATGGAAGATCAAAGTGAAGAAAAGAGAGCGGCATACTTCACAGAGGCGGAGTTGGAAGTTTTAATGCACGCATATGAGGAATTCAAGCCGATAATAATGAAACAAAGCAATACGGCTGCATCGGCTAAAGAAAGAGAGTTGGCTTGGCAAAAAATAACGGATAGAGTAAATGTGTGAGTGTATTAAATTGCAAATTTGACATCGCCTGCCCTTTTATTATAATGTAAAATAATTAAGCACCCCTTCCGCATCTTTTTGACTGTTAAATCACTATGAAAGCATTTACTTTTCCTGCCATTCATTTCTTTAGGTTAAAATAACAATGTGTATTGACTAGGAATATATGGTTTCTTATTTAATAAGGTGTAATCCTTCTGGAGCCAGAAGAACTTTGAGCCAAGTCAAAATGAAACACAAAAACATTCTGCAAAAAGGTAATATTTGATTACACGATCACTGAACTATTTATTAAACACGATTTAGTATATTCTTTCTGTCATGTAGCTAATAGAAAGAAGGCTGAAGCCCGTCTAACTGGCGGGGGCCCACCACCTCCACCTTCCCTCACCCCATCTGAGGAGCTGGCTCTGTCCCTTAATAAAGGGCAACCAGTGGTTGCTGGCATTCCAGGGGGCACTTCATCACACACACCATGCACCACAAGTGACACTGTGAAATGTAAGTTTACCACTATGATTTCTTTTCATTATATGACTTAATAAATTACTATCTGTCATTTAAATGCTTTTTGAACATGCTTAACATATTTACTTTATTTAACTGCCTATGATGTATAGGCTACTGTGATCTTAGTTGTATTACTTTGACATGTTTTTTTCCTGCATTATTGGTTTTTCTTTAATATTGAGAATTTTGTGGGTTGTATTTTCTTATAGATACCGATAGAGGGATTGTATTATTGGACCCTAGAGAAAGAACACCGTCTGTCACAGTTGTAAGTGTTTTGTTGTCAGGTACCTTTAGTTGCTTTTAGATATTCTGTTTTTTTTTCTTTTTGCCAGATAATGTATACTTGCATTTTTCCGCTGAAGGATGAAGATGACGATGAAGAGACCACATTTGCTGTGACAGAAGTGGACAATGCTGGTAGATCCACTGAGGTATGATGCATACCATTATAATGCATGCCCCCTTCTTACATTAGAGTAACAAACTGTCATTGTCCTTTCACAGTACATACCTGGGGATTTACCCACAGATGAAGGTCCTTCAACCTCAATGCGCGATCTAAACAGTGTAAGATTTTGTGTTAAGTTGTCCATATTTTAATTTTATTGTCTGACAGAATCTCATTTATTTAATTATTTTTGCCTTCCTAGTTGCCAGCAAAGGAGCTGTATAAGGTCCATCTTCAGAAACAAATAAGAAAAAGTGACATGGAGATGGACCTTATACAGCTTCAAATGGAAGAGAAAAGGCTATCCATTAAAAAAGCAACACTAGAAATTGAATTATTGGAGCATTGCCTTAAGGTGAGAACTTGTGTGAATATTAATCTGTTGTATGTTAAGTGTTGTATATAAAGCAATGTAATAAATAAAAAAACACATTTTATTTCATTTTACTTTCATTGTTTTTCAGGAAATAAAGAAATGAATTGCACAGCAGACCAGTGCAAACAATTTAATAAAAGTAATTTTGACAAATCCTGTCTCTCAAAAGTCTTCCATCTCTGTGTGCAAAAATCTGTAGGGGTTCCTCTGGGCCATCTTCTTCAATACAAGGAGGGTGGCTTTCTCCTCTTATAGTGGCAATGTTGTGAAGCACAACACAAGCCACTATGATGTCGCATGCTCTCTCTGGACTGACCCGGAGCCCACGCAGACACTGAAACCTAGACTTGAGGATCCCTATGGTCATCTCCACCTTGGCCTGTGTTCGGCTGTGAGCCAGGTTAAACCGTGTCTGTGGTCCAGGATCAGGTTCAGGGTAGGGTGTCATTAAGTAGGGCAGACAAGGGTATCCTCTGTCCCCCAGCAAGTAACCATTGTACTGTCCTGTAATGATTCAAGTGTACAATACAAATATAGTAAAAAGAAAAAAAAAACATTGTATGAAGCAAAACATACCCTGCTGAAATGTCTGACATAATGATGACTCGTGGAAAATTCTGGCATCGTCCACAGATCCTGGCCATTTTGCCTCAACATTAGTAATGATGTGGGTTGCCTCACATATTACCTATAGTTGAAAAATGGAAAGTAATGAGTTTAATGATGTTAACAAGGCAAAAAATTAAGGACACAAAATCAAGTTGTTACCTGCATATTGATACTATGAATAGATTTCCTATTAACATAGTCTCCCTCATTTATTGAAGGAGCTTTAATATGAATGTGGGTGCCATCAATGCACCCAATTACATTTGGAAACCCTGAAATAGAAAGTCATATATGGAAGTATCAAATGTGTGTGTGTGCAGGATGAATACATGTATAGATATAAATAGTATGACTACATATTAAATACGCATCATAGATTTTACTACAAAGGACAAACCTGTCACTCTGTGGAATTCCTCTTTAATAACCTGCAGAGGTTTATGGCCAGGGAACTGTACAAACGTGTGTAAGAAGCGTTTAAGTGCCAGACATACTGTACGAACGGCTCTACACACAGTTGCCTTTCCCACATGCTCTGCATCGCCCACATTGTACAAAAAATGCCCTGACGCAAAAAACCGAAGTGCTATGTACAGAATGTTTTCTGTGCCAAGCGCAGACCCGCGGTTTGTGACATTTGCAATATGTGGTTTCAAGAGATATGTTATGTAAATTAACGATTCTTTTGAAAACCGATAACGCTCTTTCAAATAATCATTAGGAAATGAAAAGACATCAATACGTGGTCTTATAACTCTCAAAAAAAAACGAAAAAAAACTTGTATAATTTGTGCCTCCACGTCCACAGGATCGTCATCAAAAGGGCACGCCATGCTCAGTAACCTTCTGAAACAAACTGACCCTGGAACATAACCTGCTCAGTAGCAGGTTATCTTCAGAGAGTAAGCTGCTATGGTTACGTACATACCCAGAAAGTTAACCTCCGTTTTTGGAACCGAAAGTTGAGGATATCCACTAACTTACCCTTAAACTTACCCGGGTATGTCACATAACCTGCTTTCTGGAATACCCCCCTGGTCGGGGTGAAACAAAATCATTGTCTGGAATTTTACTTTCTGGACTTGACCTATCCACCTCTGCTACTACAGACCAGTTTTACACCAATATAACCATAAACAGACAGTAGGCCCACGACATATACAGTACATGCATATAACATAGCAGAAACACCCCCTGCTTCAACATCTTAGGAACTGTCTTCCTCTGTAAGATATAAGATAACTGATATCAGACTCCGTCTCATGCACCTGCTCTCTTTAGTGTGATAATTAGATTCTGATACAGATTTTGTTACGTTTTGCAGTCCAGGTTGCAACTCTGATCTATTCTCATCTCAGATTCCATGTGTTTACACCCTGTTTCCAGGGAAACGTAGAAGACATCCAGCAGCAGGCAGCATTAGGCTTTCCTCTTCTCACATTCCATACATCTGAGATTCTCTCCTGCATTTGTCTACAGATTTTAGGTGACTTCAGGTTTATGTACACTCTAGATGCAAAATCTCATTACAGATCACAAACAGTTTAGAGACATCGGTTAGTCTAATTGCATGTCTTTGGGCTATAATTGAAATTCAAGCAGCAAGTAGAGAACATGCAAACTTCAGGAACACTGCGGGAGGGATTCAGGAGCCTAATAGGTGTGAGGTGACAGTGCTACCCACAGAGATATTTTCCATTCATCCACCCATCTCTCCATCTTCTGTACCTGCTTGTCCTATGCAGGGTTGTGGGGGTTTGGAGCCGGGGAAGTAAAAAATGATAGATGAACATAAATAAAACTGCAGACACTTTAGGGTAGGAGAAGTTCCCCGTTTAATGGGTCTGTTCGAACAGGGATTCCCCTCATGCAAAGGAGAAGAGCCCAGACTTACAAATCAACACAGTTTTTATACCTTTTCTGCAAATGACATCCCTGCACAAGATCACCAGATGTTCCTTATGGTTCCTTGCAGTCTTCCAAGGCCATTCACCCCCTATTCTCCCTTATCTTGTACAAAGACTTCTCCCACTCTCATTATTTCTAACAATCAACAACATCTTTTTATAGAATATGATATTATACAATGCATTTAGGACTATATGGATTACATATTCTTACCTAATGCTGATTCAGTTCCTGCATATGTTCTGTAGTGCAGTAAAGCATGAGTTAATCTTAAATTGGTTGTTCTGTTTTACACAGATTAGTGGCTGCGTTCTCCTCGTAGCCGGGAGAGTAAGCTAGGGCACCAGGATACGTTGTTTTCTTATCTTCAGCCCTTGAAACTATGGTGGCACATATCTGCAGTACACAGTCACATTCACAGATGGCCTAAGGCACTGACAGCAATCCCACAAGGCCTAAGGCACTGACAGCAATCCCACAAGGCCTATGGCACTGACAGCAATCCCACAAGGCCTATGGCACTGACAGCAATCCCACAAGGCCTATGGCACTGACAGCAATCCCACAAGGCCTATGGCACTGACAGCAATCCCACAAGGCCTATGGCACTGACAGCAATCCCACAAGGCCTAAGGCACTGACAGCAATCCCGCAAGGCCTATGGCACTGACAGCAATCCCGCAAGGCCTAAGGCACTGACAGCAATCCCGCAAGGCCTATGGCACTGACAGCAATCCCACAAGGCCTAAGGCACTGACAGCAATCCCACAAGGCCTATGGCACTGACAGCAATCCCGCAAGGCCTAAGGCACTGACAGCAATCCCGCAAGGCCTATGGCACTGACAGCAATCCCGCAAGGCCTAAGGCACTGACAGCAATCCCACAAGGCCTAAGGCACTGACAGCAATCCCACAAGGCCTATGGCACTGACAGCAATCCCACAAGGCCTAAGGCACTGACAGCAATCCCACAAGGCCTATGGCACTGACAGCAATCCCACAAGGCCTATGGCACTGACAGCAACCCCACAAGGCCTAAGGCACTGACAGCAATCCCACAAGGCCTAAGGCACTGACAGCAATCCCACAAGGCCTAAGGCACTGACAACAATCCCACAAGGCCTATGGCACTATGTGCCTGTAATCAGAAGGTTGCCAGTTCAAACCCAGCCTCAGTACATCTGTGGCTTAACCCCCAGCTACCTGGGCACCACCATGGTTGGCTGCCCTTCACAGACAGTTTACTCTATGAAAAGAGCAAGTTGAGGGAGGCATAAAGACAATTTCCCAGTAGGGATCAATGAAGTATCTATATTTATTATTATGATCCTACAAGCTTCCCATCTGCATAGTTAAATCATTTAGATTATTGATGGATTGACCAGAATAATTTTGCCAAAACAGCAACAACTCATTGCATTGCCACAACTGCAAGAATGCTGAATACAACTGTCCAGTTTTAAAAACAGTGCAAAATAATGAGACTCAAAAAGTAACACATATAGTTAAGTAGGCCTAGGCATAATTGACAAACATTTAGATATTTGACAAACGTTTAGATAGTCACCGACTTTTCATCTGTCTGTAACTGAGTGATGATCTCAAAGTCTGCTTTTGTATAATAAAGTACAAAGACAAAAAGCATTGGCTGACAAAGGACTTTCTTGAAATCGAAAATCTACTTTCAGTTCTTATCAACGTTGATTATATAATCATAAGAAGTAATAAATAATACAGAGAAGTATTTATTTTAAAATTCTGTAAGTACGATTTTGAAATACAAAAGTGCACTAGGGGGCGCAACAAATCCGGAAAAGGAAACAGCCATTCGTTTTAGCAGCGGTTGTTATTTCTCATATGTCTCGCTTTGTGCATTAATGGACAATAAAGAGAAATAAAAATGGGTAAGTGTTTTACCATATCAGATTTTATCTTTGCAATTTGCTGTGTTTCAAAACGTTTGCTTGTTGGATTTCTGGTGAGGCGCTGTCGTCTTCATTTGCGTTTTATTTCAAGTAAATGGATGATCATGGAAATGACCACGCTGTCGCTATTGTTATTTGTACAGTATTCCTGGAAGCAACGCTGAAAGGTAATAAAAGTAATATATTGTCTAGCTGGCAGAAGGCTTATTTTATCGCCCAGTGCACCCAGTAATTGGTCACTCCTTGAAAGAAGTGCCAGTTATAGGCAGCTTAATGGAGGGTATATGTATATTTATATACAATGTTGATTTTCGCGTCTTTATAAGCGAGTTCAAGTTGTGTGGATGTTCCTGAAACCAGCATAGTGATACAAGCAAGAGGCGTCACTCTATGTACACAGGGCAAAAAAACCAGATTAACAGCAAGCTATGTAAACGTGTGAAGGTTATTCTGAACAGAAAGTGCCCTTTCGAGTTACGTTGTACCGATCGCTTCATGATTACTTATTTAAAGGACTCGGGCGCTTTTGTACTTTTAACCCAAGTTACTTTCTCCTAAAAACGTGTCTTGAGGGTAAATCGACATTTTATTTTTTTAAACACCACTTCCTTTATCGCAGCAGCTGTTAACAAGAATGCCACAGCCGAAAATCAAGCTGGTGGTGACTGGAGATGATTTTGGATACTGTCCCAGGCGGAACCGGGGGATAGTGGACTGCTTCCTGGCTGGGGCGATTTCCAACGTGTCGCTGTTGGTCAACTCCAGCTCGGCTAAAGATGCGGCAGAGTTGGCGATCAGGTATGAGTCCACATTTCCATACAGCCATGCTTTATTTTCTCAGTAATGCCGTTGTTCTGTCATAAAATACTACCTATCGAGAAGTGCTATCGAGCCTTTCTGCGCATGTGCAGTTCCACCGTCTTGGTTTTAGGGGTTAGGGTTAGGGTTAAGGGAAAGGTTTTAGGGGTTTTGTGGGGTTAGGGTTAGGGTACGAGTTAGGGTTAGGGCTATCGATTAGCACTACGGTAGCATTTTTCGACAAGACAGCATATATCGACAGAACACCGTGGTTGTTTGCTTCCTTGTCGACGTTCACATTTAGCACTTCTTGAGAAGAAGGGTGTACAACAGGTGTTCCGGGCAATTCAGTTTCCCTATGTTTCCCCTGTCCCGCGCTGATTTGTACACGGTTTCGCTGTTGTTTTCATGTCTTTTTAAGAAGCTCTTGAGGTAAACAAGCCATATATTTTAAAACATCACATGCCTTTCGATGTTTTTCGTTTTTACAGATAATAAATGAAAGTATTTAATTCGCTGGATAGAGATATTTCTTGATGAAAACGGTATAGTATTGCTTATATAAGACTATATTATGCGTGACGATCTACTGTATTCACATGTAATAATGTACCTGAGTGATTTTCAGACATCTCACATACATATTTGCCTAAATATTAGGAGAAACATTATTCCCTGATAGACAGGGGAAACAGGGAAACCGAATTGCCCGGAACACCTGATTTCTGATATGCAGTAAACCATGGAGTAAGCTACTAAATCGCATTTTGATGGTTCCTTAAGCGTTTCATTGAGCACCTCCTGGAAATGCATACTTTAGTTTATTCTACCACAAGACAATTTGATTAGAACGGAATTAATCAATATGATATTCAAGTCCTTATTTATTTGAATTAGGTGTGCTTTAACCAAAAAATGAAAGTATATAGAATGGCTGAGATATGTATGGTAACTACTGCCCTAAATCACTATACAGATACACAATGTACATGTGAAGGCTTTATATTTTTAAATTATTTGTAAAACCCAGTCGTTTAAATAGCACCTTTTTTAAAATATGCAAGAACAACTAAGTGGTATCGACAGATCGCCTGTTTGCGTTTTTGTCAAGGCTTTGTGTATCTATTGCATGGAGTTTGTTCTGATGAATTACCTGGCATATGTCTGTGATTTGGCTCTCTAAGACACTGCATTCCCATTGGCCTTCACGCCAACCTGTCCGAGGGCGTCCCCGTTTGCCAGAAGCTCAGGCGGGACTCCACACTTGTCAATGATAATGGGTTCTTCCATGGTAAGATGGGTTTCCGGAAAGTTCTACAGAAAGGCCTCCTGAGCATGGCTGAGGTAAGCCTGTGCAGGTCACAGTCGTCCACCAGCTGGAGTTTTCATTAACATTTGAAAATTTCAATTTGAATCTCTCTAGGCCATAACCTGCAGAGATGTATGGATCACTTGTACAGGTCATATTCTGGTATCCAGGGCTATTAGAAATAGGGTATATACATGTTTTTGAAAGGGTTAGGATGTAAAGTTGCACATGTCATGTCAGGGCGTTTAAAAGACTGAGACACAGTGGTGTGAATGCAACCACAGACAAATCCAAAATAGGCTTTCTGTAAACAGCAATAAGCTGAATCCTTATGCTAGAAGTACCTGAGAAATGTTGCTTATTAGGGCTGGGCGATATTCAGTTACATCATTTAATCAAAATTTGGGCTTTTTTGCAGTGTGTAAAATGTCAGTATTCATGTTAAAACTGTAATACATGCTACAGTCCAACAGCTACTGCCAAGCAGTTTTATTAAATGTTAATACAGTCCCATATCAGCACATGTACTACACACACAAAAAACAACTACACTGAGACCAGCAGTAGTTCTTGTTCAGATTTGAACAAAAAAGGTACTAATATCATTTGCTCACAGCATCAATGTGGATTTGAGAGTTTTAACGTTGAGTGAAGAAATGTAAAGCTTAATGTTTAAAAAAACCAGTGACAACCACAGGCCATTCTAGGTCCCGCTAGAGGGAGATTTAGCCATCCTATTTTTTTTCTCAGTCTCACTTGAAAAATAATTATTCTAAACTCATTATTTTCATACACATACACATTTTATAGATGGGACCCCCATTGGAGACCCTTGGCTGAACGTGGCCTGGTTGACAAATCAGATAAATTTACTGCAGCACATGCAGCAGAAACGCCCAGTGCATTAGAGGCAATACTGCAGATATACTGATTGGACTGGCATCCATTTCTAATGGAAACGTGATTTGATGAGTGTGTATTAATGGACATACACTTCCTGTCGGTGGTTTTTGTTTTCTTGTGTGTGTGGACATATGCATGCATTGAATTGGCATTCTGTGATATGGAGATGTATATTGTACGCTGTATATTAACACTTCATTGTGCTGTATTTTGGATTGTTCCCCAGGTGGAGTTGGAGCTGCAGGCCCAGGTGAAGTTGTTCTGTGATTTGTTGGGGCATCTGCCCTCCCATATGGATGGTCACCAGCATGTCCACGTGCTGCCAGGTAGGGCAACGGCCTGTACTGCTAAAGGCTGCTCAAGGAAGGTTAGGGCATGGCCACTAGCTGGGAGCACCTTGAGTCTGTGCCTGTGTGCGTGACCGCGTTGTATTAGGAATACGTACCTGATCGGTCTCTCCTTGCGCTTAGCAGAGGTGAGGGATGTGTTTGCCAGGGTGCTGTCGGAATACGGCATTCCTTTCACTCGTGTCCCGGTGGAGCCCAGCCTCCAGTCCTGCTCCTGGCTCCCGCTGCCCTTGCACGAGTTCTACACGCAGGTGGAGAAGGACGCATGGGACTCGTCCACAGTCTTCCGTGCACATGGGATCAGGTAAAGGTGCCCATGCTGTGCCTTTGAGCTGCAGTACAAGTGCAGCAAGG
This sequence comes from Paramormyrops kingsleyae, assembly GCF_048594095.1. Taxonomy (NCBI): domain Eukaryota; kingdom Metazoa; phylum Chordata; class Actinopteri; order Osteoglossiformes; family Mormyridae; genus Paramormyrops; species Paramormyrops kingsleyae. Next base: position 40,574,697 of record NC_132798.1, read on the forward strand.
CCACCACAATTAATCTGAAGATGGGCTCTTTTGTAATACCTTTGAAAATGGGAAATTCTGGTGCTTATCTTTAAAAGATTTGTCCTTTTGGGGGAATGAAACAATTAAGCAATGTCACAACTTTACTACATCTATAAATATACCACACTGACATAGTAATTGCATTTATCTACTTTATTTGTCATGCTGATGGAGAAGCAGGTAGGTTTCCATACCTTTACTATGTCCATTGCAGGTGGCCTGATGTTTACTTGGGCTTGACTACAATGGGGGAGAACATGTCTGTCAGCAGCATCAAGAGGGCCATCGGAAAGGCCCTGGCAGCCTGGCAGCCCAAGAGCCCCCTTGCTGTACCCCAGTGTGACACAGTGCGAGGGACACAGGGCCCTGTCACAGTGGAGCTGATGGTGCATCCCGGCTACCCCAGTGACCCCCAACAAGGGGGTTGCGGCCAGGGCCCAGACAGCTTCTCACAGTCTGCAGAGCGGCAGCACGAGCTGGAGACCCTCATGGACCCCCAGCTGCTTGCATTCTACAAGCAGGAGCAAATCCAGCTATGTGCATTTAAGGACCTCTAAACCAATTCTCTTCCAGGGCCAACTGCAAAACAAGCCTTAAATGTTTCTTCTTAGATGGGATTTATCTTTCTCTACCCTTAAGAAAGGATTTGATTACATGGTTATGAAGATGTTTTAAACTTTAAACCCCAGATTCACAGCTTTCTACATTTATAGGTTATATAAAATTAAGTTGGCTTAAAATGGAGAAATACAGCTGTTATGAAATATTTCTAAGAATTGGCTGTATTTTTCAGCATATAGTGTATATATAGTAACTTAGGAAATGTAAATGCCACAGTTTTAAAGAGACTATTTTTAATGTATTTATGAAGTGCTGAAGTTTTAAATTCCACAATCATGACTGACAACTGAACTTTTAAAATAGATTAATTGATGCTATATTTGCTATCACTACTAATGCTCCAATGGAGGAAATTGACTTCAACTGAACTCATAAATGGAAGAGATGAGAGATTCTGATAATCAGCTGTTAATGACTTGCATTAAAATACTGTCAGATTGAACATTTGCTCTCTGGCAGTCCTGTAGTCTGCTTCATCTCAAAAAGGAACATGGTTAAGTTTGGGGTTTCTGTACAAGCCCAAGCAGTTTACTCAAGTTATGTCAGTAAAATTATTGGAGAATTTCATAATTAAAAATCGGTAGACAGGTTAGTATAGTAATTAACACAATTTACATACGGTGCAGACACCACAACTAAATAAGCTCGCTAACCTCATTCTATTTATTTAAAAGCATCAATTTCCAACTGAGGTCCAACTGAGGAACTGTCATCATTAAACATGAACAATTAAAATGTTTATGTCTACTTCTCCATACACCCCCCAATCCCTAGAGATGTACAACGCAGAACACTCCAGATTAATTATAAGTCAGACTTTAATAAGGTTTGAATGTTGAAGATTCAGATGTTAAGTTTGTGTTGGAATTTCTGGTACTGGCAGTTGATGGATGCTGCCCCCAAGTGGCAGGCTTGCACCATACACATCCTCAAGAAATGCAGTCACTGGGGTCCACCTATCCACAGGAGACACCAATTCCTCCTCTCTGTATACAGCAGCCCTAACTCAATCCTTGGCATGTTAACTGCTTTTTGATTACTTTTATTTGGAACATCTTATTTTTTAAAACATTATAATGCACATAAGCACTTAACACTGGGTTAGGTTTCCCTGAAATCCCTATCTCTGCATGATTCAAATATGCCAATTGTTCCATTTATTCAGAATGAAAACAGAATGTCAGGTTTATACAGTTTTTGAAAATGTTAAGAAGCAAAACGAGACAGCGTGCAGGCAATAGGAAAAAAGTGAATATCTGCTTTTGGGCAAATGAAAATAATGAATAAACATGAGAAAGAGTGATGCCTTTGGAGTGCAGAACGATGAACTGTGCAAACGCTTCTAGATTCCCACCTTTTTGCTTATGAACTGCATACCCAATGACACAAACATAGGTATTATGGGTATTATCCACAGAAAATGAATGATGCACACAAAAAGTGATTAATTCCTCCTCTCGAGTACTGTGGAGGGTGTCCGGCATGCGCTGCCCCAAATCTTATTCATACTTCCTTCAATGCATGTTGCTTTGGATTCAGCTCATTATTTGACTACTTATCCCTCCCTCTGCAGTTTACACCCATGTCCACGGTTCTCCACTTGCACTTCATCAGGGGATTCTTGTACGGGCTGGAAGAGCAGCACGCTAGCCTGCATCAGCTGAGATAAAGGCTATTCTTACAGGCCAAAAGTATGACAACTGGCAAATAGTTAGCCTGCTTCATTATCAAAAAATGAGCCATGCTACATGGTCATTATACTCAAGTTTCTCAGAATGCCACCCTGAACAGCACCTCCTAGGTTACGTATCCGTTTTTATATTAGATATATATCTATATGCTGAAGCTACTGTATGCCGAGTTCAACACTACACCCTGTTGCAGTGGATGGCTCATTATGATTGGCTGGACATTTTCTCTTACATGTAGCTATACAGACATATTGCTATAGAAGACAAGTAAATACAAACCAAAAAGGGGCTTTTCAGTTTAATAAAAAGCAGGATTTAAGGGTTTGCATTTAAAAAAAAAAGATGTACTGGGATCAGTTAACGAAAGATCGCCTTGAGCATCAGGACTTAAACGTTCAGTTAACAGTACACGCAATCCAATTCAATAAATATATTACTGTGATATCCGCAAAATAAATAAAACTGGCCACCATTAAATATACAACGGCAAGCTGTCTCGTTATGCTTCAGCAGTGAATTACAGTTTGCTACCTATGCTTTACAGTCTTAAATAACCTTAAACAGTTATGTAAATAACCTTATAGACCAAGCATGCATGTCTAATGTTAAGAGCTGAAACTTGAGTTGCATTGCAAGTAAAAAATATATTTTAGTTTAACTAATCTGGTGAGTTTATTTTCTATATCTATATCACTCTGGAGATTAAAAAAAGGAAATTTCTAAAATATAATTTACTTATTAACCTGGTTATGCTTTCAAAGCGATACCGAACTCTGAATCGTCTCTGATAACAAGCAGCAGGAAAGAAAACCACAAAGGTCTTCTGTGTCCACCGTGAAGACATGATGATGATGATGATGATGGTAAGCCAAACAGAACCGTGAAAAGCAGTGTTATTTATATATTTTAAAAATCATATTAAAATCAGACACAATGTAATTTCTTCCTTTTTATCAATCTGAAACATTACCATATGGTAGCAACACCAGGGACTAGGCTGTATTTTTATTGATCAGTGTTACAAACTGAAAGTAAGAAAGAAAGAACTTAAAAAGTCTCGTTCAGCTGAACACAGTGCAACTTCATAAGGAAAAGATATGAGGGATCACTCCAGGATGTTGCAACTTGCATCTGTTTGTTAACTTAGCTTTTGTTTTCCCTAAGACAGCTTTCTGAGAGGACAAGAGGAGAAAAGATTAAAGTCAGGGAAGAAGAAAAAGAAAAACTGATTTTTCTTACGAAAGGGCAGAGTCTTGGTGATATGACATAAATGTTGCACTGGAGGTTTATATCATCAAGCAGTAATGTTGAATGAATGAGAGTGGACATTTAAGCTTAAATGTTTTTTTCCATATACCCCCCCACCCCACATCTTAACAGGTTACTCTCAATCCATCCTCCCGTGGGACATTAAAAAGGCCGTCAGGCTGACACAGGGGGCTGGGCCAGATCTGATCCACAGAGTCCTGCTTCGAGGTCGACGTTCAGGAGGACTGGGCTGCTCCATGTCTGCGAAAATATGGTGTGTGTGTGTGTGTGTGTTTGTGTGAGCGAAACGGGAGGAGGTAGAGATAGGGGAGGGTGGGGAACAGAGAAGGGAGCTAGGAGAGGGTGGGAGGAGACACACTCGTCAAGTATCAGTCCACCGGTCTCTTTTCGCCATGTTTCTTTGTAAACTCTTCTGCATTCTTAAAGAATTTTTTACGGTCCTTTGAGTATTCTTCCGCTAGGTCAGCCCTCAGTGGGTGCTCGGGCTGAGGGTCATTCACCAGGGCGATGAGCGACTGAATTACTGAAAGAAAAGGACACACACACACACACACATTCTGAGCTGCCTGGCCATATATCACAGCGCCGCTAGCATCTATGCCCACAATGACAAGCCTGTCAACTTGACTGAGGTGGTGCCAAGGTCACCGGTTATAAGAGAAAGAAGAAGTGCATGGCATGGAATAAATAAAGGTACTTTCTGATAGCCCTTACCTCCATTAGTTTGGGGAGCTCAGATCTCAAGAGTTAAACTATGAAATGAACTTGTGAAGTCAAAAGACAAGCATAAGTTAGACTGGAATTCAGAAATCCCTTTCAGAGTGATCTTAAGACAAAAGCAGTCGGCTGTTAAGGGCTTGTGCTCCCGAAGATTGATACCTACCTTGGTCAGTTTTTGTAGCTGGTTTCCAGTTCTCCGCACTGATGACAGGCAGGCATACTTGGCCCTTCTCATCAATGTTGGGGTGATAGATCTTTGTTTTGAATGTGATCTTAGGGGGCTTAAATGGGTACTCAGCGGGAAAAATTATTTCAATTCTGAATGCTCCTTTGTCATAGGGGGGATTGTCCTTAAAAAATAAAATAAAATACACGCTGAGCTGGCAAACAAATGATTAAAAATTGTTCAGGACAGACGTGCCTAAACATTCTAAAAGCATTTTTCCTCAGACTTCACCTGTACAACCATGACAACAAACTATGCCCACAATAATAATAAAATAATAATAATAATAAAATACATGTATTATTATGATAACAGCTCAGATCACAAAATGCAACTAAGACAGGAAGTAGCATACAGCAGTTTTAAGAAATTATAGGGATTTTAAAATAATGGTACACCTGGAGTATGTGGAAGTCAACAGTCATTTCAGACAATTAATCAAATTAATCATCTGAGCTAACCATAACCAGGGTTAAACACTTAAGAATTCTACCAATTAACTGAAAAACCCAAAAATGAACTCCATTAATCAGAAATAATAGTGCATCAAAGAAAATGACACAATTTAATAATGCAAAAATAAAACTGGTAAAATGTACACCCTGTAAAGCACCTAGACAGATACTCACAGGAACAATAAGACCTTCTAGATAGATACTCACAGGAACAATAAGACCTTCTAGACAGATACTCACAGGAACAATAAGACCATCTAGACAGATACTCACAGGAACAATAAGACCTTCTAGACAGATACTCACAGGAACAATAAGACCTTCTAGACAGATACTCACAGGAACAATAAGACCTTCTAGACAGATACTCACAGGAACAATAAGACCTTGCCAGGTTAAAATGTTTGATTCATCAACTTGGATGTTACGGAAGTTTTTCATTCCAGACTTGCGGATTTCTTCAAGTTCCTACAACACAGGAAGAGTTTTATGACATGAAAAATCAACTCAGTATACGGGAAACTAAACAGCCAATCAAAGACAATATTACCTCTCTAATTGGCAGAAAATGGTTTTGTCTGTTAACCTATTAGTTACACTAAGACTGGTTAATTATCTGTCCCAATTACCCAGTAACTACTACATTTCACGCAGATGGCCAATTAATGTTATAAATAGAATACACCAACAACTCCTGATTGTCAGAATATAAAACTCTTACCCCCACCCCAAAATATCAACTAAGCATTTAAAAATAATTACAAATCATTGTGTTACAAAACAAACTCAAAATATCTCTTGAGGAATGAAAGATACAAAACAAGACAAAAAATGAAATCACAAAAAACATAAAAGGTAAACAAAACTAAAATACAGCTGAATAAAACCAGATTTGAAAGTTCCACTACATAAAAGCAAATATAAAAATAATAAGAATCCTGGAATTATAGAAAATGAAACCATCCCACGAGTGTTAACTACATTTTAGTTAACGCAATATAAACTGACTAATGTTTAAACCCTTTTTTCCCCTCCCTGTATCGCAATTCAGCCCGATAAACATCCATCCATCCACACAGGGGAAACTGAGCGACAGCTTGTGTTTCTGTGTTCTCCCAGCCAGCAACATCGCTGGCACAGCCCTCAACTAACGATACTTTCAGTTTTGATTAACGTTGGCATGATCCCCCCGCAACAGCTTCAGCTCAAGCAGTCAAACAAGGAAGTAGTAAAGTGATAGGAAGGCATGTTAAGCCTCCTGACCGCCTAAATGTCGGGGGAGCGGCCGATTGGCACCGAGGCGACCCACTACCATGACACGAACAGACAGCTAGTCAGCGCCATGGCCGCACGTCAATCGCAAACTAACTACCCATCGGTGCTGTGATTGATATCTGCACTGGGGCTGTGTGACATCCTGCCACACAACCGGTTTTGCACAACCATTCAGATGAACCATTTACAACCGACAGCGTATTAGTCATGATCCAAACAGAGTAGGTATTAAAAGCGCCTGAACCCCAAGAAACCCGTCTCTCGGTATAAATTTATGCACACACACACACAAATGACAGTTTTTTTTATACTACTACTACTACTACTTCCACTTCTAGATCTGAATCTCTTTTGGTTTCATTTCTATGAAGGGCGCGCCGAAACTAAACTCCTTAAGTAACTTGTGTTTAAAAGCGCGTATAAGCGGCTGCCTTCCCAGCTTGCGTGTTAACAGCTGATCGCTGAGCTGCTCCCATACTTGTCTCACGCTCGGTAAGGACGGGCTTCCTGTGCTCTCACCCAGCTGCCCTGGCACGGGATTTCAGCACCCTATGAAATAATAGGTGCCCAACCATCCCTGTTAATCTCAAACACAATAACACTGCGAACTACTAAGCGATCGAGGCTATAAAAATTCCCCACAGGAATGTTATTTTGATCAGGAGCCATTTCCCACTATTTACGGGGAAAACACCCCCCATGAAAGCCGGTTTCTTCATCTCCGGCCTGTATTACCGGTGCTTCCCTTACTCACTCACTGTGCCAGACAATATATTTAGCTTTTTATCTTTCAGCAGACTCATAATCAGATTAAAGTGAGCACAAGCTGTTCCCGCATACAGAAATCTATACTTTCACTTTCATAAGGGAGGCATATGATCGACCATGGGCACTTGATATACGGCTGTTTATTAGATTTTTTTAGGAAAAGAAAATAGAGAGATGAGGAGTTCTACCTTGTGCAGCCTCCTGCTCGCCGCCATCTTGGATATACTGGCTGTTCCCAGAATGCATCGCGGTGGCGGCGGCGGGGCGACGGGGAACTTCACTTCCTATAAACTACAATTTAGCGACACAAGTATAGCTTCCAAAATGTTAACGTGATTTATATGATAATCATATTTATATTATATTTCAAAACGAATGTATTCACCATTCCAAATATCACAACTGCCAAGTAACGAATTACTGATTGGCACGCAGGTATTGCAATATATTTCTTTAAGGAAAATAGCGCCCCCTAGGTAGTCATATAAGGCGCTTTGGTTAGCTGGAGTTTCATGAGAAGCCAGTAAGCCAGTTACCTGAAAAGAGTAACCAGGATGTTCCAGAAAGTTCCAAAGGTTACTTTTACTTTCTAATGCAAACTACAGTCCTGGAGGGCTGGAGCCCTACACATTTTTGGGTTTCCCCTCATTTAGCACACCCGATTCAATGAGTTGCACCACCTTGTGCTAATTACCGCACAGCTCTTGAGCTGAATCATTGGTGGTGGAAAGGGGAAATAATTAAGGTAAAGAGAGCTCTGGCCCCCCAGGACTGGAGTTTGACTCTCCTGATCTAAAGACTAAAGTGATTCATTCAAGGAAATGGCCGTTTATTTAGTTTCATTGCTGTGTAACTGCTTGTGTATCTTAGTATTTATTCACTTATTAAAGCAGGTCTGTGGGGATTGCTATTATTGGGTACTAAAATCAGCAATCCATACATTAATTTAAAATTTTATAGGCCCTGGGCTCTTTTGTCAAGGTTTGAATATGAATAACGGTATTTTTAAGAATTATTTGGTAATACTTTACATAAAATAGTAGTGTATAATCCTAGAAACAATCACTCCAATCATCACAGTGTTCTCTGACAAGCTAATGAAACCAAATGTGTATGCAAAAATATAAAAATTTGCAGAGTAGATCTTCCACCAGCATATATTACATTCTGGGACTTTGTTGTGGTTAACAACCTTATTACCAAAAAGAAGTAACAGATTTAGCAATGGATGTAATGACATTTGAATAACTGATATTCACAACAACAATATTTTGTTATGGCACAATCTTCATTTCTCTTTACCCAGTTTGACTTGCAGTCTATTGACTTTTTGTTTTTTCAAGAATATTTTGTATTCTATTTTTGTAGTACACTTTATAGTGATTTTGCCTGTCAGTAGTCAGTCTTAAATCGTTTCCAGTCTGAAAGCTTCCCGATATTCTCTTTCACTTCTCACCAGCTGTGATCTTGAGTGGGAATTCTAATTGCATTTATATTATTCAGACAGACACAATAGGTTTGCAAAACACACAGACAGATGTTTATTTTACTTGAAGTCATTTAAAACTGCCTAGTGAGGAAACTAAATTGAATGGTAATCAATCTGAAAATAACTTGATAATCATTTTCTAATATCTATAATTATCTGAAAATAAATATAATTACTTGTGGACACAGGGCACTGTGATAAAGGTGATAATACAGGGCTTTGAAGACCTTCCCAGCCCATAATTTTCATTCCCTTTTCCATTACATCATATCATGGTTATGAGACCTGGCATGGCAGCTTTATGAGGACTGCTGTGGCTCACACCTCCAGGGTTCAGGGTTTGTATCCTGCACTGCATGTACAGTATGTATGAGTTTGAACTTTCCCTATAGTTTAAAGGCATGCAGTTTGCTTAATTAACATCTCAAAATTGTCTGCTGTCTATGTGTCTCGGGGTTTGAAGGGATGGACTGGCACCCCCTCTGGAATACTTACAGCCCAATCCCTGAAAAACAGTAGTTAAATACTTGATGATTATAAATTTCATGTGTTATTTTCCATCCATCTATCTTCCAAACATTTATCCTGCTTAGTGTAATGGAATTTCGTATTTTTGTTTATCAATAATGAAAAAATTAAAAATACATTTAAAATTGCCATTACATTTCCATCACCACTCAAAGTCAATCTACAACAGGACTGTCAGGAATACACAATCATGCTCTATTTATACAAGCACACCAGTACAGGCACACAGGAATTCTTTGTTTTTCACAGTCTGATCTTGCTCTTGGATGACACACAGGTGAGAGAGAAGTGTAATACCAGCCTTTTTCTGGCACCTGGAGCCATTTTTTGGGTGGCCTTGCTCATGCACTGACCAGTGATATGATTACTCTGCTGGCCACAGGATACAGTGTTTTGGCCTTTTTGACACAGACACAAAACATAATCAGTAGTAATGTTAGATTCATCATGCTGAAAAAGACAATGGCTTTCAAAAGCAAATGGAAAGACTCAAGACAAATGAATTGCTGGTGGATCTGATGAAGGTGCAGCCATGGCAGGTGGGATGCTCAGCATGTGCAGACAGAAGTGACACCTCTGCTGTTTGCAGATAGTGATTTTGGCCTCATCTGACCAACCCCTCCAGCACAAATGAGAGCGATTTGACGCCAAGGTGAAGCAGCAGGGATGAGAATCAGCTGTGGTGCTCTCCCGGAGAAGAGAGAGTAGCTCCTATCAGGTGAGGGGGGAGAGCCTGCCCTTAGTGAAGGACGTAAAGCAGCATTGGATCTTGCAGAATAGAATAGTGATACTTTCAGTCATTCCAGTGGGGAAATTGCCTTTTCCCAATTTTGTCCTCCATGAGTCACACAGACACATATACAGGATAGAGCAGTGGTTCCCAAACTGGGGGGCGCACCAATGTTATAGCCTCAGGGGCATGTGCCACCCTAAAATAATCTCTTCACAGACTGGACGATTAAACAAATAAAGCAGCGCAACATTACAGTAACTAACAATAAATGAACCACTAACTTACGTGTTTTTATGTAATTTATTTAAACTTCATTTTACCAGGTGAATTAACTGAAAACCAGTTCTCACTGCTTTACGTGATATTCGGGAGAAATAGCAGAAAACGCATCGGAACTTCCTGGGATACAAACGTCATACAAACGACACGATCTTCAGCCAATAAGGCAAAGTTGTGTCGTCACGGAGGCTGTTCCAGTTTGTTCAGCCGGCTGAGAGGTGCTGTACGATCTGTCTTAAGTCGTCTTGCTCCTGCAAGGTTTTTGTACCATGTGACATGGTGACGCGTGACGACGTTTGCAGCGCTGGACAAAAAAAATCTAACCATATCATGAAAAACAAGGTTTAAAATTTTTTACATGAAGTGCAGGGAGACTATCAATTAATGGGTATGATTTAGTGTTGTCTTGTGCTATGGTATAGGCTGAAACCTGCGGTTATCATTAAAAACAAAATGCAGTGAACGTAAGACAAACTTTAATTTGTGTACGCCAATGAATATTAATAGGAATGTTAAATATGCATTTGCACAATTTCAAACTTATGCTGGACTTTTATTTTTAATTGATTGCTCTTTTTTCTCCCACAGTGGTGAAATTGCACCATTTGTATTTTGTAATTGCATTTGTTTCAATTAGAAAAGGGAGTTGTATTTCAAATAAAGTTTGAATCTGAACCTGTGTAGTTTGAATGGGGGGGCTCAATAATGTTCATATTTAGAAAAGGGGGGCCCTGCAGAGAAAGTTTGGGAACCACTGGGTTAGAGTCAGATTTGGGGTCAGAGCATAAGGTCGATCAGCGACGATCTAGCACCCCTGAAGCAATAGGGTGAGCAGCAAGCTTCCTATGGGGTTTATCTACTGAGTCACACACCACCCAAAAGTATTGTGAATGAGTGTTGGTGAGAGGGAATGTATGACAGACAGTCAGATTGGTTTGGTGACTGCTTTTTTGCCAGCACTATTGGTCTATGATGGTAAAATGGTGGTTAAGTCATAAGATAAGGCAGTTTACCCATAAGTCTACATTCTTAATTTTACCTAAGGCCCAAAAATCAAGGTCACAAGTAATGAAGTTTCTCCTTTGGATTGCTGGACTCACTCTCTGTGACAGCATGAACAGTTTGGAGATCAAGGGGAACCTTGAACTAAAGCCTATGCTCCTTTAGATTGAAACGATTAAGCTGACGCTGTTTTGGGCATCTTATGATGATGCCACCTGGACAGCGGCTAGGGGAGCTTTTCCGGCATGTCTGACAGGACAGAAGCCCTGGGGAAGACCCTGGACATGGTGGGGGGATTATATCTCCCAGTGATCGTACATAACAGCCAGGAGTATGTGGCCATAGACAAAGGCACATGGTCTGACCTGGTTGGCATGCTGCCACCACAACTCTCACCAGGATAAGTGATGGAAAGATGATGGTGATACTGATGATAGCAGGACTGAAGAAAGAACGGCATGTTTGTAATTATAGTCAGGAGACCAGTAAAGCAGCTGTGAAGGCTAGCTACCAATGAGCTAATGAAAGAGCAGCATCATCAGAACTGAACTCTGATGTGGAGTGTGTGAAGACATACACTATATTGCTAAAAGTATTGGGACACCTGCCTTTACACACACATGAGCTTTACAGGGTGTTCCACCTTAACTTGTGCACTCTTAAAACACACACCTGCAAACAATCTAATTTGGTATAGTCGTCTATTTCACCTGAAACACATAAACAATTACCAGACTAATACTCTTAAGGAAGTTACCTAGCCTTAACTGTCTCATTCTTAAAGATGGAAGCCAAAAGACAGGCCATCATTGATCTTGCTCGTGGCGGGAGATCTCCTAAGCAGATTGCAAGTGCCTTAAACTTACACAGAAACACTGTAAACAATGTAAAAAAAAATGTACAGAGAGTCAGGAGATGTGAAGAAAAGGTCTACTGGCTCACGTAGAAGTGTTCGAAGCAAAGACGTCATTAGGAAGGTGAAAAACCGAATAAACACCAACCCATGGCGCTCAATACACAAGATGGCAAAGGATGTGGGTGTGAGCACTACGTCAATGCATCGCATAGTGAAAGAAGACCTTGGTGCCACTTCTAGGGCCATCACCAGCACCCACCTAATAACTGAAGATTCCAGAAAGAAAAAGGTAGACAGGGTGAAACTTCTCCTGAATGATGTCCGGGTGGGCCCCCGGAAGTCTCTGCGCTGTCATCGCCGACGCCCGAGGTTCCTGCAGGGCTCATAGTTCCTGCAGCACCCTCGCCCAAGGGATCTGGACAGGCACCTCCTGTAACACCCTCCAAGGTCCCTGCTCTGGCACCCGCTCGCGAGGGTCCAGCCCTGACGGCCGGCGCGCCGCCCTACTAGCCCCCAGCTCCCCTGGTCCCTGACACCCCGGCCGTAGCCCTCTGGGTCTCTCACCCTATGGCCCCAGTGTACCCTGACCCTGACCCTACGGCCCCAGTGTACCCTGTCCCTACTCCCTCGGCCTCAGTATCCCCGGTCCCTGCTCCCTTGGCCTCAGTCTCCGTCCCCGAGGAGGTCCCTGATGACCTGATCCCTGCTCCTTCCTCCATAATGGAAGGACCATACCCGTGGACCCCTCCAGGGGGTCACCCCAACCACCGGCACCTCATCGCGGTGGTTCACAGCCAGGTTCCCGCCTCTCAGTCTTCCGGAAAGGGAGGGGACACCGACATCGGGGTAGACTCCCTGAATCACCCTTACTCCCCAAGGCTCCAGCTCGGCGGTTGGCCCTGGCTTCACACAGGGCATCTCATCGGCCGACCACAGCCTGACCACCAGTGTCTTCTCGACGGTCTGCGGGTCCCCCGCTGGCACCTCTTCAATCGCCTGCGGGTCCCTCACCTGCGACTCGTAGGTCGCCTGCGCCTGAACCAGCTGTGGTTGTGCCCCCGCTTGCCGCGGCGATGGCTCCCCTCTCCCCTTCGCCACAGTCCCCTTCAGCTCCTTCCTCCTCATCCCCCTCAGCCTTTGCTCCCCTCTGTGCCCCCTGTGTTTCCCCCTCGTCCCTCAGTACCCTCTAGTCCCTTTGTACCACCCGTGTTTTCTCCCCGTCCCTCTGTACCTTCGTCTCTGGTTGATCCCTTTGTGCCTCCCGTGTGTCCTTCCCGTCCTTCTGTGCCTGCATCCCCTGCTAGTCCCTATGTGCCTCCTGTGGGTGTGCCCCCTGGTGTGGTCCTTCCGTTGTCCCCTTTAGTGTCCCTGGGTCCCATGCTTCCTTTTTTGGTACCCCTGTGCGTGTCTGCGTTCCCTGTGGTTTGTCGTCTGTTGTCCGAGTTGGTCTCCTTGTGTGTGTTCTGTGTGTCCGTGCTGTTCCCTGTGCCCCATTGATGTTGTTATTTTTGTCTCCCCAGGTCCTGTTGTGTCCCCAGTCCCCTTCGTTTCGCTCCCCTTAAGCATGCCCGGAGTGCGCGCCTTTGGGGAGGGGGTCCTGTCCTGCCCCGATCGTTCGCTCCTTCCGTGTGCCACGCCCCCTCATTAACCCCGTGTGGATTCCCCGTGTTTACCAGCTGTTTCTGATCGTTGTCATTAGCCCAATGTATTTAGTCCGTGTTTCCGTTTGTTTCCCCAGTCCAGTCATTGTAATGTCAACCTGCGTTTCTGCCTGTTCCCTTTGTTTCCACTTCGATCAAACCCCGTATTTGCCCCCAATTCCTGGCGTCCTGCGCTTTTGTCTGCGCTCTGGGCGCTCCATGTTGTGACACGTCCCTTTTTCCCCGATCCTTCATGTCTTTCTCCTGCTTCTCTGGTCTGTGCCCCGTGATTCATAACAAGACAATAAAATACAATAAAGGAATTGCTATATGTTAGAGGTAAATGGTGAGAGTATCCTTTTTATGATTATAATCGTGGTTAAATTTATTGAATGTGTTTATGTTTAACTTTTATATCAATGAATTTAATCACTAGGCAGTGAACTGATTGATAAATTGATATATTTTATTGATACACTTAATTGATACAATTGATTATTTAACAAATTGAGAACAGATTGTGGTTTGAAACCAGGGAAACTGGGTGAACCCATAATAGAAGTGACAAAGTGGTTTTGCCAGTAGTATGAACAGATACTATGCTACATTGAAAATTGTAGGGAAATACGGTATACTGGAAGGTTTGTGTCATGCCCGGCTCGTACGATCCTCGTGTGTGCCACGCCTCCTCATTACCTACGCGTGTTACCCCAATTGTGATCACCTGTTACCTGTTATTTTCTGCTTGTCTTTTGTATTTAGTTCGTGTTCAAGTCTGTTTCCCTAGGTCTGTCATTGACGTTGTTTGCTGTGAGCTCCCCTGTCTGCCTTGTTACCCAGAATAAATCCCGTTTAACTGTATGCAGGGCTCTATCGCCTGCTTGACCGCCCGCAGTCGTAACAGTTTGGGCCTCACCTGGCAGCAGTTTAATTAAAATTACTTTGTAAAGGAGCACACTAAAAAGGAGAGAAGTCTGTTTGCCTAGAGACTTTATCTGTGTATTATCTGTTTATATGGTTGAAAGAAAATAATGAACATAACTGGCTGCTGAATATCTGTTTCTTTGAATTTTGAGTTTTTATTTTTAAATCGTTTTATTAATTTGTGTTGCACATCCAATAACAATCTTAGTCAATAATGAACAACATAACGAATGACAACATAACGAGTGAGATTTGTTTCCCACATCCCTTCATTATTCCAGATTTAACAAAGGAACTTACAGATCCTTTTCACCAAACACAGTGAGGCACTAGTGCTGGACCTACAGCATACCTACCAGGCAGGTATGCGTAAAAAATGTGCATAGAACGGGAATGAGTTGTGACTGTTTTTATGCATATACAGTCATTGACAAAAGTCTTGTCACATAAGGACATAGTAACTTAAAAAGGCATATAACTTTATTTAGAATCAATGAATTGTTACGACAAATTGATCAATTTAATGCCAAGGACTTTCACATTAATAACTGGGTGCAAAATGAAACAGTCAAAAAGTGTCCTGATGTTCACAGCTTGTTAAAGTCCATAACACCTGTCTTTGCAAGGACAAAAGTCTTGTCATGTCTTTTAATGATTCAACCAATCACAAATTAGAGGTTCTCCTGTGACAAATACTGTAATTAACATAATCCCAGGTGTGTATAAAAAGATCCCCAGCAAACCAGACCTTCACTTGAAGTGCAGCCTGGCTTCTGAAAACATGCCAAAGATTCAACCACAGACCAAGTCTGCTGAGGTGTCAGACGTCATTAATGTATCCAAACATCAAGTGGAGAGGATTAAAAAAAGATATGAAGAAACTGGTGATGTTCATGACAATCCCAGGTCAGGCAGACCACGTAAGACAACTCTTCGAGAGGACCGTTTGTTGCTTTGAAAGTCCAGGGCCAACCCTTTTTCAACTGCAGTAGAGCGACATCAGAACTGGTCACCAGAAACCGCTGTGTCTACAAGAACAGTTTCTCGAATTCTCGCACGCAGTGGTCTCCATGGCCGAATTAGTGCACAGAAACCAGCATTAATGAGAACACAACAAAAAAACCGTGTTGAATTTGCCAAGGCCCACAGCTTGCAGCAAGGATGGACAGTGGCAAAGTGGCAGAAAGTTGATTTTTCTGACGAATCATCCATTGAACTGCATACCAAATGCTGCAAATACTGTAGGAGACCTGTTGGAACCCGCATGGACCCAAGATTCATCCAGAAAACAGTCAAGTTTGGTGGAGGAAAAATGGTTTGGGGTTACATCCAGTATGGGGGTGTTCGAGAGATCTGCAGAGTGGATGGCAACATCAACAGCCTGAAGTATCAAGACATTCTTGCTGCCCATTACATTCCAAACCATAAGAGGGGGCAAATTCTGCAGCAGGATGGCGCTCCTTGTCATACTTCAGCCTCCACATTGAAGTTCCTGAAACTGACGAGGATCAAGGTGCTCCAGGATTGGCCAGCCCAGTCACCAGACATGAACATTATTCAGCATGTCTGGGGTAGGATGAAGGAGGAGGCTTGGAAGACGAAACCAAATAATCTAGACCAACTCTGGGAGTCCTGCAAGACTGCTTTCTTTGCCATTCCAGATGACTTCATCAACAAGTTATTTCAGTCATTGCCGAGACGTATGGATGCCGTCCTCCAAGCTCATGGAAGTCATACATGTTATTAATTCTTTCTTCCAAGGCATCATGACTTTATGTTCTGATGTTATTGTATCATGTTTGTGTATTCTAAATGAAGTATATGTATAATTTCTACATTATTTTTGTATATGACAAGACTTTTGTCCAGGCAAAAGTTGACCTTTCTGTCCTAATTACATGACAAAACTCAATGAATGATGAAAAACTTTATTTTGGTATAATAAGCATAATCTAGAGGGCTTTGCCTTTCTTATAAGCCATTTCTGATTCCAACTGATTAACTACAGGTCAAGTTATTATTTGTTGTTCCTACAACTTGGTTAAGTGACAAGACTTTTGTCAGGCACTGTACATGCATATGCATGTATAGCTTTGTAACAGGAAGAGAGGGCAGAAAAATATGGAATCAGATTTATGCCAATTTAATGAAGCAAGGAGTCCACTCTGCCCGAGCTTCTGGAGTCCATCCCACAGGGGCCCGCTCTTTCCAAGCCTCTGGAGCAGGGGTGGCCAATCTTATCCGTAAAGGGCCGGTGGGTATGCAGGTTTTCGCTGTAACTCTCTAATTAGGTCACTAATTAGAGAATGATTGGCTGAAGAGTCCTCACACATGGGTTTGAACAGCTGACCTAAAGGTTATCCCAAAAACCTGCATACACACTGGCCCTTTGCGGATATGATTGGCCACCCCTGCTCTAGAGTCTGGCCCAAAGGGACCTGCTCATTCCAACCCTCCAGAGTCCAGCCCAGGAGTCTGCTTTGCAGACACGCAGCCAAAGCTCTTATTTGCACTGCTTAATTTTTGCAGTTATGCTACTGGCTCTCTTGTTTTGTCATGCCCTGATCGTGCCGATCCTCTTGTATGCCACGCCCCCTCATCTATCCCTGTGTTATCAGCTGTGTCTTTGTAGCTCATTAGCCCAGTGTATTTAAGTGCTTTCTTGTTAGTCTTTCCCCAGTCCGGTCATTGACGCCATTTTGTGTTTCTGAGAGTGTCAACCCCTAATAAACCCCGTGTCTGCCTGACTTCTCTGATTCCTGTGTCTGCTTCCCCACTTCGTGCCAGTGTGTGACGATACATTTGCGCTGCCTGATTTTTTGCTTGGAGCTTTGACACGAACCTTTCGCGTGGGTGGGTTTTTCAGGGATGCATCCCTATTGGCTAATGCATTTTGTAGTGCCCCTGATGATTTTTAGGGCAGAAAGTGGGAGTGACATCTTTAATTAACAGTGGGACTGGGCCTTCACTCCCCACTAGCTAATTTAACTGGATTCCTGCAATGAGATTAACATAATGTAAGTACTGATGTTCTTTGTGCTGTACTAGACATTTTGTTGTGTCAAATTAGAAGTTAAGCTTTGCTATGTAATTTAGCTTTTACCTAATTAACGTTGGCTAACTTGCTGTCTATACTTACTATCTAGCTAATTAGAGTCAGGGCACTTTTCCTCTGCACCAAATACAGTACTTTTGGTACGGTATTTTCACTTTTCCATTGACTTCCAGTCGAGTACCAGTACCCAAAGTACCCAAAATACCCCGCCTCATGTTCTGATGTCATTCGACGCCAGTACCAGCTTTTACGCATGTGGAAAAACAATGCCCTTGAAGTATCTTACCTGCGGTACTTTCTCAAAATACCTAAAGTTTGGTACCTGGTCCATTTTTGCCTAAAATTCCCTTAGAATGAGAGTTTTTTCTGATTTTGATGACCAAATTGTTGTACTAATACTGTAGTTATGGAGCAGGTGACAGGTATAATAATGATGGAATTTGTGTAAAAATAACGCAGTAAAACTGTTAATTACCCACGAAAACAAATGTTTGGGCTTTATCACAGTACGATTTTCAAACTGATGACACATGAATGTTTATTTAGTTAATCACAATACAAATTGATATATCACCTAGTCCTATGTGTTTGTGTGTGTGAGTGAACAGGCAAACACACAAAAGGACATGTGTGCCAGTTTTCATTTCTGTATAGATATATACTGTAAGTGCATGAGGTGATAGCTTTTGTTCAAAAGTACGCTAATTGGCCATGCGAATCAGTGGAGGCTGAGTGAGGTGTTACCCAGTGGAGCCGTCCCATTGCTGTCTTGGATGTCATCATCTCTCTGTACAGCCTGAGCAGGACTCGAACAGACCTATGATACAGTTTCAGGTAGGTCAATATATTATTCTACTGCAGCTATTACACAATGACACAAACACTATAAGTTAGCACCTATGATGTGAGTTCAGAATCGAACAAAAGCAAGCAAAATAAATATGACTCGTGTCACGCCCACAGGGGCGGGGCCACACCGCAACAGGCTATCATCGCAAACCAACCAGGCTACTTAAACCCGACACAAGCTCCAAGGGTTGCGAAGTATTGTTGTCATACCTATGACACTTACTGAGGGCTTTTCTGTCTTTTGTCTAACCCTCCTGCCCTGCCTGCATCGTCGTCTCCTGTTGTCGTGCCTGCCCAGCTTCCCTGATCATCTCCGCCTGCCCACCCGATCCTGCATGCCCTGCTGTCCTGGTTTTCCTTCGTCCACCTTCCTGTCCCATCGGTCCCTTGTCTCGTCTCTTTCTGTAGGATTGACCACCTCAGCTTCTGACCTCCCGTGACCAACCCGACTCTCCGCCTGTCTTGCCCCTTCGGATTTGGCTACACCCGGCTTTATTCCAAATAAAATGTTCTCCTGCATTACGGGGTCTGCTTCATCTCTGATCACTAGATATAACAACTTGCACTCTACTATAGTTCCTGTGGTTGATTTGTCCAAGCTACTCAATTTTTTGTGTTATTTAAAATAGTTTATTGGTGTCAGTACTAGTCAGGTAGTAGTGCCAATAAATAAGTTTCTTGACATCTATATATAGACTTGTCTCACCGACGTCACCTGCAGTTCAATGGGAGTACATTGACAAACAACATTTATGAATATATTACAGTAGGGAAATTGGAAAAAGCTTTCCAGACCTGAAAGTTTTGAAATTATATAATATTAAATGGCTATATAATGTATTAGAAAATCAGAATCTAATGAATGGAATGTCAAAGAGGAATTCTGTAATTACTTCCCCTGTCAGGGTCAGCCCCTGCTGTGGTCCTACCGTGTCCCTTCCCCGTTTGACCAGCAGGTGTTGCTGGTCATCCGTTCCTTCATGTTAGTCAGTTCCCCGGTGGTTCATTGTCTATGAGTGTGTTATTGCTTGCCTTGGTTAGTTTGGTTAGATCTGTGTCCTGTTTTTTCCTTCCTAGTTTTTGTTTTGTAATATTAAGTCTTTAAAGAACACACTTCAAACTGGCCACATTAAATGTAATTATTTATTAATTGCTAACAGTAATACTCTGTTAAAAGTCTGAAAAGGATGTTTGACTTCTGCCTGATGTTCTTGATGCTGACAGCAGTAGATAGGAATGGAAGCCTGACCTAACTTTGCCTCCTCTTTTTCTTTCTTCGGCAGGTTCTGGAGGTCTTCAGTGGTGCCTCCACCACATTCCCACCAATGGCTGCCACTTTCACTTTTCCTGCTGTATTTACATGGAGGTCATCTTGCTTTAGTAGCACTTTCTCCACTTGTATGTCACACATTTCCATTGCTACACCATTTATTGGGCATCCGTCACAGTTTACAACCTCCACTTCTGTGACTTCCACACTTAGTTCTGTCTCTAGTCCTTCATCCTCTATCACTTCCACAATGACATTGCCGATTTCAAGCCCAACAATGTCAAAATGGGCATCGCCTTTGAGGAATTCTTGAAGCTCTCTCAGACCAATTTCTATGTCAATATCTTCTATATTGACATTTTTTTCATCTGTGAGCTTTATATTAATTTTCCCTCCCTCCACCTGATGCAGCTTCATGTCTCCTTCAGCCTCCTCTTTTGATCCACTAAGGCCAACTTCACCTCTCCTTTCTTCTGCTGCCGGTGTTTGATTTTTGGTCTTTCGACTCTTTTTCTTTTTGTTCCGATAATATAGCTGGAGACTCTCTTGCTCATCAGCTTCTGCCATGCCAGCATCCAAGCCTCCATTAGAGGAGCTAGCCTGGTTATGGGGAAGTGTTGTGGACGAAGACTTTTCCTCATCTTCCCACTCGATTGCTTCATCCCATTTATCCCAGGCTTGCCAGTATTTGTCGTCAGTCCAGGAAACGGCTTTTTCCATTCGCCTAGTGGTGAGAGAAGAAACAGCATTCGGTTAAAAAGGTAGCAATACAGCAAAAGAGATAACAGTGAATACCTCATAAAGAACAAATGGCTTCAAAATCCGGTTTAGTCGAATAATAATATTTAACTAGAATGAAAATTCCTGAAGAAATTTTGAGATGGGTGTATTCTGCTGACCGTGGTAGAGCTGGTGCATCTAATTAAGTGGCTGGTCTGTAGCTGGTTGCTAGGTGTTCCTAGGTGGTTGCTAAGGTGTTGCTATGCAACTGTATGTGGTTGTTAGGGAGTTGAAAGGTGGCTGCTAGGGTGTCAGAAGGTGTTGCTAGGGTGTCCTAGCTGGTTGCTAGGTGGTTGCTAGGGTGTCGCTATGCAATTGTAGATGGTTGTTAGGGTGTCGGATGGCATTCCTAGGGTGTCAGTAGCTGGTTGCTAGGTGGTTGCTAGGCATTGCTTGGTGGTTACTATGGTGTTATTATGCAATTCTAGGTGGTTGATAGGGTGTTGCTAGGTGGTAGCTAGGTGCTGCAAGGTGGTTGCTAGGGTGTCAGTAGCTGGTTGCTAGGTGGTTGCTAGGCATAGCTAGGTGGTTACTATGGTGTTATTATGCAATTCTAGGTGGTTGATAGGGTGTTGCTAGGTGGTTGCTAGGTGCTGCAAGTTGGTTGCTACGGTGTCTGTAGCTGGTTGCTAGGTCGTTGCTAAGCGTTTCCAGGTGGTTGCTAGGGTGTTGCTAGGCATTAGTAGATGGTTGCTAGGACGTTCCTATGTGGTTGCTAGGCTGTCGGTAGGTCTTTGCTAGGGTGCGCTAGGTAGTGTCAGGAGTGTGTGGGTCATTGAGTTTGTGGATTGGGCAGGAGCTTTGCTTCTTATTGGGCTATTCATTGCAATGAAAAGATCAATCCATATTACTATTCATATGGTTAGTTAGGTATATGCTAATGCTAGCAAAAGTTAGCATTTAATGCATTCCTATGGGATTTTTAGTGTGTTTGATCGTGAATAACGTCAACCATGGTAACGCGAAATGCCAACAAAAGTAATAGCACACCTCACACCATAAAGGACTAAGTTTTGACATATACATTGCCTGGGTGCACGCTACGGTACGACCTGCATTAATTGCCGAAATTCACGGAAGATACATAGATAGATAGATCAAGTTTTTTTTTTGACTTTGCAAGGGAACAAAGACAACCGATATGTCAATCCGTCCGTCTAGGCTAGCCCTACGACTTGGCCCCAATGAGTTCCGTTCAATTCAATGGCTAAGTGCAAATTCGGAAAGTATAGTTTACTAGGTTAAGAGTAATATGGGCCTTTTCATTAAAATGAATAGACCCATAATAAAAAACTATCATCCAAGTACCATCCAAGTAGACAGCCAGAACATTTTAATGTTACATATACACATCGATCACCTATCTTCCAAACAACGCTCCTGGTTAGTGCCAATACACTTACTAACAACAGTTGTTACAAACTGACATTAATTGCTGTTAACGATAACAATTAATTAACACCCCCCTCCGGTTGGCGAAATTTATATGGAGCAGTTGTGGTAGAAAAATTATAAATCAAGGACTTAGAATAAAAGTCTGGACCTCTTAGTTTGGTAAGTAAAGAAAATCTCTTTTATTCCAGCAAGTTCAGCAAAGCGCTCCCATCACACTCTGGCACTTGGTACCAAGTCACCCCCAGCACACAGAGCAACCAGTAGATAAAACATAACTACCAGGACTTCTAAGTCCTGATTGGTCATGAAACATCAACAAACTAAGCTGAAACGTATAACAAACACAATTCTCCCGCTCCATTGGTTCACCTTGGTAGCATGGTAAAGTCCACCCATTGTACGCAACTTACTGGAGACAGCCTCGGCTTCTAGACTCTACATGAGATATGTATATAGATATTAATTATATGACATTGAATCAGTGTTAATGTTTGATTAATAATTAACACATTGACATATTGTCTCTGAATCACTGGAAATACATGGTTAACATATGATTAGTATGATTAACATAAGTATGATTAACATGATACGATCAATTGCATATAACATATTATATATTGACTACTACTACTCTATTAAGCTATAACTCTTTGTGCACCAGTTGGGGTGGCTTCGAGTCTCTTCCTGCAAGTGGTTTCTCCCCCCCTTTGCTCCACTGTCTGCCCCTCCAAGGTCCGAGCTTCTGCGGAGCCAACTGCAGGCAGCTATCACAAAGCGAGGTCACACAGTATTCAAAACAATCTCTTCTGGCCTAAGGCCTAAGACATAACAGACCCAATATGCCTCCCCTCCTGGACCTACTAATGTCCAATTTTACTTCCACACTCCCCCCTTTTGAACACGCGAAATCCACGCTGTTCACACAGAACCAGAGTACACAGTGTAGTAAAACTCCGGACAATAGCGCAGCGGGGCGACGGGCGCTGGCGGTGGTTGGATGGACCACGAGTCACCAGCAGAGTCGGCATTGCTGGTCATATCGATGACGACCTGGGGTTGTGGGTCGAAGAGCCAGGCCGGGAGGAGAGGATCATCCCCGTATGGATCATGGGAAGCCCGCTGCAAAATGACAGAGCTCGCCTGGGAAGACAGAACACTAGAGCAACACCTAAGCAGCAAAAAGATTAGCAGCAACACTACAAGTAAAAGCGGTTCTCCAAAACATTATAGCATCAATCCCAAAAAGAACAGTCACAATAAAAATAGTTATCATAAAAAGGCAACACAGTTGTGACCCTCTCAGTGGGCAGTCTTGAAAGAACCACCAGGGTCGGACACGCATCTGCAGTGGACCCAATGGACCCAGGCGTCGATTCCCTCCACTTTCACTGCGTGAGGGGTCACCATCAGCACCCGGTGTGGTCCCCTCCATCTCGGCGTGTTCCATCTCTTTCTCCTCAAGTCACGAACCAACACCCAGCTCCCTGGGTCAAGCGGTGTCACAGCTCGTAGTGGTTCTCTCTCTGGAGTCCTCCAATGGGCACGAACCTGGTCCCAGGCTGCACCTATCGCTTGCCGCAAACCTGTAAGATAAGTCAGCAAGTCCCCATCCACAGTTTCCAGTGTGACATATCGCGAGGGAGACAAAACACGCATTGGCCTTCCTGTCAACACTTCAAAAGGAGCCAACCCTGTTTGGCGGTGTGTCCTGGCTCGCATGAATAACAAAGCCAGGGGCAGGGCATCAACCCAGGGCAGGCCAGTCGTCTCTGAAATTTTTGCCAATTTCAGTTTCAGAGTTTGATTCGCCCTCTCCACCATCCCCCCACTCGAGGGGTGATAGGCGCAATAATGTTTCAAATCAACTTGCATCCAATGGGACAATTTAGCCAGGGTCTCTGCAACAAATGCAGGACCATTGTCTGTGGTGATTTTAGATGGGATGCCCCACCGTGGAATCACCTCTTTTAGCAGACATTTAGCCACACTCAGAGCATCAGGGCGACGGCAAGGGAATGCCTCCACCCACCTGGAAAACAGATCTACAATCACCAAACAATACTTGTATCCCCTGCATGCCGTTAGCTCAATGAAATCCATCTGCAGGTGATCAAACGGGCTTTGGGGACTCGGGGTCACTGCCAGATCGGTTGGGATGCCCTTCCCCACATTGAATTTCATGCACACCATACACCTCCCACAGAATTGGGCAGCAGCTGCGGCAAACCCAGGGGCATGCCACACCCGAGTCACAGCTGCTACCATCCCGTCACGAGACACATGATCCAGGCCATGAACGGCTTCGGCCATTCCTGGATATGCAGATCTAGGAAGATAAGGTCGGTTAGTCCCAGAATGTCGCCACACGCCTTCCCCATCACACCGTGCACCGGTCCGTTTCCATCCTCGGAGCTCACCCTCTGTAGCACCTGTTTGAATCAAAACAAGGTCATTATCAATGCATAGTTTATCAACATCCATTGCTAGCAAAACCTTATTCCCAAACCCAGTGGAGTCTTTAGCTAAACTTTTAGCCCACTGGTCTGCGAGATCATTCCCCTGACTGATTTCATCAGTCCGCTTTGTGTGGGCCAGGCACTTCACTATTGCCACCTGTTCGGGTAGCATGAGAGCGTCCAACAATTGCTCCACTAATTGATGATGCTGAATGGGTTTTCCAGTGCTGGTGCGAAAACCTCTCTGCTTCCACAATGCACCATGATCGTGACACACCCCGAAGGCGTATCTTGAGTCTGTGTAGATAGTGACTTTCTGTCCTTCAGCCAGTTTGCAGGCCTGTTGCAGTGCAAACAGCTCAGCCGCCTGTGCGGACCAATGTCTAGGCAGCTGCCCCCCGTCCACAAGTGATCCATCTCGCACCACAGCATAGGAGGTCGCTGGCGATCCATCCTCCAGCCGCAAAGAACTCCCATCAACAAACAGGATATTGCCTCCTTCCAGTGGGATGTCAGTCAGATCCGGCCTAGGTCTGCACCCACAGTCGATGACCTGCAAACAATCATGCGGTTCTCCGTCCACCCCCGTGGGAAGGAGGGTCGCTGGATTCAAAGCAGAGCACCTTTCCACAGTCACATTTGCCAGTGTTAGCAAAACATTCTGATTGTGCACTGATCACGCCGGCGTCGAATGAGATGTCCTGGCCTGTGTCAGGATCGCGTGCACTGCATGGGGAACTCGAAGTTTCAGTGGATGCAGCTGCACTAGATCTGCACTCGCCATCACTGCCTCAGCTGCTGCAGCCACCGCTCGAAGGCAAGGTGGTAATGCTCGAGCCACCGAGTCCAAACGCTTTGAGTAGTATG
Organism: Paramormyrops kingsleyae; assembly: GCF_048594095.1. Lineage (NCBI taxonomy): Eukaryota > Metazoa > Chordata > Actinopteri > Osteoglossiformes > Mormyridae > Paramormyrops > Paramormyrops kingsleyae. The sequence goes on from NC_132798.1 coordinate 40,599,869, forward strand.
CAACCGGTTTGCACCTCCCCCCGTGATACTGAGTCAGGACTGAAGTCATGAACCCTTTTTTTTTCGTCCACATATTGCACAAATGGCTTTTGATAGTCAGGCACCCCCAAAGCTGGGGCTGACATTAACGCCTGCTTTAAGTCAATTAGGGCGTCTTCAGCGTCAGTCGTCCACGTCAGTTTGTCTGTCAGTCCTAGTCCAATTGTCAAATCAACCAAGGGCTGTGACCTCTGTGCATAGTCCTGAATCCAAGGCCTGCAATAGCCAATCATGCCTAGGACTGAAAGCAATTGCTGTTTAGTCTCTGGTTTGGGCATCTCCTGTATGGATGCCACTCGGTCTGGTCCTAATGACCTTCCCTCACTTGTCAACACATGTCCAAGGTATTTAACCCTTTGAGACACCAGCTGCAGCTTTTCTTTTGAGGCTTTGTGCCCATTTTTCGCCAGGAAGTCTAACATAGCTATGGTGTCCTGTTTACAGGACTCATGAGTGTGAGAGCAAAGCAACAAATCATCCACATACTGTACCAGTGTGCTACCCCCAGGCGCAGTAAACCCCTCCAAATTTTTTGCCAGCTCCTGTCCATACACGCTAGGTGACTCTGTGTAGCCCTGGGGCATCACTGTCCAAGTCCACCTCTTCCCCTGAAAGGTGAAGGCGAACCAGTACTGCGAATCTGGATCTACTGGGATAGAAAAGAAAGCATTAGCCAAGTCAATGATAGAGAACCATTTAGCCTCCGCTGGTATGGAAGCCAGAATCGTGATTGGATTGGGTACGATAGGAGCTCTGGGGTGTATGGCTGCATTGACACCCCTCAAATCCTGTACAAATCTCCAAGTACCATTTGCCTTTTTCACAGGTAAGATAGGAGAATTAACTGGAGAATAGGCTATTTCCTTAATAGCCCCCCTTTTCACCAGATCTGCATGTACTTCTCTCACTCCCTCCTCTGCTTCTCTAGATAAGGGATACTGGGCCTTGTGAGGCCGAAAGTCAGACTTGGGGTGGACCACCAAAGGCTCAGCTGACACCACTCTGCCAAAATCATTTTTCCCTTTTGCCCACAAGCAATCTGGTACCTCCCCTAACCAGTCTGGCAGAGGATCAATACCTTTCCCCTTATCTTCTATTGCGTCCCCCTTTCTCTGTACCTCTACGCACTGGTCTATTTTATACCTTTGCACCTGACCATCTCTACTCATCCACCTACCTTCCTCCACATGTACCCACTCAGTCCTTTTCTCACACTCAGCGACCCAGGGTCCTAAATCCTTCCATTCTAGCGACCCCTTTTTCCCATATGATACATGGGGGACCGAACCTCCCACATACCACTGTTCCTGGCCGGCCGACAAACAGACAGATGCCGCAGACCTGTCTTCTGCCACATAGAGGTAATCAAGCACAACAGTCTCAAAATCCTCCTTGTCCAGAAAACTGAGCAGTGCAATGCAATCTGTCAGGCTGATCTTGTCCTTCAGGGATACAGTCTCTCAGGATTGTGTCATCCACTAGCCACCAAGTGGCAAAGTTATCTTTCTCTGATAAGTAAAACAGTCCCAAAGCCTCTGAGGTCACTGTGAGACCGTCTTCCCCCATTTCCACCTTCATTCTCGGAGTAGAGAAAGTCTTCCTGTTTCACAGAATGCTGTGGCATCAGTCCCACTGCCCCCCCTTCTTCAGCATCAGGGGCAGAAGGCTCAGCTCTCCAAAAAGGAGGAGGAACATAGGCAGGAGGACGAGGTGCAGGTGACGGCAGTGGAGGAGGGGACACATCAGGCAGGACCAGATATCTGAATTAGGCTTTTTCCTCTTCTCAGCACCAGCTTCAGGCGGAGAAACAGCAGCAGTCGGATCGGCCCCCCTTTCCTCCCTGCTAACCATTACACGGCTTTCCTTATCACTTAACTGTTCCCTAGGTTTCCTAGCTCTCAACAAGGCCACAGACTTCCACCGAAAATAATATTCTGGCCTGCACATTCCCTTACCCCAATAACCATTTTCCCTGCTTTCTAACATTGTTTCACAACATTCTAGCTCCAGTATGTTTAGAGTGCCCTCCTTTGGCCATCTACCCCCAGTCTGACGGTTCCAATTTCTACAAGCCTTCTTTAGTCTCAGGCCAGTAACCCGTTCCATTATCTGCCTTGGGGACTGTTTCCCCTTATCCCCTTTATTACATTTCCTCATTATCTCTCCCTCGATCTCTGAGTCCCTTTCGGGAGGGTGTGAATGTTTACTTGACGCACTCCCCATATCTACCCTTTAACAAATGGCGTTGAACATAAGACCTATGAAATATCTGTTCTGACCCTGATATCCTACAAACTCCCCTTCTCAAGGTAGCTGCCGTCTGTACAAAGCACACAGCTGCTGGGTAGTCACTAAACTAAACAAGACACCTTGTTACTGGGTGACGAAAGAATCAAAAAGAACTAAGTGTTATTCCAAACATTTAGTGTCCTAAAAGCAAATTAACAAGCCTATCCCAGTATATCTCAGGTCCAACACATGATTCCCCAGACACTATTTGCTATATTAGTCCACAGGGCTATTCCACTATTCCCTTTAATGTTAGCACCTGCATGCGACAGCGTGGAGCAAATCAACTTCATGTATTGTTTATCCCACTGAGGATACTGCACCTGGGAGACCCCACACCCTTTACCACGTACGCATTCTCCAAAACCCATACACCCTATCAACAAACACCTTTATACTCCCGTGGGACCGAGAGTGGGCCAAACCCCGAACAGTGCCTCAGCCCAGTGCCAGGGGTCTACGACAGCGCCTGTCTTAGGTTGTTCCTGTCCTCACACAGGAATCTTACCCGTCCTTGGCCTGTTACGCAGTGCTGTGCTACCGCATGCAATACATTCACTGTCCAGCCTTCACCACACAATGCCGCACCACGCAGAGCACACACCACCCTGCCCTCTGCCCCTGCTGCACCAAGCCTTATCACCGTCGTGTCTGGACCCCTGCGGGTGACGACTTCCCTGCCGCCTTCCTTGTGCCCCGTCACACAAATATACAGTGGCGCCACCAAAATCACGGACTTTCCCAAAGGTCTCGTGCATCCACCTCTTCCACGTAATAGGTCACTCAGGTCTCCACTTGGACAGCACCCTTTCCCTACTACAGGCGGATGAGCGCTCTCCCACCGGCCTTCCTAACCGTGGTCAGCGCTTCCCCGTGCTTGGATCCCCTCAGTCACGGCGGACTTTCACATAACACACTCAAACACTACCAAACACATAACCTTCAGCAACAAGCAAAGCAGCAGCAAGAATGAATAAACAGAGAAGCCTCTATCTCACCAAAACAGGTCCGGCCAAATCAGTCTCAGGAATGTTCAGGTCTGGGACAGCGTGGTCTCCGTTGTTCCTCGACGAGGGACTGGGCCAATCCTTAATCTCATCTGGATCTGGTCCCATCAGGCTCTATGCCTTACCTACTTCTATCGCAGGATCCCATCGTCTGGAACAAACAAAGAACTCAGCTGCCCCACGTTGGGCGCCAAACTGTGGTAGAAAAATTATAAATCAAGGACTTAGAATAAAAGTCTGGACCTCTTAGTTTGGTAAGTAAAGAAAATCTCTTTTATTCCAGCAAGTTCAGCAAAGCGCTCCCATCACACTCTGGCACTTGGTACCAAGTCACCCCCAGCACACAGAGCAACCAGTAGATAAAACATAACTACCAGGACTTCTAAGTCCTGATTGGTCATGAAACATCAACAAACTAAGCTGAAACGTATAACAAACACAATTCTCCCGCTCCATTGGTTCACCTTGGTAGCATGGTAAAGTCCACCCATTGTACGAAACTTACTGGAGACAGCCTCGGCTTCTAGACTCTACATGAGATATGTATATAGATATTAATTATATGACATTGAATCAGTGTTAATGTTTGATTAATAATTAACACATTGACATATTGTCTCTGAATCACTGGAAATACATGGTTAACATATGATTAGTATGATTAACATAAGTATGATTAACATGATACGATCAATTGCATATAACATATTATATATTGACTACTACTACTCTATTAAGCTATAACTCTTTGTGCACCAGTTGGGGTGGCTTCGAGTCTCTTCCTGCAAGTGGTTTCTCCCCCCCTTTGCTCCACTGTCTGCCCCTCCAAGGTCCGAGCTTCTGCGGAGCCAACTGCAGGCAGCTATCACAAAGCGAGGTCACATAGTATTCAAAACAATCTCTTCTGGCCTAAGGCCTAAGACATAACAGACCCAATATGCCTCCCCTCCTGGACCTACTAATGTCCAATTTTACTTCCACACAGTGTATCAGTCTGTATTAGCGGAAAATAATTTCGGAAAAAGTTATCGTGGGGGACCACCCCACCCTCTCGTCCAGTAAAGTTTGTCAAAAGCAGTCAGTGTTAACTGTGGAACTCCAGCCCCGCCCCTGCTAACAGTATTGTGGCGGACCCGCCCCCATCCCTCAGCAAAATTTACAGCGGGAGACCCAAAATTACAATGCAAATATTTAATTCCAGTTCAGCCCTGTGTAAAAGACTTCCACTTACCTTGCCATCTTGATCAAGAATGATCGAGCTCCGCAAACATTCTAGAACTTAAAAAAAAGCACGCGTAATGTTACTTATATAATCTAGCTGAATGAAAAAACAACTGGATTGTTGCAGAGGAGCAGACAACTGCATGAGTTTAAAAAGTACTCAGTTTAAACAAACATGATTTTTCAATTAAACAACGAATGCACAGTTGTTGCACATAACAAAATGCAAAATAAAGCCAATGCATACCTGGAGCGTTGCCATCCATTAGAACATACAGAATCTGAGTGATCGCAGTCACAAAAACCAGTAGTTAGGACCTGTGTCCATTTTCAGTATAAGAAATATTAGACAAATTGCGTTTTAAGCAAAAAGTGAGTATTGACGTAAAGATATAACGGCCTGAATTATACCGTAATAACATCGAGTGATTTGAACAAAAATATTTTGCCATATCGCCCATCCATACGAAGGGACCACCCCAGCCCCTAGTCAGCAAAATTTGGCTTGTAAATAGGACTATTACAGTACAGCAGCGTGGCATGTTGGGATATATGCAAATTATCTGGTCGAGTTTCCCCAGTGATGTCATTTCAAAACGGCGGCTTACACAGTCAACAGTAATTCTATTTTATAAGTATTTTTAAATGTTAATTTTGTTAAATGTATTAATGGTTATAAATGTACATACATGTGGTCGATTTGATCACCAAATTCTAAATTCTAATTCTGTTTAAATATTTCATAAAGGTTTTAATGTGTTCTGCAGGCGCTTAACCGGTCCGTCGTGGCTAAGAAAGAACTGAGCCAAAAAGCCAAGCTCTCGATCTATTGGTCCATCTTTGTCCCTATCCTCACCTATGGTCATGAGCTATGGGTAATGACCGAAAGAACGAGATCGCGAATACAAACGGCCGAAATGAGGTTTCTCCACTGGGTGTCTGGGCTCTCCCTTAGGGATAGGGTGAGAAGTTCGGATATCCGGGAGGGCCTCAGAGTAGAACCGCTGCTTCTTCACATCGAAAGGAGCCAGTTGAGGTGGTTTGGACATCTGGTGCGGATGCCTCCTGGGCGGCTACCCGGAGAGGTTTTCCGTGCATGTCCTACAGAGAGGAGGCCCCGGGGCAGGCCCAGGACTCGCTGGAGGGATTATATCTCTCGGCTGGCCTGGGAACGCCTCGGTGTCCCCTCCGAGGAGCTGGTGGGGTTAGCTGGGGAGAGGGAGGTCTGGGTGCCTCTACTGAAGCTGCTACCCCCGCGACCCGAACCCCGGACAAGCGGCAGATGATGGATGGATGGATGGTTTTAATGTGGCTTGACTATTTCGTGTTTCTTGTTTGTAGTCTAGCCAAATGAGACATCAATGGGGCAGTATCCAGAGTCAGCATAACATGACTTTTCAGAAGTGTTCAGAATCCTGAACCATAAGATCTATACTAATGAATCAGTAAGCTTTTATTGCACATTTTGCCATATTGCTACAGCATGCAGCATTTGTCCTGCATTTGAGCACGTCCCCTGTAACTCAACTATACTCAACTAGCTGCCCTTATAAACCTATGTGATCTTATGTTTAGTATCTTGGTCGGATTTTGCATTTTGTTTGCTGTGTTTCCTAGCCCCTAGTTTACCACGGTCCCATCTCCTGGCCTGTTCACTCGCCTTGATATTCTTAATTAGTAATTTTGTGTCTCTCACCCCCAAGTTCACCAGAGATCAATTTTAAAGCAAATTTGTGATTGCTGCAAATGGTGATGCCAGAAAATATTAAATTAAGGGTACCGTCTTTTTTGTTCATGCCATTTTCATTTGTTTAATTATATAAAGTATTCAACTGAATCAATAATCAAAAGCAAGTCAAATTTTTGTTAAACATGGAATAAACAATAAGGGGTGCCATTAAACTTTTGTTTTCTTTCAGAGATATCTCGCAGGCAGTATACACTTCATTTGGATTTGGAAAAGGACATCAGTGCATTATTTAAGCTGCTTTATTCAATACTATTTCTTCAAAGCTTTTAATTTCCTGACATTGCAGTTGGTTAAATGGTAGAAGCTGCCCGGATTTCCAAAATGTCTGATTGCAGTAAAATATGGTTTAAATAAATATAATTTGGTTGGATTTAAGGTAGTCTGGGCAAAATGTAAGTGAACGAATATGAAGTCCATTTAAACTGTGGTACCTTAAATCCAACAAGTTACCCCGATAAGCCAGTAACCCCGCTTCGTAGTACAGGCCACTGCACCTGGGTCACCCTCCTTCTGTTCTGTTTGAGATTTGTTTTGTACCTTTTGATTTTGTAATTGATTAGCCTTGCTCTATATTCCCAGTTCATGTTTCCTAGCTTTTTGGTATTCGTAAAGCTTCCTAGTTTCTGTGCCACCTGTTTCACATTGTTACTGCACCTCCCTTGATTGGTTAATTGATTATGAATTACACCTGTCCTTTGTTTTCCCCAGTTTTCTGTGTGTATTTAAGTTCCTACCTTAGTTCATTTATTAGAATCTGTTTGAGTTTAAGTTGTGCTGCATTTACCTGGTTCAGTTTAAACTTCTGTTTGTGGTTTTGTTCTATTCCCTTACCTGTGTTTTTTTTTTTAAATAGACTTCTTGTAGTTAGTCCAGTGTCCTAGTTAAGTCTTTAGTTATTTACCTTAGTGTTTCTCCATCTGTTTATGACCCCTTGTGGTCCTTTGTCTTAGTAGTATTGTTTTGTTAATAAATCCTGTGCTTCTTGGAGCCATACGTGGATCATTGTCTTTTTCCCATCTGCACCAATGCTGTGCTGTGACAGTTACTGTTTAAACTCAACTTTTCTCTCATCATCCTGATATTCAGTCTTAAAGAACACACTTCAAACTGGCCACATTAAATGTAATTATTTATTAATTGCTAACAGTAATACTCTGTTAAAAGTCTGAAAAGGATGTTTGACTTCTGCCTGATGTTCTTGATGCTGACAGCAGTAGATAGGAATGGAAGCCTGACCTAACTTTGCCTTCTCTTTTTCTTTCTTCGGCAGGTTCTGGAGGTCTTCAGTGGCGCCTCCACCACATTCCCACCAATGGCTGCCACTTTCACTTTTCCTGCTGTATTTACATGGAGGTCATCTTGCTTTAGTAGCACTTTCTCCACTTGTATGTCACACATTTCCATTGCTACACCATTTATTGGGCATCCGTCACAGTTTACAACCTCCACTTCTGTGACTTCCACACTTAGTTCTGTCTCTAGTCCTTCATCCTCTATCACTTCCACAATGACATTGCCGATTTCAAGCCCAACAATGTCAAAATGGGCATCGCCTTTGAGGAATTCTTGAAGCTCTCTCAGGCCAATTTCTATGTCAATATCTTCTATATTGACATTTTTTTCATCTGTGACCTTTATATTAATTTTCCCTCCCTCCACCTGATGCAGCTTCATGTCTCCTTCAGCCTCCTCTTTTGATCCACTAAGGCCAACTTCACCTCTCCTTTCTTCTGCTGCCGGTGTTTGACTTTTGGTCTTTCGACTCTTTTTCTTTTTGTTTCGATAATATAGCTGGAGACTCTCTTGCTCATCAGCTTCTGCCATGCCAGCATCCAAGCCTCCATTAGAGGAGCTAGCCTGGTTATGGGGAAGTGTTGTGGACGAAGACTTTTCCTCATCTTCCCACTCGATTGCTTCATCCCATTTATCCCAGGCTTGCCAGTATTCGTCGTCAGTCCAGGAAACGGCTTTTTCCATTCGCCTAGTGGTGAGAGAAGAAACAGCATTCGGTTAAAAAGGTAGCAATACAGCAAAAGAGATAACAGTGAATACCTCATAAAGAACAAATGGCTTCAAAATCCGGTTTAGTCGAATAATAATATTTAACTAGAATGAAAATTCCTGAAGAAATTTTGAGATGGGTGTATTCTGCTGACCGTGGTAGAGCTGGTGCATCTGATTAAGTGGCTGGTCTGTAGCTGGTTGCTAGGTGTTCCTAGGTGGTTGCTAAGGTGTTGCTATGCAACTGTATGTGGTTGCTAGGGTGTCAGAAGGTGTTGCTAGGGTGTCCTAGCTGGTTGCTAGGTGGTTGCTAGGGTGTCGCTATGCAATTGTAGATGGTTGCTAGGATGTCTGATGGCGTTCCTAGGGTGTCAGTAGCTGGTTGCTAGGTGGTTGCTAGGCATTGCTAGGAGGTTGCTAGGGTGTATCTATGCAATACTAGGTGGATGCTAGGGTGTTGCTAGGTGCTGCAAGGTGGTTGCTAGGGTGTCAGAAGGCATTGCTAGGATGTCAGTAGCTGGTTGCTAGGTGGTTGCTAGGCATAGCTAGGTGGTTACTATGGTGTTATTATGCAATTCTAGGTGGTTGATAGGGTGTTGCTAGGTGGTAGCTAGGTGCTGCAAGGTGGTTGCTAGGGTGTCAGTAGCTGGTTGCTAGGTGGTTGCTAGGCATAGCTAGGTGGTTACTATGGTGTTGTTATGCAATTCTAGGTGGTTGATAGGGTGTTGCTAGGTGGTTGCTAGGTGCTGCAAGTTGGTTGCTATGGTGTCTGTAGCTGGTTGCTAGGTCGTTGCTAAGCGTTTCCAGGTGGTTGCTAGGGTGTTGCTAGGCATTAGTAGATGGTTGCTAGGACGTTCCTATGTGGTTGCTGTCGGTAGGTCTTTGCTAGGGTGCGCTAGTTAGTGTCAGGAGTGTGTGGGTCATTGAGTTTGTGGATTGGGCAGGAGCTTTGCTTCTTATTGGGCTATTCATTGCAATGAAAAGATCAATCCATATTACTATTCATATGGTTAGTTAGGTATATGCTAATGCTAGCAAAAGTTAGCATTTAATGCATTCCTATGGGATTTTTAGTGTGTTTGATCGTGAATAACGTCAACCATGGTAACGCGAAATGCCAACAAAAGTAATAGCACACCTCACACCATAAAGGACTAAGTTTTGACATATACATTGCCTGGGTGCACGCTACGGTACGACCTGCATTAATTGCCGAAATTCACGGAAGATAGATAGGTAGATAGATAGATAGATACAGTTTTTTTTTTGACTTTGCAAGGGAACAAAGACAACCGATATGTCAATCCGTCCGTCTAGGCTAGCCCTACGACTTGGCCCCAATGAGTTCCGTTCAATTCAATGGCTAAGTGCAAATTCGGAAAGTATAGTTTACTAGGTTAAGAGTAATATGGGCCTTTTCATTAAAATGAATAGACCCATAATAAAAAAAACTATCAACCAAGTACCATCAAAGTAGACAGCCAGAACATTTTAATGTTACATATACACATCGATCACCTATCTTCCAAACAACGCTCCTTGTTAGTGCCAATACACTTACTAACAACAGTTGTTACAAACTGACATTAATTGCTGTTAACGATAAAAATTAACACCCCCCTCCGGTTGGCGAAATTTATATGGAGCAGTGTATCAGTCTGTATTAGCGGAAAATAATTTCGGAAAAAATTATCGTGGGGGACCACCCCACCCTCTCATCCAGTAAAGTTTGTCAAAAGCAGTCAGTGTTAACTGTGGAACTCCAGCCCCGCCCCTGCTAACAGTATTGTGGCGGACCCGCCCCCATCCCTCAGCAAAATTTACAGCGGGAGACCCAAAATTACAATGCAAATATTTAATTCCAGTTCAGCCCTGTGTAAAAGACTTCCACTTACCTTGCCATCTTGATCAAGAATAACCGAGCTCCGCAAACATTCTAGAACTTAAAAAAAGCACGCGTAATGTTACTTATATAATCTAGCTGAATGAAAAAACAACTGGATTGTTGCAGAGGAGCAGACAACTGAGTTTAAAAAGTACTCAGTTTAAACAAACATGATTTTTAAGCAAAAAGTGAGTATTGACGTAAAAAAATAACGGCCTGAATTATACCGTAATAACATCGAGTGATTTGAACAAAAATATTTTGCCATATCGCCCATCCATACGAAGGGACCACCCCAGCCCCTGGTCAGCAAAATTTGTCTTGTAAATAGGACTATTACAGTACAGCAGCGTGGCATGTTGGGATATATGCAAATTATCTGGTCGAGTTTCCCCAGTGATGTCATTTCAAAACGGCGGCTTACACAGTCAACAGTAATTCTATTTTATAAGTATTTTTAAATGTTAATTTAGTTAAATGTATTAATGGTTATAAATGTACATACATGTGGTCGATTTGATCACCAAATTCTAAATTCTAATTCTGTTTAAATATTTCATAAAGGTTTTAATGTGTTCTGCAGGCGCTTAACCGGTCCGTCGTGGCTAAGAAAGAACTGAGCCAAAAAGCCAAGCTCTCGATCTATTGGTCCATCTTTGTCCCTATCCTCACCTATGGTCATGAGCTATGGGTAATGACCGAAAGAACGAGATCGCGAATACAAACGGCCGAAATGAGGTTTCTCCACTGGGTGTCTGGGCTCTCCCTTAGGGATAGGGTGAGAAGTTCGGATATCCGGGAGGGCCTCAGAGTAGAACCGCTGCTTCTTCACGTTGTTACGTGCCGTAAGTTCTAGGAGGAGCCCTGCCGACTCTCCGGACCTCCCGCCTTTGTCACCATTCGTCGACTGCGACTTGGCCCCGCCCCCTCGTCTCGACTCCGCCTACGTCTCCTGCGATGCGTCAGGCATCACTTCCGGTCCGGATACTGAAGAGCCGGCCGGCGACGAATCCCAGGAGCTCTGCTCATTGCTTGATTATTGGATTGTTTGTTGGATATTTGGATTACTGTGTATGACTGCTTTCTTTCTTGACTACGGCTTTCGCTTTTTCCCCTTCTCGGTACTGTCGCTTTGGTTTATTGATTTACTGGTTTTGATCTCTCGCCCGGCTCTCGACTATTCTCCTTTGCTCGCCCCCTCGGATACTGTGACTTCTTGTCCTTGTGTACTGGCTGTTTGTTTGTCTCATTTTTGGTGCGTAAGGAGTGATTGCTTTTTGGTTTTGCGGATCGTGGTTATTGTGTGTTTTTGGTTAGGGAGTCAGGCGTAGTATTTGTCATTTGTTTACTTGTTTTCACTTAGGTATTAGCTTAGTTGGGATGTGTTCGTTTAGCTGTTTTTGTTTGTTGTTTTGGCATAGATCACTCCCGAAGTTCGTTGCACCTCGTGTTTGTGAACGTGTTTGTGAAAAATAAAAAAAACCATAAAAAAAGAACCTCTTGTGTCCCTTGTTCCCGTTCCCTTATTCCCTGGTTGTCTTGTCTTCCCCTTTCCCTATCCCTTACCTTTCTGGCGGTCCCTGACCCTAGACCGGGGATCGTAACAGAAATTGGGGGCTCGTCCTTTCTTTTCTTTGCTTCCTTCTGGTGTTTGTCTGGCGGATTTTTTTTGTGGGGGGGCGGTTGTGGTTGTATTAGTGGTAGTGAAGTGAATATGGCGCAGTTTGATCTCATAGCTTTCGCCCTCCAGCCTACGCTTGAGCAATTTGATAAGTGCCGCAAGGACGACTTGCTAAAAATAGCGGAATTCTTTGAAGTCCGTGTCCCCGTTGAAGCGTCCAAACGGGTGATAAAGCAGGCTCTGCAGGGCGAGCTGATTACGCAGGGTATCCTACCTGAGTTGGGTGGTTCGCCGGGTGTTGCATCCACTCCCGTGCGGATGTCGGCTGCAGCGGAGGCCCGCGACGACACCCTAGGGCTGGGGATCCGCATGGATCCCGGCGAACCTCACTCGGCTCGGGATGAGCTGCTGCTCACTATTAAGTTACGGGAGCTGGAACTGGAGATCAAGCGGCAGGAGTACCAGGCACAGCTACTCCATGTCCGGGCTGTGGAGGTGGAAGCGGAGAAGGAGGTGGCGTTACTCCGGATGAGCTTGGCTGACCAAAAGCCTGTGCCCCTTCCGCGGAAGGTTTGCTCACCAGGTACGACCCCTCAGGCTGGCCTACCACCCCGAGACTCTGTTGATGCCCAAGACGCTCCTCGCCCTCGTCCGTGTTCTCCTGTGAGTTCGCCAGCTCCCCGCAGCGTTGAAATTCGACAACCTGGATTTGATGTTAGTCGCCATATTGGGCTTGTTCCTATTTTCCGAGAGAATGAGGTAGACGCCTATTTCTCTATTTTTGAGCGTATTGCTATGACTTTGAACTGGCCCAAGCATCTTTGGTCGTTGCTTTTGCAATGCAAGTTAGTGGGAAAAGCACAGGAAGTGTGTTCGGCTCTAGCGTTAGATCAGAGTCTCGATTATGAGATCGTGAAGGCCACCATATTGAAGGCTTATGAGCTAGTTCCTGAGGCATACCGGCAGAACTTTAGGGCTCTGAGTAAATCCGCCAGCCAAACCTACGTTGAGTTTGCCCGTGAGAAAACTGTGTTGTTCGATAAGTGGTGTGCTGCATGTGGTGTGTCTGATTTCGACCAACTTAAGGAGTTGTTATTGTTAGAAGAATTTAAGAACTGTATCCCTGATCGTGTGGTGGTGTATTTGAATGAGCAAAAAGCCGTTTCGTTGTCTGAAGCTGCCACCCTTGCGGATGAGTTTATTCTGACCCATAAGACTGTGTTCACCCCAACCCCTATGCCTCGCAGACTTGGTCTCCGTCCTCTGACGCCTCCTTCGTCTTCAGCTGCCACTCCACCTTCTGTGGAGAAACGAGAATGTTACTATTGTCATGAGGTGGGTCATATCATCTCGGTCTGTCCCGCTCTGAAGCGGAAGAACGCTCGGGTTACTACCCGAAAGGTACAACTCGCTGCTTGTGTCGACCAGGCTGTTTCGCCAGCTCTTACGGTTGACTCCACCTCATGACAATAGCTGCTGCTCACTATTAAGTTACGGGAGCTGGAACTGGAGATCAAGCGGCAGGAGTACCAGGCACAGCTACTCCATGTCCGGGCTGTGGAGGTGGAAGCGGAGAAGGAGGTGGCGTTACTCCGGATGAGCTTGGCTGACCAAAAGCCTGTGCCCCTTCCGCGGAAGGTTTGCTCACCAGGTACGACCCCTCAGGCTGGCCTACCACCCCGAGACTCTGTTGATGCCCAAGACGCTCCTCGCCCTCGTCCGTGTTCTCCTGTGAGTTCGCCAGCTCCCCGCAGCGTTGAAATTCGACAACCTGGATTTGATGTTAGTCGCCATATTGGGCTTGTTCCTATTTTCCAAGAGAATGAGGTAGACGCCTATTTCTCTATTTTTGAGCGTATTGCTATGACTTTGAACTGGCCCAAGCATCTTTGGTCGTTGCTTTTGCAATGCAAGTTAGTGGGAAAAGCACAGGAAGTGTGTTCGGCTCTAGCGTTAGATCAGAGTCTCGATTATGAGATCGTGAAGGCCACCATATTGAAGGCTTATGAGCTAGTTCCTGAGGCATACCGGCAGAACTTTAGGGCTCTGAGTAAATCCGCCAGCCAAACCTACGTTGAGTTTGCCCGTGAGAAAACTGTGTTGTTCGATAAGTGGTGTGCTGCATGTGGTGTGTCTGATTTCGACCAACTTAAGGAGTTGTTATTGTTAGAAGAATTTAAGAACTGTATCCCTGATCGTGTGGTGGTGTATTTGAATGAGCAAAAAGCCGTTTCGTTGTCTGAAGCTGCCACCCTTGCGGATGAGTTTATTCTGACCCATAAGACTGTGTTCACCCCAACCCCTATGCCTCGCAGACTTGGTCTCCGTCCTCTGACGCCTCCTTCGTCTTCAGCTGCCACTCCACCTTCTGTGGAGAAACGAGAATGTTACTATTGTCATGAGGTGGGTCATATCATCTCGGTCTGTCCCGCTCTGAAGCGGAAGAACGCTCGGGTTACTACCCGAAAGGTACAACTCGCTGCTTGTGTCGACCAGGCTGTTTCGCCAGCTCTTACGGTTGACTCCACCTTTCAGCCCTTTATGTTCCCTGGCACGGTCTCGCTCGGAGAAACCCATGTACAGCATCCTGTAACTATCCTACGGGATACGGGTGCTGCGCAGTCTTTCCTAGTTGAAGGCATTGTTCCTTTAGATGATTCGACATATTGTGGTACTGATGTATTAGTGCAAGGTATCGCCCTCTGTGTGACCACGGTTCCCCTGCACACTGTGTACCTGAGAACCCCTGACTTCTCAGGATATGTGCGTGTCGCGGTTCAGAAACAGTTACCTGTGTCCGGTGTCACGCTTGTATTAGGGAACGACATTGCAGGTGGGAGGCTTGTGCCTCTTCCTGAGGTCAACCCAGACCCCGCCGTATGTGAAAATGATGTTGCGGTAGAGCTTCCGACGGTGTTCCCTGCCTGTGTACTTACTCGAGCTCAGCGGCGCCGGCTTGCAGACATCGATTTAGCAGACACGTTCATGTCTGACCCCGCTTTGCCAACTCCCTCGTCAGATACTGATCCTTATGTTCCGACTCCTGTGAAACTTGCTGTCTCCCCTGAGGTTCCCTCCACTGCTGAAGCTTTGGTCGCGGCTCAAGCGGACGATCCCTCCTTGGAGGCTTGTCGTGTTTCTGCGGTAGATAAAGGCGAGTTAAAGGACCACCTCACCGCATATTTTCATCGCAACGGAGTGCTGATGCGGAAGTGGACCCCTCCGGACTCACCTTTCGAGTGGGCTACGTTATTCCAGGTGGTAGTCCCACAGTTGTACCGTGACTATGTGTTGTCCCTCGCTCACGATCACCCGTGTTCGGGTCACCTTGGGATCAGGAAAACGCTAACCCGTCTCCTGACTCATTTCTTTTGGCCCGGTGTCAATTCTGATGTAAAGCGTCACTGTAAATCTTGTCATGTTTGCCAGGTAGTGGGTAAGCCTAACCAGACCATCGCCCCGGCTCCACTACGTCCGATACCAGCGATCGGTGAGCCCTTTGAGCACGTGCTTGTCGATTGCGTGGGCCCATTACAAAAAACTCGTTCGGGGAACATGTACTTGTTCACCCTCATGTGTGCCGCTACTCGGTTTCCGGAAGCCATCCCTGTCCGTAGCCTCCGGACCCCTGTTATAGTAAAACATTTGATTAAGTTTTTCACTACTTTCGGGCTACCTAAACACGTGCAGTCAGACCAGGGTACCAACTTCACGTCGAAGTTATTTGCTCATGTCGTTCAAGAATTGGGGGTGCATCATATAGTTTCCAGCGCCTATCACCCTGAGAGCCAAGGGGCGTTGGAGCGATTTCACCAATCGTTTAAAAATATGCTGCGCACTTACTGCCTGGACGCAGGTAGGGAGTGGGATGAGGGAGTGCCCCTTCTCCTTTTCGCCATACGTGATGCAGTACAGGAATCCACCGGATTCAGTCCTGCAGAGCTGGTGTTTGGTCACGCTGCTCGAGGTCCCCTGAAAATCTTACAGGAGAAGTGGTTATCCCCAGGTGCAAAACCAAAAAGCAATCACTCCTTACGCACCAAAAATGAGACAAACAAACAGCCAGTACACAAGGACAAGAAGTCACAGTATCCGAGGGGGCGAGCAAAGGAGAATAGTCGAGAGCCGGGCGAGAGATCAAAACCAGTAAATCAATAAACCAAAGCGACAGTACCGAGAAGGGGAAAAAGCGAAAGCCGTAGTCAAGAAAGAAAGCAGTCATACACAGTAATCCAAATATCCAACAAACAATCCAATAATCAAGCAATGAGCAGAGCTCCTGGGATTCGTCGCTGGCCGGCTCTTCAGTATCGCAGGAGACGTAGGCGGAGTCGAGACGAGGGGGCGGGGCCAAGTCGCAGTCGACGAATGGTGACAAAGGCGGGAGGTCCGGAGAGTCGGCAGGGCTCCTCCTAGAACTTACGGCACGTAACACCCCCCCACACAAGAGCGAACCCGGCAGGTGTTCGCAATCACAAATCACAAAAAAATCAAGACAACCCACATACGACAATCAAAGGTAAAAGTCAAGCACGGGAGAGAGCGTCAGCCACGAGATTAGCAACCCCTTTTTTGTGCTTAATTGCCAGATTGAAGGACTGAACAATCAGAGCCCAGCGCATAAGACGCTGGTTTGCATTGCACATACGCTCCAAAAACACCAGAGGATTATGGTCAGTATACACGACCACTGGGTGAACACTGTCTCCGAGGTACACTTCGAAATGCTGGAGGGCCAACAAGAGGGCTAGGGCCTCTTTCTCGATGGCACTGTAAGCTAACTGGTGTTTTACGAATTTCTTGGAATAATAGCATACGGGGTGATCGAGACCGTGGCGATCTTCCTGCAGGAGGACTGCACCGGCACCCACGCCGCTAGCGTCCACCTCCAGCTTAAAGGGTTTGGCAAAATCTGGCGCAGCCAACACAGGGGAATGGCTGAGTAATGTTTTCACAGCATCGAATGCGGCCTGGCATGCAGGGGACCAAATGAACTTCGTGCCTTTGCGAAGCAAATGGGTAAGAGGCGCGACCACATCAGAAAAGTTCCGGCAGAAGCAGCGGTAGTAACCAGTCATCCCCAAAAACCGCTTCAATTCCCGCGGTGTCTGTGGGACGGGAAATGAGCCGATGGCCTGGACTTTCACGTCCAGGGGCTTGACCTTGCCATGGCCGACCTGTTTGCCAAGGTAACTAACTGTACCCTTACCAAATTCACATTTTTCTAAGTTTAGCACTAGCGAAGCATTCTGTAGCCGAACAAACACTTGCTCAAGTGATCTCACATGCGGCTCCCACGAGTCCGAATAAATAACAACATCATCTAGATAAGCCTCGCAGTGAGGGATGTCACCAAGCACTTTATTCATCAACCGCTGAAATGTAGCCGGGGCATTACGTAGACCGAAAGCCATCACGGTGTACTGGAGGAAGGTGTCAGGGGTAACAAATGCAGAGATCTCTGAAGCACGGGGCGTTAGGGGAACCTGCCAATAGCCTTTTAGCAAGTCCAACTTAGTTACATATTTTGCAGACCCAATGCGATCAACACAGTCCTCCATACGAGGAAGAGGGTATGCATCTGGTCGAGTCACGGCATTAACTCTCCGGTAATCCGTGCAGAAACGGAAGGTGCCATTAGGCTTGGGAACAAGCAGGCACGGGGAACACCAGGGACTATTACTAGGGATAGCGAGACCGGTCTCAACCAGGTAAGTGGTCTCTTGAGACAACAGCGCCCTTTTCTGAGGGTTGACCCGATAGGGATGCTGCTTAATGGGAGCGTGATCACCAACATCAATGTCATGTTCGATAACAGGGGTGCGCGAGGGGACATCAGCGAACAGGGACTGGAAACGTTCTACTAAAGACGCAACGTCAGTTTGGGCGGACTGAGGCAAATGGCTGAGACGGGACGGGAGGTTTTTCAGAGCCTCTGAATTAGGGAGGCGAGCACAGGGAAGACAGTTCCTACCGAGGTGTAAATCGTCACTCTCCGGGGAGTACTGGCTAAGGGCCACGACGCCTACAGGAGTGGAAACCGGAGCAGAGACGGGCAAGGGGGCAGAGACCGAGCGATCAAGGTAAGGTTTTAACATGTTTATATGGCATACACGAGTTTTCCTCCTGCGGTTAGGAGTCTCCAACACATAATTAGTGGGGCTAAGGTTTTCCCGTATCACATATGGACCCGAAAAACGGGCGCGCAGGGAGGATCCGGGCAGCGGCAGAAGGACTAAAACACGATCCCCTGGTTGAAAGCACCGTGTCCTTGCGGACTTATCGAACCTGGCTTTCATCTTTTCCTGCGCGGCTCCAAGAGACCGACGGGCTAGTTCCCTAACAGTAGACATTCTGTCACGAAGGGAAGTAGGAGCCAGTTGAGGTGGTTTGGACATCTGGTGCGGATGCCTCCTTGGCGGCTACCCGGAGAGGTTTTCCGTGCATGTCCTACAGGGAGGAGGCCCCGGGGCAGGCCCAGGACTCGCTGGAGGGATTATATCTCTCGGCTGGCCTGGGAACGCCTCGGTGTCCCCCCCGAGGAGCTGGTGGGGTTAGCTGGGGAGAGGGAGGTCTGGGTGCCTCTACTGAAGCTGCTACCCCCGCGACCCGAACCCCGGACAAGCGGCAGATGATGGATGGATGGATGGTTTTAATGTGGTTTGACTATTTCATGTTTCTTGTTTGTAGTCTAGCCAAATAAGACATCAATGGGGCAGTATCCAGAGTCAGCATAACATGACTTTTCAGAAGTGTTCAGAATCCTGAACCATAAGATCTATACTAATGAATCAGTAAGCTTTTATTGCACATTTTGCCATATTGCTACAGCAAGCAGCATTTGTCCTGCATTTGAGCACGTCCCCTGTAACTCAACTATACTCAACTAGCTGCCCTTATAAACCTATATGATCTTATGTTTAGTATCTTGGTCGGATTTTGCATTTTGTTTGCTGTGTTTCCTAGCCCCTAGTTTACCACGGTCCCATCTCCTGGCCTGTTCACTCGCCTTGATATTCTTAATTAGTAATTTTGTGTCTCTCACCCCCAAGTTCACCAGAGATCAATTTTAAAGCAAATTTGTGATTGCTGCAAATGGTGATGCCAGAAAATATTAAATTAAGGGTACCATCTTTTTTGTTCATGCCATTTTCATTTGTTTAATTATATAAAGTATTCAACTGAATCAATAATCAAAAGCAAGTCAAATTTTTGTTAAACATGGAATAAACAATAAGGGGTGCCATTAAACTTTTGTTTTCTTTCAGAGATATCTCGCAGGCAGTATACACTTCATTTGGATTTGGAAAAGGACATCAGTGCATTATTTAAGCTGCTTTATTCAATACTATTTCTTCAAAGCTTTTAATTTCCTGACATTGCAGTTGGTTAAATGGTAGAAGCTGCCCGGATTTCCAAAATGTCTGATTGCAGTAAAATATGGTTTAAATAAATATAATTTGGTTGGATTTAAGGTAGTCTGGGCAAAATGTAAGTGAACGAATATGAAGTCCATTTAAACTGTGGTACCTTAAATCCAACAAGTTACCCCGATAAGCCAGTAACCCCGTTTCGTAGTACAGGCTACTGCACCTGGGTCACCCTCCTTCTGTTCTGTTTGAGATTTGTTTTGTACTTTTTGATTTTGTAATTGATTAGCCTTGCTCTATATTCCCAGTTCATGTTTCCTAGCTTTTTGGTATTCGTAAAGCTTCCTAGTTTCTGTGCCACCTGTTTCACATTGTTACTGCACCTCCCTTGATTGGTTAATTGATTATGAATTACACCTGTCCTTTGTTTTCCCCAGTTTTCTGTGTGTATTTAAGTTCCTACCTTAGTTCATTTATTAGAATCTGTTTGAGTTTAAGTTGTGCTGCAGTTACCTGGTTCAGTTTAAACTTCTGTTTGTGGTTTTGTTCTATTCCCTTACCTGTGTTTTTCTTTTTATAGACTTCTTGTAGTTAGTCCAGTGTCCTAGTTAAGTCTTTAGTTATTTACCTTAGTGTTTCTCCATCTGTTTATGACCCCTTGTGGTCATTTGTCTTAGTAGTATTGTTTTGTTAATAAATCCTGTGCTTCTTGGAGCCATACGTGGATCATTGTCTTTTTCCCATCTGCACCAATGCTGTGCTGTGGCAGTTACTGTTTAAACTCAAAACTTTTCTCTCATCATCCTGATATTCAGTCTTAAAGAACACACTTCAAACTGGCCACATTAAATGTAATTATTTATTAATTGCTAACAGTAATACTCTGTTAAAAGTCTGAAAAGGATGTTTGACTTCTGCCTGATGTTCTTGATGCTGACAGCAGTAGATAGGAATGGAAGCCTGACCTAACTTTGCCTTCTCTTTTTCTTTCTTCAGCAGGTTCTGGAGGTCTTCAGTGGCGCCTCCACCACATTCCCACCAATGGCTGCCACTTTCACTTTTCCTGCTTTATTTACATGGAGGTCATCTTGCTTTAGTAGCACTTTCTCCACTTGTATGTCACAGATTTCCATTGCTACATCATTCACATAGGTGAGGATAGGGACCTTGTCCGACTTCAACGTCATAAAAGAGGCGTGTTTCCGACGGGAAGTGACATTTTTCGTGACGTTTTCATCAGAGTTCCGATTTGGAGAGAAATAATCGAACGCACCATAATGTCCTCATCCGTCTGACAACTGTATATAGCCGGATTATATGTCGTGGGCCTTTTAATTTATTTGCAATTTCGCCAGGTAGGCTACCTTCTTTAAACTGCGTTTTGATAGACTACATATTTCAGGATGTTTTACTGTAGTCTTTGTAAATATGTATATAGTTTAGCCTAACCCAGCCACTTAAGGGAGCAAGCCAGCTCAACTAGGTGAGATGATCTACCCATATGCATTATGAAGGTAGGATGTTTAGTTAGTGTTATTTACCCCATCAAGATGATCTACCCATGTGTAAAATAAAGGTAGGATGTTTAGTTAGTGTTATTTACCCCATCGAGATGATCTACCCATATGCATTATGAAGGTAGGATGTTTAGTTAGTGTTATTTACCCCATCAAGATGATCTACCCATGTGTAAAATAAAGGTAGGATGTTTAGTTAGTGTTATTTACCCCATCGAGATGATCTACCCATATGCATTATGAAGGTAGGATGTTTAGTTAGTGTTATTTACCCCATCAAGATGATCTACCCATGTGTAAAATAAAGGTAGGATGTTTAGTTAGTGTTATTTACCCCATCGAGATGATCTACCCATATGCATTATGAAGGTACGATGTTTAGTTAGTGTTATTTACCTCATCGAGATGATCTACCCATGTGTATAATAATGGTAGTATATTTCGATAAGTTAGCACCAATCGATAGATATATCTGTCGAAATAAACTACGGTAGGATACTTCGACAAAGTAGGACAAATTGTCAGAACACCGATCCCAAGCCCGGATTAATGGGGAGGGAAATAGACTATCTTCACTGCGTCACTGATGTCAAAATGTGGGAAATACACTCACTTAAGGATTATTAGGAACACCTATTCAATTTCTCATTAATGCAAAATCTAATCAACCAATCACATGGCAGTTGCTTCAATGCATTTAGGGGTGTGGTGCTGGTCAAGACAATCTCCTGAACTCCAAACTGAATGTCAGAATGGGAAAGAAAGGTGATTTAAGCAATTTTGAGCGTGGCATGGTTGTTGGTGCCAGACGGGCCGGTCTGAGTATTTCACAATCTGCTCAGTTACTGGGATTTTCACGCACAACCATTTCTAGGGTTTACAAAGAATGGTGTGCAAAGGGAAAAACATCCAGTATGCGGCAGTCCTGTGGGCGAAAATGCCTTGTTGATGCTAGACGTCAGAGGAGAATGGGCTGACTGATTCAAGCTGATAGAAGAGCAACTTTGACTGAAATAACCACTCGTTACAACCGAGGTATGCAGAAAAGCATTTGTGAAGCCACAACACGCACAACCTTGAGGCGGATGGGCTACAACAGCAGAAGACCCCACTGGGTACCACTCATCTCCACTACAAATAGGAAAAAGAGGCTAAAATTTGCACGAGCTCACCAAAATTGGACAGTTGAATACTGGAAAAATGTTGCCTGGTCTGATGAGTCTCGATTTCTGTTGAGACATTCAAATGGTAGAGTCAGAATTTGGCGTAAACAGAATGAGAACATGGATCCATCATGCCTTGTTACCACTGTGCAGACTGGTGGTGGTGTAATGGTGTGGGGGATGTTTTCTTGGCACACTTTAGGCCCCTTAGTGCCAAATCGGCATCGTTTAAATGCCACGGCCTACCTGAGCATTGTTTCTGACCATGTCCATCCCTTTATGACCACCATGTACCCATCCTCTGATGGCTACTTCCAGGAGAATAATGCACCATGTCACAAAGCTTGAATCATTTCAAATTGGTTTCTTGAACATGACAATGAGTTCACTGTACTAAAATGGCCCCCACAATCACCAGATCTCAACCCAATAGAGCATCTTTGGGATGTGGTGGAACGGGAGCTTCGTGTCCTGGATGTGCATCCCACAAATCTCCATCAACTGCAAGATGCTATCCTATCAATATGGGCCAACATTTCTAAAGAATGCTTTCAGCACCTTGTCGAATCAATGCCACGTAGAATTAAGGCAGTTCTGAAGGCGAAAGGGGGTCAAACACCGTATTAGTATGGTGTTCCTAATAATCCTTTAGGTGAGTGTATGTGGTTGTATAAATAAATGCGTTAAATTACGTTAATGATTCTGTGCTGTCTAAATTGTATAAAAAGTTAGGCTACATGACATTTGAATGCATGGACGCATTATGAGAATGAGAAAGACGGTGCGTGCACACTAATTAACCTATACCCTATTCACTTAGACAGTACACTGTAATTTTTGCAACAGAAATGGATGAGATGGGCAGGCAGCTGGAGGTGGAATTTTTCTCCTTGGTAACAACATTGTTTTCTAGGCATAGCCAAACAAATCTCCTCCTATCTTCTCTCATTAAGTTTTTCGTGTTCTTGCACCCACACTTTCAAACTCGTTTCAGCGCCGCCACACATATGTATGCGTGCATGAGAGGGACCCGATTGGTGTTTTGCCCCGGGGCCTTGTGTGCAGTTGTTCTGCCACTGAAGAGAACACTTTGCCATGGCCTCTTTGTGGCTGGTGATGATGATGATAAGGTACTGCTGCATTCCATTTACCTTGGAGGTCGGAACAAGGAACTGGAAATGACGTCACACACGAGTTAACAGCATTCCAGTACAGCAAGTTGGAAAGCCAGGGACCCATTTTAAAAAGCAAGGTTTATAGCTTAGCCAGATAGCAGATTTAATTTATCACTGTTTAAATGGCCTTTATCTTTGTTCACTTACATTTAGGCCAGACTACCTTAAATCCGACAAGTTGTCTGCTTAAGCAAGAAATCCTGCTTTCTGAAACAGGCCCCAGTTCTAGCCTTGTTATTTGTTAGCCATTGATAGCAATATCAGTTGATAACACATTTAGCAGTATTTTCCACATAAAAACACTATAGCAACACGTCCACAGATAGCGGTTGGACAATCCTGTGTGTGCGACTGATTTAATGAGCCACAAATAAGCCGTAAGTGCTAATAAACAGTATAAAACTACAGCCTTAACTTTTGTTGATAAAGAGTGCAGCCATCTTGAATTCTGAGGTGGGGTTGTGTAGATTCCTCCGACTTCATGAGTCGGAATTCCGACTTCGGGTTGCATTCCAGTTGAAATTTCCGACTAGGAACTTGGAAGTCTTCAAGACATGTCCACACGTTAAATTCATAGTAATGGGAAACTTGACTGCGGTGACTGGCAATGATGAAAGAGTCTTATAAGTGGCCAGAGACAAAAATAGCATTTCTTGCCACCAATGAAGGGGGAAAATGGCAAAATTTGGGTCTGTTGTGGATTTAAACTTTTCAAAACACAGTCTTTGCACAACATCAAGTGTCTGAATATAGAGCTCCTGATCACACAAGGTTGATGTCATGGGATTTATAATCCCTGAATAACAGCAATGTTCTTTTCTGACGAGGCGAGGGATCTCTGACACCACCACTCAGCCCTCAGGATCCGGATCAGTGCAGTTATCCTGGAAAAATATCTCCATTGGCTGAATGAATGTAAGTTAGAGCAATACCAACTGCTCAGACACACCTAAGTCAGAAGCCAGGATCAGCCCTCAAAATGTTTTTGATACCCTTTTTTCAGCTATTATTTCCTGTTAGCCTAAACCTTGGGTTATCACAAATTGATAATGGTAGGGGCATACCAGGAAACCTGTTCCTATGAAGTACTACCCAATGGCCCTGGGGTGGTAGCTGAACTCAGTATACTTTGGTTATTTTCACGAACACGAGAATCCTCTGACAAAAGAACAACCATGTTTGGTTCATACAGTGTTTGAATTTTATGCAGGGCAATTGACATTACTTCCTGTGACTTATTAGGTTTATTGAAATTATGTTATTTGTAGCTCTAGCGCCTGTAGCCTCCAGGAGTCAGTTATCAAACTCAGTGGGAGGACTCTAAACAAAACACAACATCTGACTGGTTACATTGCAAACTAAAGTCACAACAAATCGATCTTACCTAGTCGATTGAATTTTCATTTATAACTCCATTTTGTCTATTCTGTCCTTGGACTGTATACATTCCAAAATGTAGCCAAGCCCCAATCAAACCCTAACCCTGGAATGAATAGTGTGGCAGTCAGTTTATTTTCGTATGATTTATTTATTAAAATAACATTTCAGTTTGCAGTTCATTCAATTTGTCGCCGTTTTTCATGCTCTGAATCCATTTAAGGTCAATTCTATATCAGGATAATTATTGATATTGTTTGATATGAAAAAATGATCATGATAAAATATTTTGCCATTTTGCCAATATCACCCAGCCCCCCACACACACACACACACACACAGAGGTTTGTAATTATATCCTCGTGGGGATAATTTAATTTATATGGGGAAAACTATAATCCCAACATGACAACCTTAACCCCTACCCAGTCCTAATCTAACCCCTACTTTTGACATTACAGAGACAGACGCAGTATTACTAAGTCAGTACACTTAGCTAGCAGTTGTTATAGATAGCAAGTTAGCTAACGTTAATTAGGTAAAAGCTAAATTACATAGCAAACCTTAACTTACATTGTATTAATCTTGCTGCAGAAATGCAGTAAAATTAGCTAGTGGGGAGTGAAGGCTGAGTTCCGTGGTTGATTGCACCAACAGCCATCCATCCATCCATTATCTACCATTTTTCCGGGTTGGGTCGCGGGGGCAGCAGTCTAAGCAGGGAAACCCAGACTTCCCTCTCCCCAGCCACTTCATCCAACTTCTCTGGGGGAATTCCGAGGCGTTCCCAGGCTAGCCGGGAGACATAGGGTGTACTCACACTAGGCAGTTTGAACCGTGCCCGAGTGCGTTTGACCACCAAAGCGCGGTTCGTTTGACTAGTGTGAGTGCTCCGAATCGCGCCCGGGCGCGGTTCGTTTGGCCGTCCCTGGCCAGCTTGGAAGAGGTGTGCCAGAGCGCGGTTCAGTTGGACTCGGCCGCCGTTCGCATGTAGTGTGAGCGCTAACCGTGCTGGAGCGCGAAACAGGACGCGTGACGGCTGTCAACAAAGTAGTTTTCAAGTGCACACATAATAGCGATGTGTCCCATTGAATACAGGTGTCTTAATACAAGAGCTAATGTAGCTAATATTAACCAGTAAGTGATAGTAAGTTACATGATTATTAGCTATAGAACGCTACTGTCATCATTACAAAAAACATTATAAACATTGTATTTCAAATTTCATAATACACTTTTCAATTGTATTCAATGACATTTCAGTATATTATTTTTTGCCTTGTCGATGTACGGGAACTGTAGTCGGTGTTTCAAAGCTGCAAAGTCCTTGCTGCACTTCAGCTGGTACCTTGTAAACCTTCTCATACGAGCAGCACGATAACGTGAAAATTTTCGTGCCACAAAAGCGATAGACCCGTTTAGCAACAGGCTGTGAGAGGGCTGTGGACCATCGCAGACCAAACGACTCAAAATTACTATCAACAAAGCAGCGTTCGAAATAGCCGGTATCGCATCGCAGTTTGCGATGTAAAAACACCCACCTGCGAAACAATTGCCTAATTCCCGTTAAAATGATTCGCAGCCATTGCTAATCAATATCCAGTTTAAAATTTTATTAGAATTTTAATCATAAAAGTGAAAAAATCCAGCCCCGATCCCCCGATACTCGCTGTCAGCGCTATTGACGATCTTGTCCAAATAACCGCGCTGCCGAATTTGTTTTTCAGGCTTACGCTCTACTCATAAGAACATAAGAACATAAGAAATATACAAACGAGAGGAGGCCATTCGGCCCATCGAGCTCGCTTGGGGAGAACTTAACTAATAGCTCAGAGTTGTTAAAATCTTATCTAGCTCTGATTTAAAGGAACCCAAGGATTCAGCTTGCACTACGTTATCAGGAAGACTATTCCATACTCTGACTACACGCTGTGTAAAGAAGTGCTTCCTTAAATCCAGTTTGAAATGTTCTCCCGCTAATTTCCACCTATGGCCACGCGTTCTTGTATTTGAACTAATGCTGAAGTAACTATTCGGTTGAACAGCATCCAAACCTGTTAGAATCTTATAGACCTGGATCATGTCCCCCCTCAGTCTCCTTTGCTTGAGGCTGAACAGATTTAGCTCAAATAACCTTTCCTCGTATGACATTCCTCTAAGACCAGGAATCATTCTTGTGGCCCTACGCTGCACCTTTTCTAAGGCCGCTATGTCCTTTTTAAGATATGGTGACCAAACCTGTACACAATATTCTAGGTGAGGTCTCACCAAGGAATTGTATAATCTTAGCATTACCTCCCTTGACTTAAACTCCACACACCTGGAGATATACCCCAACATCCTATTGGCCTTTTTTATTGCTTCCCCGCACTGGCGAGAATGAGACATGGAAGCATCAACATACACACCAAGGTCTTTCTCATAATCAGCTACCTTTATTTCAGTAGGTCCCATAAAATACCTGTACTTTATATTTCTGCTCCCTACATGGAGTACCTTACATTTGTCTATGTTAAATTTCATCTGCCAGGTGTCAGCCCAGTCACTAATTAAATTAAGATCCCGCTGTAGCTGCTGAGCCGCTAGTTCAGTATCTGCTACACCACCCACCTTGGTGTCATCTGCAAATTTCACCAGTTTACTGTATATATTGGTGTCTATATCATTTATGTAAATAAGGAACAAAAGTGGTCCTAAAATTGAACCCTGCGGTACCCCACTATGAACGCAGGCCCACTGTGACATCGAGCCTCTTATAACTACTCGCTGCTTCCTATCCGTTAACCAGTTATCAATCCAAGTCGCTACAGTTCCTAAAATACCTGTCGCTTTGAGTTTAAGTGAGAGCCTCTTGTGGGGAACAACATCAAAAGCCTTTTGGAAATCTAAATAGATGACATCATAGGCCTTCTTATCATCAACTTCCTGAGTAGCTTCCTCAAAAAACTCCAACAGATTTGTTAAACAGGATCTACCTCTCCTAAATCCATGCTGGCTATCCCTCAAAATGTTATTTGAGTCCAGGTAATCTACCATTTTCTCTTTGATTATAGCCTCCATAACTTTACCAGTTATACAAGTTAGACTGATTGGCCTATAGTTTGACAAATTACTTCTATCCCCTTTTTTGAAAATGGGCGTTATGTTGGCATGCTTCCAATCAGAAGGTACCACACCTTCAGATAAGGATTTTTGAAACAGTAATGTTAAGGGTTGGCAAATAATATCCCTCATCTCTTTTAACACTATAGGTAAGATGCCATCAGGGCCCTGTGATTTATTTATTTTGAGCTTAGCTAGGCTTTGCAAAACATCAGCTTCAGTTATATATATATTAGTTATAGACGATGTTGGATTAGTAATAAGAACTGGTAAGTTACTAGTGTCCTCAACAGTGAATACCCGTGCAAAACTATCATTGAACTCATTTACTATGTCAATGTCGTTTTCAATTATAAGACCCTTACTATCCTGCAGATTAGTGATTTCAGCTTTTAGAGCTCTTTTAGAGTTAAAATACTGGAAGAAACTTTTAACGTCATCCTTAGCCTCCAATGCGATCTTCCTTTCGACATTCCTTTTAGCTCGTCTAATGTCATTTTTTAATTCAGCCTGTAGATTTAGATACTCTTGCTTTATTATGTCATCATCAGTTATTTTCCATCTCTGGAACAAAGCCCTTTTCCTCCTTACTTTATACTTTATGTCCCTATTAAACCACCTAGGTTGCAATTTCCTTGATTTATTCTTGCTAGAAACAGGTATGAAGTCCTCTTGTACTTGCAATAATGTGCTTTTAAAAAATCCCCATGCCTCTTCAACAGTTTTGTTAATTAACTTCATCCAGTTCACAGTTTCTAGTTTTAATCTCATACAATTGAAGTTAGCCTTCCTAACATTATATATTTTTGATTTGGACTTTGCTCTTCGGGCACTAAACTTAACCTCAAATTTAACCATGTTATGATTGCTACTGTCAAGTGGTTCTAAAACGTCTAATTTACCAATCCTGTCCTGGTTATTAGACAAAACAAGATCAAGAATGGCATCTCCCCTGGTAGGGGTGTTAACAAACTGAGTAAAAAAACAATCCTGTACTAATTCCACCATGTCAAGTTCATTTTCAGAAGAGCCAGCAACAATGTCCCACTGCATCCCCGGTAGATTAAAATCACCCATAACTACCACATCATTTTTATTGCTCATAATCCTAATATCACTGTATAACAATCTGCTTTCCTCAGCAGCTACATTGGGTGCTCTGTAACAAACACCGACAATTAGGCTATTTGAGTTTGTAGCATCTAATTTTACCCATATAGCTTCCGTACTTTTACTTATATCAGTAAGCTCCCTTGCCTGCAAGTTTTCCTTTACATATACTGCAACACCACCTCCCTTCTTACCTATACGGTCTTTACGGAACAATGTGTAACCATCCATATTATATTCTTGTCCATCCTTATCACTCAACCACGTTTCAGTTATTGCTATAATATCATAAGAGTCTGATGAGATAAGAGCCTCTAAATCATGAATTTTATTCCTAATACTCCTGGCGTTTAAATACAGACAACAAAGGGTAGGCCTATTACAGTGCCTACTTATAATATGATTTTTTGGGGCTTTCCGTTTCCCCCCAGTTACATACTTAACTAACCTCCCTGCCCCCCCAGTCCCTAGTTTAAACATTCCTCAACTACTCTACAAATACGCCTTCCCAGTACACTGGTTCCCCTCCGGTTCAGATGCAACCCATCCGGCTTGAACAGGTCCCACCTGTTCCAGAAGGTCCTCCAGTGCCCCATAAACCTAAACC
Organism: Paramormyrops kingsleyae; assembly: GCF_048594095.1. NCBI lineage: Eukaryota > Metazoa > Chordata > Actinopteri > Osteoglossiformes > Mormyridae > Paramormyrops > Paramormyrops kingsleyae. Next base: position 40,629,103 of record NC_132798.1, read on the forward strand.
CCTCTTTCCTACACCATCCTTTTAGCCACGCATTTAATCTCCTTATCTCAGTTAACTTAGCCTGACTTGCGCGTGGCACGGGGAGTATTTCAGAAAATACCACCATGGACGTTCTGCTTCTAAGCTTATTGGCGACTTCTATAAATTTATCCTGCAGAACAGCCCTTCTACCTTTGCCTATGTCATTGGTGCCAACATGCACCACGACAACTGGATCCACCCCAGCTGGGGCCAAAAGCTTGTCCACACGATCTGGAAGGTCTCCTACCTGGGCACCAGGCAGGCAAGACACCGTACAGGACCCTCTATCACGCGTGCACACATAACTGTCTACTCCCCTAATAATTGAATCCCCCACTACCATAACCTCCCTTTTTCTGGGGGGAGGGGGCTCCTCAGTGCCCAAGGGCCCACCTGCTTCCCCAGTCCCTTCCGGCTCTAAAGCTGGAAGCACCTGAAACCTGTTAGACACAGACACCTCAGGTGATGCCGCCTCTGTAACGTGCGTACGCCTTTTCCTGCGTCTACGACCTACGGTCACCCAGCTCTCTCGACCTCTCTGCTCTTCATTCTCCCTCCCCCCCGCTAGTGGCGTACACACCATCTCCCTAAACGGCGTATCAACTAGCTCATCTAACTCACTGTTGCATTGGATGCGAGCCAGTTGCTCCTCAAGGTCGCGAACCTTGACCATGAGTGAGTCCACTAGCTTACATCGCTCGCAGATGAAGTCCGACTGGACACTAACGTCCAGAAGGGCAAACATCTTGCAAACGCAACACTGAGCCGGCCCCATAATTAACTAACTCACTATGACCCCGTACTCCCAGCCCAGTAAATTTATATAGTGTATTTAACTATAAAGATTAATTTGCGTAACAATAAATGCAGTAACGTGCGGAGTACACTAAAATAAGTTATTACTTGTGTTAAAACGGAACTTAATTATTATTTTATTTAAAATTTTAAACCTGATAAATTTACTACTACTTACCAGAAGAACTTCTACCTGAACCAAGTATGAACTAAAAACAAGGCGAAATCGAAGTTGCTCTTGGGAGGTCGAAAAACCACAAAAACCCCCTCACAGCAGGCTACTGCCGGAGCGGGAAAAAAGTGGAAAATGTCCTCCCGGCCCCGACTGGCGACCGAGCAAAGCTCAGGAGCAACTGTCCTTTTCCGACTCTGGGTAGCGATACCGACGTTAGATATTATTAGTTATTATCGCCCCGCGGGTGTTTGCTACGGAGTTTAAACGCGGACAGAAAAACGCCGCTCAGAAAAATCGCGCTGTTAATTAACAGACAGGACAGACAAGCACTCACGCTGACCGAAATAAGAACAATAAATAGAAATAAACAGCCACCCACGTAAACAGGTAAAGCACACAAACACTCAAAACACTCCAAAAAACAATCCCAAACAATCGCTGCAGCTCAACACCACTCTCTCGCAGCAATCCCAGCAATCCTCGCTATTCTCAGTCGGGGTAAAGAAACATAAAGAAATGTTTAATTTGAACTCTTTATTCTTTATTCATAAAATTGACTATCCAGAGCATTACATTTGAAAAAAAGTTCTGAAACTGAACAACAAAGTGTTATCATTAATTAATTTTAATACAAAAAATTAAACGTGTGTGAGTACTTTACGACGCTCATGTAGTAGTTAGCTTCCGATGGTCATTTTCAAAACTTGCTCATCAAATTTCAAAACTGCTAATCAAATTGCAACTTTTGAAAATTTTGATTAGCAAAACTTCTAATCAAGTTGAAAATCTTATTTGGAACCCTGCAAAGTAACCAGAACGATGGACAACATTGCGTTCAGCGGGAGCGCCGCTCTTCCTGTTTACCCTGAAACCGTCGCACCATAATGACGTAAGCGTGCTCGGGCACGAATGCTGAAACCGTATGTGAGTGCAGGCCAGAGGGGGAGTGGGGAGGGGGGACAATCGTACTCGGGCCCGGTTCACAGCAACCGTGCCTAGTGTGAGTACACCCATAGTCTCTCCAGCATGTCCTGGGTCTTCCCCGGGGCCTCCTCCCAGTGGGACATGCCTGGAACACCTCACCAGGGAGGCGTCCAGGAGGCATCCTGACCAGATGCCCATGCCACCTCATCTGGCTCCTCTCGATGCGGAGGAGCAGCGGCTCTACTCTGAGTCTCTCCCGAATGACCCAGATTCTCACTCTATCTCTAAAGGAGAGCCCAGTCACCCTGCGGAGGAAACCCATTTCGGCCGCTTCTATTTGCGACCTCGTTCTTTCGGTCACTACCCACAGCTCATGACCATAGGTGAGGGTAGGAACATCAACTGGTAAATCGAGAGCTTTGCCTTCTCGCTCAGCTCCTTCTTCACCATGGGAGACCAATGCAGCGCCTGCATCACCGCACCGATCCGCCTGTCGATCTTCTGCTTCATCCTTCCCTCACTCGTGAGCAAGACCCCAAGATACTTAAACTCCTCCACTTGGGGAAGGACCCCCTTCCCGACCCGGAGAGAGCACTCCACCCTTTTCTGGCTGAGGACCATGGTCTCGGATTTGGGGATGCTGATTTTCATCTCAGCCGCTTCACACTCGGCTGTGAACTGCTCCAGTGAGAGCCGAAGGTCACGGTCTGATGAGGCCAACAGAACCACATCATCTGCAAAAAGCAGTGACCTAATCATGAGGTCACAAAACCGGACACCCTCAACGCCCTGGCTGCACCTAGAAATTCTGTCCATAAAAGTGGCAAAGGGCAGCCCTGACAGAGTCTAACCCTCACCAGAAATGAGTCCAACTAGTGCTTCCTCTCTACCAAATCGCTGACAGGGGATTGGTTGTGCGCAAGGATTGCTGGGATTGCTGCGAGAGAGTGGAGAGAGTGGTATTGAGCTGCAGCGATTGTTTGGGATTGTTTTTTGGTGTTTTGAACGTATATTTTAAGTGTTTGTGTGCTTTACCTGTTTACGTGGGTGGCTGTTTTATTTCTATTTATTGTTCTTATTTCGGTCGGCGTGAGTGCCTGTCTGTCCTGTCTGTTAATTAACAGCGCGATTATTACCGACAGTGAGCTGCGGGTGTCGCGTGAGCGGCATTTTCTGTCCGCGTTTAACTCCGTAACAAACACCTGCGGGGCGATAATAACTAATAATATCTAACGTCGGTATTGTTACACAGCGCCAGAAAAGGACAGTTGCTCCTGAGCTTTGCTCGGTCGCCAGTCGGGGCCGGGAGGACATTTTCCACTTTTTTTTCCCGCTCCGGCAGTAGCCTGCTGTGAGGGGGTTTTTGTGGTTTTTCGACCTCCCAAGAGCAACTTCGATTTCGCTTTGTTTTTAGTTCATACTTGGTTCAGGCAGAAGTTCTTCTGGTAAGTAGTAGTAAATTTATCAGGTTTAAAATTTTAAATAAAAATAATAATTAAGTTCCGTTTTAACACAAGTAATAACTTATTTTAGTGTACTCGGCACTTTACTGCATTTATCGTTACGCAAATTAATCTTTATAGTTAAATACACTATATAAATTTACTGGGCTGGGAGTACGGGGTCATAGTGAGTTAGTTAATTATGGGGCCGGCTCAGTGTTGCGTTTGCAAGATGTTTGCCCTTCTGGACGTTAGTGTCCAGTCGGACTTCATCTGCGAGCGATGTGCTAGTGGACTCACTCATGGTCAAGGTTCGCGACCTTGAGGAGCAACTGGCTCTCATCCAATGCAACAGTGAGTTAGAGGAGCTAGTTATTACACCATTTAGGGAGATGGTGTGTACGCCATTAGCGGGGAGGAGGGAGAATGAAGAGCAGAGAGGTCGAGAGAGCTGGGTGACCGTAGGTCGTAGATGCAGGAAAAGGCGTACGCACGTTACAGAGGCGGCATCACCTGAGTTGTCTGTGTCTAACAAGTTTCAGGTGCTTCAAGCTTTAGAGCCGGAAGGGACTGGGGAGGCAGGTGGGCCCTTGGGCACTGAGGAGCCCCCTCCCCCCCAGGAAGAGGGAGGTTGTGGTAGTGGGGGATTCAATTATTAGGGGAGTAGACAGTTATGTGTGCACGCGTGATAGAGGGTCCCGTACGGTGTCTTGCCTGCCTGGTACTCAGGTAGGAGACCTTCCAGATCGTGTGGACAAGCTTTTGGCCCCAGCTGGGGTAAATCCAGTTGTCATGGTGCATGTTGGCACCAACGACATAGGGAAGGGTAGGAGGGCTGTTCTGCAGGATAAATTTATAGAAGTCGCCAATAAGCTTAGAAGCAGAATGTCCATGGTGGTATTTTCTGAAATACTCCCCGTGCCACGCGCAAGTCAGGCTAAGTTAGCTGAGATAAGGAGATTAAATGCGTGGCTACAAGGATGGTGTAGGAAAGAGGGGTTTAGGTTTATGGGGCACTGGAGGACCTTCTGGAACAGGTGGGACCTGTTCAAGCCGGATGGGTTGCATCTGAACTGGAGGGGAACCAGTGTACTGGGAAGGCGTATTTGTAGAGTAGTTGAGGAATGTTTAAACTAGGGACTGGGGGGGCAGAGAGGTTAGTTAAGTATGTAAGTGGGGGGGAAACGGAAAGCCCCAAAAAATCATATTATAAGTGGGCACCGTAATAGACCTACCCTTTGTTGTCTGTATTTAAACGGCAGGAGTATTAGGAATAAAATTCATGATTTAGAGGCTTTTATCTCATCGGACTCATGATATTATAGGAATAACTGAAACGTAGTTGAGAGAAAAGGATGGACAAGAATATAATATGGATGGTTACACGTTGTTCCATAAAGACCGTATAGGTAAGATGGGAGGTGGTGTTGCAGTATATGTAAAGGAAAACTTGCAGGCAAGGGAGCTTACTGATATAAGTAAAACTACGGAAGCTATATGGGTAAAATTAGATGCTAAAAACTCAAATAGCCTAATTGTCGGTGTTTGTTACAGAGCACCCAATGTAGCTGCCAAGGAAAGCAGATTGTTATACAGTGATATTAGGATTATGAGCAATAAAAATGTGGTAGTTATGGGTGATTTTAATCTACCGGGGATGCAGTGGGACATTGTTGCTCTTCTGAAAATGAACTGGAGATGGTGGAATTAGTACAGGATTGTTTTTTTTTGTTAACACCTCTACCAGGGGAGATGCCATTCTTGATCTTGTTTTCTCTAATAACCAGGACAGGATTGGTAAATTAGACGTTTTAGAACCACTTGACAGTAGCGATCATAACATGATTAAATTTGAGGTTAAGTTTAGTGCCCGAAGAGCAAAGTCCAAATCAAAAATATATAATGTTAGGAAGGCTAACTTAAATTCTATGAGATTAAAACTAGAAACTGTGAACTGGATGGAGTTAAATAAAACTGTTGAAGAGGCATGGGAATTTTTTAAAAGCACATTATTGCAAGTGCAAGAGGACTTCATACCTGTTTTCAGCAAGAATAAATCTAGGAAATTGCAATCTAGGTGGTTTACTAGGGAAATAAAGTATAAAGTAAGGAGGAAAATGGCTTTGTTCCAGAAATGGAAAATAACTGATGATGACAGAATAAAGCAAGAGTATCTAAATCTACAGGCTGAGTTAAAAAATGACATTAGACGAGCTAAAAGGAATGTCGAAAGGAAGATCGCATTGGAGGCTAAGGATGACGTTAAAAGTTTCTTCCAGTATTTTAATCTTAAAGAGCTCTAAAAGCTGAAATTACTAATCTGCAGGATAGTAAGGGTCTTATAATTGAAAACGACATTGAGTAAATGAGTTCAATGATAGTTTTGCACGGGTATTCACTATTGAGGACACTAGTAACTTAGTTCTTATTACTAATCCAGCATCGTCTGTCATGCCCTCGAAGGCGGGGCCCGTCAGGTGCAACACGTCAGCACCTGCTTAACCCTGTTTAAAAGGAGAACAGTTGCCTATGTGCATCGCGAAGTATTGAGCCAATGTTACCGTGCCTTGCTGAACGTTTTTTCTGTCTCCCGTTTTCCCACGTTATCCTGCCTTACCTGTCGTCCCGGTGTTTGATCCCTGCCTCCTTGCCTTCCCTCCTTAGATCCGCTCCCATCCTTGACTCTCCCGTCTCACCACGTCCTGCGCTCCCCGCCTCTTGTTCCTTGTCAGCTTGTGTCATCATCGGACGGACTTCACTGGCATCGACCCCGGACCACGCACCTAGACCACGATACCTGCGCGCCGTCTCTGTACTTCTGCACCGGCTTTCCGAGTGGGAGACCCCACTCGCTTCAGCAGCCCTCGCCCGTACCATTGGGAGAGGAAAGCCGGTTTCGCAACGTAGAACAGGATTGTTCTCCTCCCGTGACTGTAACCTGCTCTCCCCATGAAACCCCTCTGGTCCCTGCATTTCTGAATCTCCGCCTCTTTCCTGGCTAAAGGGTGACAGTCTATAACCTATATATATATATATATATATATATATATATATAACTGAAGCTGATGTTTTGCAAAGCCTAGCTATGCTCAAAATAAATGAATCACAGGGCCCTGATGGCATCTTACCTATAGTGTTAAAAGAGATGAGGGATATTATTTGCTGACCCGTGACTTTACTGTTTCAAAAATCCTTACCTGAAGGTGTGGTGATCATGCCAACATAAAGCCCATTTTCAAAAAAGGGAATAGAAGTAATTTGTCAAACTATAGGCCAATCAGTCTAACTTGTATAACTGGTAAAGTTATGGAGGCTATAATCAAAGAGAAAATGGTAGATTACCTAGACTCAAATAGCCAGCATGGATTAAGGAGAGGTAGATCCTATTTAACAAATCTGTTGGAGTTTTTTGAGGAAGCTACTCAGGAAGTTGATGATAAGAAGGCCTATGATGTCATCTACTTAGATTTCCAAAAGGCTTTTGATGTTGTCCCCCACAAGAGGCTCTTTCTTAAACTCAAAGCGACAGGTATTTTAGGAACTGTAGCGACCTGGATTGATAACTGGTTAACAGATAGGAAGCAGCGAGTAGTTATAAGAGGCACAATGTCACAGTGGGCCTGCGTTCATAGTGGGGTTCCGCAAGGTTAAATTTTAGGACCACTATTGTCCCTAATTTACATAAATGATATAGACACCAATATATACAGTAAACTGGTGAAATTTGCAGATGACACCAAGGTGGGTGGTGTAGCAGATACTGAACTAGCGGCTCAGCAGCTACAGCGGGATCTTGATTTAATTAGTGACTGGGCCGATACCTGGCAAACGAAATTTAACATAGACAAATGTAAGGTACTCCATGTAGGGAGCGGAAATATAAAGTACAGGTATTTTATGGGACCTAGCTGAGATAAGGGGATTAAATGCGTGGCTAAAATGGTGGTGTAGGAAAGAGGGGTTCAGGTTTATGGGGCACTGGAAGACCTTCTGGAACAGGTGGGACCTGTTCAAGCCGGACGGGTTGCATCTGAACCATAGGGGAACCAGTGTATTGGGGAGGCGTATGTGCAGAATAGTTGAGGAATGTTTAAACTAGGGACTGGGGGGGCAGGGAGGTCAGTTAAGAATTTATGTGGGGAGAGACGGAAAGCCCAAATAAATATTAAAAGTAGACACTGTAAAAGGCCTACCATTAGTGGTCTGTATTTGAATGCTAGGAGTATTAGAAACAAAATTAATGACTTAGAGGCTTTAATTTCTTCAGACAATTACGACATTATAGGAATAACTGAAACATGGATGAGTGACAATGATGGTGATGAATATAATATGGATGGTTATACGTTGTTCCGTAGAGACCGGATAGGCAAGAAGGGAGGTGGTGTTGCAGTATACGTAAAAGAAAACTTGCAGGCAAGGGATCTCACTGATAAAAATAAAAATTCAGAAGCTGTATGGATAAAACTTGATGCTAAAGATTCAAATGGCCTAATTGTCGGGGTTTGTTATAGAACACCTAATGTAGCTGTAGAGGAAAGCAGAATGTTATATGATGATATCAGGATTATGAGTAATAAAAATGATGTGGTGGTTATGGGTGATTTTAATTTACCTGGGATACAGTGGGACACAGTCTCTGGCTCTTCTGTAAATGAACTTGAGATGGTGGAATTAGTACAGGATTATTTTTTTACTCAGTTTGTTAATACTCCTACCAGGGGAGAAGCCCTTCTTGATCTTGTTTTCTGTAATAACCAGGATAGGATTGGAAAATTAGAGGTTTTAGACCCATTGTACGGTAGTGATCATAACATGGTTAAATTCGAGGTTAATTTTAGTGTCCGAAGAGCAAAGTCGAAATTAAAAGTATACAATGTTAGGAAGGCTAACTTTAATGGTATGAGACGGAAATTAGAAACTGTAAACTGGACAGAGTTAAATAGCAAAACAGTTGAAGAGGCATGGGAATTTTTCAAAAGCACAGTGTTGCAAGTGCAAGAGGAGTTCATACCTGTTTCCAGCAAAACTAAATCTAGGAAATGACAACCAAGGTGGTTTACTAAGGAAATTAAGAATAAAGTCAGGAGGAAAAGGGCTCGGTTCCACAATTTGAAAATAACTAATGATTTCAAAATTAAGCAGGAGTATCTAAGTCTACAGGCAGAGTTAAAAAATGACATTAGGCTATCCAAGAGGGATGTAGAAAGAAAAATTGCATTGGAGGCTAAGGATGACAGTAAAGGTTTCTTCCAATATTTTACCTCCAAGAGAGCACTAAAAGCTGAAATCACTAATTTGCAGGATAGTAAGGGACTTATAATTGATAACGAAATTGATATAGTAAATGAGTTTAATGATTATTTTTCAAGGGTGTTCACAATAGAGAACACAAGTAATTTACCACCAATTAATACGAATACAGCATCATCTATGACCAATATATGTATAACTGAGGTTGATGTGATACTAAGCCTAGCTAAACTCAAAATAAATTAATCGCAGGGGCGATTTATGATGGCATCTTACCTATAGTTTTAAAAGAGATGAGGGATATTATTAGCCAACCTTTAACTTTAATATTCCTGAAATCGTTATCTGTGGGTGTGGTACCATCAGATTGGAAGCATGCTAATATAACACCCATATTCAAAAAAGGGGATAGAAGTAATCCAGCAAACTATAGGCCAATCAGTTTAACTAGCATTACTGGAAAAATAATGGAAGCTATAATTCAAGTGAAAATGGTAGATTACCTAGATGCAAATAACATTATAAAGGATAGCCAACATGGATTTAGGAGAGGTACATCCTGCTTAACGAATCTACTTGAGTTCTTTGAGGAAGCTACAAGTGAAATTGATCACAAAAAGGCCTATGATGTGATTTACTTAGATTTCCAGAAGGCCTTTGATGTTGTCCCCCACAAATGGCTCTTGCTAAAGCTTAAAGCTGCAGGGATTTTAGGAACTGTGGCAGCTTGGATTGAAAACTGGCTAACTGACAGGAAGCAGCGAGTAGTTATTAGAGGCACAATGTCACAGTGGGCCTCCGTTCATAGTGGGGTACCGCAGGGTTCATTTTTAGGACCACTATTGTTCCTAATTTACATTAATGATTTTGACACAAATACATACAGTAAACTGGTTAAATTTGCAGACGACACCAAGGTGGGCGGTGTAGCAGATACTGATCTAGCAGCAGAGAGGCTTCAACGGGATCTGGATTTAATTAGCGAATGGGCTGATACTTGGCAGATGAAATTTAACACAGATAAATGTAAGGTAATCCATGCAGGGAGCAGAAATATAAAGTACAGATATTTTATGAGTTCCACTGAAATAAAGGTAGCTGATTACGAGAAAGATCTCTGTATGTATGTTGATGCTTCCATGTCCCACTCTCGCCAGTGTGGGGAAGCAATAAAAAAGGCCAACAGAATGTTGGGTTATATCTCTAGGTGTGTGGAGTTTAAGTCAAGGGAGGTGATGTTACACTTATATAATTCCTTGGTATACCATACCTCAAGAAGGACATTGCTGCCTTAGAAAAGGTGCAACGAAGAGCTACGAGAATGATTCCTGGTCTTAGAGGAATGTCTAATGAGGAGAGGTTAGTGGAACTGAATCTGTTTAGCCTTGAGCAAAGGAGACTAAGGGGGGATATGATTCAGGTCTAAAAGATTCTAACGGGTCTGGATGCTGTTCAGCCAAATGACTATTTCAATATTAGTCTAAATACTAGAACTCGTGGCCATTAGTGGAAATTAGCGGGAGAACATTTTAAAACAAATTTGAGGAAGCACTTCTTTACACAGCGTGTAGTTAGAGTATGGAATAGTCTTCCTGCTAGTGTAGTGGAAGCTAAAACCATGGGTTCCTTTAAATCAGAGCTAGATAAGATTTTAACAACTCTGAGCTATTAGTTAAGTTCTCCCCAAACGAGCTTGATGGGCCGAATGGCCTCCTCTCGTTTGTAAATTTCTTATGTTCTTATGTAAAGGTAGCTGATTATGAGAAAGACCTTGGTGTGTATGTTGATGCTTCCATGTCTCATTCTCGCCAGTGCGGGGAAGCAATAAAAAAGGCCAATAGGATGTTTGGGTATATCTCCAGGTGTGTGGAGTTTAAGTCAAGGGAGGTAATGCTAAGATTATACAATTCCTTGCCGAGACCTCACCTAGAATATTGTGTGCAGGTTTGGTCACCATATCTTAAAAAGGACATTGCGGCCTTAGAAAAGGTGCAGCGTAGGGTCACAAGAATGATTCTTGGTCTTAGAGGAATGTCATACGAGGAAAGGTTAGTTGAGCTAAATCTGTTCAGCCTCAAGCAAAGGAGACTGAGGGGGGACATGATCCAGGTCTATAAGATTCTAACAGGTTTGGATGCTGTTCAACCGAATAGTTACTTTAGCATTAGTTCAAATACAAGAACTCGTGGCCATAGGTGGAAATTAGCGGGAGAACATTTCAAACTGGATTTAAGGAAGCACTTCTTTACACAGCGTGTAGTCAGAGTATGGAATAGTCTTCCTGATAACATAGTGCAAACTGAATCCTTGGGTTCCTTTAAATCAGAGCTAGATAAGATTTTAACAACTCTGAGCTATTAGTTAAGTTCTCCCCAAGCGAGCTTGATGGGCCGAATGGCCTCCTCTCATTTGTATAGTTCTTATGTTCTTATAACTTACTGCCGACAATGCGGACCAAGCTCTGACACCGGTCGTACAGGGACCAAACAGCCCTTATAAGGTAGCCCGGCACCCCATACTCCCGGAGCACTCCCCACAGGACTCCCTGAGGGACGCGGGTGAATGCCTTCTCCAAGTCCACAAAGCACATGTAGACTGGTTGGGCAAACTCCCACGCACCCTCCAGGACCCTGCAGAGAGTATAGAGCTGGTCCACTGTTCCACGGCCAGGGTGAAAACCACACTGCTCCTCCTGAATCCGAGGTTCGACTATCCGACGGACCCTTCTCTCCAGCACCCCTGAATAGACCTTACCAGGGAGGCTGAGGAGTGTGATCCCCCTATAGTTGGAACACACCCTCCGGTCCCCCAGGCGGATCTCATCCAACCCCGAGGCCCGGCCACCAAGGAGTTTTTTAACCACCTCAGCGTCCCTCCACCCCAGAAATAGGGGAGTCCACCACCATGCCCCCAGACTTCCTCATTGGAAGGCGTGTCTGTGGAATTGAGGAGGTGTTTGAAGTATTCCTTCCACCTACCCACAACGTCCTGAGCTGAGGTCAGCAACGCCCCATCACCATCATAAAAAGTGTAGATGCTGCACCGCTTTCCCCCCCCGAGCTGCCGGATGGTGGACCAGAATCTCCTCGAAGCCGTCCGGAAGTCGTTCTCCATGGCCTCGCCAAACTCCTCCCATACCCGAGTTTTTGCCTCAGCGACCGCCGAAGCTGCATTCCGCTTGACCCGCCGGTACTCATCAGCTGCCTCCGGAGTCCCACAGGCTAAAAAGCTTGATGGCATCCCTCATTGCCGCTGTGACAGGCACCGACCACTTTACGGCCACAGCTCCGGTCAGCCGCCTCCACAATGGAGGAGCGGAACATGGCCCATTCGGACTCAATGTCCCCGGCCTCCACCAGGACATGGGTGAAGTTCTGCCGGAGGTAGGAGTTGAAGCTCCTTCTGACAGGGGATTCTGCCAGACGTTCCCAGCAGACACGCACTATACGCTTGGGTATGCCAGGTCTGACCGGCTTCCTCCCCCACCAGCAGAACCAACCCACCACCAGGTGGTGATCGGTAGACAGCTCTGCCCCTCTCCTCACCCGAGTGTCCAATACTTGCGGCCGCAAGTCCGATGACACGACCGCAAAGTCGATCATTGAACTGCGAACTAGGGTGTCCTGGTGCTAAGTGCACATATGGACACCCTAATGCTTGATCATGGTGTTCATTATGGACAATCCATGACGAGCACAGAAGGCCAATAACAAAACACCATTTGGGTTCAGATCAGGGGGGCTTTTCCTCCCAATCACGCCTCTGCAGGTCTCACTGTCATTGCCCACGTGAGCATTGAATTCCCCCAGCAGAACAATCCCCAGGAGGAGCGCTCTACAACACCCCTTCCAAGGTCTCCAAAAAAGGTGGGTATTCTGAACTGTCGTTCGGCGCATAAGCGCAAACAACAGTCAGGACCCGTGCCCCCACCCCAAGGTGAAGGGAGGCTACCCTCTCGTCCACCACGGTAAACCCCAATGTACAGGCACCCAGCCAGGGGGTAATAAGTATGCCCACCCCCGCTCGGCACCTCTCCCCGTGAGCAACTTCAGAGTGGAAGAGGGTCCAACCCCCCTCAAGGAGATTGGTTCCAGAGCCCAAGCCGTGCGTTGAGGTGAGCCCGACTATATCTAGTCGGAACCTCACAACCTCGCACACTAGCTCAGGCTCCTTCCCCACCAGAGAGGTGACATTCCATGTCCCTAGAGCTAGCTTCTGTAGCCGAGGATCGGACCGCCAAGGTCCCCGCCTTCGGCCACTACCTAACTCACACTACATCCGACCCCTTTGGCCCCTCCTACAGTTGGTGAGCCCATTGGAGGGGGGACCCACGTGCCTCCTTCGGGCTGTGCCCAACCAGGCCCCATGGGTGCAGGCCTGGCCACCAGGCACTCGCCATCGAACCCCACACCCAGGCCTGGCTCCAGGGGGGGGCCCCGGTGACCCGCGTCCGGGCGAGGGAAAATGTGAATCAATGTTTTTACTCATCATAAGGCAGGGGTGTCAAACTGCACTCCTGGACGGCTGGAGCCCTGTGTAGCTTAGTTCTTTCCCTGTTCCACCAGAAATGATTCAGCTCAAGAGCTGTGTGGTAATTAATACAAGGAGTTCAATCAGGTGTGTTAAATGGGGGGAAACCCAAAAAGGTGCAGGGCTCTGGCCCTCCAGGACTGGAGTTTGACACCTGTGTCATAAGGGGTCTGATGAGCTGCACTTTGTCTGGTTCCTCACCCAGGATCTGTTTGCCTTGGGTGACCCTACCAGGGGCATTAAGCCCCAGGCAACTTAGCTCCTGGGATCATTGGAACACACAAACCCCTCCACCACGATAAGGTGTCAGCTCCAGGAGAGGTATCAACAGCTATCTCTCAGAAAGTCATTAGCCAATCAGGATGCACCCCTGAAAAAAACCTGCCTATGCAAGAGATTTGTGTCACAAATGCAAGCGAAAAATCATGCAGCACAACGGAGAGAGCTGGCAGTGTAACTGCAAAAATTAAGCAGTGCAAATGAGAGCTCTGGCTGCGTGTTTGCAAAGTAAGAAAGAAGCAGAGGGAACTGTAAACAAAAAGATGTATTATCAAAAAAGTCAAAGACCAATAATTTGTTTGCAAGTTATAAATTTTAATTTTGAGATTACTTTTTTGCATTAGTGAGTTTCAGTTTCTCTCTAAGTCTTGTTTTCGGTTGGTGTTAACAGTTTTTCTGACTCGGGGCTCTCGTGTGGCAGTGGCCCCCTTAGGGTGGATGTTGTTCCAACGAAGAGTGGCCATTAGATAGAAGCTTGTAGATGCATATGAGTCTTGGAAGGATATAAAAAGATCTCAAGAGAGTTTGGAATCAGCCATTGCACTGTCCCGAACATAATTTACAAGTGGAGAACATTTAAAACCACTGTCCGCATGGCCAGGGCAGGATGTCCTAGCAAGTTCAGCCCAAGAGCAGACTGCAAGATGCTGAAAGAAGTCTCCAAAAATCCTAAAATGTCATCACAGGTCATGAAGGAAGCTCTTGCCACAGTTGATGTCAAGGTACATGCATCTACCATCAGAAAGAGACATGAACCATTCTGCTCAATGATCCCAAAAATACAAAAGACCGGGACTTTTTGAACAACGTATTTTGGACAGATAAATCAGGGAGTGACACGCTTCCTCACAGCCAAGTAGAGCCGGCTCTGCAGCCTCGACTTGTTGTTTTTGGTAGTTGCGCTCATGCTCCCAGCTAGCCAGCTCGGCATGCAGCTGGTCTAAACTGCACCGCTTCTGCTCTGTGGACTCATGCTGCTGTTTCCAGTCCTGTTGGCTTTGCTTTTGCTGCTTGTCCAGCTTGCCGCATTCCTGAGCTAGCTGGGCCTCTCAGGTGTGATATGCCTTCTTGCAGCTAAATAGAGCAGCCTCAGCCTGCTGCCTCTGATGGTCGTACTCACAGCTGGAGCTGAAAGGAGTTGCTGACCGGTGAGCAGTCCACAGTAGCTTTGACCTTCTTTGGGCTCCAGCATCGTCTTTGGGGCAGCTTGTAGGTGTGCTGCACAGGTCCAGGGTACTTTGGAAGGACAGGGCAGCGGTTCCCTCAATTTGAGCGAGCTTGTGGGCAGAACCATGCTCTGCCAACAGCACCAACAGACAAGCTTCCTGTCCCAAAGCCTGTGGTCCCAAGCTGACCACCCCAGGAAATCGCCTCTGTTCCGGAATTGCAGTTCCATGGATGCCTTCCAGTCTGCCAGGCTGAAGTGGGCTGCCTGAGCAATATTAAGGAGAATCGACACCAGTGAGGGCGCTTCTTGCATCTCACTTCTTGTACCAATATCAGTCCCAGGCATCACGGTAGCAAGAATGAGATGAGGTGGCTATATTCAAAGCAGAAACGCACTCTTGTTCAAAGGCTTTAAAAGGATCAAATACAATCATTGAGCACCAACTCACCCACACTACACATTCACACAATCCACTGTGCTGGTCACCCCAACTACTCACACCACACACAGTAGGCACAGGCACACTGCTATTTACAATACATAACATTAATGATGCGTTCGATTATCTCCCAGAGTTGGAAATTCTGAGGTGCATGATCTCCCGTTCAAGCTACACATCTCGGAACAAACATGGCTGCCTCTGAACACGCTGTTGTGTGTTGTTGCTTTATATTTTAGCAGATTTGCGGGGTATTTTCCATATGACGCTTAAATCATCGGAGATCAGATGCCTCATCTTGGATGAGTTAATGCCGGTGAAACTCATCCGGGGTAAGTTAGTTTTTCAAATGCAGCTGTGTAGTAGATTAGTCTAGCTGGATCCATTCATCCGAGATGATTGCGCGCGCCCGCGCTGCTTGAAAAATCCATATATATTGAGTCTAGAAAACTTGATCGGCAAATCTCTCATTGGCTTCCACAAAATGTCAAAAAACAGGGCACAATTTTTCACGCAATTTGAGCAGGACCTTTTATTAGAGGGGTATGATGAATTCAAAGATAATATACACTCACCTAAAGGATTATTAGGGAGCACCTGTTCAATTTCTCATTAATGCAATTATCTAATCAACCAATCACATGGCAGTTGCTTCATTGCATTTAGGGATGTGGTCCTGGTCAAGACAATCTCCTGAACTCCAAACTGAATGTCAAAATGGGAAAGAAAGGTGATTTAAGCAATTTTGAGCGTGGCATGGTTGTTGGTGCCAGACGGGCCGGTCTGAGTATTTCACAATCTGCTCAGTTACTGGGATTTTCACGCACAACCATTTCTAGGGTTTACAAAGAATGGTGTGCAAAGGGAAAAACATCCAGTATGCGGCAGTCCTGTGGGCGAAAATGCCTTGTTGATGCTAGACGTCAGAGGAGAATGGGCCGACTGATTCAAGCTGATAGAAGAGCAACTTTGACTGAAATAACCACTCGTTACAACCGAGGTATGCAGCAAAGCATTTGTGAAGCCACAACACGCACAACCTTGAGGCGGATGGGCTACAACAGCAGAAGACCCCACCGGGTACCACTCATCTCCACTACAAATAGGAAAAAGAGGCTACAATTTGCACGAGCTCACCAAAATTGGACAGTTGAAGACTGAAAAAATGTTGCCTGCTCTGATCAGTCTCGATTTCTGTTGAGACATTCAAATGGAGTCAGAATTTGGCGTAAACAGAATGAGAACATGGATCCATCATGCCTTGTTACCACTGTGCAGGCTGGTGGTGGTGGTGTAATGGTGTGGGGGATGTTTTCTTGCCACACTTTAGGCCCCTTAGTGCCAATTGGGCATCGCTTAAATGCCACGGCCTACCTGAGCATTGTTTCTGACCATGTCCATCCCTTTATGACCACCATGTACCCATCCTCTGATGGCTACTTTCAGCAGAATAATGCACCATGTCACAAAGCTCGAATCATTTCAAATTGGTTTCTTGAACATGACAATGAGTTCACTGTACTAAAATGGCCCCCACAGTCACCAGATCTCAACCCAATAGAGCATCTTTGAGATGTGGTGGAACGGGAGCTTCGTGCCCTGGATGTGCATCCCACAAATCTCCATCAACTGCAAGATGCTATCCTATCAATATGGGCCAACATTTCTAAAGAATGCTTTCAGCACCTTGTTGAATCAATGCCACGTAGAATTAAGGCAGTTTTGAAGGCGAAAGGGGGTCAAACACCATATTAGTATGGTGTTCCTAATAATCCTTTAGGTGAGTGTGTGTGTGTGTATATATATATATATAGAAAGAAATCAAACCTTAGATGTCCATAAATTATGTGTAATAAAATGGAATGACACAGGGGAAAAAGTATTGAATTTATTTAATACTTCGTACAAAAGCCTTTGTTGGTATAACAGCTTCAAGACGCCTCCTATATGGAGAAACTAGTTGTATGCATTGCTCAGGTGTGATTTTGGCCCATTCTTCCACACAAACAGTCTTCAAATCTTGAAGGTTCCGTGGGCCTCTTCTATGAACTCTAATCTTTAGTTCTTTCCATAGTATTTCTATTGGATTCAATTCAGGTAATTAGCTGGGCCATTCTAGCAGCTTTATTTTCTTTCTCTGAAAAAGAAACGAGCGGCACACGGAAGCCGGCGAAGGAAGCCGTGGATACGGAAAAAGGATTTATTAACAGGGTAACACACTCCAAACACATGTAACGTTAATGACCGGACTGGGGAAACAAACTGAAAGGCGGACTAAATACATCGAACTAATGACAGGAACAGGAAACAGCTGGTGAACATAGGAAATCCACACGGGGTAGATGAGGGGGCGTGGCACACGGGAGGATCGGACGAGCGGGGCATGACAGTGAGAGTTTCCTTGGCTGTGTGTTTGGAATCATTATCTTGCTGAAATGTCGACCGTCGTTTCATCTTCATCATCCTGGTAGATGGCAGCAGATTTTTATCAAGAATGTCTCGGTACATTTTTCCATTCATCCTTCATTCAATTACATGAACTTTGCAAGTGCCGTATGCTGAAAAACAGCCCCACACCATGATCCAAACCTCACTGTTAGTATAGTGTTTTTGGGGTGATTTGACCTCCAAAAAAATCCTTATCTGAAGGTGTGGTACCTTCTGATTGGAAGCATGCCAACATAACGCCTGTCATGGATAGCACTGAGTAACCCCCATCGTCGTCTCAGCCACGCCCCTCCGGGGGTTCTGATCAATAGGGCTTCCCCGAGGTGTTCGCATCCTGTCAACCAGTTGTTCTGGTCATACTGGTTGCTCCCGTTCCAGACACTCATCCGTTGTCGGTCCCTCTTTCTGGACCAACGCCGATCGCCTGACCCCTGCCTGGATTCCCGACCGTGTTTTTCGTCTCTCCCTCATCTGTACCGAAGCCGATCTTCCTGTCTCCCCGCCTGAGTGTCAGCCACGCTCTCGGGCTTTGCCCTGGGTACTTCTGACCTTCCTAAGGAAAGAAGTAAATAAACAATCAGGACTTACAGCTTGCCGTGTCAGTGTCCGTCTTCTTGCCTTCACAACAAATGCCCATTTTCAAAAAAGGGGATAGAAGTAATTTGTCAAACTATAGGCTAATCAGTCTAACTTGTATAGTTATGGAGGCTATAATCAAAGAGAAAATGGTAGATTACCTAGACTCAAATAACATTTTGAGGGATAGCCAGCATGGATTTAGGAGAGGTAGATCCTATTTAACAAATCTGTTAGAGTTTTTTGAGGAAGCTACTCAGGAAGTTGATGATAAGAAGGCCTATGATGTCATCTATTTAGATTTCCAAAAGGCTTTTGATGTTGTCCCCCACAAGAGGCTCTGACTTAAACTCAAAGCGACAGGTATTTTAGGAACTGTAGCGACCTGGATTGATAACTGGTTAACAGATAGGAAGCAGCGTGTAGTTATAAGAGGCACAATGTCACAGTGGGCCTGCGTTCATAGTGGGGTACCGCAGGGTTCAATTTTAGGACCACTATTGTTCCTAATTTACATAAATGATATAGACACCTATGGCGAGAGGAAAAAGGCAGGAGGCAGATGTTTAGTCCGTGAAAGGGACGATGCACTTTTTATTAACAACAAAACAAACAAGAGAGAGCAAGATCCGGTTGCCGCCAAGATAACCAAAAACTGTAACCGGAAGTTGAACAAGCCTTCAGAATAAGAGCACATCTGCCCTGAGAATTCTGATTCCTTATGAACCCACTACACAGGGCCCCCCAGAATTCACAGAGGCAGAGGATCCCACTTCTTAGGTGGTCTGATCACCCGCCCTTACCTGCTCACAGTACCACCCACAGGAGCAGGAACAACTTCGGCTGGGGCCAGGGCCGGTGACGGGACTGAACTGCGCGGACGACCCCTACGAGGAAGCTGGCCGAGTGGCACTGGGCCATCTAAATCCAAATGGGCCGGCTTCAAACGGTCCACAGAAACACGGTCGGCCTTACCACCCATTTCCAAAACAAAAAACTTGTCCCCAGGCTGCAGCAAAGGATCGTGATGGGCATCATGCCGAACAAACACAAATTGAGCATCCACCAGATTCGGGAGAATATGAGAATGTGGAAAACCATGATGTGACATGAGTGTTGGACTAAAAGTAACCGCAGTGTCCCGAAAAACGGAGCACTGCTGTGAGGCCGACCAAGGAACTGACGCATCTGGCAAAAAGTCACCAGGTACCCGCAAGGGCTGTCCGTAGACTAACTCAACAGAGGAAGCCTGCAAGTCGGCCTTCGGAGCGGTCCGCAAACCCAGCAAAACCCATGGCAACCTGTCAGACCAAGAAGCACCCTGAAGAGATGCACGAAGGGCAGCCTTCAGAGAGCAGTGAAAGCGCTCACACAACCCGTTAGCTTGCGGGTGATAAGCGGTGGTGTGGTGTAGAGTGATCCCTAGCTCACGGGCAAGTGCACCCCATAGCTCGGATGTGAACTGCGGTCCACAGTCAGATGACAGGTCAGCAGGCACCCCAAAACGAGAGACCCAGGAGTTGATGAAAGCCCGAGCCACATCTGCCGTTGCCGTGGAGGCTAATGGCACCACCTCCGGCCAGCGGGTTGTCCGATCAATGATCATTAAAAGGTGCGTGTAACCACGGGATGGTGGCAACGGACCAACCAAATCCACGTGGACATGATCAAATCGACGCACCGGGACAACAAAATGTGCCAGGGGAGCTTTGGTGTGCAGCTGGACCTTAGAGCGCTGACAAGCAAGGCATGAAGCGGCCCAGTCACGTATGTCCTTTTTCAGCCCACGCCAAACAAACTTAGCTGAAAGCAGTTTCTGTGATGCCTTGCGGCCAGGATGGGAAAGGCTAGGGACAGCAACGATCACCCGGCGCCGCCAGCCATGTGGCACAACGGGCTGCGCAGTTCCTGTTGAGACATCACAAAGTAGTGACGCATCACCGAAGGGCACATCCTGGAGCTGCAGCCACCACATTGTGTTTGCCAGCAACATGATGGATGTCAGTGGTGAATTCAGAAATGAATGCGAGCTGACGCTGCTGACATGCAGACCAAGGGTCTGAAATTTTACTCATGGCAGCCACCAATGGCTTGTGATCCACAAAAGCAGTGAATGGGCGCCCTTCTAACAGGAAACGGAAATGGCGCACAGCTAAGTACAGGCCTAGGAGCTCACGGTCAAGAGCGCTGTACTTGCGCTCACTCGGGCGCAACTGGCGACTGAAAAAGGCCAGCGGCTGTCATTCCCCTTTAACCGGTTGTTCATGTACTGCGCCCACAGCAACATCGGAAGCATCCGTGGTGATGGCGATGGGAGCATCTGGCAAGGGGTGAGCTAGCAACGTAGCATCTACCAAGGCCTGTTTAGCATTACGGAATGCTTGACACCGCTCCGGAGTCCACTCAACCATCGCCTTAGAAGAAACACCCTTCAGTGCAGAGTATAGGGGGCACCTAATGCGGGCAGCCCCAGGGATGAAACAATGGTAAAAGTTAACCATTCCCAGAAACTCTTGCAAGGATTTGACCGTGACTGGCCGTGGGAAATCCCGAACAGCAGCAATTTTCTCTGGGAGAGGCACCGCCCCCTCTGAGGTAATGCGGTGGCCAAGAAAGTCAACAGAATGGACACCAAACTGACACTTGGTAACATTTACAATTAACCCGTGAGCACTAAGACGTGCAAACAATGCCCGAAGATGAATCAAATGCTCATCCAAACTGGTGCTGGCAACTAAAATGTCATCTAAATAAACAAACAGAAAAGGCATGTCCCGCACAACACTGTCCATCAAACGCTGGAAAGTTTGGGCTGCATTTTTGAGCCCAAAAGGCATCCGAAGAAATTCGAACAGACCAAAAGGTGTAACAACAGCGGTCTTAGGGATGTCCTGGGGGTGCACTGGAACCTGATGGTATCCCCTAACCAGGTCCACCTTAGAGAAAATGAGAGTGCCTGCCAAACAGGCAGAGAAATCTTGTATGTGTGGAACAGGGTATCAGTCAGGGGTAGTTGCATCATTAAGGCATCTATAGTCCCTACAGGGGCGCCAGCCACCCCCAGGCTTGGGCACCATATGAAGAGGAGAAGACCAGGGGCTGTCAGAATGCCAAACAATCCCCAAACGTTCCAATGTGGCAAACTCCTCCCTGGCGACAGCCAGTTTCTCAGGGTCTAGGCGCCTTGCTTTGGCATGCACTGGTGGTCCTGCTGTGGTTATGTGGTGCTCTACACCATGTTTCGCCGAGGATGCAGAAAAGGTGGGTGTGGTGAGGGTGGGAAACTCTGTCAAGAGACGCTGGAAAACATCAGCCGAAGCAGAAACACCAAACAGGTTGGAAGGGCCAGCCCCACTGAGTGTGCAAGGGAAAGAGCATTTATCAGGCGCTTATTTTTAACATCCACTAGCAAATTGTTGGCACACAAAAAATCAGCCCCTAACAATGGAGTGGAAACAGAGGCCAAAACAAAAACCCATCGGAAACGCTGCCCGTGAAAACAGAGTTCTACTGGCCGATCCCCAAAAGTTTCAATGGAAGTGCCGTTAGCAGCCTCTAGGGGAAAACCACGCACTCCTGACTGCATGTCTAGCTGTGAGGCGGGGAGGACGCTCACCAAAGCGCCTGTGTCGCACAGAAAACGCCGACCAGAAACGGAGTCTTCAATGAATAGCAGGCTGCTTTGCCGCTGGTCCTGACGTTTCCCGGCGGCTTAAAGGAGCAGGGCGGAATGCATCTCTTAGTGCGTATACCAAAACTGGCATGATAAAAACAATGACTGGACTTAGAGTCACGCTGAGCTGCAGCAACGACACCAGGGGCAGAAAAAGTGAAATCAGCCGGTCCTCCGCTGTCCAGCACGGCGCAGGACTGCCAACTGGCAATGTAAACTCTGTCCGCTTCTCTCGCCAACTCGCGGAAATCTGTAATTGGGGAGCTTGCTAGGGCTGAGCGAATGGGAGCCGGCATCCGCTGCATAAATAGCTCGTGAAAAATAAAACAGGGCTGATGTCTGCCCAGCAAAGACAGCATGTGGTCCATAAGTTCGGATGGCTTCTGATCTCCCAAGGAGGGCAAGGCGAGAAGCCGACGTGCCCGCTCCGGGTCTGAGAACTCGAAAGTCGCTAGCAGTAGCGATTTAAAAGCCCCATACTTGCCGTCCACTGGGGGATCCTGCAGAAAGCTCACCACCCGGGATGCCGTGGTGTTGTCCAGTGCAGCAACAACATAATAGTATTTCGTGTCGTCCTGCGTGATGCCCCGGACGGCGAACTGGGCTTCAGCCTGTGCGAACCACACAGCGGCATTTTCACGCAAGAAGTCTGGCAGCTTTAAAACCACAGCATTAGCTGTAATGCTGAGGGAAATCTCAAAACACGTACGAGGAGATGTCGGGGTCACCAATGTGGCGAGAGGAAAAAGGAAGGAGGCAGATGTTTAGTCCGTGAAAGGGACGATGCACTTTTTATTAACAACAAAACAAACAAGAGAGAGCAAGATCTGGTTGCCGCCAAGATAACCAAAAACTGTAACCGGAAGTTGAACAAGCCTTCAGAATAAGAGCACATCTGCCCTGAGAATTATGATTGCTTATGAACCCGCTACACACCAATATATACTGTACAGTAAACTGGTGAAATTTGCAGATGACACCAAGGTGGGTGGTGTAGCAGATACTGAACTAGCGGCTCAGCAGCTACAGCAGGATCTTGATTTAATTAGTGACTGGGCCGATACCTGGCAGATGAAATTTAACATAGACAAATGTAAGGTACTCCATGTAGGGAGCAGAAATATAAAGTACAGGTATTTTATGGGACCTACTGAAATAAAGGTAGCTGATTATGAGAAAGACATTGGTGTGTATGTTGATGCTTCCATGTCTCATTCTCGCCAGTGTGGGGAAGCAATAAAAAAGGCCAATAGGATGTTGGGGTATATCTCCAGGTGTGTGGAGTTTAAGTCAAGGGAGGTAATGCTAAGATTATACAATTCCTTGGCGAGACCTCACCTAGAATATTGTGTGCAGGTTTGGTCACCATTTCTTAAAAAGGACATTGCGGCCTTAGAAAAGGTGCAGCGTAGGGCCACAAGAATGATTCCTGGTCTTAGAGGAATGTCATACGAGGAAAGGTTAGTTGAGCTAAATCTGTTCAGCCTCAAGCAAAGGAGACTGAGGGGGGACATGATCCAGGTCTATAAGATTCTAACAGGTTTGGATGCTGTTCAACCAAATAGTTACTTCAGCATTAGTTCAAATACAAGAACTCCTGGCCATAGGTGGAAATTAGCGGGGGAACATTTCAAACTGGATTTAAGGAGGCACTTCTTTACACAGCCTGTAGTCAGAGTATGGAATAGTCTTCCTGATAATGTAGTGCAAGCTGAATCCTTGGGTTCCTTTAAATCAGAGCTAGATAAGATTTTAACAACTCTGAGCTATTAGTTAAGTTCTCCCCAAGCGAGCTCGATGGGCTGAATGGCCTCCTCTCGTGTGTATAGTTCTTATGTTCAAACATGGTGTATATTATGGCATCCAAAGAGTTCAATTTTGGTCTCATTCTTCCAGTATTTCTCAGGCTTGTCAAAATGTTGAGCAGCAAACTTTAAACGAGCTTCAAGATGTTTTTTCTTCAGCAATGGAGTCTTGCATGGTGAGCGTGCATACAGGCCATGGCTGTTGAGTGTGTTACTTATTGTTTTCTTTGAAACAATTGTACCTGCTAATTCCAGGTCTTTCTGAAGCTCTCCACAAGTGGTCCTTGGTTCTTGGACAATTCTTCTGATAATTCTTTTGAGTCATCTGTCAGAAATCTTACGAGGATCACCTGCCCGTGGTCGGTTTATGGTGAAATGATGTTGTTTCCACTTCCGGATTATGGCCCCAACAGTGCTCACTTGAACAATCAGAAGTTTAGAAATCCTTCTGTAACCAATGCCATCAGTATGTTTTGCAACAATAAGGTTGTGATGGTCTTGAGAGTGTTCTTTGCTTTTACACATCATGAGATGTTTCATCAGTTGGGACTGAACCAGCTGATATTAATTTGCACTGAAAAGGGGCAGGATTGCTTTCTGATTACTGATAGATTTCAGCTGGTGTCTTGGCTTTTGGTGCCTTTTTGCACCTCCATTTCTTTTATTACACATAACTTAATTTATGGACATCTAAAGTTTGATTTCTTTGCATGTGTGGGTTGCATGGGTTGTTAACGACATCTGGTGAAAATTTCATGTCAGTAGCACCTTTAGAAATATATTTACTGAAAATGATAATGGTAACATGTTCAATACTTATTTTACCCGCTGTATATGTGTGAGTGTGTGCATGTGTGTGTGTGCGTTTGTTAATTTTATGTATATAAAATGTAGATAATCTTTAATATTTATAAAATATTCCTTTTGAAGCTAATAAGAAGAAGGCAGGCAAAACCTTTGGAAATTCTAATGAGAATATTAGTGTGATTTTTTAATTATTTATAGAAGTGTAATTTTTTGCGCATATGTAGTACCCTGGGTGTATTGGGTGTATTAGGTGGCTAAGCAGCACACAGAGAGGAGGTGTTGTCCCAGCCGGATCCTGTGTTAATGTTTTTTTTTGTTATGTCTGTTGACAAGCACACTTGACAGCGGGACGGGAAACTCACCTGCTTTTCCCTGTTACATCTAAAAGGAGACCTACCCCCACCGCAAGGGGGTAGCAGCGGCTACTCAGTTACATAGTTGGCACGGCGATCTCTGCGTTACAGGAAATTAGAAGAGGCAATGGTAAAAAGTAGCTGCCTGCACATGGGTCAGACAACTGTGTTTTATGTTGCAGGGTAACTACTAATAAATGAGCATGTGCTACATATTTTGGCGAGCCAGCCAGGAGACTATTGCTGATTATGAGAAAGACATTGGTGTGTATGTTGATGCTTCCATGTCTCATTCTCGCCAGTGTGGGGAAGCAATAAAAAAACGCGTTTTTCTGTCCGCGTTTAAACTCCGTAGCAAACACCCGCGGGGCGATAATAACTAATAATATCTAACGTCGGTATCGCTACCCAGCGTCGGAAAAGGACAGTTGCTCCTGAGCTTTGCTCGGTCGCCAGTCGGGGCCGGGAGGACATTTTCCACTTTTTTCCCGCTCCGGCAGTAGCCTGCTGTGAGGGGGTTTTTGTGGTTTTTCGACCTCCCAAGAGCAACTTCGATTTCGCCTTGTTTTTAGTTCATACTTGGTTCAGGCAGAAGTTCTTCTGGTAAGTAGTAGTAAATTTATCAGGTTTAAAATTTTAAATAAAATAATAATTAAGTTCCGTTTTAACACAAGTAATAACTTATTTTAGTGTACTCCGCACGTTACTGCATTTATTGTTACGCAAATTAATCTTTATAGTTAAATACACTATATAAATTTACTGGGCTGGGAGTACGGGGTCATAGTGAGTTAGTTAATTATGGGGCCGGCTCAGTGTGGCGTTTGCAAGATGTTTGCCCTTCTGGACGTTAGTGTCCAGTCGGACTTCATCTGCGAGCGATGTAAGCTAGTGGACTCACTCATGGTCAAGGTTCGCGACCTTGAGGAGCAACTGGCTCGCATCCAATGCAACAGTGAGTTAGATGAGCTAGTTGATACGCCGTTTAGGGAGATGGTGTGTACGCCACTAGCGGGGGGGAGGGAGAATGAAGAGCAGAGAGGTCGAGAGAGCTGGGTGACCGTAGGTCGTAGACGCAGGAAAAGGCATACACATGTTACAGAGGCGGCATCACCTGAGGTGTCTGTGTCTAACAGGTTTCAGGTGCTTCCAGCTTTAGAGCCCGGAAGGGACTGGGGAAGCAGGTGGGCCCTTGGGCACTGAGGAGCCCCCTCCCCCCAGAAAAAGGGAGGTTGTGGTAGTGGGGGATTCAATTATTAGGGGAGTAGACAGTTATGTGTGCACGCGTGATAGAGGGTCCCGTACGGTGTCTTGCCTGCCTGGTGCCCAGGTAGGAGACCTTCCAGATCGTGTGGACAAGCTTTTGGCCCCAGCTGGGGTGGATCCAGTTGTCGTGGTGCATGTTGGCACCAACGACATAGGCAAGGGTAGAAGGGCTGTTCTGCAGGATAAATTTATAGAAGTCGCCAATAAGCTTAGAAGCAGAACGTCCATGGTGGTATTTTCTGAAATACTCCCCGTGCCACGCGCAAGTCAGGCTAAGTTAGCTGAGATAAGGAGATTAAATGCGTGGCTAAAAGGATGGTGTAGGAAAGAGGGGTTTAGGTTTATGGGGCACTGGAGGACCTTCTGGAACAGGTGGGACCTGTTCAAGCCGGATGGGTTGCATCTGAACCGGAGGGGAACCAGTGTACTGGGAAGGCGTATTTGTAGAGTAGTTGAGGAATGTTTAAACTAGGGACTGGGGGGGCAGGGAGGTTAGTTAAGTATGTAACTGGGGGGAAACGGAAAGCCCCAAAAAATCATATTATAAGTAGGCACTGTAATAGGCCTACCCTTTGTTGTCTGTATTTAAACGCCAGGAGTATTAGGAATAAAATTCATGATTTAGAGGCTCTTATCTCATCGGACTCATGATATTATAGCAATAACTGAAACGTGGTTGAGTGATAAGGATGGACAAGAATATAATATGGATGGTTACACATTGTTCCGTAAAGACCGTATAGGTAAGAAGGGAGGTGGTGTTGCAGTATATGTAAAGGAAAACTTGCAGGCAAGGGAGCTTACTGATATAAGTAAAAGTACGGAAGCTATATGGGTAAAATTAGATGCTACAAACTCAAATAGCCTAATTGTCGGTGTTTGTTACAGAGCACCCAATGTAGCTGCTGAGGAAAGCAGATTGTTATACAGTGATATTAGGATTATGAGCAATAAAAATGATGTGGTAGTTATGGGTGATTTTAATCTACCGGGGATGCAGTGGGACATTGTTGCTGGCTCTTCTGAAAATGAACTTGACATGGGGGAATTAGTACAGGATTGTTTTTTTACTCAGTTTGTTAACACCCCTACCAGGGGAGATGCCATTCTTGATCTTGTTTTGTCTAATAACCAGGACAGGATTGGTAAATTAGATGTTTTAGAACCTCTTGACAGTAGCGATCATAACATGGTTAAATTTGAGGTTAAGTTTAGTGCCCGACGAGCAAAGTCCAAATCAAAAATATATAATGTTAGGAAGGCTAACTTCAATTGTATGAGATTAAAACTAGAAACTGTGAACTGGAT
This sequence comes from Paramormyrops kingsleyae, assembly GCF_048594095.1. Classification (NCBI taxonomy): domain Eukaryota; kingdom Metazoa; phylum Chordata; class Actinopteri; order Osteoglossiformes; family Mormyridae; genus Paramormyrops; species Paramormyrops kingsleyae. The sequence goes on from NC_132798.1 coordinate 40,656,365, forward strand.
TGAGTTAATTAACAAAACTGTTGAAGAGGCATGGGAATTTTTTAAAAGCACATTATTGCAAGTACAAGAGGACTTCATACCTGTTTCTAGCAAGAATAAATCTAGGAAATTGCAACCTAGGTGGTTTAATAGGGACATAAAGTATAAAGTAAGGAGGAAAAGGGCTTTGTTCCAGAGATGGAAAATAACTGATGATGACATAATAAAGCAAGAGTATCTAAATCTACAGGCTGAATTAAAAAATGACATTAGACGAGCTAAAAGGAATGTCGAAAGGAAGATCGCATTGGAGGCTAAGGATGACGTTAAAAGTTTCTTCCAGTATTTTAACTCTAAAAGCTGAAATCACTAATCTGCAGGATAGTAAGGGTCTTATAATTGAAAACGACATTGACATAGTAAATGAGTTCAATGATAGTTTTGCACGGGTATTCACTGTTGAGGACACTAGTAACTTACCAGTTCTTATTACTAATCCAACATCGTCTATAACTAATATATATATAACTGAAGCTGATGTTTTGCAAAGCCTAACTAAGCTCAAAATAAATAAATCACAGGGCCCCGATGGCATCTTACCTATAGTGTTAAAAGAGATGAGGGATATTATTTGCCGACCCTTAACATTACTGTTTCAAAAATCCTTATCTGAAGGTGTGGTACCTTCTGATTGGAAGCATGCCAACATAACGCCCATTTTCAAAAAAGGGGATAGAAGTAATTTGTCAAACTATAGGCCAATCAGTCTAACTTGTATAACTGGTAAAGTTATGGAGGCTATAATCAAAGAGAAAATGGTAGATTACCTGGACTCAAATAACATTTTGAGGGATAGCCAGCATGGATTTAGGAGAGGTAGATCCTGTTTAACAAATCTGTTTGAGTTTTTTGAGGAAGCTACTCAGGAAGTTGATGATAAGAAGGCCTATGATGTCATCTATTTAGATTTCCAAAAGGCTTTTGATGTTGTTCCCCACAAGAGGCTCTCACTTAAACTCAAAGCGACAGGTATTTTAGGAACTGTAGCGACTTGGATTGATAACTGGTTAACGGATAGGAAGCAGCGAGTAGTTATAAGAGGCTCGATGTCACAGTGGGCCTGCGTTCATAGTGGGGTACCGCAGGGTTCAATTTTAGGACCACTTTTGTTCCTTATTTACATAAATGATATAGACACCAATATATACAGTAAACTGGTGAAATTTGCAGATGACACCAAGGTGGGTGGTGTAGCAGATACTGAACTAGCGGCTCAGCAGCTACAGCGGGATCTTAATTTAATTAGTGACTGGGCTGACACCTGGCAGATGAAATTTAACATAGACAAATGTAAGGTACTCCATGTAGGGAGCAGAAATATAAAGTACAGGTATTTTATGGGACCAACTGAAATAAAGGTAGCTGATTATGAGAAAGACCTTGGTGTGTATGTTGATGCTTCCATGTCTCATTCTCGCCAGTGCGGGGAAGCAATAAAAAAGGCCAATAGGATGTTGGGGTATATCTCCAGGTGTGTGGAGTTTAAGTCAAGGGAGGTAATGCTAAGATTATACAATTCCTTGGCGAGACCTCACCTAGAATATTGTGTGCAGGTTTGGTCACCATTTCTTAAAAAGGACATAGCGGCCTTAGAAAAGGTGCAGCGTAGGGCCACAAGAATGATTCCTGGAATGTCATACGAGGAAAGGTTATTTGAGCTAAATCTGTTCAGCCTTAAGCAAAGGAGACTGAGGGGGGACATGATCCAGGTCTATAAGATTCTAACAGGTTTGGATGCTGTTCTACTGAATAGTTACTTCAGCATTAGTTCAAATACAAGAACTCGTGGCCATAGGTGGAAATTAGCGGGGGAACATTTCAAACTGGATTTAAGGAAGCACTTCTTTACACAGCGTGTAGTCAGAGTATGGAATAGTCTTCCTGATAACGTAGTGCAAGCTAAATCCTTGGGTTCCTTTAAATCAGAGCTAGATAAGATTTTAACAACTCTGAGCTATTAGTTAAGTTCTCCCCAAGCGAGCTCGATGGGCCGAATGGCCTCCTCTCGTTTGTATAGTTCTTATGTTCTTATGTTCTTATTAAGGGATCCTGCAGCCCCCTCCCAAACTCAATAAATAAATGTTAATTAAATCTCTAATAATAGTAATACAGTAATAATACAGATATTTATAAGTATATATATTAAAGCAAATAATAATCAATAACCAAGTACATAATTAATAGATGCTTTAACAAAAGGGGGGGAGGTTCAAACCTAAAGAAGTGGGAGAAAGTACAAGGTGAAGATGGAGCAACTTCAGGAGGAAGTCCGTGCAGCTCTGTGGACACTTGAGAAATCAGAGCTAACCAAGGTGTGCCAGTACTTCAAGTGCAGTGAGCCAGCAGGGGAAGGATTTGAAGGACGATCACGCTGCATTCTGATCCGGCTGGTGGAGGACACCTTGGATGGGATTGAGGAGCATGAGGAACCTCAGGTGTTTCAGCAATCCATCAGCAACCAACAGTTGTTCATGCACACACTACTCGGGCACGGGGCTGACGCCACAGTTCCGCCACAAATGGACGACAGTGAAATTGAGAGGCTGCAGCAAGAGTACACACAGCTCCAGCAGACCCAGGCAGAGGAGGGTCGTGTCCAGGAGGAGAAGATTGAAACGCTGGAACAGAAGTTAAACCACACAACAATGGGGAGTGAGAGGGGGTCCCCTATGCCAGCACCCTTCACAATGCCAGAGGTGATCTTGAGAAAGGACTTCTGCATCTGGGGGCAGACAAGGGAGGCTGGTCAGAAGGAGAAGCTGTCCTTTACCAGCTTGACCAACCAGATCGAGTCGGGGATCAGGAAGGGTTATTCTGACACTGAAATCATTGAGGCAGTTATTAAAGCAGTTAGTCCAGGACTGCATCTTCGGGACTTGCTGGAGGTGAAACGAGGCCTCACACTGCCTATGTTACAGACCATCCTGAGGTGACATTATAAAGTGGACTCAACATCTGACCTGCTGCACAGACTTATGAACATTTTCCAAGACCCCAAGGAATCTGCCCAAGACTTTTTGTTTAGGGCGATTGAGCTCAGAGAGAAACTACTCTGGAAGTTCGGTGAAGGAGACGAGGGGAACAGTTTAGCCCAGAGTTAGTCCAACGTAAGTTTTTGCGCTCGCTCGAGTCACCGATGCAGTTTTAATAGAGAAGATAAATGAGGCTGCTAGTCTGGAATCAGAGCGACAACAAGCTAAGGAGGAGCATGGCATCCAAGGCCCCTTGGGTGAGTGAGATATGCGCAGCTCAGCAAACCAGTAATAACCCGCTATCTCTGCACAGTTAAGCGACTGCCGATGATGAGGCACAGAGGAAGAGGAGCATGGTGATGGCAGCAACGGGGAGATCAGGACAGAGTAAGGGGCCGGATCTTGAAACTGCTAAGTTGATTGAGGGCCTCAGGGCTGATGTCTGTGAAATAAAAAAAACTGTTCAGTGAGATTCTAGAAGCAACAAAGTCAAGGTATAGCATAAACACCCCCCCCCCGCCCCCCCCTCGGCTACTAGGTGGGCTAGAGGATGCCACCTATGCAGAGAGGCTCAGGTTGGGGACATGTGTCAGCATTGCTATCGCTGTGGGCAGGAAGGCCACCTTTCCCGGGGCTGCAGGCAGGACCAACCCATGCAGGGAAACGAGAGAGGGCTGCTGAGCCGGGACCGGCAGTAGCCCCCCTCCTTTCCAGGTTCCATGCAAATTCAGTTGTGTAGTAAAGCACCCCTCCGCCCTGGCCAAGAGAAACCAGAGTTGACCCAGATGACCATCAGGGGGTCCTGCAGCCTGAGGGTGGCAAGCCTGGTGGTGATGGGGCCCTGTACTATGTGCCTTCAGGTCGCCAGTGCAAACTCATCAATCTCATTGGGAGATGGTGCATGGTGCGGTGCCATCTTGACCACAGACCGGAGGCTTTGTGGGACACTGGAGCTCAGGCCAGCCTCGTCAACAATGAGTGGCGGAAAAGATACCTCCCACACAGTACGATTAGGCCACTTGCCGAGCTGTTGGGGACAGAACCACTGGTCGCCTTGGCTGCAAACGGAACGGAAATCCCATATGAGGGGTGGGTAGAAGCAGAATTTTCATTAGACTGTGACATTCACCCAGGAGGGACACTGCTAGTTCCCATGCTAAGTCAACACACATTCCGGTCTCACTTGCCAATACTAGCAAGTTGGATATTGTATTGCCACCCCGGACTGGAAGAAGTAAAAGCCATATACCCCACAATAGGGAAGGCCTTTGACCAGACACCACAGGCAGCAGGGAGAGGCACCATCCAGGCCCCCATTCAGTTGAACAAGGCAACCAGCGCCCCCCAACAGGGTCAGAAACCTCCCCTATGGGACCCACCCATTAAGCTTGACCATCTGAATGTCAATCAGCAAAGGATTGTCAGAGAGGTGCTACGAGAGGAATTTCATGCTTTCACTTATGACGATCAGGATGTACGGTGCATCCCCACTTTGAAAATGCACATCACCTTACAGGACACCACACCAGTTCGGAAGACCTATATTTCAGTGCCGAAACCACTGCACCAAGAGGTGAAGGACTACCTGCAGGATCTGCTCAACTGTGGCTGGATTTTGGAATCAAGGTCTCCTTACTCCTTTCCAATTGTCTGTGTCCGGAAGAAATCGGGTGAGTTGAGATTGTGTTGTGATTATCGGGAGCTAAATAAGAAATCAGTACTGGACAGACACCCAATTCCCCGGATCCAAGATATGTTAGATTCCCTGCATGGCAGCTCCTGGTTTTCAGTATTGGATCAGGGAAAAGCATATCATCAGGGATTTTTGGACCCAGAAAGCCACCCACTTACAGCATTCATAACACCCTGGGGGCTGTACCAGTGGAACCGTATACCATTCGGACTCAGTGCTGTTTTCAAAGGAGTATGGAAGACTGCCTGAGGGGGCTCCGTGATGTCATCTGCCAGCCGTACTTGGACGATAACCTTGTCCACTCTCCTTCCTTCAAGACGCATGTGGATCACATTCGAGCCGTCCTGCAGAGGTACCAAAAGCATGGCGTCAATCTCAGCCCACAGAAATGTGTTGTCTTCCAGAGGAAAGTACGCTTTCTGGGGCGAATGGTATCAGAAGAAGGATATACCATGGACCCAGCTGAGATTGCACTGGTTCAAGTGCTCAGAGATCAACCACCAGCTACAGTAGGGGAGTTGAGCAGAATCCTGGGGTTCCTCTCCTACTACAGGGGGTACGTCCCAAGAACACTCACCTATGATGTCTTGGGCCAACTACAGTCAAAGAGGTTGATATCATTGACCTGAAGGTGGGGCCATTAGTGTCCTATCCCTCAGGACTGTGGAGACCGTGGGCGTAAGCAGATGGGAAAAAAAAAATAATATATATATATATATTTTTTGTATTTTAAGGGGGGAAGGTGTAGTACGCTAGGTGTATTGGGTGTATTAGGTGGCTAAGCAGCACACAGAGAGGAGGTGTTGTCCCAGCCGGATCCAGTGTTAATGTTTTTTTTTTTTGTTATTGTCTGTTGACATGCACACTTGACAGCGGGATGGGAAACTCACCTGCTTTTCCCTGTTACATCGAAAAAGAGACCCACCCCCACCGCAAGGGGGTAGCAGTGGCTACTCAGTTACATAGTTGGCACAGTGATCTCTGCGTTACAGGAAATTAGCAGAGACAATGGTAAAAGGTAGCTGCCTGCACATGGGTCAGACTTCTGTGTTTTATGTTGCAGGGTAACTACTAATAAATGAGTTGGAACGTTCTCTGGAGAAACCTCTCATTACCCAGCGTGTGCTACACATACATTACCTGCAATGGCATAAAACGCCTCTTCAATTGCATGCACTCGCAGGTGTCCGGGAAAAACAATGAAAACCCAAAGGAAATATTTCAGGTTCAAGCAGACTTTGCGAATTGCCTGGCAAATTGTACTCTTTGATATACACTCACCTAAAGGATTATTAGGAACACCTGTTCAATTTCTCATTAATGCAATTATCTAATCAACCAATCACATGGCAGTTGCTTCAATGCATTTAGGGGTGTGGTCCTGGTCAAGACAATCTCCTGAACTCCAAACTGAATGTCAGAATGGGAAAGAAAGGTGATTTAAGCAATTTTGAGCGTGGCATGGTTGTTGGTGCCACACGGGCCGGTCTGAGTATTTCACAATCTGCTCAGTTACTGGGATTTTCACGCACAACCATTTCTAGGGTTTACAAAGAATGGTGTGCAAAGGGAAAAACATCCAGTATGCGGCAGTCCTGTGGGCGAAAATGCCTTGCTGATGCTAGAGGTCAGAGGAGAATGGGCCGACTGATTCAAGCTGATAGAAGAGCAACTTTGACTGAAATAACCACTCGTTACAACCGAGGTATGCAGCAATGCATTTGTGAAGCCACAACACGCACAACCTTGAGGCGGATGGGCTACAACAGCAGAAGACCCCACCGGGTACCATTCATCTCCACTACAAATAGGAAAAAGAGGCTACAATTTGCACGAGCTCACCAAAATTGGACAGTTGAAGACTGGAAAAATGTTGCCTGGTCTGATGAGTCTCGATTTCTGTTGAGACATTCAAATGGTAGAGTCAGAATTTGGCTATAACACATTATAATCAATATTTACAGTTCCAAAAACTCCATTTGTTAATTGCATCTGCCCCTTCATTTGAAATATTGGTCTTAGTTTTGAGGTCATATTAGTTAGTTTATTTTAATGCCTTTAAAAGCCCATTTAAAAAATATATAATTAAATAGAGCTTTAAGTTTTAAATTGTTTTACTAAATCATTTCTTGTATAAATGTACATCTTTTACTGTGATTCCTGTGATTTTGGGGTGAGCTTACCCTTTACATTAAATAGTTGAAACAGAGAATAGTCATGCCTAATACAAGACTTTAGATGCTCCAGTGAGTCCAGTCCTCTGCTCAAGTCTGGGTTTTGATGTTCTTTTTTTGCATGTACACACACACACATACATACTTTACATGCATATCACTTGAATTAGGAGGAAATACTAATGCCTACAATCATTTTCAAAAGTACTCCAAAGAGCAGTTTTATTACAGTGGAAGACATTTTTGATATAGGTTTTTAATATTATTTTGTGGTCTTTCCCTTTGTGTAGGTATGTTACAAAAAAAATGAGACAGTAAAATTAAGACCTGCAAATGTTTTCATCAGGGAGAGTGTAAAGAAACATAAATTTTGATACCAAAACCACCCCTCTATGTTCAGTATTAAGGAAGTTATGACAGTTTTTATATTCGGGGAATGGCTAATTTCCATGTATTGTCTTTGCATTAGAATAAAACAAAAGCTGTGATCAACAAAAGTGAATGTTCAATAACTTCCTTGTGGGATGAGATAACTGAATGAAACTTTCAACACATACAGAGAAAGTTAAAGAGAATCAGATAAAACACTAAACAATTAAGTTGGATATCTATTTCTCCTTTTAATTAGTTCATTAGTGTGACGGACAAGGCTAAAGATGCAAAAACGCAGTGACCGCCATGACACAGTCAATCAGACAAGCGATCTTCGGAACGGTAAATAACTGTCTCGGATTCATTTGATTTTGATGAAACTTCACCAGTTAACAGAAAAAACAATAGAAAGAGCGTCCAATTAGCTTTTGTTATTGTCCAAAGCATAGATTTTGGTTTAGAACAGGTTGAACTTGATGAAAATTTTCGGCGCAAGCAAAAATGACAAACCATATGATCAAATTGAAAAATTCGAATTCGAGGCTGATGAGGGGAATCCTAAGTATGTCATAACAAGGAATCTCGCAGAAATAGCCGATCACAGACAGCGCACTGCCCATTTTACCTTGGGGTTACCCTGTGATGCACCTATATCGCATAGCAGTGGCGATCGTACAAAATGGCGGCCGAGATTCCCATGGATTGTAACATACCTACTTTGTGCATAGCAGCTATGCTTCTAATTATGGGCTGTAGATGTAGATTTGCTGTTAGAATTGCATCTGATAAAAAAAGTTTACACGTTCACTAAATTTAGATTTATATGCATGCTGTATCTTAAAAAGGAACGAAACTGACTTTCAAAACTTTTCTACAGGACTGTTTTGAACAGAAGTAACGGCTATCCGTATAATAACATTTTCCACTAATTTTCTACACAGTTCATAGGTTTCAATAGTGGCGTACAAGACTAGAAATTTACCGTTCTGAAACTGCAGCGACGAAACTTGCGCCTAATACAGCGGTGACGTAACTTCCAGCATAACACTGCTGGCTTCCAACTGCAGGCCCAGAAGTGCGGCGCGGTGGCGTTGCGCTGCTGTATTTGGATGGTATTGGGGGTGTATGTTGAGGGAAGTAAACTGCTGAATGATTGATTGTTTAATATACATGTAGAAGAACGGATGTGCTTATCTGCGTGTGTTAGGTAATTGTCGTTTCGAAGCGAATCGACACAGATGTTTTAAGGTAATTGTATGTATAAAATTGGAATGAGCGCGAGTGGAGTGCGAGGGGCGCATGTATGGCGTTAAATTAGTGGCAAAACTCGCGAGCAGAAAACCAATGCTCTCTACGCGCTCGCGTTTGCACAGCACTCGCTCGCTCGGTGTTACATTAGTGCCAAAAGTCGAATCACACGCGCGTGTGCGGTTGCAAGCTGAAAACCCATCCTCTCTACGCGCTCGCTGGACCCTATCTAGTATCTACGCGCTCGCATCTGCACAGCACTCGCTGTGTGCATCGTTGTCTATGTACTGGACATCACGATTCTGTCATTAAAAACGCCCCACCTTGCTTCCGTTAAAAGTTATTAAAGCCATAATACTGAATATCAAATATGAGGCTAACTTAACCGCGGTCAGTGACAAGTTATCTTCATCTTCTACCAAAGCAAATAGCCAATCGTAGTCAATATTAAAAAAAAAAACAATCAAACGAGCGGAGATATTAGCCACTGTTCCCGCCTCCAAAGTGTCAAAATTCATCCTGTCGAGGGAGCCAGTGCTGTCAACCTCATTTTACTTATCGTGCAATTAATTGATTTATCGTTTATATCACGACAGGCCTACCTATTAGTTCAGCCTTGGGGAAGGATGGCACATTTACAACATCATTTAAGCCACATGGATAAGAAGCAGGGTAACTATGTGAGATTGCTGTTCATTGACTACAGCTCAGCATTCAACACAATAGTGCCTCATAGACTGTTCACAAAGCTGAGGGATCTAGGACTCAACAAACGCTTGTGTGCCTGGGTGTTGGACTTCCTCACGAACAGATCTCAGACAGTGAGGGTGGGCAGGTGCATCTCCAGCTGCATCACAATCAACACAGGTACTCTACAGGGGTGTGTTCTTTCTCCACTGTTGTACTCCCTCTACACTTCAGACTGTGTGGCCACGCATGACTCCAACACCATCGGTAAGTTTGCTGACGACACAGTGGTGCTGGGCTTCATCACCAACAACGATGAGTCGGCCTACATAGACGAAGTAGAGAACCTGGCACTATGGTGTCAGAAAAACTGCCTCCAGCTGAACGTTAGTAAGACTAAGGAGCTGTTGGTGGACTTCAGAAGGAGACAACCTGACCACAGACCCCTCACTATCAATGGAGCTCCAGTGGAGAGGGTGAATAGTTTTAAATACCTGGGCATCCACATCTCAGAGGACCTGACATGGACTGAGCATATCTGTGCTCTAACAAAAAGGGCAAAGCAACGCCTGTACCACCTGAGGCAATTGAGGAAGTTTCCCCTGCTGTCCTTGAGGTTTTCTACGCGGGCACTGTTGAGAGCGTCCTCACACAGAACATCTCATCCTGGTTTGGGAATAGCTGTGGACAGGACCGGAAAGCCCTCCATAGAGTGATCCGGGCAGCTGAATGCTGCTGCAGGTTAGCTCTGCCCTCCATGCAGGACATTTACATCAGGAGATGTGAGACCAGGGCAGCTAGGATTATTAAGGACTTGTCTCATCCCAATAACAGACTGTTCAAACTTCTGCATTCAGGTAGAAGGTTCTGTGTCATTATGGCCAAGACGAAGAGACTCAGGAGGAGTTTCTATCCCCAGGCAATTCGACGACTCAACCAAGACATGCCACTCTCCCGGTCATAGTGTTATGGTTATCAGTTCAATCTTAAACTGCTGTGCTGACACTGCACACTGCACTTTAAACTGGCCATAAGCATTTCTTGCACAGTATTTCATCCTGTAATTTGTATATACACTCTTGTAAATTCATATGTTATTTTTCTTTTTTCTGTTTACACTCTATAATTTATTTGCAGTTTATTTTACAATTTATTTTCTAGTTTCTTTGTTATTTGCATGTATTGCAAGTATGAGTGTGTCATGACCTGCTCGTCTGATCCTCCTGTTTGCCACGCCCCCCTCATTACCTCATGTTAATTCCCGATTGTAATCACCTGTTGCCTGTTATGTTCAGCCTGTCCTGTGTATTTAGTCTGAGTCAGTATTCCCCAGATCTGTCATTGATGTAGTGTGATGTTGTCTAGCCGTGTGTTCCCTAGTGATCCTGTCAGTGATCCCGTCTTTACCCATATTCACAGCTCGACTCACCTGCTTTGTCTCCCTTGGGCTCCCCGTCCGTTCCTGTTTGGCCTCCTCCGTTTGCTCCTCGTCCCTGTGTCCCGCCTGTCTCTGCTCCTCGTCCCCCTGTCGTGCCTCCGTTCTCTCCTGGTCCTTCTGTTCCTCCACTCTCTGTGTCCTCTGTCTCGCCCTTTCTTGTGTGCCTGTCCGCGTTCCCCGTCTTGTGTCAGGTGTTGTCCTGGTTTTTGCCCCTCTGCTTGTTTTGTGTGTCTGTTCTATTCCCGATCCCTCGTTGATGTGTTTTGCTCATGTTTTCCAGGTCCCGTGTCCCCGGTCTAGTCTTGTCAGTCACCTCCCTGGAGTGCGTGCCTTTGGGGGGGGGGGTTCTGTCATGACCTGCTCGTCCAATTCTCCTGTGTGCCACGCCCCCTCGTTAAATCGTGTTAATTCCCGATTGTAATCACCTGTTGCCTGTTATGTTCAGCTTGTCCTGTGTATTTAGTCTGCGTCTGAGTCAGTATTCCCCAGATCTGTCATTGATGTTGTGTGATGTTATCTAGCCGTGTATTCCCTAGTGATCCTGTCAGTCTAAATAAACCCCGTCTTTACCCGTATTCACGGCTCGACTCGCCTGCTTGCTTGCCTGCCGACAACCGGACATAACTGTCACGCCCACACGGGCGGGGCCAAACACCAGCAGGTGATTTGCAACTAAGCATTATTTAAGATTGGGTATCCTGAAAGTTAATCGCGAAGTATTGTTGCCATTTTCTGAATGAGCCCTACTGAGCAATTTCCTTGTCTCTTGTTCTACCTGTTCGTCCTGCCCGCTGTGTCCTGCCCTCCTGCCTCCTACGACCTGCCCCATTCCCTGGCCGCTCCGGATCCTTCCTGCCTCTTGTCTCTTTGTCACGTCCTTCGGTATAGGACTGATCTGCCTGGATTTCGACCTTTGCCTGTGACCTGACTACCCGATAGGATTGCCCCTTTGGATTTGTTTGCGCCTGGCTTGTATAATAAAACAGCTTGCTTCCGCATATCGGGGTCTACCTGCTCCATTCTCGCCAAGTGTCACAGAATACTTTGCCGCTTCGGAATGGATCCTGTGGAGAGCCAGCGCCTGCAGCAACAAGTGGATCAATTAACCACGTTGGTGTCACAGCTCCTAGAAAGCCAAGCGGCTCGGACACCGTTACCTGACTCTTCATTGTGAGCTACTGCATCGGTTCCTGTTGCTTTGCCCGAAAAATACGATGGCAACCCTGACCAGTGCAACGCGTTCCTTATGCAGTGTAGATTATACATTGAGGAACACCCAGAGCGCTTCATAGAAGAAAACGGAAGAGTGTGTTTTGTCATCTCACTGCTCACCGGGAGGGCTCGCGACTGGGCCACGACGTTGTGGACTGACGACAGTCCTCTCCTGGAGTCGGCTCGGGATTTTCAGGCAGCCTTTAAAGAGATATTTGATCATCCGGCCGTGGGACGCAGCTTAGGAGAACGACTGGTTGATTTGCGCCAGGGATCTCGTACTGCGGCCGAATTTTCCCTCGAGTTCCGCACCATTGCTGCCGGGTTACACTGGCCGGAGGACTGTCTGCGGATTCTTTACCGAGGTGCGCTAAACCCTGAGTTACAAGACGAACTCATGTCGTGGGGATCCGCGTTATCCTTTGAGGAGTTTATAGGGCTGTCCGTCATGCTAGACAACAGCTACAGGGAGCGCCGCCGACGTTGAACTCGCTGAAGACACCACTGAACCCATGCAGTTAGGACGTACGCCTCTAACCGCGACAGAGAGAAGAAGACGCACCGAACACAGGCTGTGTTTTTATTGCGGGGATCCAGGACACACTCTGCGAGACTGCACTGTTCGACCATCTCATCCTAAACCCTCCTTGAAGGTAGGAACCTCAATGTTTTTGGGCATTTCTCAGGCCCAGTTGACTGTACCTGTTGAATTAACCACCAACGCCCACCGCTTATCGACAAGGGCTTTAATTGATTCAGGGGCTTCTGGTAATGTCATAGATCTGGCTGTAGTACACAAGTTGCGTCTTGCCCAACACCCTCTGTCTCACCCCATTGTAGTTCTGGGTGTCAGTGGGGACCCTCTATCCGGGGGGAGAATCACGCATCGGACTGATCCAGTAACCATGCGTGTGGGGTGTCTTCACATTGAAAAAATAACCTTTTTTGTCCTTCCCCGTACAAAGGACCCGATAATTCTGGGCCTTCCTGGTTACAGGAACATGACCCCCGTATTCACTGGTCCACAGGTGAACTCGCTGCGTGGTCTCCCCAGTGCTATTCACGGTGTATTGCTATACCCTGTTGCACTTCTCAAGTTGAAAGCCCAGAACCAGAGGATCTGTCAGTCATTCCGGTGGAATATGCAGACTTCCATGACGTTTTCAGCAAATCTCGGGCATTCCAGTTACCACCACATCGGGACAGTGATTGTGCTATTGATCTCCTCGAGGGGGCATACCTCCAGAAGGGGCGACTCTACCCGTTGTCCATCACAGAAGAAGCAGCAATGGAGGAGTATATACAAGAAGCCCTCATACAAGGTATCATCCGTCCGTCCACCTCACCCACTACAGCCGGCTTCTTCTTTATTAAGAAGAAGGACGGAGGATTGCGACCCTGCATTGATTATAGGGCTCTCAATGCCATTACAATAAAACAAAGAGAACCCTTACCACTGATTCCTTCTGCGTTGGAACAATTACGTAAAGCTAAAATCTTCACTAAACTTGATCTTCGCAGCGCCTACAATCTGATCCGGATTAGTCAAGGTGGAAGACTTCATTCATTACTCACACTGGTCAATATGAATATTCTTCCCCTGCCTTATGGTTTGGCAAATAGCCCCTCTATTTTCCAATCGTTCATGTACTCAGTGTTCCGGGATATGCTCAACCACTTTGTAGTAGTGTACATTGATGATATTCTTATTTATTCTTCTTCCCTCTCTCTACACGTTGACCATGTGAGACAAGTACTCCAAAGACTCCGCAACTGGCATCTTTTTGTTAAGGGTGAGAAATGTGAGTTCCACCAAACACAGGTACAGTTCTTAGGGTACATTATCCGACCCAGGGAGATCGCTATGGATGAACGGAAGGTAGCCGCCATCCGAGAGTGGTCCCCACCACGGACGGTGAAAGAACTACAACGCTTTCTGGAATTTTCCAACTTTTACCGTAGGTTTGTGAGGAACTTCAGCCAGGTAGCCGCCCCCCTCACCGCCCTCACACGAGGGAAGGGGATTCGACTACACTGGACCCTGGAAGCAGACCAGGCCTTCCAGAAGCTGAAAGAGGCCTTCTGCTCCGCGCCTATTCTCCGACAACCACGCCCAGAGGAGCCCTTTGAGGTAGAGGTCAACGCATCAGGGGTCGGGGTAGGAGGTGTCCTTATCCAGAGAGACCCCGACACCGGGCGGCGACATCCCTGTGCGTTTTACTCCAAATAGCTCTCTCCAGCGGAACAGAATTACGACGTAGGGGATCCAGAGCTTCTTTGCCGTGAAATTAGCCTTGGAGGAATGGAGACACTGGCTGGAGGGGGCTCGTCACCCTTTTCTGGTCCTCACAGATCATCGGAACCTCCAGTATCTACAGTCAGCCAAAAGGTTAAATCCCCGCCAGGCCCGTTGGGCAATGTTTTTTGCACGATTTGATTTTAGAGTGTCGTACCTTCCAGGGTCTAAGAACGGCAAAGCTGACACCCTCTCCCGTCAATATGACCCACCAGTTGAGAGGGACCAAACCAGCCCCATCCTGACTCCTGCGTGTTTCGCCGCCACCATCTCTTAGTCACTGGAGGACACCCTCCGGGCAGCTAACGAATGCAAGACTCCACCTGCTGACTGCCCCCCAGGGAAAGTATACGTACCCTCCCAACTTCGTCCAGATTCTCAAGTGGGTCCATACTTCCAGGGGTTCTGGACACCCAGGAGTTTCCGCAACCCTCAGGTTGGTGACCAAAAAAATGAGACTCAATCAGGTACTGCTTATGTAGCCTTACCTGGAGTCGATTAAATTATAGTATGGTGCTGAGGTATCACCCGCTACATGGCTGCACTCAGGTTCTCATCCCTGAGGTGGTTTGTCATGTGGTGGGTGCGGCAACGCACTGTATCAATGCATGCTCCTTACCTGAATGCTGTGACCTGCTGCTTCCTGTCTCTTATATGTAGAAGCACATAGGTAGTCTTAACAAAAATAATAAACTTTCAGAAGAGCTTTCTTGAGACAGAATTTTCTCAAAGTGCATTTTTTTGTACAGGGAACTGCTCATGTAGGGCAGAAAGTTGTGCTTCGTAAGTCTTGGATTTGCATTTCAGTTCATTTCTTTGCTGTACGAGTCAGTACTATACAAGATTTGTGTTTTTGTTTCCTCTGACATTCTAAAATACTCTCTAGTTATTCGTATAGATTCCCAAATTACACACCTAGCTTGACATTGGGAACATCTGTTTTTTGTTCCTTTTTGCTGTGAATAATCATTTAGAAACAGTTGGGCAATGATGAATGTCATTTATTTTGTATTTGCTCTTTGATTTAGTGCATTTTATCCAGGACAAATCGAACTTTTTCAATCAGCTTTTTCCATGAATGAGAGAGAATGTTCAAATAAACTAAAAAAGTTCAAATGTCTGTGAATTCATAGTGGCTTTTATTTATAGATTTTTTACAGAAGGCATCAGTATGAATTTAAAATAAAATTAGTGAATTGTACTAATGCATTGTCGTTAGTTAACTAGAACTAGTGTGTGGAAAAACAATTACATTTGTGTGCATTTTAAGAGATGGCTTAATGTAGTGCTACTTTGAGTAAAATCTACAAACACTGTGATTAAAATGCACTTGAATCTGGGTCTTTTGAAGTAAATTTTACACAAGGATACAGTCTGTTAAATTTACTAACAGTTTATACATGGAAATTGTTTCCAAGGTTTTTTTAAGTCAACCTCACTCCACATTTTTTTCAGTGTAGTCATTATTTACTATACAGAAAATAACTTTTGCACAGTGCAAAGATAAAATTGCTGTGGTGAAAAAAAGAAAAACAAAGAAAATTAAACAAGGCTTCTGGAATCAGGTCCTGCCAAATCTGTCACGTGTCTGCAAAGAGAGGACACAGATCCTTGACACCGCCACAACATACATCCGTGACAGACTCAGAACTTAATGCAATACATTCCTTTGTCGTTCATTTCAGAACAAGCGTCTTACCTTCTGGGGGTAACGTGCTGGGCAGTGACATGAAGGGCCGCTCATATTGTGCCTCTGCCAGGGCCAGCTGCCCGCTCAGTGTGCCCAGTTTGGCCTTCTTGAGCATTACCAGCTCCTGGTGGTGCCTCTTCCTCCACTGCAGCTCTTCCCTCTTGAGCAGGAGTCATTCCTTCCCCAGCTGCAGCCACTCCCTTGCCAGAGCAGTCGGTTCCTCACCTCCCTTACACACATTGGGTGCACTTGTTTGCCAGTGCAGTCCTATGAATGGGCCTGGAGTGAGGGTCCTGGAGACAAACAGCATTGGTGGAGGGAGAGGGATGCACTGGAGGGCAGGGTGGATATTGCCCAGCACATACATCTACCCCTCCAGAGAGTCCCTCGGGTACAGCTGGCCCTAATATCCATATAGCTATGACCTGCTGTTCCTCTGGGTGAGAACAGCCTGTGACTATCCACCAGTGCTGCTGTGCCCCGGTCTCGAGTCAGAGCCCTTCTTCTTTGTTACTATTTTTTTATACTTAGCTGCCACATCTTTGCTGCCCAGTGCATTCTCTTATTCGACTGACGATTTCCTCCCATTTTTATTTGCGCAGTTGCTGAGGCTCCCATGGGCTTTTAAAGAACTATTTTCACCTTTGCGACTAATAGCCTACGTTGATTTGGTCGTACTTCCGTGCGCTTTCACGTTATTTGATAGGGTTTTATTTGATGTTTTTTTCCCTTCATTTTAAGCGTTTGCTGTGAATGATTTGACTTATATTTCTCCATTGATTAACGTGGAATCGATGTTACTGTTAACGACAGTCTGATTTTCTCACGCAGGGCGTATAGGTTGGAGTCACGAAAGTGCCGTTTTAACTTCGTTTTATTATTAATTATGGAATAACGAAGGGTTTTGGAAACGCTCGTGGATTATTACTCGTTCTTTACCTACGTCGTTCACTATTTCGAGGGGTTCAAAACTCGGTATTTTACCTGGCTGTGTGCCTATAGAGGGTGAGTATTGTTAAAAAGACACCTGGCAAAATGGGTTAGTTAAACGTTGCAGTTAATATATGTGTTCAGTAATACTTTATTTTTTTCTTCTTTATAGTGTTCAAGGGGCATTAATGCACCTAGAATGGTATCAAGTTGGGATTCAAGACATGGAGATGATTCTATAATTTGTTCCAGAAAGTAAATCTTCAGGAAGTGTCCCATTTTAATAATACTCACCCTACTATTTCTTTGCAGTGCAGATTTATTATATCTAGTGTAATTAGGCGTATTTACAGCAGCCTGTGTATATAGCCACAGGATAGATTTTTTTTCTGCTACCTTTTCGACCAGTTCTTCATTCCGGTTTGCGATTTTCTGTCTGGGTTATTATTATTATTATTATTAATATTATTAGTAGTATTAATCTAAGAGTTATCACGGATGATAGATAAGGACACCCAGCGCCTCAAAAGGGGGCTGCTTTCTTCAGTCTTTCAGGCACAAGGGTATCTGATTAACATCAATGAATTTTAAGAATACTTAATTTTATTTAACGTTAAATTCGGAGCGCATCCCCTACACCCACGGTAAAAATATAGGACTAACCTGTAGGATGGGGTGCTAACCCATCACAGGACACACACACTCACCATTCACATCTACGAATAATTTTGGCAACTAATTAATCCCCCTTACGTGATTTTGGACTGCGGGGGGACAGAAAAGTAACCGGAAGATTCTCCACGACGACACGTGGAGAACATGTAACTTCCACATATATGTAGCCAGGGGGGACTCGAACCCTGAGGTGTGAGGCTATTTATTCTTATTATTATTATCATTATTATGCCGTTTCGGCGGCATCTCCAAAACAAGTTACGCTTTTTTAAACCTAAAGTTTAATTTGCCAATCCAGAAATTTATTGAAAGTGCCCTTTGCTACAAGGGATTGCTCCAGGCCCCTCCACTGTCCGACCTTGACCAGAATAACACTTGAAGGATGGATGGATGGATCTATGCGGGGGGGGGAGCCCTGATGTTTCAAGTGAGTGCCACCAAATATTCTTCCCCTGCAGCATTTATAGAGATTTGGTGGTAATTGGTCGCTGTCTTGGAACATTAAGCTGCGTTAAGCTTTTTCACGTTACGCGTTTTAGAAAATCCCCTCCATTTGGATATACCTATATGCGGCCATTTACTTGTTCGGCGACGTAGTCTAATGTGTCCCACTACCGTAACAGTCAAATCCTGTTTTTGTAGAGAAATTGCATTTATTGATAAAATTAACATCCCTCAAGATTTTGCGGTGTCTTCAAATTATTTTAAAATGTTTGATAAACTGGGAGGATCCTTAGGTTCATCGTCGTTGTCAGAAGCGACCCTGTGGGGGCACAGAATGACGGTAAGAATGAATACATAGATTTCAACAAAGAAATGACTGCAGTCATCAGAAATGTTCATACCTTGCTCTTGTCGTCGGACAAACTCTCCCCCAGATGCGAGTCCTTACTGCTTCTCGTAGTGCGGGACTCCCCCAAATGTACAGCATAGGTGTGCAAAGTGCGTTAAAACGGGCCATTATGGCAAACAGGTTGGTAGCTTCATTTCTAAATTTTACGCCCTGCGATGTAAGCTGTCTTACAATAATGTTAACGAAGGAGGGGCTCCATAAGGTTAAAAAGCATATGACGACAAACACTATGACTCTTAGCGACTCCTTCTTGTTTTCTCTTTCGGGTGTGGATGCTTCCCGGGCAAGCTGATATCTGGCAATTACGTACAGCTTGATCGTCATCAGCAATTTAATGATGACTATTAATTGCAAGGTAAGAACACCGAAAGCGTTTATCTGTGCGGCTTTTGAAATGGGTACCAGGTTTTGTACCGTTAGTATCATGTATGTGTAGAACCAGCAAAATACGCAAATTCCCACGACGACCGATCGAGTTATATAACGACTGTAAAAGAAAGGGTGGCACACGGCAAAGTACCGGTCAACCTGCGCGAACAGAAAAGTTAAGACGTTTACTCCGAGAAAAGAAGGGAGAACATAACGTGTCCCGTTTCTTGAAGGGTATCCCTCTTGCACATCAAAAAGGCCAAGATAATAAACAGAAAAGCCAGTGAGCGTGTCACTGATGCTGGTGTTAAGCTTGAAAATAAATCGGTTTTGAACTCGCAGAGATTTCGTAGCGAGGATTGCCAACACCACTGATCCCGCAACAAACACCGCAGCGGTAGCGAATACTATGTGAAAAATAAAAATGAAATAGTCCTCGATGTGAGTGAAGTCAACCGACAGGGGTATAGTGGTATTGGAGAAAAGCATTGTGCTCATTAACGCACCGCCCCTGCCGAAGTTTGCCACGGCACAGCTCGACGTTTTAAATGCTCCTTGTCCCTGTGGGCGAAATCCATAAAGACAAATCATTTACCCTTCGTCAGAAAACTGGGAAAACACGTTACAGGTCTAAAACAAGAGCGTCAGCATTTGCTGTAGGTTTAAGGCCAGATAACTTTTGTGTATCTTTCGAGTGTATTCACTTGTAGCATGTTCATCTGATATGCTGCAAGATTTGTCCTTATTCTTAGTAAACCACAGGTGCAAGGCAGGGAATAACCCATTATTGGGTGCACCATTCACACCTAGTGACAATCTGGTACCTCAAAATCACCATAGCGTGTATTTGGAGTGTGGCTGAACCCTTGTCACAGAGATGTGAGGTGACAATGTTAGACACCTTGCCACCAAGTCACCCCTAGAATACAACACATTAAAACAAATAATTTTATTATTACCTTTTATGTATATTTTATGGCAGCGTATTTGCCCTGACAAAATAAAATTTGACCAGTTTCTCATTATAATGTGATACCTCATTATTACAAATCATGTATATTGTTATTACTTGATATGTATTTGTTTATTACAAGAAATATGTTTCATGGAGCCTCAGTGATATATACATGTATTTGTTATTGCAGTATATAGATTTAAATGACCATAATTGAATTAGGCCTAGATTAGATTTGACTTTTAATGATGCTAAGTACAGGAACAGAGCCAATGAAATGCAGTTAACATGTAACCATGTGCAAATAAAATATATAACATACAAACACAATGACTCAAATTATACATTATCAATATTAATGTAAATTATGGTTTTGTGCAGAAATGCATGAGGTAGTGCAGACAGGAAGTATAGAGGGAATGATTGTGCTAAGAAAAATAAGATTCAAACTGGTCATATTGTGCAAAATGTGCAGAAAGTGCAAACAAAAGCAGTGTTCAGTCAAGGTATCAAGTTGTGTGTGTGAAGGGGGGCAGGGTGGAGAATCAATGCTGTAAGGCATTGTTGTAAGGTACTATTAAGCACATTGACAGCTGTGAGGAAGAAGCTGTTCCTCAGCCTAACCCCTAAATTACAGGTGAAACTTTATGTGGCTACTTGTCGGATATAGAAGAATATATTCAAGTAGTAATGAGAGACATATTTTGCCTTATCACAACGATCGGAGTAAATATATTTACTACCATAAAATTTGCAGGCAACCTATGTGCGGCCACTGGTACTGACAGGGGATGTAGGGAAGGTCATAGGGATCTGTGGTAACACTGTTCTCAGTGCTGGGTAAGGTCTTTGTTAGGGCCATCCTCAACAGGATCCTTGATCACTTGCTCATCAACCAGTGACAAGCAATTTGGTTTTACGCCTAAGAACTCTGCCATCAAGCACATCATGGCACTGAGGGTTCTCATTAAGTTCAATCATGAATATCAGCAGAGTTAGTTTGCAGCCTTTGTTGATTTTCATAATGCTTTCGACTCAGTTGATCAGGCTGCCCTGTGGGACATCCTGAGACTTTACTGGATCCCCCCAAAATTGCTGGACATCATGTCCGGCCTGTACACTAGTACTGTGAGTGTTGTGCAGAGTGGAGGGTAAACCTTTGCATTATTCCCAGTGGATGCTGGGGTTTGTCAAGAGTGTGTTCTTGCTCGTACGCGTACTCTGTTCAATACTTGCCTTGACTGGGTTCTGGCCAGGGTTGTGTGGTTCAGTGGTGTGGAACCTGTGTTGTTGAGATTTACCAATCTTGAATTTGCTGACAATGCTGCAATCTTCACAGAGTCAATGGAAGCTCTGATCAGGGGTCTCAAGAGACTAAGCGAGGAGTCTGAGTGTCTGGGCTTCAGAGTTTCCTCGATCAAAACCAAAATCCAGGCCTTTAATGACCCTTGGGCACAACCGTCAGCAGAGAGAATGTTGACCTCATTGAGATGTTTACTTTGGCAGCAACATTCATTTCTGGTGACTCTTCCTATGAAGTCAACGATGAGAGCATAGGTGGTCATGAGGTTGCTGGAATGAGGTGTGTGTTGCTCCCAGCATCTTCGTAAGAGGACAAAGATCCAAGTCTTTAGAGTGCTGGTGCTCCCTGTCTTGCTGTATGGCTGCAGTGACCTGAGACGCAGACTGTACTCTGTGTCTTCTGAGAATTCTTGGGTACCCGTGCTTTGACTTTGTCTTGAATGAGCAGTTGCTCAGAGAGTCCCAGATGAAGCACATTACCTGCATTATGGTCACTTTAGTGATATTATTGTCACATTAGACATATGCAAATGTAAAAAAATAAACTAATTTTAAAAATCAATAAAAACATGCAAAAGCACTCAGACCAAATAACCTATTTGTGGAAAATACATGAATGGGCTCAAAGGGTGATGTTGCTACCTTGTAAAAAAGAACAATGGCAAACAGCAATAGGAATAGGAAACACTTCTCAAAAGAAGAGTTAAAACAACTTATTGTGGGGGTAGCCAAAAATAAATTTTAATAATTACTGCAGTGCTGTGCAGCATAGCACACATAACAATATCAACAGTGCAGTATTCCAGGAAAAATCTTACACATCCCGAGGACTTAAGCAGGCACCAGAAACAGAATCTTCCACATGCCCAAAGTTGTGATCTATAACATTGTGTGTGATCTTTGGTGTGTTTCATCTCTCCTTAGCCACAGTTTGGAGATTCTACACTGGAGTCAGCACGTATTCGCAAAGAGGATACTTGCTGTCTTCCAGTAACTAGCCAGCAGCAAACGCACCATCCTTTGCCATCTGACATACTCCAAAACTGAACCAGATATAAGCATCATGTGTACTCCTAGGCCACTTGGCTGTAATGTCTGTAAATTGATGACTGAATATATCATAGACATTTGGGGAAGGGGGTTGCATCTCCTCCAATAATCAAACTGCCCAGTACAACCCCTGGAAGCCCCTAAATGGGTGGAAACCTCAATGTTCAACCCAAAGTTACGCCCTTGATTTAGGCCTAGTGCTGAGAACCCTGTTCACCAGCTGCAGATGGGATTTAAGAAGGTGGGAGTAAGAATAGGGTAAATCATTCCATCCATTGCACCTAAAGCGCCAGGTATGTCTGCAATGGCATGAAAACCAGTTTTATGGTGCTTTTCTACCGCACTAGAACTCGAGGCAGGGTATTTTGTACCGAATTAAAAAAATTACTGTAGTATCTTATTGGGCTGGATGATGTGCAATATTACCACCGATGTTGTCTGTTATGCAGACAATTCTTACACTGTTAGTCAGCTATACTAAAATCCGACTTTTTCTTACTTTCATTTCAGTATGGATGTTATAGCATATAGGGTTAAAGTTAAAAATATTTTTGCTCTGTTACTCTGTCATAGGAAAAAAAAACTTAAACTTTGCAATTTTAATAATCATTCCTTTTATAGATTATCGAATATATGTTTAAAAATCAGTTTCAAGTTTTCCTCCACTGCTTTTGCATGAGTTCTGCATGTGTTCTCTGAGATATTCATAATTATTTTCATCCTTGCTGTTTGAATGATTCATAGACAGGTTTGTGAGAAATGTATGAACTCCTTTTTTGTTTTATGAATACCCCTAATTATTACAACAAAATCACATTGCTAGGATCCTAGGATATTAAACAAAATACTATTTTAATTTCATCCTGATCTTTGTTTTGCATCTGTTCTTCTGACCAAATCACAATTTTTTTTAACTTCGTTTAACGTTTTCTGAGCTCGTAACTGTTTTCAAAGCAGCGTTTGTGTTGTGTTTCAGAGGCAGACTATATGCATAACCAACCAACAAAGAAAGTGTTTTAAGTCAGTACTGGAGTACCAAAGAAGTACTCTAGCTGTTTTCACACTTTTGGTGCTGGAACTTTTGGTACTGGTACTCAACTGGAAGTTAATGGAAAAGCGAAAGTACCAAAAGTACCATACTGTACTGAGGTGTGATGAACAAAAATGGGTCTTCCAGACTTCTGGTGTGGCCAGGAGCAGAGGAACCACTGCGCCCTCACACTCCTGCCCAGCAGTCCATTCAGTGCCCTTATGTCCTGCTATAGCTTCCTCCGCTTCCTTCTCCTGTGACTGAAAATGGCAGGCAGGGCTGCAGTGGGCTGCAGGGAGCCAGTGGGCGAATCTGTGGCGAGCCACAGGCTGACCTGAGGAGAATGGGGCTGAGGCTTGCTGATCTGCCATGGAAAACAGAGCTGGGTAAGGGGAAGGACACAAGCAGACGGGACGCACAACGTTAATGATCTGACTGGTTCTGGTACAAGGACTTATATACAAAGACTAACAAGGGGCAACAAGCAACAGGCTTGGCTCATCAAGGCCACGTGAGGAAGGGTTAGGAGGGTCAGGCAGGCAGAACGTAACACATAACAGCATCTCGTTGTAATGAGATTTCACATTTTTTACTTAAAACATCTCATAATTCTTACCTAATTTTAAGAAGAAACTAGGCAAATTTTATTTTGTCATGGGAGCAGCAATATGCTGATGTAATATTAACTGGTGTTAAATCAAATTGAGCTTAGCATAAGTTTTTTAATGAGTTAATTTAACCTTTTGTAAATTAATAATAAAATGACAACTCGAAACTTTACAGAAAACAATGAAGCAAACTGTCGTTTGGCAGGACTGAGTGCAGTAACCCCGAAGTGCAATCGCGTTTGTTCCTGAAAGCTGGAACAGCAGGTAACCTGTTACGTTTTAAGAAAGGTTCGCTAGATGGCGCTCACAGCATTGTTCGTTCCAAATGCAGAACGTAAATGAGCAACAATTTATTTCTTTTTATTGAGTTACATTATTTGTATTGAGTTTCTTAAAATATCCCTATTAATATTATCCAGTTTCCTGGAATAAGGAAGGTTGCAATCAAATTGTCAGGGTCCGTGCCCATCTGACTCTGTCCTTTGTGTCTTTTCCCCATATGCCCAGCAGCCATTGCTGACCATCCTCTTTATCGTCTCATTGTCTTTAGCCCTAGTGTGTTATTTTGCTTCTTGGGACTGCTGCGTGGCTCGATAGGTTCAGTCTGTGGTATAGAGACTGGAATCCTTCAGTCATTGGTTCAAAGCTGGCCAGGAACCAGCCTCACTTGTTTTTTTAATGATTGGTTTTTCTGTTCTTCCTAGTGTTTATTAGTTCTATGTTCTCCTCGTGAAGCTTCTGCCTTGTTTTATTATGTTCCATGTGTTCCTGTATTTTTGTGTTTTTAGTGTTGAATTTCTAGTGCATGATTAGTGTTTCTTACTTGCAGTGTTTGTTGGAGTTTGCCTAGTCTTGTGTTCATTAGTATAAGTTAATGCTCCTGTTGCCGGTTTTCCCTGCAACATTGTTATTGGTTGATTGTCTGATGTTCCACACCTTGCCCCCCTCGTTAGCTCAGTTGCCTTTTATATTGTGTGCCTGCACCTGCTCAGTTCTTTAGTCAGTCAATGTGTTCATGTTCATATGTGCTGTAAATCTCTGCTTGGTTTTCTAATCCTGCTCCCCATTTAGCCCACTTCCTTTGTTGTGCTACTTGTGGTGTCTTTAGTTTATTCTTATTTCTCCCATTTTGTTTTTGACTACTCATGGTCTCTTCATTTTGTAGTTTATCCCTGTGTGTTCTGTTTCTTTAATAAACCCCTTTTTGTCACAGAGCTGCCAGTGGATCGTCCCCTTCTTTATGCCTGCACTATGCCCTGAGTCCGTAACACAAATGTCAATTAGTTCTTGTTTTCTCAAAGATATTTAAAGCTTGATATTACAGTACTCTATAGTGTTTGCGTTTCTTATAATTTATGTGTTATTTTATTAGTGTTATGCCTCCTGGAAGTGCATGTAGCATTGAGTTTCTTTTAAAAAGCATAATTATGTCATTGTAATGCTTCTCAATACTTACAGTACTTCATGACACTAAGATTGACTGGTTGCTGATTGCAATATGTTTCATGTATCATTACAAAATTCTGTATCAATTCTTAGATTTAACTTCTTCCATCCCTAGCATCATGAAACAAAACGGACTTGATTTCTCTGTTGGTCCAAAGAGTTTTTTATCTTATGAACAGATCAGTCATACATTGTTTTATGGCCCTATCATAACATGTCTAATGTGAAGAGTTTAATGCATTGTTATGAGATTAGTCTAAATTGTACCAAATGGAAGATTTAGTATTGCGAAAAATGCACACATGTGAAAAACGTGGCTCATTTTACTTATTATTACTGCAAGTCTCAGGAAGTTACCACAACACTTATTGCACAAATTTCCACCCATCCATCTGCTATAACCATCCATCCATTTCTGGTTGGAGATCTTGTGTAACACAGTGTGGACCATTGCAGTTTATATACCTGGGGAACTTTTATGGACACCAATTCACTAAACCTACAAATTAGGCCTACCTATCAAAATGGAATACAAACAGCAAACCTGTGCAAACGTGCCCCAGGCACAAAAAAACAAGAATCGGACCCGAGACACTGGAGGTGTGAGACCGCACGGCTACGTGCCTGCTCATCCGTAGGCATTAATTATATTCGATTACTTCTGAGTATTAAACTCCTCCCCGTCCGGCATCTTCAGAGACTTTTGTCCCATACCATTTCTTTAAAATGTGGCTCTAATCTTCAGATCGGCCACATCTCTCTATAGCAAACTTCAGGTTAATGTCGATTTTGGATGGCATGAACGGTTCTTCCACTCTATCACAAAAGGAAATTTCAACGGTCCTACCTCTAGATAGCTTCGGAAATGTGCTGCTGTTCCTTTTCAGCATAATTCTAGCGTCAGCGATAATACTTCTTAATTTTTCGGTACTAATTTCAGTTATGCTGAATAAATCACTCCGCAGCGAAAATCGCTTCATGTATATGTCGAGTACCTGTGTCAGCGATATCTGTACTGGGGTTTCCTATTATTATGTTGGGGTCCTGAACGTCAGGGACAGCTATGACTCACCAACGCGAACCTTTTATATTGCTCCAACATTTTTAGGCCTTTCTTATATGGCCATTTTAGCCGCGCAGGCTGACAGGTATCATGCCGTTGCCTCACCTTTTAAGTATTCCCAAAGAATGACACGCAATCGTACACTTTTGGTCATTTTGGCTTATTGGGTTTACGCCTTTATAATCGTTGCGGTGAACAACCTGGTAACGGTGGGAGTCGCCAAAAGAGTTACTGGAATTGGCACGTTTGTGGGCAACATCTTCACTGTAATAATCATGATAGGCCTAAACATACGATTATTTTTCATTGCAAAGTATCAGTTGGAGAGGGAGCCCCCATCAATAGAAAGAGAACAAAAACGGTCTTCCGTGTATCTTATAATCATGGTAGCCGTGTTCTTCCTGTGTGCATGGTTACCAATTTTCCTTCATATTATCATATGTAACTTTGCCGGATCCACTTGTTACGCGTTTCAAAATGAGGGGACAGACCCTCTGCGCATTTTGCCCAGAGTAAATGCGGTCCTCACCCCGTTGTTGTACATTAGAGGTTGTCAGTCTTTAAGGAAAACGCTGTTTACCAAAGTTTGGAGACCGCTATGCAATGACAGATGGTAAGTAAGCGTGTTTGGAAAGAAACATGTTTGTCTATCACCCTTTTTATACGGTTACTTCACGAAATACATTATGGTGTGTTACTGCTGTTATTCACCATTAAATAATTATCTACCTTTATGAGCACAATTCCTGAATACTGAATACACTCAATCGCTAAAATGTGATGTGTTATGTCCCAGTCTTTATCGCTTATCATCTTTGTGCCACATTTCTAATTTCTGTGAAATCAATAAGATAAATGCCACCATTTTTTGTTGAACTCGAACAGGTGTTTCTGCATTATAAATGCGTCTTGAAAAAATAATTATAATGTACCAAATTCCCGCTGACGGTCTGCTTCTATGTACAGAATTAATGTGTATAAACAGTATAAATGCACATAATATACGTTTCATCTGTCCCGTTTTAGGGTGAGTGCGGAATAAAAACCATGGATCCGCTGGACATTCGACCAACTTGCTGCACAAAGTATAACTAGCATAATCATTTGATTCATTTAAACATTTCTGTTCCAACATTAAAATATATCAACGAGCTCACAGTTTATGATGTACCTCTAAGTACTAATTTGAAACTTGTTTAAATAAGAAAACAAATGCTTCAAATAATAAGCGCATAATACTTCTTTATCCTACTGTAATATATATGCCATATATTAACAGTAACTTTTTATTCCGCATTGAAACTGTTGTGTACCTTTGTGTACCTTATGAAAATAATATTCTTCTTCTTGTTGTTCAAGAGTGATTAGGTTATCAAATAGCTGTCTTTCGTTCGTATTGGAGAAGGCACATTGTACATTTTTATGTTTTTTTTTTGTTCTTTTTATATGCTTATATTTAGCTATGAAAAAAAATACATCAAACACAAACAATATGTAAATTGCGTTATTGGGTATAGCGTTGTTGCCTTACACCCCCAGGGCTGGGTGTGTGAATGGCGCCTGTGTGTGTGTCTGGGTGTGTAATGACTTTAAAAACTTATTTTGACGTTGTGTGTCCCCACAAAGGGAGACTCAATTTTATAAAAATCTGTGAATGCAATCAGAAAACTAGAAATATCAAAGGTCTTGTATTTTGTTTGGTTATTTATGTATGGTTAAGGGTAGGGATGAGTACGGGGTAAGGTTGTCATTGTTGCGATGAGGATTTTTCCGTAGGCATAAATGGACGGTCCCCACAAAGATATGAATACAAACGTGTGTGTGTGTATGTGCGCGCGCGCTTGTGGAGTTTGCATGCTACAAAAATGTGGCGTGAGCGGGTATTCCGGATTTACTCCCAGAGTCCAAAGACATGCAGCTCGGTTAATTACTGTCACCAAATTGTCCATGTTGTGTAATGTAATCCGCGGCAGAATGGTAGCCTATGCTATTGGCTCCCACCCTGTGACCCTGACCGTAATAGCCAGTAATTAGGAAATATGGAACATGTTGCAACGAAATATTAATGGTCACGCTATTAAATGACAGAAAATGCTTTGTAGGAACTATAGTCTACATAGACGTAAGAAATATGGTGTCTGAAACTACTGCTAACATTTTTTATCCTTATTCCACAACGCATGTGAAAAAGTTTATCTGATATAGTTTGAATTGTTATAGGTCTACGTATGTGACTATATGTGAATATATATGTGACTACGTATGTGATTATACTACATGTGACTACGTATGTGATTATACGACATGTGACTATATTTGTGACTATACTACATTGCACTACAAACGGCTTTATTACATGCTAAATGTGTAAATGTTCTGGTATGCCATGTCATATTAGAGATCTTAGTTTAAGATGTTCTGTTTTCTTTTATTCTGGACATTTAAGGAACGTACAACTACACAGAGAGCTATAGCATATGAAATATGTTTTTAAATATATAAAGAAAAAAGCAAAAGAAAGGTTAAGCATCTCAGTCGAAATGGTTGTGTTTCCGTTACAGTTTTTGTATTTAACAACATGTTTTCCTGTACTCACGTACTGTTTTCATGGCGTATCAAATAAAATGTAACACCGACTACCGTAATTTTCGGTTTCTGTTCGTGGAATTACAAAATTGTCTCAAATAATTTTTGAAAAATATTCAAAAATGGAAGCGAAAATTCGTCGATGTCGCCCGAAAATTTTCTTCTACGAAAAGTAGAGCGGTGGACTTAACTGCTTATCAATTATCCCAGTTCATTATTTAGAGCATAGAATCAGACAGTCGCAAAGGCAATATTTTTGCACTGTTTTTTTATCCTGTTTAATGTACTTTTCGTTGACAAGACCAATTGTTCACAGTAGCGAGGCTGAAAATGCAGATATGCTGCATTATTTATATAACTATATAGGCAAATTTATGGTAGAATTGTAACGATAGACAAAAACACGTGCAGCAACGGTGTTCCATTTCGAACAGTAATTGTGTTATATCTTACTATTTATAAATGTCTATTATATATGATTCACATGGTAACCTAAACAGAGAGAAAACACAATCTGCTTAATAACATTAAACGAATGCATCAAATGAAATACAATGCGCAGTACAAAATTGCTTCATCATCGCTTCATCATAACAGTTATTGATGGGTATAGGCATCGTTCCAATTAATGTTATTGGTGGGGTTAAAGGAGAGATAACTGACTACGAAAAAATTACGTGAATGTCTGCAGTACAGACGTGCGGTCGAGAAACCGGGCATCTGCGAGTGAGACGCACAGCCTACACGATGTTAAATGTAGCCTAAATATTCCGTTAAACGGGCCCATGTACGTTAGATAAGTGAAAATATGACAATATATGCATAACTAAACGGTATTTTTAAAGCAAGTTTAATTAAAAATATATATTTGAAAATTTAAAATAGCAGATATACTATGTCAATTCAAGTTGTTTCCTTCAACGTTGATTTATTTCGATTTATACTCGTATAGGCCTGACTTGTTTTTACGCATTGATATGTGGTCTGGAATGCTTGCATAGCAAGCTAGGGCATGTTGAATTGCGCCACCTTTCTGTGTATAGAGACTATACATTTTGCGCCATACTGTATTTCCTGACTAGTTTCAGGGTGTAGTTTACATGGTAACCGCGGGGTGTCAGGGGAACCCTGTAGTAGTCTACGTCTATAATGCCGCAATGTTCTTGTTTTGTCGGTGGCATGTATTTTTCTCTGGGAATAAAATCTGAAATAGCTTGTGACTTCCTGAGATACAAACAGAAATAAAATTACTGACATTTAAACAAATGGTTATAATTATGGTTATACATAGGACACGCTGTGTATATTCACCGCTGATATATATAGGCCGAATACATTGTAAATCCCCAATTGTTTTACAGCTGTCTATTATTATGGAGGAAGCCTGAAAATTCAAACCAATGACTTGCATTTTATGTATTTATGGTTAATTGTCTAACACTATCTGCCTTTATACGCAATGTGTAAGCATGAGGGAAAGTCTGTGTATATTGCAAATAAGCATGTTGATATTAGGCACAGTTGAGAATTATTACAGTGCCAACATTAGCGACATACTTTAGACCGCCAAATAATTGTAAAGATCACTCACTGAGATTGGCATTTTTATAGGGGTGTAAACAATTAAGGTTGTCTGAGGACGTTGTTGGGGGAAGGGAGCTAGTGGGATCCTCCATTCACTTCCGTTAATAACATCTGGTACAGGGGTCGTGTGGTTAGCTTTACCATACCCTTATTACGTACAGCCTGTGTTATTGCGCTAAGGCATGTATATGTGCTGCAAAATACAATCAGCATAAGTGTATAGCGCAATTAAGTAGATAGTCCATAACGAATTTTCTGGTTAAGTTTCCACAAACGCATGGCTAAAATGGACTACCAAATATCAGGGTGTCAAGCGGAAAAACATAATACACATTAACTGACCAAAATTTCACATTTCATTCATTGACTCATTCTGATAAAATTCATACATGTAATGAATACTGATACATTCTTTTTTCGCTGGGCCTATGCTTTTGTGATATTACATATATGTCGTTTACAACTTACGAATGTCGAGAGAAATGCAGATGAACATATATATGGTAGAATTATATATATATAAGACCATAAATATATTTTCATTGCAGATTAAATAAATGCGTGGCGTTGCAGTACATCCGATTATATTTCTGTTTCGAAAAGACAACGCGAATTAAATTATTCCACCTGAGCGATAATGATGGTGATGGTGTTTAGACTGGCTTGTTTGCAAAACTGGAACGAGTGGGGAAGGAAGATCGGCGAGGAAAAAACACACTGGGCTGATGTTTTTCTCCCCTTTCTTCCTTTTCGGTTGGCTTCTATTCAAATTTGGGTCAGGGGTGAGAGCTCAACGTCACAAGCTTGCAAGATGGCGCTCGAAAGGCTGTGAGATGAGAAAGGGTGTTGAATCGAGGACGCTCCTACCGATGTTAAAGGTATCAAAATGCAATTCGGGCTGTTTGTTAAACCTATGGAGGCTTGCTGTGATCTGTCGCCGGCATTTCCCAATCGATGCAGCTTTTCTTTGGACCTGGGATTTCCTCTAAAAATGCGCTTCTATTGCGTGCCAACAAAAACGGGGATTCGCCTGCATAGTGCCTACTCTTAGACCCAGTAATACCAGCTTGGCAAGATCGTTTTTGTCTAACTATTGGGGAAACGTCAACAGTATGGGAATTAAGCAAATGCAACGCGGTTTTTGCAATGGTAAATTTTAGCTAATACGCGGCGTGTTTTATTTGTTCCTTTTATCATACGTGTATATTTTTGACAGTATCAGGACATACCCAGGTTAGTTTATTCCTGGGGGGTGGGTGGGGGGGGGACAATAATGGGCAAATGCTTAGGCGAACTGACAAAATCGCTAGCTGAAGAAATTAAAATGAGCCTTCTCTTATTTATTTACGAAATAACAGGGGGTTTGAAGTAAATGCTTTCATTTTTATGTAAATACTTATGTACAGTGCAGTTCGATTCCGCGGATTAGATAATGTAGACGAATAAAGCGCATGTAAATTGTTTTTGCAATTGTCTTGCGATAGATTCAGAAAAGGAATTCAGTTAATTAAAAATAGATTAATAGATTAGCCTGGTTGTTTTTTCCTTTTTATGGAATCAGGTAAAGTACGGAGGCATATTTTGATGTTTTATCACCTTATGAGTTTTTTTTGACTGGGATGTTTCTTTGTATTTATCGTTTTCCGATTAATGGTCTTTATTTTTTGAATTTGTGTTAGGTCTCCAGGTTTAATTGGAATGCTACAGTAACTATTTCAGTGTTATGTACGGGTAGTCATTTGTATTGCGACCTTTCGTTTAAATTTCACCAGCTCTCTGGCGTTTCTCGCTGGCTAAACTAGTATATTGTGTATTTTAAAAGGCCCTGGATATATCTTGGGCATTTAATCTGACGGAATAGCTTGCATTTGTTTGTTTTTTTTATTTCTTCGTTCATGTGGGACAGTTATAAGGGCTTTTTGTCACTTTCCGTACAGAAGGTCACTTCATGTTTTAACTAAGATTACACGCGTTAACTATCTACTTGGTGAGAATTGAAGGCGATCGCAATGATTGACCGGTTTTTTTTGGGGGGGGGGTCACTTTGGAGGAAAATTGTATCTCTAACGATTTATTTTGCATGAAAACCGGATTGAAGAGCCGTGTTTTTGGGGAAGTACTTGCTCTGAATATCTGCTCTGTAAAATGACCTGAGGATTTGCTGATTACAAGTGACCATTGCTCAATTATGCTGACTCGAAAAAAAAGATTGCCACACAATGCTGTGGAAAAGAAAAATAGGATTTGCGTAGATTTAGATTTAAAATGTGTGTAAGTTTGGACAAATCATAAAGCAATTTTAACTTTTGTTCATATTGGTAGGTAATAGTACGTAATACAATACTGGTCTTAAAGGAATATCCAGCATACTTTAAAGGCTTCAGCACTGCTTAGCATGATCCTCGGGTTAGTTGCTTCTCCCGTGTATATGCCATTATTTGGCCTAACCAGTCACTTGATTAGTTACATGCTCAAATTGAATAATAATCAGGATGTAATTAAACTAAATTAAAGCTTGCCTGATTTTTTTAAGAGCTGAGCAGGAAACAATTTTCAAAATGCATGTCTTTGACCAGGCAAATACTGAGATCGGAATCAATCACCTGCCGGCCTTAAAATGTCGTTCATTTTGATTTTTATTCGCTCAAAGTACGTATACATGGTATTCTGGTAACTGATAAGTAGTAAAATCCAATTTGTGGTATTTACAAAGCTGGCACAATTGTCTGGACTTAATAATTAAAAAGTAATTTAAGAATAATTAAAAGGCAAGTGTTACGATTGGTGTGTATTTTGTGGAAATGAGAACTTGCACAGAAGCTCTGAAATGGTTGAGCAGGGTACGGGGAGTGTGTCCCTCCCCCTCCTTTATGCTTTGGGGGGGAAATCCTAATTTTTACTGGTGAACTTCGGGTACCTCAGTGACGCTCCTGAATCTGGCTCCGAGTTCAGGTGTACAATCCACAACCCGTTGACCTGCTGCAGCCCACCTGTCTTCTACCAGCAAATATAACCCCCAACCACCCCCCCCCCCCCCCCAAAGTTGATTATTGGGCCTTTATAAGTGTGAGTTTTTGTCAGCATTATATTGGGTTACACTAAGACAACCTTGTACATTATTTAGTTTCTTAGGGAGGCCAGTTATTTGGTGTGGTATATATGTGTTATCTGTGTCAGATTGGACAATGTTCCTGAGGCTGTTTGTGTAAGAATCCTACCTGAAGGTACCAACCTGCTTGATGAAAAGAAAAGGAAGTAAATGTATGGTATTTACAAGCACTTTGCTACTAAGGAGATTTATTTTCATTTTCTTTGGGATGAAAATGCATGTAGGTGGCGGTTAGGTTGCTGTGCTTGAGTGTGCCTTGGGCTCATGATGACGTGAAATCTGTAGTGATTGCCAATTTGGATTCAATGTCCTGTATTAATTGTGATTTATAGTATTGCAGTAATGTTCATGACCAATGTGGTTCTTTTTCATATATATATATTTTTATTTTGTGCTTGTAATCTATTAGCCAGTATAATTTCTCCCGGTCAGCTGCCATGTCTGTTTGATTCTGCGGAGGGTTGTGTCAATGGCAGAGGGCTTTACTGTTAGTTACATTTGATTATTATTTTTCAAGGTTTTGGAGTCGGTTACAAGTAGGGTGCAGTTGTTGTCGCGCCCTTGAGGACCAGCGCACTAATAAATGGTCCAGATATCTTGCTGGCTTAATTCACATTTACTATACTGCCTAGGTCAGTGCGATTCACTTCTGTCGCTATATATTTTTGAAAAAGTGTCGTTTCTGGTATTATTCTGCCCTGGCAGTGTCTCCTTGACATTAATTGATGATTAAACCCATTGCTAATGGTGACAACCATACAGTTACAGAAACAACATTCCTGTAACTAACATTTAAAATATTAAAATGAGTCACTAGTGCTCCTTTAGGGTATTCGGATCAAACTATCATGGGTTTGTCTTTGTGCAGTAATTACCCAGTGTAATGTTTTAGTCATACATTGATTGATGTCCCGTATGATTAGTTATGTTTGGATGCCTGTCGTCTAAATAGCGCGTGAGAGCTTATAGCGTGGCTCTTTTAATGTGCCAGGAATGCCTCGTCTTTGTTTCTATGTTGAACTTTAATGGCACTTATATTAATTTAGTGTATGCTTTGTGTGTGTGGTTCTGTGGAAATGTCTGAATATTCTGAAGAGCCAATGAAGACCTTTCTTAATTGCCCGATTTGGTTTTATTTTTGTTTTGGTCAAAAACAGGACCTTATGCCACAAAACGTCTGTTCGCCAGATTAATTTAAAATAGTCCTGGTGTCTTTCCAGAGTGGAAGTACAGTGTCAGAGTGTCACTGCGTGGATCTGTCTTGGTGGTAAATGGGAGTGAAGATGGGTTTTTGGGGATGTGGTCAGTGTTCTCCAGGGGGCAGTTTTGTAAGCACGAATGGAATCGTTTAGGGGGAGGGGGGTCATGTACAGAGAAGCGTGGGCTTGCAGGAAGTACTGGCTGATAGTTTGGGGTGGGGGGGCTCCCCCATTGTGCAGCGATTGACTCGCTGGTGTATGTTCCTCCCGCCCGCTGTGTGCCCTGTAGCCTCCTTTCTGCCCTGGCTCGTGGCCGCTCCCCAGGACGTGCGGGGAGGCCATCCGCCCGCCTGACGCCGCGGCTCCGCGGCTGGAATGCGGAGTGTGTGCAGTGCCTAAGGAGGGCTACGTGACAGAGCTGCTGGGCGTGTGGCAAAGCCGGCTGGCGCGCCCCAGCCGGGGGTTTTTTTTCTGCCGCGCCTCATGCCACCCACTGGCTTTGTGCATCAGGCCTCTGTTTGTGTCCCAAACCCGCTCCACAGCCCGGCAAGGAGGGATGACCCGGCACGGTGGAAATTTGCGAGCTAATTGAAGAGCTCTCGCCTTTCCCCATCGTGTAAGTGATGGATTTCCTAATCTCCCTTGAAGTCTGGGGTCATTGCACCCGCTCGCTCACCGTAATTTATTCCCTGCTTCCAGGGGGGCTCACTGGCCGACAGGGCCCTTTGAGCTTTGGAAACAGCATACTTTTATAGGTTATTGATTGGCTGACAAGTGGTTTTATTTTTTTCTCCAGGGAATTAGTGGTTCAGGTGAGGAGTTTTTAAAAATCTTGAGAGGGCCCCGGTGGACTGGGGCGAGCCGTCCCTCTAGGGTGGGGGAGTGAGGCAGCCCCCGTCCTGTCAATGGGCAGGGACACATACTTTGCTCTCCCTACCCTCCCCCGTGTGCGAGCCTCAGTCGAGTAGCCATAGGGCATCAGATACTTCACCAGCCTCTGCCTCGGGTTTCACATGACTGGGCTGCTGGACTTTGCCTCTTCTGTGTCCCCCCCCCCCCCCCAGTCTCTCTTCTGTTAGGGGCTCTCTGACTTTTGCATACCCAGCACAGAAGTGTGCTATGGAAGTCTTACTAGAAGTAGAGGGATTGCAGAATCACAGACGTATTGCTGTTGGTGATCGCTTTGCGGCGCTTTACAGTCAGGGTTAGGGTGCATAAGGGAGTGAGCTTTGCGTGTCCATGCTGGTGGTCGCTCCCTGGACATTGTGAAAGCTGCTGCTTTGTTTTAAATTTGCTTTGTTATCAATTGCCTTCGATATCAGAGATCTCATACACTCTGCTGCTGAAGCACATGCCTGGTCAGTACTGGGGAACAATGTGTTTTATGTTCCTATCTCAGCCGTAGCTGATGTCTGTGCCCGTGTGAATTCATCTGCACTCAGGTCAGGATTAGCCTTTTCACTTCTGTACTGCAGACCAGCAGGGCAGCTGGAGTGGGGGCATTAGGTAGGGGGGGGTTGGTTGTTATATTGGAAGAGAACACTCCTCCTCCTCCCCCCAGCACTCTTGAGCAGTAACATCAAGCTTGGAAGTTTTTTAAATTTAATCTTATTTATTTGCCCTTCTGTGATCTCCCATTTGAGGGGGAATGGAGTCTGGGAGGAATCTCCTGACAGGCGAAGCTCAGGGCTTCTCATGCCTGGACTTGAAGGAGTTCGGAACTGAGCTGCTGAATATGCCGCTCTGGCCCAGCTCAGCGCTAATGTCTCTCTGAGTGTTCAGGCTTCCGGCGCGAGCTTCCCTCCGGAGGACGTCCTTCCACACCCCCAGAACTCAGCCAAGCCCCCGCATGTGCTGCCTTTCGCTGTGTGCTCTGTTTTTCTGTAGAGCTGTCGCGATTACTTGATTAAACTTGAGTTTATAAAGCATTGATTTAAAAATTTGCATTCTCGATTACTCTGCAATATGGAGGAAGGAAGCTAGAAAATAGCGGATGAGGGTCCAAAAATAGATGGCGAAAGCACTTTACATTAAATGAAAAGGCAATCTGTCAGTACAGCAAAGCAGGAATATCACAACAATACGACTGTGATGCGATACCATCTTAAAAGGAGACATCCACAGATTAACCAAAGTATAAGAGATAGCTATAGATAGCTATAAACCATTTTCCCTTTAGCCTCTTGGAGTAGCCTAGTCTTTGTCTTCATTTCGACTTAAATAATTTAGCCTAATTTATTTTGTACGATTCCTGTATCTCAAGATAATTGCCCCATCACTTAGCCTTACATAATATGGTTCAAGATAAGCATCTAATATTTGTTAATTAACCATTCTAAATATAATTTGTTGCCAAATGGAACTTATCTAAAAATGCACTCTGCTAAGTTGGTAGTCTCGCCCCAAGACAAAGCAGTGCCGACAAATCACTTGCTTTTGCTCAATCTCAATGTCTCTATGTAATCCAAAATATTTCCATACAGCAAAAGACAAATGTCTTTTTTGTGACCAGCTCTTGTTTGCTTTTCTCCTCACTCAGGTTTTTCACAAACTAGCCTCACTGTCTGTGAGAGTCCAACAGCAATATTCAGAGCTCATGCAAAAGCAGCTGCAGTAAAACTTTAGACTTCGTTTAAAAAAAAAAAATAAAATTAACCTACAATCTTGGAACCCACATTAAAATTTCAAAGACTAAGTTTTGGGTTCCTGTCACAGTAAAACTGTTTGTGCATTTCTTGTCTTAAAAATGTATTGGATTGAATTAACCCAGCTGACTACCACAGCCCTTGCAATGTGATCATTGCATGTGTATAACAAGCAGTGTTGACATCACACAGGGTGCAGACTTACAGTAATACTGAGGGCGGCACAGTGGTGCACGGGGTAGCGCTGTATATTGAGCAGTTTACATTGGATACCCAGCACTGGCTCCTGAGGGCAGCAATGGTATATTGGTTTTTTTTCCTGTGCCACAGCTGTTAATTGTTTTATCTTTCAATAGAAAGTTGCCTTATCCAGTGTTTAGAGTGATGCGGATTCTTAGGAGCTTGCTGGTCTCCCTGAACCCATAAATAATAAGAGGGTCTCGGCCAAAACCTGCTCTGCCATCGTGTCCTGCAGCTTTAGTATGATTAGCCCTTTTAACTTTCATGGAACAGTTTCTCTAGAATTAAGTACAGACGCTGTTCTGCTTACGAACTTTCAACTTACGAACTCTCAGACATACGAACGAAGAGGACTGTAAGTCCAAATTGTGTTCGTTGGGCTCCCATTTCCTGTCCGAAACACCTTTTTTTTTTTTTCTGCGCACCAATTCCGCCTAGTATGACTTCTGGCCGCTACTCCCACCGTGCAGCAGCGTAGCGTGTGTACTCCCAGCATCCAAGTTCTTTGTACTAGCGTATACCCTTAAAATGATGTTGAATAATGACTTAAGAACATTTCAAGTTACGAACAGCCGTTCGGAACGTATCTCATTCGTAAGTAGTGGAGCGTCTGTATGTCCTTATAGCGTATTTTAAAATAATGGATGTGAATCGTTGGCCCCAAGGCGATTTGATTTGATTCATTAGATCTTTAATTGTTGCTGGGATTCGATTAATAGATTATTTTGATCACCTAAAGTCAAACCTTTTTTAACTTCACTAAGAAAAAAATAACCTCACAAAAAATAACCTCACCATGGAACGTTAAATACAAATTTTGACCGATACTGATATATTTTGTTTAATATCGCTGATACTGAGTAGTCTCTTTAGATCTGCTGCTGCTAACTTAGAATATTGGTAAAGTTAAAATATCAGCCAAAGATTATCATGGCATGAGAGAAAGCATTCTGTGCTGCATAAGAACCGCAAGTTTAAAAAAAGCATCATAGTACAAAGATTATCAGCTAGTGTTTTCTTTACAAATGTCAATGAATATTCCACAGCATTCAATGTTTTGGAAATTAGCGTGCCGGTGCTGCTTCTTTGCACGTCTTCTTACAGCATGTCGGCGTGAGAGAAGTAGGAGTATCCTTTACGAGGGTTTATAATGAATTTTGATGTTACAGATCGATGCAGCTGAATTGCCATCTATCAATTTACCATTATTTACTTGTGCTTAAAATCATAAGATTCCACAGAATTTGTTTCCCTACTATTTACAGGAAAAATAAATAATTACCAAGTTATTCATTTTTTTTCAATCCCCACTCCTTGTATTTTAATTATTTCTCCATATGAATAACACAAAGTTTATCAAAAACATCAGTGTTTCGTAGTAATGAAATATTCCTTTGTAATAAACGTTTTGTATCCATAATTTTTGGACATGATGAAAGGGTCAGTTAGTTGATTCAACTGGAGATGTTAGAAATATCAATAGATATCAGTTTTAAAGAAATGGGATGATCATTGATCCTCTGGACTGCAAATACTGACAGATTTTTATTTGGAAACTATTTTTCCTCTGTATCAGTAATTTTATTTCTGGTCTTATTACAGTCTATAATGGCAGCACATTTCACACAGAAAACTAGAAAGCTTATCCAACGCATCTTTTTCATTTATTAGGCTAATCTGGTTATATAATTGGCAAGTTTTGTGTGTTTTTTGTGTTACCTATCCCATTCAGGGTCCATACTTCCTTGTTTAAACAAGAAATTTCTTGTATGAAAAAGAACACTGTGGTTTTCATTCTGTCGGCATTTCTATGGATTTCAGTTGGTTTGTGATGCTGTTTTACTCCTAATATCATCCAGCTCATTTAAACGGGTAACACTGAATGTCCTGTAGTGTGTCACTGTGTGTTTATGTGGGAGCTCCCTGTTTACTGCTAATATGTAAGGTGTACACCTGTCTCAGGCCTGTGCTTTCAGTCAGGGGCCTATTTGGTTAAGCATGGCTGGAGCATAGGCAGGTATTAGCTCGCCATACATCATTGTCGTCATATCAGTTCCAGGAAGCATTGTGGCTTTCACCGTACTGCTCTGTTCGTCTGTTTATGCATTACCATGTGTGTCTGTGTGCGTGTGCTTATGACCTGTTATAGGCATAAGTGGTTGCTCTGTACATTGTATATCATTTGATATAAATTTGATTAGAATGACCTTGCTGTTAGTGTAGGAATTTTGCACTGAATTCTGAAAAGAATTGCTAGGTTAAATGGCGCTGGATGGTCTCTGATTGCTCATATGTTTCTGTATTTTGACCCAATGCTGGTTATAGCTCAGTAATGACGTGGTCATACTAAGAGGGTGTGCTCCTTTCCCCTCACCCCTGGATTTTTGCTGCCTCCACCCTTCACCCTCCCCCTGTGATCCTGCTCTGAATGAGCGGTTGACCGGCTTGGGCTCCTTTTGGATTTCGTCTGCTCAGGCACACCTTTCCTGGGATGGAACAGCGTATTCCAAAGGACGGTTAGCTCATGATGACCTTCAACAGCGTATATTGCCGGGAGTCCTTTTCAGACCTTTCTATCTGGGCTGGATCCAGTAAGCCTACTTTAAAATGCATGTGCTAAATAATGGAGAACCTACATACGACTTACATATTTTAGTCAGACTTGGGCATTGAAAGAGGTTTGCAATTCCACAAGGTTTGGCAATTATGAAGCATTAATTAGGCTGGGAAACGGTACAGGGTACAGCATAGGATGCTTGTCTTGTGCCAGTATTGCTTGAATATGCCTTGTTTATGTGTTTGCTTTCATGCTTTGTTGAAAGTATTTTAAAACGCAAGTCCACTCAAGGTATGTTGGGATGCTTGCAAGCTCGTCTCTGGTATCTTCCTGTACATTCTTCTGAGCATCGCAGGAACTGGCAAGCTCTCCATTCTCATATCCTAATGGCTGGGAATGTCAGCCATGCTGTGTTGTCGTCTGGTTTTATCAAACTATGGTGCAGTTTACCAAAGTCTGGATCCCCCATTTTGATTTGGCTGCGCTAGCTGTTGAGTGCTAGCAGATCAGCTGCTGCGATTTCCTTAAACTGAAATAATTCTTTTGAATGAGTGCTGATTCAAGTATCTATTGATTTACATGATTTTGATTT
The DNA here is from genome assembly GCF_048594095.1 of Paramormyrops kingsleyae. NCBI lineage: Eukaryota > Metazoa > Chordata > Actinopteri > Osteoglossiformes > Mormyridae > Paramormyrops > Paramormyrops kingsleyae. The sequence goes on from NC_132798.1 coordinate 40,696,979, forward strand.
CTTGTCTAACACGGGCTTTATGTATAATTTTACTAAGTTAAAAATAGCCATAACTAAAAATCAACTGTCAGCATTCTGACACACATCTGTAGTCCAATCAAGAGCAAAACATAATCTTGTTAATATTAGAAGCAAACAAGGTGTAGCTATTTAAAGACAGCCATGTATGAACTGCCTTATGTGAGATTTGCCATACTTACTGCTGATGTTGTCATTGATAGATTTGGAATAAGTGCTGTATTACCACCAGTTGGGTATTTATAGATACTCACAAGACTGCGCCCCGCTTGGGTAACAGCAGTGCAGTCAAAAGAAGGTCTTGTCTGAAAATCAGAAGGCTGGATTCCAAGATAAGGGCTCAATGAGACACTCTCCCTACAGGACGATTCCCTTTGATAGGAGCCAGAGGTCAGGTAGGGTGGTGCAGCTCTGAGTCCGCAGGGCCTCTGCTCTGGCATTCCGCGTTTCTGGGTGCAGTGGGGGAATCGCGGTGCAGAACTGGGTTCTGGCAAAGGGCGTATGACAGGTCGGGTTGTGTTAATCTGCATGCAAACCTGCTGCTGGTTTTAATGTGTAAATTTAATTCTCTATTGATATGGCAACTGTTATTATTCAGGTTTGTATTTAGTTCTTCTATGGATTTTTAATATTTACATTTTATATGGAATTACTGTGTTTTTTCTTTTATAATGGGGGACCCTTGGAATATAGTGTCTGTTTGGCTGTAGGATAGATTAAACAATCTTATACACTGTTATGACATTTCCCTTCAGTTGCATCCCAACCCCAGACTGGGGATCGTAACTACACACATACTCTTCCCGTATTGAAATTATTTGTAAAGCTTATGATTGATTTTTATGTATTTATACATATGGTTGAATTAGGTGAAGTTAGTAATGACTTGCTGGAATTTTGAGCCGGTGAAATATTGCCTGATGCCACCGTGAGCTTCCGGGCAGAAGGAGTCATGCTTTAAGTGGTAGGGTGAGATGAAAGAAACTAGTGAAATTTTGAGTAACTTTTTATCTAGACTATCTTTAGTTAGACAACATGTCCTTTGTACTCTTGTGGCTTTAGCTAAACCCCCACCACACATGTGTCCATTTCTAGATAGCTGTACATCATGATAGTGTTGCCCTTTCAATATATCATGCATATAAAGTTAGTGAGGACTTTCTCTCTGGCAGTTGTGCTCATCTGAATGAGCTAAACATCTGAGCTGAGAGATTGGTTTCTCCGGGGCGGGATCCAGGTGATGTCGCGGAAACCCTGGGTTAATGTGGCCCTCGGGCCTTGGCCGTCTTCTGATCTATGAGGTTATCTCATGTTGCCTGCTGCCAAACCATCCCCCTTTGCAGGTCGCTCTGAAAACAAAGAGCTTAATGGGAATTAAGGTGCAGGTTGGGTGTGTTTGTCACCCCCCCCCCCCCCACCACCACCACCATCCATTCACTCTCTTAGGTGGACTAGACTGTCATCCCCGAGCACAGTGCCAAGGACGTGTTTTGCCAAATGCAAATGGCGCAGCAAGCCATGGCCTGCCAGGGCGGTAGTTGGAATGGGATCAGGTGGTACTTTAGTGCTGGGGGCCACACCCATCCCTGCCCCGTGCACCGCTTTCCCAGATCAGGTTGCCACTAATCCCTCACACGGCCTTTTAGCAGTCTCCATCCCCCACAGGCGAACAATGGGGCCCGCCCGGCCCTTTGACATGAGCAGGGCATAATGAATGGCTGGGGAGCATTCCTGGAGCACCCCGAATAACGATAGATGTGCTCCTGTGTGGGACATGGCCAGGGAAGAGATGAAACAAGTAACATTTAGCAAAGTGCCCTTTCCCTCCTTAAGGGGTGGAGACGCGTGTCAGGCTCAGCTCAGAATGTGTGTGTGATCACGCAGTTTGAGGGGGTGGTGGAAGCCCTGATCTTTAAAAGCTGCCTTAGGTGTTGCGTCTGGTTATCTGCCATACCAGTATCTCTTGGCTCTGTGAGGAATTATTGGCTCTTGATAGCCTGGCCCCCTGCCCAGGGTGTTCCAATGCCTGGTGCCTTGTGGTTCCTGGCATGTAACCCTGTACTGAATAAGCAGTTGGAAGGTGGATGAGTGATAACTAGATATCTGCATATCTCGATTGTCTTGACCTGGCTTTGGACTCGTAGTCACAGTAACTGGCTTCCTAAGGCACTTTATCCACCACTATGCATGTTTTCAGCGACTCGTTTAAACGGAATGGGAGGACTGAGGCATGGATAAGAATGTGATAAGGACAATGATCTGAACGGTTTTTCAAACATTTTTTTCCTCTAAGCAGTTGTCACTAGAAATTCTTCTGGTCAGGACCGGACAATCCTATAGACGGGTGCCAACCAGTTTCACTTTGCTTGGGACAGGGGGCACCAGCGGTGATTCTCATTGGAGGTTGACTGATATGGGTTTTTCAATGGCCGATGCCAATATTTAGGAGTCAGGGTCAGCTGAAGGCTGATTATATGCTGCCGATAATTGGACGTTTTCCCTTCTATTTGCATGCTAGAATATCACACAAATAAAAACAATCGATACACAAAATTTCTCAACTTACCGTTTATTGAATACTGACTTGTGTAAATTTAAATATAAACTTAATAAACACAATACAACTTGTAAACAATAACTAACTTATAAACAATAAAAATAACACATAACAAATTCCGAACTCTGTCAGAATCAATGATCCTTAACGTTACCTGTAAGCTAGTTTGTTGAAGGCTCATTATCATTACTAGAGTTGGGCGATCCACATTTTTTCAGTTCTGATCCGATTCCGATACACAACTGCCGATAACGATTCCGATACAAGAGCTCTTATTACTTTGTTATACATAATTTTTTTAAGGTAGTAAATACAGATGGAAAAAATGTATGACAAAAATATTTAATTAGGCTACTACAAACATACATAACGTACTGTTCCACCTCGTTTGTTTTAAGCATTTTTCAGGCAATTGCAGTTCAATATGAATATCTTCAAAGCAAGTATACACAAGTGGCGAATGCTTAAAATTTTAAGTTTTTCTCCCGTTGGTGTCAGCGCAGTTACACTTTTGTTGCGATGGCAGCCCCTCTTGTATCACAAGCTGCAGCGAGTTCGCAAAACAGTCCAATTAAAGTTAGCGACTCCCAAATCATCCATTGCTTTGTTTTGTCTCGCAGTTGCGTGCGCTTTGTTAAATGGGATTGTCCATTAAACGCTATTCCCACCTCAAAACTGTATTTTACATAGATTGCAAATCGCTGTGCTACTGGTTTCTGTTAAAAGCGTATAATACTCCCTGATCGTCACGTCTTATCTTACGCTCCTCATACTGTGAAGGGTATGCGCATGACGTCACAGCAAGCGGAAGTCACTATACTCACACCCACTGAGTAGCAAAAAAGACTGAGGGGCAGCGATAGCGTTCGATTTGAATGCCGCAAAAAAAACACATGTAAAATGGGAAAGAGCTGTCATGCCATTGCTTGCTTGCTTACTTATTTCGTTTTTGGCATAGGACGTGGATCGGTCACGCATGGCCGATACTCGATCCGTGAAATAGGTCTGGATCGGCGCCGATACCGAAACGAATATCGGTATCGGTGCATCTCTAATCATTATGCCAGTTCCCGACAGCGTAATTCACATTCTCTTTCAAAAGCACTCGCGTTTTCTTTTAAAGCAACATTTCATAGCAAACCAGTTAAATAAATAGGTCTTTGAAAGATCAGAATTTAAGTCTTATCATTTTCTCCCTGGACTCTTCCAAAACTTCTGGGTGGGGTCCTGCACATGGCAGCATGGGTCATGTGTTCCACAGCAACAATAACACTGGGCTGCCCGCAGACGTGCCTGTCTGTAAATCGGTGAAATGCACTTGGATATCAGCCAATGCCGATACATTAAAAAATGCCAAATATCGGCCCAATATATCGCCCGGCCGATATATCGATCGACCTCTAATTCTCATCCAGGGTGCTGCAATGGCTAGGATCAACCCTGCATTTGGTGGCTGCTGGCAGTGTTGTGCTGGTTAGCAAATGATTCTCCTTTAATATATACCTGTACTCTCAATTTGGTATAAATGGAAATACATGGATTATTTTAGCAATTGCCAAATCCAATTCAGTGTTTCCCCTAGGTTTACAGCTTTTTTTTTGGGGGGGGGGGCAGTCAGACACCGACAGGATTCATGGTGTTCATGTGTTTCTTTTAATGACAGCAGTCAATATAACAACTGAACTAAACATCAGAACATTTCTTTTTATGACAATTATCCACAAAGTGTGCAGCTTTTGTCACTGCAGTATATTTTTGTCTGCTCTTCAGGTGGTTGAAGCAACATATTTTCCAACGCGCTCTCTGTCCGCTGGTGGGAGGATTGTAAACACGCGACCGTATAGAGACAAAAATGACAAGCTGTTGTGTAAATAAGATAACACAAGGCTATTTAGTTTGTTTGATAAAAGGACAATATATAGACCCGTTCTATAGGAAAGGTAACCTTAAATTACTTCTGTTGTGATCTGGCGCTATATAGAAAATAAAATGAAATAAAATTAACTTGACCTTCAAGGGGCGGGCACGGGAGGTGCCGTTGGAGGGGGGTGGGGCGCCCCCCTAATATAATGGTAGGGGAAACACTGCAATTATATTGCGAGGTTTTGAAGTCACTTTTGATTGTACGAAGTAGTTTTTGGCCTGATTCAACTTTTAATTTTCATTTAAAGTGACTTTTCTGGTTTACTCGTTGCTGTTCAGCTCTGACCTGAGTCTCCTATCTTTCTGCTCTAGGTTGTGTGGATGTAGGAAGACAAGGTTGAAATGGAACTGCCAAATCATGCCAAACAATTGCTGCTGCAGCTAAATCAACAGCGAGCCAAAGGCTTCCTGTGCGATGTGATTATCGTTGTGGAAAACGCCCTCTTCCGGGCACACAAGAACATCCTGGCTGCCAGCAGCATTTACTTCAAGTCACTCGTGCTCCATGACAACCTGATCAACCTGGACACGGAGATGGTCAACCCATCTGTGTTCCGGCAGATACTGGACTTCATCTATACAGGGAAGCTTCTGTCCTCAGACCAGGCCAACGAGCAGAACTTCAATGCCCTCTTGACGGCGGCAAGCTACCTCCAGCTCCACGACCTGGCGGCCTTGTGTAGAAAGAAGCTCAAGCGCAACGGGAAAGCCCTGCCCGGCAAGCCCGCTACACCCTGTGTTGTGCGGCCCGTCCGGAACCAGCGACTAGCCTCCACACCTGTCACCCAAAACCGGTTCCCAGGCACAACGGAGTGTGAGAAGAAGCCGTCGGACGAGCTGCTGAAGGACAAGCTGTCTGATGATGAGCTGTTCATCAGTGGCCCCCTGCACCAGGCCTCCATCAACTCCCTCCATTGCTCAGTTGGCAAGAATGGAAGCAACGGCAGCAACGGCAACATCAGCAGTGCTAGTGGTGGAGACCAGGAGCTCGGCCTGGATTTGTCCAAAAAGAGTCCATCAGCGGGCACTGCCACTGAGGAGGTGAGTCCCAACAGCCACTCCCAGGAATCCCCTGAATCTGCCTCAGTATCCACAACCAACAGTGCCTCATTCGAAGACTCAGCCACCAACCCCCAAAGCCTGGACAGTGCGGAGCCCATGGACGTAGGGGGTGTCGGCGGTTGTGAGGAAAGCAAGCCTGTCCCGGAGCCTGTCCATACCCGCAAGAGTTCCCGACAGGTTGCACGCAAGAAGGAATGGCCCAAGAGAGAGGTGGGGGGCAAGGGCGAGGAGCGGGCAGTGCCCAATGGCGTCATTGTCGGGCCTGCGGCTGGCGAGCATCGCTCTGGTAGTAGCGGCAGTGGTGGTGCAGGCAGTGGCAGCAGCTTTGCTTCAGACCATTCCTTCCCATGTAAAGAGGAGGAGGAGGAGGTGGAAAATGGGCAGGAGCACAGCGAGGACAGCGGCCAGAGCGATGGCGAAGGCAGTCATCCCAGCGCCAACTACGTGTACCGGCAGGAAGGCTTCGAACCAGCCTTTGGGGACAACTTGTACGTCTGCATCCCATGCGGCAAAGGCTTTCCCAGTTCGGAGCAGCTCAATGCCCATGTGGAGACGCACACAGAGGAGGAGCTCTACATCAAGGAGGAGGCTGCTTATGTCAAAGAGGAGGAGGCTGAGGAGGAGGCAGAGGACCTGTCTGCACCCACAGCACCCACTGGCTTTGGGGCCGAGCCTCGGCCGTTTAAGTGCTCGGTGTGCAGCAAGAGCTACAAAGACCCAGCCACATTGCGGCAGCATGAGAAGACGCACTGGCTGACCAGGCCCTTCCCCTGCAACATCTGCGGCAAGATGTTCACGCAGCGCGGCACCATGACACGCCACATGCGCAGCCACCTGGGCTTGAAGCCGTTCGCCTGCGAGGAATGTGGCATGCGCTTCACGCGCCAGTACCGCCTGACGGAGCACATGCGTGTGCACTCGGGTGAGAAGCCCTACGAGTGCCAGCTATGTGGCGGCAAGTTCACCCAGCAGCGCAACCTCATCAGCCACCTGCGCATGCACACCTCGCCCACGTAGAAGCCAAAGACGCCGCTGTCGCCACTCGACGGCCGTGCTCCCCTCCCGAATTTATGTGCACGCATTCGGATGGCGGAGATGCACACGGACCGTCCAGTGAAGAGCTCTCAGCAAGGGCCATCAGCATCGAAGCGACACCAACAGGAGATGTTTCTGAAGTTACCCCTGGGTATGATTCGATGCAGAGGTTTATTTTACTTTATTTTTTAATTACTTGCTGTGATTGTGACTGGGATCCTGCAATCGCATCGCGACCACCCGAAGCTCCCAACCACCAAACCTCCCACAAGCTTCTCCTTCACCTACATTCTTCTGTGTCAGCACCGTGATATTTGTTGGCTGTGAGGGTCACTCACTGTCTACATATATATGTCAGTCCTGTTATATATGTCAGTCCTCCAGCCGAGCAAGTTGGTAAATATTGGCAAATGGATTCTACCGTACATGTAGGCAATAATTTCATTGCGATTACGCTCCCTCAAAGCATTGTGTTACAATTGACGCATAAGTGTCAACAGTGTGGGCCGGGCCCAGGCTATCGCATTAGGAGCTTGGTGTGGTCTTCTTAACTGTGGTCAGATTATTTTAGTATTCCAAACATGCACATCCTTCTCACAGTTGTTTGATAGTGCTTTTAAAAGTAAGGGGTGGAGTTGTCTTTGATATGTTTTTGTTGTGATGCGCTCATTTTCTTCTTTTTTTAAAGCAAATAGTAGAGGTACTGGATCTTATTGGAAAAAGAGATGTGATGTTTTCTGTGAACGTCTCTAAACTGGAAGAATTTTGGGTTATTTGTGGGATTTGAGGTGGGGTGGGGGTTGCTTTTGTTGGTGTAGGCTAGACTTCCAGTTCTATAGGTACATTTTGTTTTTATTTTTGTGTCTGTATAGCTTTGCTCCCCCCACTGGAAAAAAAAGAAAAAAAAACAAGTCAGTTTAAACAGACTTGTTATCTTGCTACCTCTTAATTATTCTTAAGAACAATACATTGATTAGTGGAAGTTCCTTAATGTAATTAATTGTATAAAGTGTGTAGAATATAGTAACTTTTAACCTAACGCTTTAACCTGCCCATCTCTCAACAAAGGTTTTTAATGCTAGATTTTATGCGGTTCGTTTTTAAAGGAGGGATTTCCTGTCAGAAGAGCTTTTTTTCAGAGGGGGTTCCTGTGAACTTGTACTGCCCCTCTTTGACGTACTGTACGTTCCTCGCCTCGCCTTGCCTGGCGCAAACGGTTGATCGTAGGTCAGATGTGCATAATTGTGTTCCAAAGAGCTAATGAATGTCAAGGAGGAATGAGGTAAACTAACTTGCTTTGCTAGAGAAGTTCATAACCAAAGTTGAAAAAGAGATGTGCTTAAATATATAGCAGACTAAATTATTTCGCTTTTAATTTTTCTTTTACTTGTACAAAACAGATTGTGATTTTTATTCTAGGTTTAGAAGAAAAAAAGAACTCTACAATTATTAAGTGGTATAGGAATTTTGACCAATGACTATTTATGACCAAGGACAGTTTTTTGTTTTTTGTTTTTTTTTTTTGTGGTTTGCTAGTAAAACTTCTGCTGATTGGTGGGCTGGTAATACTGTAAACTTTCAGATCTAGAAGTTTACAGTGTTTCCTTATGTTCCCTTTTAATGTTACAAGGGCCTCATCACTTTATTTACCTGTCTTTATCAGGATTTTATAGCATTTCTGTTTTCACCTCAGACCAAAAAAAAATTAATTATAATCATTTTTAATGTGAAGTTCCTTTGTTAGTTTTGGGGCAGGCTTGTTATGGTTGTTTTGAAAGATGGGTTTACAGACACATTGGGCTGCTTCTCACCCATTCAATCAATATGCTTTTCACCAGATTGACTAATTTGAATTCCATCGCCGTCGATTACACCTAATAACGGCAATCGGGAAACCCGCTTAAAGGAAGACTGTTTGTTCCTGTAAAATGGTTCTCGAATCATCAGCAGTTACTGCAAAGCAAGTCTTTATGGAAAATGTGTACCTGTCAGGCAGAAGGTGTCCAATGTGTCATATGCCCTATAAAAATCTGTGGAGGGACCCTCAGTGCGAGTGTTTGGTTTAGGCATTCCTGTTATGTTTGATTTCTCCTCGTTTGTCCTTGGGCTTTCCACACCCCTCCGTCTCATGTTCTGTAGAATGTCTTGTCTTTGGGATGTAGCTGTGGTCAGACTTGTGTACTATTTGAAGGCACCTGCATTCCTGGATTTTTTTCTTGTTATTCCTTCACATCCCTCCCTCATAACTACCTCCAGTCAAAAAATGTCCTTGAATTAAGTGCACAAACCGATCTCCTATCAAACCGTGCCCTTTTCCCTGTTGAAGGCACATGTGCTGTCCCACTGTGCTAGCCATTGGGATTCTAATATTGGTTGCTGCCACCCCCCTCTCCCCAATTTGTGTAGCATAGTCCTTTGGGCCCCAGAAATTTTCCAGGCATTTCCAAAAAATACAATTCCGCATTTTCAAATGAAATTCCATGCGGCTTCATTGGAGAGTGAGTCCTGCTTAGGCTCTCCTGGCGGCTCCTCCCACCCCAGATATGTAGATAACCAGCTTGTGTTGCCTTCAAACAGTTGTATACCTGTCAGCACTTATGCAGTACAGGCCGAAGTCTGATGCTCTTCGGAGTAACATCTAGCTCTCCACAAAGACGTTGGGCGCAGTCGAATGATGGTTTTAAATTTTTTTTTTACGTTTATTTTTATTTTTGTTTTTTTTTTTTTAAAGATGAACTCCAAACTGTGACAATACTACTCAAAAACTTCAGGGATGGTTCTGCACCTTTGAGTGCTGGACTTTCAGCTACATTTGTAAGACATAGTATTGTATCGATTTTCTGTATTTTAATTATGGGAAAACAAAACACTAGTTTCATATGTAAGATTTTAAGATGGGTTGGGGTCTACTTTTTTCACTTAAACAGAAGTCCTTGATAAAAGGCAGGGCAGCTCAGAACAAGCCTACTTTTAGTCATTTAGTTCCAGAATGTTTTCAAATAGTCACAAATTGTATTAAAAAAAATTAAGAAAAAGCTCATACCCAAATCCACAAACCTATTTTTTAAACCAAAGCACATTTGAATGATTATGGAACCTTGTGTGGCTCAAAAAAAGATATGTATGTATTTATCTCATTGTTTACATAAACTTTTACAGTTTCAGACCTCATTTGAAGTGAGACCAGTCAGGGTTGTGTATGCTTTTCCGTAGTCTGCTGCCAAAACAATAGCGACGAGCAGTGCTGCCTTGTGGAGAGCCGCCGCTGCCGCCACCGCGCATTAAGGGCCAGCAGAGGCCGCTTGCCGGGGCCTCGCCCAGCTGCCTGGGCTGTCCTTTCACATGCCTCTTTTGTGACCGCCCAATCTGGCCCTCAGCTTCACTGAGGCACATGGTTGCTGGTTGGGGGAGGGTGGTGTATCTTTGTCCCCCCCCATAAAAGAGTTTTGTTTCTAGTAGCTGTTGTGATACTCATCTTTGATACCCCAATCATCTTTCGGTGAGACCCTACTGCTGCTTGAGTGTATCCTAAAAACATGTAAATAAGCTTGTTTACACGAGGGTGGGGCTGTCAACGTATACATTGACAATGGAACCTCCTAAATAATCCCCTCAGGATTTCTTTTGATTTGTTTATAACCCTTATACTATCAGTGATAATGCTTACATTGCATGTGAATCCTTTTTTGATGGGAAATGACTGTGAATTATTGGGTTTCTCTGTAGGTGTTCTGTTATTTGAGTAACTTTCCTGAAATGCCTGCTGTTTCTCTATAGGAAAAGCAAACCAAATCTCAGGCTGGACTCACTTCAATCAAAGTTGGTGCAAACACTTATTGACAGTGTTCTTTTTTTATCAAATGTCTATTATTGTCAGTGATGAATGTATTTATTTTCTTCTGATCCTGTTTCCACTTTAGCTGAGAATTCACTCTGTGTGAAACAAGGTGTTTCCAGGGTCTGTCTTGGTTTCTTTTTTTTTTTCCTTTTTTTTCCTCCTCTTCAGGATTTCAAGCTGAGAAGCAAGACACACAGAACATAGCCATAAACCCATATCCTGTGAAGTTACGGCAGAGAACTGAGGCATTTGGTCCCTCAAGGCCAGTGGTGCGTTGTGCGATTCTGACTTATTCTCTGACGAGACATGAGCACTCTTTAGGGTTTTGTTGTGCGCTATGGAAAAAACGAATGTTTTCATGGTATTTACACAGCATTTTTTCTCTTTTTTTTTTTTGAATCTTTCACGTGACAATTCCTTAGCCGACGTTCTGTCCTTCGGTGCCGGACCTTCCAGCTCGAGTGACGGATATTCCAAATGTAGCTTGCTCTGTGTGTCATCCGCTGGTTGGAGTGCTTTTGCACAGCAGAGGGTCAAGGCTTCAGTTTCAGTCTTTTCACCAAATGATAGAAGCATCAGACCTGCTCTCTCTTCATGCCAAAGGTCTTTGGGGAAACAAGGTGCTTTACTCCCAGCTCCCTCTGTGTCAAACGTCTTTCTTTTTTTCTCCTCTGTAATGTGACTAAGTATTCATATTTTTTTCCCCTCCCGGTGTGCAGATGTGGATGGAAATAGCTTTATGAAATGCACTTTGTGCTTCTGTGAAGCTCCTAAGTTGCCCCTGAATCACACATACCAGTCCATGCTCTTCTCATTACCTCATTGTAGTGCTGTAATATTTTTTTTGTGTCCTTATTGTGTCATAATGCAGTGTTAAAAAGCTTTAACAGTAGTGATATCAGGGACTCAGGACTTAAATTATCACTTCTTTTTGAAAGCTACTCCACATCGACCCACTTGTCTATTGTTTGAGTTTTCTGCCAGAAACTGGTTTTGTTTCTGATGCACATTTTTGACTTCTGACTCTTTTTTTCTGTTCCCCGCCCCCCCACTGATAGCGTCCAGTGACAGATCCCCCCCCCCCCCCCCTGCCTCTCTCGGCAGACCAAAACAAAGCAGGGTTTTTCTGCTTTTAAAGCTTTAGTGACTCTAACTCCTTACATTTGTTTGCTTCCCACTCATAGCCCCATAGTCTTTGCTGCGAAAATAAAAATTTGAATTTCCCTGATTGGTTTCAACGACACTCAAAAAGTGTGTGTGTGTATTTTATTTTATTTTTTTAAAACAATAAACCTCATGATTAATAGAATGTGTGTTTTAAACCAGGACAAGACAAAATAGCTGCTAATGTGGTACTTGAAAAACACATTTTTTTTGGGGGTTTTTTTAATTGAAAAAAAAATGCTACTGGTTTATCAGGTTGTACAATGAGGTGGCTAATTATACATAAGAAGGGTGAAATGCAAAGGCACTGAAACTTAAATAGGCTGCCATTCCTTTCTCTGTCTCTTTCTCTCTCTCACACACAGACACACACACGCATGCACGCACACCTTGAGCACCTCTCGCTTGCAGCAGCACTCCGCCAGCCGATCTCCTCAGAGCACTGATTCAGGTCAGGGCCTCCGCAGTGTGGCCCCGTCAGTGTCATAGAGTACTCCACTGTACAGCTTCGAGCTGATCTCAGCGTTCAGTGTCTCAGTCTTAATGTACAGCAGTGTGGGGAAAAAAAACAAACAAACTGTTATTTTATGATCTTTTCATTAAAAGCTTGATCGAAAGACCCTTGGCTTTGTTTGTGTTTTGTGCTGGTCTGTCTGGGGTGGTGGGTGAGATCTTTCAGAAAATGGACCCCCCCTCCCCCCACACCACTGCTCCTGCCCTCCCTCCCTCCCTCCCCCCACGTTCCTGCCATCACACAGTCAAGGTGTAGCACCACAGTCTGTCCTGCTGCAGTGGGGCTTCCACTGGGCTCTGCAGGGGCAACCTCTGAAAAATATAAGCCAGTCCTGTCAAACACAACGGCTAGTCCTGCTTTAGTGTGTGTGTGTGTGTGTGTGTGTAAATATAAATACAACCCTATTTGCAAAAAAGTTCGGAATGCAAATAAAAACAATGCAATGATTTTCAATTTGTAAAGCCACATTTAATTGAAAATGGAACAAAGATGTATCAAATGTTGAAACAAATTTTAATGTTTTATGATAAATATTTGCGCAATTTGGATTTGATGCCAGCAACATGTTTCATAAAAGTTGGGACAGTGACAACAAAAAACTGGAAAAGTTGTAATGCTAAAATAAAGCACCTGGTTGAATATCTCACAACTAATTATGTTAATTGGCAGCAGGTCAGTAAGCTGAAGAGCCCCCCAGAGAGGCAGAGTCTCTGCAGTGAAGATGTGGAGAGGTTCACCACTCTGAAAGACTGCGTGGGCAAATAGTGCAAAAATGTAATAATAATGTTCCTCAACATAATATTGCAAAAATTCTGCAATTTCAGCATCTACGATACATAATTTAATTACAAGATTCAGAGAATCCAAAGAAATCTGTACACGTGGGACTGCCGAAAACCAATATTGGATAGTCGTGATTTTCAGGTCCTCAGGTAGCACTGCATTAAAACACTTCCAAAAACCATTGTCTGAACATATTTTGCTTCCACAAATTCAGGATGAAACTCTACCATGCTAAGAAGAAACCAAATCTAAACATGATCCAAAAATGCCGCAGACTTCTCTGGGCCTGAGCTCATGAGCTGAGGCAAAATGGAAAACTGTCCTGTGGTCTGATGAATCAAAATTTCAAATTATTTTTGGAAATCATGGACACCGCATCCTCTGGGCTAAAGAGGAGAGGGACCATCCAGCTTGTTATCAGTGGACAGTTCATAGGCCAGCATCCGTGATGGTATAGGGCTGCATTAGTGCCCATGGCTTGGGTAGCTGGCACCATTAATACTGAACGATACATACAGGTTTTGGAGGAACATGTGCTGTCATCCAGGCAATGTCTCTTACAGAAAAGGCCTTGTATATTTCGGCAAGACAATGCCAAACCACATTCTGCAAGTATTACAACTGTTGGGCAGTTGAAATCCTATATTATACATGAATGGGACAACATCCATCCATCCATCCGTTTTACAAAACCCCTCATCCTGTTCACGGTCACTGGGGGGGTCCCGAGCATATCCCAGAGCTATGGCAGTAATGCCAATTATCTTCGGCATGTTTTTGGACTGGGGGGGAGATGCTACACACATGGGCGTCGCTGCCATGTCCCCCTCACATTTTATAATTATTCGTTTGGACCCCACCCCACATTTAACATTAAATATTTTTATGCCAGTGTGTCCCCCCCCCCCTTCATTCAAAATGCTTCTGACGCCCCTGTCTACACACATGGAAGTGTGCAGAGTGTTGAGGTCCCAAAGGTGTCAGGTGAGAGTATTAAGCACTGCTCCACCACGCTGCCCCTATGGGACATTTCACTTTCAAAACTTCAGCAACTGTTCCCAAACATTTACAGTGTTGATAAAAGAAGAGGTGATACAACACAGTGTTAAATATGTCCGTCCCAACATTTTGGAAATGTGGTTGCATGTGTGTGTGTATGTGTGTACCAATGTATGATATTTCTAAACATTCTTTGTTTATTACTGCCAATATTTGTGTAGTACTTTTTATAGTGTAATGCCAAAAATACTAGGTGTTTCCACAATTTTGGTCACTGGTGTATACGTATGTTTTATATTATATATATGGAATCTGAAACGGGTTTGGCGGTGCTGCTGAAAGTGCCCCAGGGCAGAGCAGGAGTGAATAGATACTGCACCCTGCTCCCAGCTCAGGGCTGGCATACAAGTGCTGTAGTGCTTGCTGAGGTCTCCCTGCTACGCTGGCATGTGAGCAGCCCATGATTGATGAGGGGGTCAGGGCGGGGGGGGGGGGGGTTGCGGACTCCATACCATTCCGGTTCCTGCTCTCTGTGTACACTGAGAGTCATATCTGCTCATACAGGCTTGCTCCACATTTTTGTTTCTACTTGTCTGTGGGTGGGGGGGGGAGGTTGGGGTTGGCATCTTTATGGCCACTGTGCGAGTTATAATGTGCGCCCCCCTTCAGCAGTGCCCCAAGTGGTGTCACATGCCAAATGACCCTGAATGGGGTCACTTCGGCAAACAATGAGACGGGTGTTGATACTCTACACTGCCCAGCCCCCTGCCAAAGGCAGGGCGCAGCCGGGGGGGTAGCAAAAGGACAGATGTGCCGCATTTGAAAGGGCTACGAGGTCCTGTTTCTTGGACGCTTCAAATAAGGGTGGTGGGGCGGGGATTTAAAAATATTTCTGGGTAATATTTTCAGTCCTTATATCTCTGCTTAATCTGTCATAGTTACGTTGACCAATCCAAGAACTTTAGAGCTCATGTTATGTTTCTGCCTGGTCTCATGACAGTTTGTGTAACTGGTTACTAGTAACACCCATAATTAGACTGTAACGACCTACGCATGGAGGGAATTTCCTAATGCTGGCCAGTGGGATTTTCAGCTTTGTCTCTACTCGTCTGGGGTGCCCCAGGGTGCCATGTTTACTGGGGAATGTGCAAGGGGTCAAGGACCTTTTAAAGAACATGGGTGCCCTCGGCTTGCCTGTGCAGAATATCATAATTGTGGTTTTAATTGCATTTTGATTTGTTTTTTTTAGGTGGATGATTTGCTGAAACAGGTCACGGATACTGTTCGAAGGATATGGGAGACAGACCCTTTTGGTCGCAAGCCGTGGTCTTGCTGAACTACCTGTATTTAATGAATAATTGATTATTGTAGTTAATGATTTATTAACAAAATGAGGACTGCCTGTGATCCTCTCTGAGGGAGGTAGATAATGCTTTAAAAAGTAGTGGTTAGATCCACACCTGCCAGTGTGCCCTTCCGAATGACACTCAAGCCCAATTCACGTTTATATTTGTATACTTACAAAGTGTAAGTCTGAGCTTTTGCAGATGGATGTGTAAACCACACTTTGAATCTTAAGCCATTATTTATGTTTGTAATTCCATTCTGCAGAGCTGCCCTGCCACAAGCTACACTTAAACATTCACACATGTGATCAGATCAGATTTCTCAAATTGCCCTTGTCTGCTTTAAAAATCCACCTCAGCAAGGCATGTAAAACAAAAGGCCAAATTCTGCACTCCTGAACTTAAAGAAGAATATTTTCTCCCTCTTAGGACAGAACCTCAGGTAGAAATGTAGCATGTTGTTGGCAATTTCTCTTTTTAAATTGATTTTTTTGTTCCTGCATGGTAATCGGTCGGCCTTGACTTCCTTTTTCTGGGTCAAGGTGTATCGATGGTCTGTAATAATTTGATAATGCATTAATAATACATACTATTGACGAGCGGTAGCCAGTGAGTGAGAATCGTTTGCTGCCGATTCTTGGTCCCAATTTGACTCCAAGCCCAGCTGGAGACCACGAGCATCTCAAGGTCTAAGGTGGGAAGGAGGATACTAGTACTGAGCCCTCAGGTACCACAGTAAACGCTTCTGCATCACACACCTGTGAACATGCAACATTGAAATACCAAGTACAAGCATGTCCACATGCGGTTTGATTCTCCTGACGCGCTTCTAATAAGAGTATAACGACAGAACATTCCAGTCCTGGGCTGCCGAAGGCCTGCACTTCTACCCTCGTCATGCTGTCATTTTCAGTTGAGCTCCGAGTGTTTCATTGTCTTGATCCCAGTCTAATTCAAGTTAAAATCCATAATCATTGCTGAAGGTTAAAATATTTTTTTAGGTTGAAATTCATTTAGTGTTAATGTAACACGATTTTCCATCCCATCCAAGGTATCCTGCAACCTCATGTCCTATGCTGTCTGACAGACGGTGGGGTCCTCGTCACCCTGAGCAGAATAAGATGGATGGATGGATGGATGGATGGATGCTTGCTTGTACTAAAGGATGCTTTGTGCTATAAACACAGATGTATAAAGAGTGAACAAAAAGACACTTTGACGTACATTATGGAATTCTGGGTAATTTTAGAAGTGAATTAGCATTATGTTTTGTCCAAATGACAGGAAATGGGGTTAAAGATCTTCTTCCTAAAAGACACACATCTCATGCCAGTTTCACAGCCCATTGTCATCCTTGAGAAGGATTTATTTTTTTCTTTGGTTTTGTTTACCGGTTGCCTATATCCCCGGATACTTTCCATAATACCCACAACCTGTGACAAGCCTGTTGCAGCCGTGGCAAATCCTCGGCATGGAGTGAAAGAGAGGACGAGTGCAGAATGGAAGGAGAGAGAAGGTGTCAGTGGGCCGGTCCGTGGGGAGCGGACAATACGAGCCAGGTGCCCATTGTGAGCTCAGCGCCAGCTGCCCCTTTTAAAGCAGATCAATGCAGACACAGAATACCTGCCTCCTCCCCAGAAACCAATCGCTGCTTCTTTTTTTTCTTCTAGAACTTTCCTTTTTTCCTTACCTTTGACTGAATGGAGCCAACTGGCAGTTGTGTGCTGCTGACGGCGTGAGGCAGAGAAAAGCCCCCGCAGGTGGTGGGCATGGGGGGCCGCCGCTTTAGCATAGGGGCCTTTTCAGCGGGTACATCAGCACCGTGCCTGCTCTCTCTCCCAATGTCCGCACCCCTATTTACACAGTGCCATGGCCCACTGCAAATACGCTTTCAGACCATAATAGGATCTTTTGCTTTTTTTTTCCAGGGGTGAGAGAGAAAACACCACAAAGGGCTTGTGAGGGAAACTCCTTTTTTCCAGCTGCTTTTTCTGCTCCTGTCACCTCCTTTTAAAAGCATGCAGGCCTTTAGGCTGAGCTGAGGAGTTAGCTTAGCAGAGAGCTACTGAAGAAGCACATTAGCATCACGACAGGGCTCACTAGCTGACGAAGGGAAGGCACTCACTGTTCAGGCTCATCGTTATGCTGCTTGGGTTTGTAACTTAGAATTTTGAAAATGAAGAAGCAGCAGCGCATTACAACGTATTTTCAAGTGGTGTTTAGTGTTTGCATAAAGTTGTGCCTTTTAATGTGTAGAAGTCTTACCTGGACGATCGTGGCGATACTGCAGGAAGCCCCTGGGGGGCTGAGGCACAAGCCTTCAGGTCACATCATTTTTACTCTGCATTTGATTCCTTCTCAGGAATATTTGCTTTGCTCATTACGTATCTGCTAACTGTCGACAGTAGTCTTTATAGCTGCAATAAGCCACGGAGGCTGAGACCTTAATCCCGCATATTTAATTATGAAATTCAAACTAATTTTTAAACCATTTACTCCATGGAGTAACACCGTCGCCTCACCTTCAGGGTTGTGGGTTTGAACCTCAACTGTCTCTGTCAGGAATGCAGTTATGCTCCTTGGCAGCTAAGACACAATAATATTGCTTAAAAGCTATTATATATATATACACACACACACACACACACACACACACACACACACACAGAGGTGCTCCTCGACTTACGATAGGGTTACATTTCAATGAAACCATTGTATGTGGAAAGTCAAACATAAATAAGACTAAATAAATATTGTCACTAAGTCAATAAATAATTATTTAAATAAATACCAGTAATTGAAAAGTAAATAAATGAAAACAAGCTTATTTGGTTAGACACAGAAAAAACACTGTATGAGATGTTTGTGACTGAGATGTTTGTGTGGAAGCATGGCTGCATGGATGTTACCCCCGTACAGCATCAGTAGGAATCTTCATACATCATATCACCAGCCTGGGAACAGATCTCAATTTAAAGTTGCTTACTGAATGGGCATCGCTATCACACCATCGTAAAAGCATGGAGCACCTTTATATTTAATCAGTAAGTGGGGGGGGGGCACTGCAGCCTCACACCCCAGGCTTGCTGGTTTGATTTACCCTGCCCCCCCCCCTCCTCAGATATGCAACTTAGATAAAGTGGTGTGTCTAATTGGCACCTGCGGTGTGCTTGTGCGTGTGGTTGTCATAGGGTTAGGGTGATGCTCAAGCCACGTCCCCTGGCTTCGCCGTGACCTGCTCTGGATAAGCCGATACGGGAGGGGGATGGATTATTACCAAAGTCACTGTGCAACTGGAAAAGCATGAATGAGCTGAGCATTATTGGTCTAGGAGGGCATCTGATTTTATTCTTCTGCAGCACTTAATTGCTTAATTGAAATGATTCTTTTGAATGCAAACCATCTCTATGGCGTCTCAACAGTAAGTCAGTAGCCAACTCATGGTCTCTAGAACAGCGCTGGGTAAACTTGGGGACTCCTCAGCTGGGGATTATGGGCGATTATTGTTCTTACTGGACCCTTAATTAATTAGCTTTGTTTAACAGGTAGTTAAATTAACTTAGACAATTTAAGTTAAATAGAACATATTCTTTGAGAGCTTGATGCCAGTCACCTACCTTTTTATGGCATGCTTGTGTTCATTGGGGAATACGTAATTGTTGAGCGTGGGAAGGAAGGGCCACACCGCCGTGAGCATTTTCCTGCTAGCTCTCTTACTGCATACTGCTGCAGTGGCTCAGCCGCAGCCTCGCACCTCCAGGCTTGGCTGATTCAGTCTCACTACGGGTTCTGCAAGTGTGGCTGGGCATTTTGCATGTTCTCATAGTTTTTGTGGGTCTTCCAGTGGCTGTCCTGGTTTCCATCAGGTGTGTTGAGGCCAAGCAGCATCTCTAAATTTCCCAGAGTGAATGAGACTGTCATCCCATCTAGTGTACCCTGTGCTGCTTGTGATACAGGCTCATTGTGACCCTGTATTGGATAAGCAGTGATGGATGGATGGATTTTAATACTAGACCCTCTGTTTTTTATTGATGCCATTACATCTCTAACAATATTTGTGTAGCTTCAACTAAAAAAAAAATATATAATTAATTCAGTATACTGCTTAATCAAAAATAATGAAAAGCTCAACAGGTACAAAAAGCAGCATTCTGTTTGGCTAGCAAGGCCCGCAGGGCCTGCTGTCCCCCCCCGGGCCCTTCTGTGGGCCAGTCTTGTCCACCCTTGGTCTCACGCAAATATTTGGACTGATGGAGTTTAAAACATTTCTATCTGACCTGGCACACCACTAGTTAAAAGCAATTCATCATGTGTTGATTTTAAACAATGAAACATTCCTTGTGGATTATTTGTCCTGCATAAGACATGCTTTTTAAAACCTCACTGCTTTTACTCAGTTATAAACAATGCAGGGCATTCTGGGAAACCATATTTTATTCTAAATTAACTACCAGCTTTCATTACATTATAAAACCTCTAAGTCTGGGGGCCAGAGCAACACGAAGTTTCCACTGGAATTCATAGCTACATGATAATAGATATCATGGCCTGGGTTCTCTGGGATAGACTTGCCACAACCTGGCTTTCAATAAATACTTATGGAAAAGGATGTTCACAATAGGAAATGAAGCGAGGAAAAACATAATGAGCCGCGTTGTGGTTATGCTCCATTTCTGCTTGTGCATTTACATGCCAGGCATAAGCATGTAAAGTCAACCGCTGACTGCTAATGGTGCTATTGTCTCTCCTTAAGAGAGGAATACCTTTATTAAGAAAGGATTTAAGTTATAGAAAATTAAATCATGTATGATTACATTCGCGTAATGCACGTGTATAAGGGATATCATTGCTTTGCTTGGTTACATTGATAGGTTTTAGCTGGTGATTTGCTGGCTTAGCAATGGAAGTCTGGTGTGCAGGAAGGAGAATCGAGACTGAATCGCCGATCAGCATCATGAGGAACAGCGTGGCGGTTAAGGACCTGCCGTAGTCTGAAGGCTGCGCTACACAAAATGAGCCCTGCTGTTGTGTTTCATTATGTTTTACAGAGTTATTTGATTCATTTCTGCAATTTTTACTACTAGCCTTCAAACTCAGAATTGACCTGAGAGTAAGGCCAGCGCTGCCTTCTGCCTTCTGTCAGTTTCCTGATCTTTCCTGGGACGTTTTCCTTCGACCAGCTTTAGGTAAACAATGCCTGCGATCAAGCCTCCATCAGGGATCCTGTTGGCAGCATTTTCTAAGTATGTGCATATCTCCCCCCTCCCTTTTTTTCTGGGGGCTCGCTGATACAGGCAACAGAATGAATAATTGAAGGCAGAGAGGTGCTGTGTAAACTGACCCCAAACATGGGGGGGGACATTGCCCTGCCCCCAGCGCTTCACACCATTTGCCCCTGTGTGGCATCATGTGACTCATTCCAGCCAGTGATGCCAGGTGATTGGCTGCTGCAGTTGATCTTGAGACTCATGGTAATCAGCAGCACAGAGTGTCTCACATTCCAAAGTGATTCATCCACATGATGGCTCAAATAATGTTTGGTTTGGCTCAGGATGGTTCGTTTAAAAACCTCACAAATCATCTTTGATGACTAGAAGTAATTTTTATTATTTTACTAAACTGTTTTTGTGGCATAACCTTTTCTTAAGAACACGGCGCTTGTTAGTAACTGCGCTATGAAAATGTTTGTAAGGAAATCACTTAGGGAGAGGATGTGTCAGCTTAAAATTCTTGCTTTCTCAGTTAATTCACTATTAAGAGTTAATTCAATATCAAGAGTCTGTCTTGTATTGTGACACACCTTTTAATCATCGAATTTAGGTGTTTCATTCAGACCCATTACTACAGGTGTATACATTTAAGCACCTAGCCATGCAGGCAGGATTACAAATATTTGTGAAAGAATGGGTCATTCTGCTGCGATGGGCTGGCCCCCCGTCCCGGGTTGTTCCCTGCCTCGTGCCCGTTGCTTCCGGGATAGGCTCCGGACCCCCCGCAACCCAGTAGGATAAGCAGGTTAGACAATGGATGGATGGATGGATGGATGGGTCATTCTGAAGAGCTTGGTGAATTCTAGCATGATACTGTCATAGGATGCCACCTTTGCAATAAGTCAGTATAGTAAGTCAGTAAAATTTATTTATAAAGTGCCTTTCACAGACAGCAGTCACAAGGCTCTGAACAATATTAATGTGCTAAAACATACAAAGACCAAAATAAAATCGACAGGCAAGCTAAAAATATATATATACACATACACTCACCTAAAGGATTATTAGGAACACCATACTAATACGGTGTTTGACCCCCTTTCGCCTTCAGAACTGCCTTAATTCTACGTGGCATTGATTCAACAAGGTGCTGAAAGCATTATTTAGAAATGTTGGCCCATATTGATAGGATAGCATCTTGCAGTTGATGGAGATTTGTGGGATGCACATCCAGGGCACGAAGCTCCCGTTCCACCACATCCCAAAGATGCTCTATTGGGTTGAGATCTGGTGACTGTGGGGGCCATTGTAGTACAGTGAACTCATTGTCATGTTCAAGAAACCAATTTGAAATGATTCGAGGTTTGTGACATGGTGCATTATCCTGCTGGAAGTAGCCATCAGAGGATGGGTACATGGTGGTCATAAAGGGATGGACATGGTCAGAAACAATGCTCAGGTAGGCCGTGGCATTTAAACGATGCCCAATTGGCACTAAGGGGCCTAAAGTGTGCCAAGAAAACATCCCCCACACCATTACACCACCACCACCAGCCTGCACAGTGGTAACAAGGCATGATGGATCCATGTTCTCATTCTGTTTACGCCAAATTCTGACTCTACCATTTGAATGTCTCAACAGAAATCGAGACTCATCAGACCAGGCAACATTTTTCCAGTCTTCAACTGTTCAATTTTGGTGAGCTCGTGCAAATTGTAGCCTCTTTTTCCTATTTGTAGTGGAGATGAGTGGTACCCAGTGGGGTCTTCTGCTGTTGTAGCCCATCCGCCTCAAGGTTGTGCATGTTGTGGCTTCACAAATGCTTTGCTGCAGGACTGCCGCATACTGGATGTTTTTCCCTTTGCACACCATTCTTTGTAAACCCTAGAAATGGTTGTGCGTGAAAATCCCAGTAACTGAGCAGATTGTGAAATACTCAGACCGGCCCGTCTGGCACCAACAACCATGCCACGCTCAAAATTGCTTAAATCACCTTTCTTTCCCATTCTGACATTCAGTTTGGAGTTCAGGAGATTGTCTTGACCAGGACCACACCCCTAAATGCATTGAAGCAACTGCCATGTGATTGGTTGATTAGATAATTGCATTAATGAGAAATTGAACAGGTGTTCCTAATAATCCTTTAGGTGAGTGTACATACATGTATACATATGCATATATAGAACACATACAAAGTACACAAAAATCCAAGCAAAATAAGTTAGAAATAAAAAAATAAATACCATGTAAGGTAACAGAGTGGGGTGTCCGAGTACTGAGGCACACCGGGCCCTCTGTTGACTCGATAACTGCAGAGTTCCAAATTTCCTTCTGGCATTAACCCCAGAACAAAAACTGCGTGCAAACCTCACATCACCAAGCACAATGACAAGCGTCGGATGGAGTGGTGTAAAGCACATCGCCACTGGAGCAGTAGAGGCGTATTCCGTGGTGTGACGAATCACACTACTTTGTCTGGCAGTCTGATGAACGGGTTTGGGTTTGGCAGATGCCAGGAGAACGTTACCTGCCTGACTGCATTGTCCCAACTATAGAGTTTGGTGGTGGAGGGATAATGGGGTTGTTTTTCAGGGGTTGGGCTGGGCCCCTGAGCTCCTGTGAAGGGAGCTCTTAATGCTTCAGCATAGCAAGACGTCTTGGACAATCCATGCTTCCAACTTTGTGGGAACAGTTTGGGGAAGGCCCATTTCTGTTCCAGCATGACTGTGTCTCAGTGCACAAGGCAAGGTCCATATAGACATGGGGTTTGGGTGGGTTTGGTGTGGAAGAATTTGACTGGACTGCACAGAGCCCTGACCATTGGGATGAACTAGAATGGAGATCGTGAGCCAGACCTTCTCATCCAACATCAGTGCCTGACCTCACAAATGCTCTTCTGGATGAATGGGTAAAACTTTCTGCAGACACACTCCAAAATCTTGTGGAAAGCCCTCCCAGAAGGGTGGCAGCTGTTATAGCTACAAAGGGGGACCAACCCCATATTGATGCCTATGCATTTAGAATAGGTCATAAAAGTTCCTGTGGGTGAAATGGCCAGGTGTCCCAATACTCTTGTCCAAGTACTGTATGTGGGGGTTAACTACTTCAAATTGGCTGCATTTTAGAACCTGCTGTCTTGGAACAGGCCCTACATACACTCAGAAATGGCAACAGCTTCAGCAGAAGGGGTGCGGTCGTGAGCCTACCATGAACACCCAAGGTCTGCACTCTTCATGGTGTCTATAGAAACCAGTGATATGCTGAAAGTAGTCAGGTAGTATCGAACTAGAGGGATTCTATGAGAACCATGAAACGAATAGTATCTCTATGTTTTACCCTATGCGCTAATCTACACCGTTTTCCAATAAACAATTAAGTCTGTAACTTGCCCCGGTTTACATAGCTTGGAAGCATAGTTTCATCTTAGATGTGGGTTCCTAGTGACAGCCTGCCGGTCCTCTCTGTGGTATATAATGACTAATCTCGCTAGAAAAAGTCATGCCGTTTTCTCCTCAGCATGACTCAAGCCATTGCCAGAGCAGAGAGAGGGAAAGAGACATTGATAAATATGGCCGCAGTGTCAGCGCAGGATGTAAACACAGCTGTAATTATTGAGTGTTATTGAGCCCTGGGTTTTCAGCCCAGAGAGTGGTTGTGCTGCTCTGTCATGATGCCGGCGTTATAAATTGCATCACTTCCTTTGAAGAATTGCCGAAATATAGAACACAAGGCAGCTCAGTGGCTGGTCTGACCCACTCAGGATACCGGCTGCAGTTGGTCGTGGACGTTTGTGACATCTGGGACCAGGAATAATAATAATAATAATAATAATAATAATTGATATTTTATTGATCCCTGTGGGGAAATTGTCTTTATGCCTCCCTCAACTTGCTCTTTGTAGAGTAAGTTGTCTGTGAAAGGCAGCCACCCATAGCAGCGCTCAGGGAGCTGGGGGTTAAGGGCCTTGCTCAAGGACCCACAGATGTGCTGAGGCTGGGTTTGAACCAGTGACCTTCTGATTACAGGCACATAGGCTTAGCCCACTGTCCTGGGACACAAAGCCGGAGGGTCTAAGTGCCATCCTAAACGTATTAAAAACGTATTATTCTAACATTGTGGACACAATTTCTTCAGTCCCCACAAGGGGAAACTCAATTTTATAAAAATCTGTAACTGTAATCAAAGAACTAAAAATGCGGTAAGTCTTGTATTTTGTTTGGTTACTTATGGTTAATGTTAGGGCTGAGTAGGGGTTAAGGTTGTCATGTTGTAATTTGGGTTATGTCTATAGAAATAAGTGGACAGTCCCCACAAAGATATGAATACAAACGTGTGTGTATGTGAGAGAGAGAGAGAGAGAGAGAGAGAGAGAGAAAGCTACACCGTGTGGGTGTGTGTCTGTAAGAGAGGTACTGTGCAGGATTGTGTGTGTGTGTGTGTGTGTGTGTGTGTGAGAGAGAGAGAGAGAAAGGGTCTTTGCTACTGTGGAGTTGCAAAAGCTTCTCGAAGGGGAAAAGTAAAGAAGTGATATCTGCTATGATGAAGATTTATTTGACGTCTAGAAGTTGTACAATGAAGATCTCCAGTAAGCTACAAGACCAAGAGGAGATACCAGGATTTTCTGACTTTATCATGAATTACTGACAGGCTGTCAAGCTTTTTGATGCTTTGCTAAGTTAATTAACCTGATAAATGACGATGGATTGATCCATCTTGTGGAGTCATGGTGCAGAAATGCCTCCCTTGTCATTAACTTGCTCCTGATTCCACTCGATTATGGCTCCACACAGCTGCATCAATAATACATTAAATGACATGTGATTCTGCACCCAGCTCTGATACTGTATACTTAATCTAATACTCCTCTAACCCTGAGAATTGTTACAGAAGGGATTTTCCTCACCAAGATTGAACATGATGCTGACAATGTGAACTTTCTGTCTTGTATATTGCAAGACAACATGTGAAATCTTTTTTTAAATGGGGAAAAACAGAAAGGTAATGAATTCTAAAACACTAGAGAAGCAAGGCCACTTTCTGCATTGCACCAGCTTGGTTTCTGCCTGAATCTTTTCCCAGCTAAAGCTGAACCCAGCTCCTGGATCCTCATTTAACTAAGCACTAGGTGTCATGACGACTGTTTTAGCCTCTAGGTTTCTACCATTAGAGCTGGGGTCTCTGATGGCTGCCCTCCATGGGACATTCAACCATACTACACAGATAAATAAATAATACTGCAGTACTGCAGTGAACACAAATAACACTCATGCAGCTCACATAAAATGCAGGTGTAAGGGATCCACATTTAGCTGCTGATCATGCAGGCAGCTCAGTGGAAGGAGCAGTTCTGGAAAGGTGTGATGCTGTGAGAGCTCCCAGCAGACTGCAGGGCTGAGGAGAGCCAGTGGGTTGCAGGGTTTGGACTCTGCATTCAGACAGATAGTGGACAGCTCTGGTATGTGGGATATACATGACCTGTGAGCCAAATTGCAGGTGGGGGTGCTGTTGACACTCTCTGCCCAACCCCCACACATGCCCTAGGTGAGGGGAGATTTGGACAAATTCTGCGTGACAGGTTAGAGTGGAATCCCATCCAAAGGTTAGAGAAGATCCCAGGAATCCCATCCCACCCCCGGAGCCAGATTCCAATCCCGACAGGTTAGAGCACATCCAGGGAATCCCATAACCAGGTTACCACGGATCCCAGGAAACTCTTCCCACCCTCAGAGCTGGACTCCAGCACCAACAGGTTAGAGCAGGTCCCCAGAATACCATCCACAGGTTAGACAGGATCCCATGAATACCACCCCAGGGTAGAGTGGATCTCGCTAATTGCATCCACCCTCAGAGCCAGGCTCCAGCTCTGGCAGGTTAGAGTGGATCCTGGGAATCCCATCCCACCCTCAGAGCTGGGCTGACAGTCATGGGCGCTTTGTGCTGACCTCAGGTTTAATGGAGGCCAGTAAAGAGTTCCATGAGTTTCCATCTGCTAGCTCCTTTCGCCAAAGGGGACCCAAATGAACAGCTGTTTTCTTCTGTATATAAGCCAATAGCTACTTGGGATTAGACGAAAGATTTAATTTTACTCACTGAATCTTCCATTTTGTATTTTTTGCCATTCCACATTTAAGTTATTTTTTTAAAGTAAAATAGCCACTGAAATTGTATGGCTAACATACATTATCAGTATGAGCAATATTCTATAAATTGGCTAGATATATAATCTTTTTCTCGTGTGTTACTGTGTGACATCATGGTATGAGTTAGCAGGAGAGCACAGTTAGAGCAGCTTTTCATCTCACTGTGGCATTTTTACAATATGGCCGCAAAGTCTGGCGAATAACAGCCCAGTACTGATATCTGGAATACATGCAGCTAACCTACATTCTTAACAAAACAAGTAATACATTTAATAATGCCTTAATTTTGACCACTTACAGTATTTTACAATAACAACAAACAGGCAACCTGGCATTTTCAGTTTTTAGACGATTTGGTTCTGAAGTAAACTAATTCATCTAATGCAGGGGTGTCAAACTCCAGTCCTGGGGGGCCGGAGCCCTACACATTTTTGGGTTCCCCCTCATTTAACACACCTGATCCAACTCCTTGCACCTCCTTGTGCTAATTACCACAAAGCTCCTGAGTTGAATCATTTGTGGTGGAACAGGGAAAGAACAAACTACACAGGGCTCCAGCCCCCCAGGACTGGACTTTGTCACCCCTGATCTAACATTACCAGGGAACTGCGGATATAATTACAGTAATGTGATTATAATGAATGCCTACAAATGAGACAGACCTGTGGGGCCAGCAGCCTGTGGGAACATCAAGCAGCACGTTACACATCATTAGACATTAAGCCGTACAATAAGGGTGATCACAGTGTCAGGAGAATGACAGCACAGAGGGGTGAGGTCTCTGTGGGCACGTATGTGCTCACTACTCACACGCCCGTTGGAGTCCGGCAGAGTGGGTGAACTGGGTTGGACGAGGCAGGTGTAGACCTGCTCTGAGGGTCTCGGCACGTCCCCCAGCCCCCCAGCCTGGCCCTACCCATCCCACCTTGAGCACTGAAACAGGTCAGCAGTCCTGCATAATCAGCCTTAGTATAAGCTGCTCTTGCCGACACCCAGAGAAGGTCCTCTGTGCCCCCCCGCTAACTGGAGGGAGCGACCAAGGTAGCTTCCAGAAGACAACATATTTACCCAATATTTGTAGAAGCCAGTGGGTCCTATCCCCCCCTCCCCCCAGAATGTTTTCATTCCACCCCTACCTTAATCAGGATTATATGGTCCTTAATAGGCTAATAATGAATGTAGCAGGTTGAAAGCAGTGTGGGTTGGAGTGAAAACATTCTGGCAGGGGGGGCACCAAGAACAGGATTGAGAACCACTGGTATAAGCCCTGACGCAGGACGGAAATCCCCGTCTCTGTTTATAACCACAAACAGCCTCCGCACTGACACACACCTGTTACACTTGCCACATAGTTATGCCATGGCTATTTCAATGGCACACAAACATTTTTGATGCCATTAAAATTGATTTATTTCTAAACACATCACTTCTAAGCATTAGTACTCAGAATCATATAGCTGAGGAGTGTGAGTAAAATCGAAAATATAAAAGGAGAAGAAATATTGAGCATTGCAATACACTTACTGACACACAAGGTCTGCCCTGAGTAATTTGCCACAAGACAATCAGCTGTCGATTACCCAGAGTGCAAAGGTGCCTTTTCGCTCAGCCCTTCCTGTAGGAGGTATGTTTCAGTTTAATTACACTCCTGCACCCGGGCCCTTGCCATTCTGACTTAATGAAATGCAGAGGAGCTCTAAGCTCAGGGTATATGATATTCATTAGAGTTGCCATGGAGACAGTTTGGCAGTTTTAAATCATATTCTACTCCACTGTTATACTTAGAGGCGGTGAGGGTGTGTACATTAAGATAAATTGCAAATCAAAGCAGGCAATTACATTAATATTTTGTGAGTGTGTGAATGACAAAAAATACAGTGTGGATGGGAAAAATGAAAAGAGAGAGAAAAGGAGAGGTAATAGGGGGGCAGGGAAGTGGGCTACTTACAGAGCTGTGATGCTCTGTAGTATTTCTTTCCAGATGGAAACTAGCTGGCACCACATCAAACACGGTTACATCTCAATGCTACACTGATCCAATAGGAGAATGTTTGGCATCTTCTCTTTGAATCCTGCTTGAATTCACACTCTCTGTGCTCCCCGTGCTCCCCACCCCAGGAAGGTTGAGAAAGGGTTGAATCGCTCACATCTCTGGTGAGTGTTTTTGAATACCTCTGGACTCATGGTCTGAAAATGGGCACAGTCCAAGGGCAGCATGTGTTCTGTGTGGCTCCCCTGCCCTCCCCACCCCCACCTTTCTCTGGCCTATAAGGTGAGCAGGCCAATCTAATTCAGCAACGCGAACAGTGCTGCTCCTTCACAATCAGAAGCACCGCAACACAAGGGCCTCCAGATCACGACTGCCCTGCTCTGATCGACAGCCTGTAGTTACAGCAGAGTAAAGTGGTGCTGGGGGTGGTGGAGGAGGTGGGGTCAGAGTCATTTTCAGCATCAGAAAACATGGGTGGGGCTGGGTGGGGGCAGGGGGACGAGCCACTGCTTCCCATGCATTAAATCACGTGAATACATGCGTGTGTCTGTGAAGCTGCGTGCTTTTATTATGAATGCGGACTTGTGAAAAGGTATGTGAAGCCAAGGATAGGTTACGAGCGAGGATACACAAAGACGGCATGCAATATGACTTACGGTATGTCCTGATTCTCCTGAATCAAAACACGACAATATGTGAATATAACCCTCACCCAAAGACATCTGTGGGACTTAAAAAGTTTTTACCAGGAAAACATTTTTAAGATGGTGCAAATGACACATAATACAAATATGATGATTTATCTAGAATCCAGCAGATGCAAATATTGTAAAAACCTGCTGTCGTTTGTTTTTATTTGGACATGGATTGTGGTAACTAGTGTATCTACCAATTTCTGACAGGTTCGGCTGTTGGAATCAATAGTTCAGCTAAAACTATTTTTAGTTCTAAACAGTTTTAAACTGGTTGGGAAAAATACTATAATCTGTCTAATTTAAAAAATTCCAGGGAACCTGAAAGCTAAGTAGTGTCCTTTCAGGGGTTATATGTGTTTTTAAATGATTCAATACTAGTATTGGAACTTGTAGTGGCATTTTCATCCATCCATCCATCCATCCATCCATCCATCCATGCATGACCACTTATCCAGTCCTGGGTTGAGGTGACTTTTGAGTTTTTTGTTTTATTAATTAATTAATCTGAATTATCACCTACAACATACAAAAATATTAAAAGCTGTATTATGTTCAAGCTGTATCATAAATATTGATGTTTTAATATTTTCACTGTTTTCTGATCTTCTGATTTTCTGATTGTAATGACATTTATGTGAATTGTCTAGTTTACTCAGATAAATAATTACACCGATTCTTTTCAGATTTATACTGAACATAAGTAATAGATGTACAGAAATGAGATTCTGGAATATTCAAGATCAAATTTTAATAATTCTCAGGAATCAGTCTGATACTTTTCTTTTTAGCTAATATTTTCAGTTTTCCTTTGTTATCCATTTCTAGCAGATAGCTGCTGAGGATATAGTGCTGTCCTCCATCCGCCAAACGGTGGGAGTGTAGTCTTTTGGTTATTACCTTTGCCAATTACCTGCTAGCAATACTATGTTTATGGCTAACTCTGTGCTGACAGTAGGGACTGACCTGCCCAGTTGCAATTCCTGTTGTGCTGCAGGGCGTCTCACACAAAGAGAAAGAGGGCAGGGCATTTTAGAGGTGCCCCCCACCAACCCCCACCTCACAGATGGCCCCTTGTTCAAACATTTTGTTCACAGTGGCTGTCGACCCTGTGCCTTCCAGCTGGACCCTGAGAAGGAGAGTCTGCTGATTACTTAATTCATTTTCTTTATTATTTAACACGGGCTGCTTTAAATGTGTCATTTTCAGGATCATGCGGACCACCGCCATACGACCAATCCTGTGTCAGTGGGCGTGGCCTTGGTGTCACTGCGTAACAGACAGCTGTGAGCCCCATTCAGCCGTAAGCATATAAACACAAACAAGTCAACATCTCTACCTCTCCAGCTAGGGCCGGTTCCAGGCGTAGGCAAACCCAATTGGCACAAGGGGGGCCAGAAAAAGTCATGAAAAAGTATATATATTACATATTCATATATACAATTTAAAAATAAGAATAATTACCAAAAAAACATATACATCAAGATCATTTCATCTGCATTGAAATTAAGGGCTTGAACAGATTCTGAATATATTAAAAAAAACAAACTGTCACATCACATGGTTTGGGACTGACACTGAACCAGAAACAGCCCAAACGCAGCATCCCCAGCCCCTCACTAATCAGACACTTGAGGTGCTGCCCGTCTTTGCGGCACCCCCTGACTTTCATGAAGACCTGCAGTTCCTGGCCAGTCGCTGCCTTGCACACCTCCCCTCTAACTGGGTATTTTTATTTGTGAGGCCCATTAATGCCTCAGTGCACCACGTTGCTTGGTTCTGGAAGCCTAACTAGCGGTGATGAATTACCCCCTCTATGAAATTTTCATCAGGAGCTGTCAGCTGTGTTTGATTAACATTAATTGCCCCCCCACCATTTTTTCCCAACTGTATGCAGATGAGCTGGTAGCTGGGTAGTGAGTGGCTGTAGCAGGCGGGGGCCCATTCATCTCTGTCAGCCCGCATTAGGAGCATGTCACCCTCCCCCCTGCACCCAGCACCCGTGGCGTTTGACACCCTGCCATGCGGGTCTGATTTTACATCACCGCACAACCAGCCCGGCCTGTACTCAGTGTTCGATCTGTGCCTCTGCCTGCCTGAAGCCCCCCCCCAGGGAGCCCCAGGGCACGGCCCGGTAACCCCTTTCAAGGTAGTGTCCTGTACTCTGCCTGGAAAACTGGGGGGGGGTTGGGGTCTGTGAGGGTCACAGAAACTCAACATGATCCCCAGACACTCAGCATGAGCCCCAAATATTCAGCATGATCCACAAATAATCAGCATGGGCCACATACACTCAGTGTGTGCCACAGATACTCAGTGACTCAGTGTGTGTCACATATACTCAGTATGATCCAAAGATTCTCAGCACAATCCACAGATACTCAGCATGATCCAAAGATACTCAGCATGATCCACAGATACTCAGCTAGTGCCACAGATATTCACAGTGTGCCAGAGGTACCCAGTGTGCTTCTAAGATACTCAGGGTGGGCCACAGATACTCAGCCTGTGCCACGATACTCAAAGTGCTTCACAGATATTCAGTCTGTTTCATAATTACTCAACTTGTGCCACAGATGCTCAGCTTGCGCCACAGATACTTACCAGGTTTCACAGATAGCTTTTTCCACAGATTCTCAGTGTGATTCACAGATATTCACAGATACTGAGCACACTCCACAGATACTAGCCATGTTTCACAGATCCTCAGTGTGTTCCAAAGATACTCAACATTGTTCCACAGATGTTCAGCTTGTGCCACAGACACTCAACATGTTTCACAGATACTTAGTGTGTGCCAAATATACTCAATGTGTTTCATAGATACCCAATGTGTTTCATAGATACTCAGCTTGTGCTACAGATACATCACATGATCCACAGTCTATGCCACAAATACTCAGTGTGCACCACAGAAACTCAACGTGTTTCACAGGTACTCTGTTTGCGCAACAAATATTCAGCTTGTGTCAAAGATGCTGAGCTTATGCCACGGTTGTGTGCGACAAACACACAACGTGTTTGAAAAAAACTCAGCATTTCACAAATTCTCAGCTTCTGTCACAGATACTCAGCATGATCTACAGATACTCAATGTGTTTCACAGATACTCAGCTTGTACCACAGATACTCAGCATGTTTCATATATACTCAGCTTGTGCCATAGATACTCACTGTGTTACACAGATTCTCAGCTTATGCCACAAATACTCTGTGTGGGCCATAGATACTTATCTTGTGCCACAGATTCTCAGCGTATGCCACAGATACTCATTATGTGCCACAGATCCTTAGCGTGTTTCACAGATACTCAGTTTGTGCCACAGATACTCAGTGTGTCCCAGAGCAAAAAGCAAATACAGGTACTGAGACCAAGACTGAATCAGTGCACACAAACAGGAGGAAGGACGGCCAAAATGAGAATAATGAGAAGAATTGCATGCACACCCCGTGGTGGTGAGATCAGAGAGTGATTCACTTGCTTTGCCAAACCTGTCTGATCTCATGCACACATGCTGCCTTGGAGCTCAGCCCTGCAGCTGCGCTTTCTGGTAAAATCAGAAAGCAGTCCAGATAATCTGGACCAGCATAGTAAGGGACAATGCCTGCAATGATGGATGACACACAGAAATGCTGAAACCTTCCGGATTTCTGAAGGTAACATCAGATCTGGCGACCATATTGTGAAGGTCACTGAGCAGCAGGGGACAATGCCAAGGGAATGACCCCCCCTTACCTGTGTGTGGGCTCATGTGCCCCCCCCCCCCAAGACTTGGGCGACAATGTCAATTGAGATAGCGGGGCCTGTTAAAGCTTCCCAGTAACTGGTGAGCTGGGGCTAACATCAGGGGTTGATTCCACTGAGCCCCTTGCTCTTCAGGGCAATTAGCACAATGCACAGCATCACCGAGGGGGGGGGGTCTCCTAATGCATCGGCTCTCTTCCTCCTTTCCTGCTGAGTCGGCACCATGTGCACTCCGCTTCACGAGCGTGACATACACAGACAGGCCTGCGATTCCCTGTTCTATACCCCCTCACCCACACGCTCTCTCATTTAGCAAGGCGCTAAACACTGAACTATCATTGCTTACTACAGTTTAATATGTGAACTGCTTTTAGGACTGAGAATGGCCAGATTATGTCATCATTTATCTTCTAAATACCAGCTTGTCCTTTCACTAATAATATGATGTGATCTTAACACTAAAAACACCATAAGGTCTGCTAAAACACACACGATCTGTAAGCAACCCCTCAGGCGAGGAAATATTCCACACATAATTATTTTGTGCGATCCCCAATGAGTAGAAGCAGAGCAACCCTACGCCTACACTTCAGACGCACGCTCACTGTAGTATCCCATTCTGTCTACTCAGCTCTTATGGGGCCCAGAGTCCTAAAGCCTCCTGCAGTGCTGCCGCGAGCCGGGGCAGCTCTGTGCAGATAATCAGGATCAGTGCACATGGCATTGGGATCCCAGCATGTGCCCAGTGTGGGAGTGGCTGCCCAGCTGCCCGGGGTAATCTGGATCGCAGCACTCTGCACATAATCCACCATAAACACACAACAGGCATTTTAATCTACTTGGGCATTTTCCAAGCTTATTGGGTGCTGCCAACTTCTGAAGGGGGGAAAAAAAATAACGTTGCATGGTGTCATGCGAGCACTAGAGCTGCAGGGCTGCCAAAGATAGCAAGACAAGGAGTCTGCAGAAACTGCTGTCCATTGCATCTCATGACATGCTGGAGGGTATATGTCATGGTGGGGGGGGGGGGGGGCAACCATTTTCCTGGAATGTGTGGCCTTGTGTCGTGCCTCTAATATCAGCTCCTATGGATGGAGTGTCAGCCTGGATAAGCAACCAGTCCAGCACAGCCGAGCCCCCCCCCACAAAGGTATACTGTTATTAGCATATATAAAATCTGAATATATGCAATAGAAGAGATACTTGCTTGTTTGACAGCAAAAAAGATACTGGCTTCAGAGACAGACTGTGACTGATGAGCAGGGGGGAAGGATGGAGAGGAGTGTATGTGAAGTGTGTGGTTGTGAGATCACACAGTGATTCAGCAGCCAGCTATGAGGATCCACCCTTATAGCCTTTAGCGTGAAGCTAATTACACGTGGCCTATATTTGACCTGCTCCACCACTAATCCGGTTGTACAAATGCATTAATGAAGCACTGGGTGAGCGAAGGGGCCTGTACAAATGATTGGCACTCAGGAGCTCCTGGTCCCTGTCTGTGTGGCACCAAGGTATGTTAATATGCTAGGTGTGTTAGCCTTCGGGAGTAGCAGTTAGCCTTTAACGTTGTCTGTGGGTGGGACCACTATGAACTGGTTTTACCCAGCTCTCAAACCAATTGTTATTGGTTGCTTTGGTTGAAAATATGCCATAATTAAGAGTGCAAATATAGGTTGTTGAGTGTGACACGTGAAATGATGGGACTGCATCTGCCTTGAGAACACTGCATAGGTAAACAAATGAATAATGACAATAACTGTACTCTTGTCCAAATACAGCACTACCACCTTGATGTGGGGGGGGGGGGTAATCCTGAGTCCGCACAGTACCGCCTAATGCTCTTCATTTCACACACCCCCAGCTAATCCCCTCCTTCCTTAGCATGCAGCACTGGTTAGCTGGTTGTCATGGCAATCCCGCATTCGCCCCAGCATTAGAAAGGATTCATTCTCACCGTCTTCCTTGTTCTTGCCCTCTGCCTCTCCTGTCCTCTTACCCCTCACACACTGTGGGCTCACTCTTTCATGGGGGGGGGGGCTGTTCCTCACGACTTCATTTGGTATGCACAGGTTGAACCACCCCCAACCCCCCTCAGAGCTCTCACACCTATGAGGCGCATGGTCACACAAGACTGGACTTAACAAATTGTTTGGGCAGTGCAGTGTGTACAGGACACAGGTCGTGTAATGGAATCTCACTAGTGAAAATAGTGAGTTAATTAATCAGCTGTAGGACATATGAACCCGTAAATGGTACACATTGCTGTAGAGGCATAAAATTTACTTTACACACTATACAAATGGCCAGCTGTGCGTCTTCAGGCCTTTGGGGGGGGGCATGGAGGCGGGATTGCCACATCCAGGCCTGACCCGCCATGGGGGGGCTCTCACTTACACAGCAGTAACAGGATCGCAGGTGAGTCATGCTCTTTTCTGACACCCCAGTTTCACGTCCTCCTCATCCTCTCTTTGCTTCCTTTCATCTTCTTCTTGTTTATTCTTCTCTTCTCTTTCTCTCCCTCTCTCTAGAGCTATCAATCCCCCCAAAGAGTGACAATCCCCCCCCACCCCCTTGGCGTCCCACTCTCCCTTCCTTCCAGATATCAGACCTGCATGTGTTTTGTGTGTGTGTGTGTATTTGTGTGTATGGGGGGGGGGGGCGGGGGCGCTGCCTGTTCGCTGACCCTCATCATGTAAACACGGCCACACTCTGCACAGGCCTCTGAATGGCCGCGATTATTCGCGTGAGCCGGGCTGCCTGCCAGCAGGGGAGACCCGGCACCCAGCTTCCTCCTGGCCCGGAGCCAGGGACACGGGGGAGGGGGGGAGGAGGGGGGGAGGCGCTACCTTATCTGGCAGCAATCATGGCAGATTTACAGTGGGGAAGCCACACAGGGCCTCCAGTGATTGCCTTGGCTAATCTTAGCTCAGCAGATGATATCAGCATTTATGTGGCTGATGACATCGGAATATTAAACATTTAAAGAGGCAGTTACTCCAAGTTACTCCAAGTTACTCCAAGCTCCAGCCTGAGCTGTAAAGGAGGCATTTCTATGGATCAAAAAAAATGGTTGTATGATGGCCAATGAACTCCATTAAATATCCAGTCTGTCCAAAGAGATGCACATGAAATTTAAGCAGAGAACATGAAATGAAATAGTCTTACAAAATATCAATATGATATGTGCTTCTTTGGTTGCACCAAACTGCGTGATGTTCCTCAGCGGCCGGCGATGCGTCTGACATGTTCCATGCAGAAAGCAGGGAATCCCAGCCCTGCTGCGGGGGCTGTTGGACAGGCAGCTTCTCACTCTACTCCAGCTCTTAATTGCTTTATTGAATGGCATTAATTAAGTGTCAGTCAGGTACTAATTAAAATGGTTTCTTTAAAACCAACAGGAGTCTGACCTTATGAAGCCGGGAAAACCATGAATTCCGATAAACAGTAAATTTGTAAATTGCATAATGTCACTTGTTTTGGTTATGACTGTAAGAACTTGTTTTTCACTAAAATAAGAAAATAATATGTGCAAACTGTCAGTAACTAGGTGCTTGTTGTTTTAGTGTTTTTCACTACCTTTAGGCCTATGAAAATGTTTTGCAAAAAACACTACAAAGCAACCATTTTCAGGCTATTTAACTTGTGTTTCTCAAAATCGTATAATAGCTTAAAATAGTATAGATTTTATTTGCTGAAAATAAGGTATTTTACATAAAATATTAACTTTTGCCCTAAAAATAGACTCTATAATTCACATAAATGATACAACTTATGGGTTCTCTTTGAAAATGGAAGGAGCAAAGTTGCGGTACAAAAAGCCGAGTGGGGGGGGGGTTTCCCAAAAGCATAGTTCCTAATTGCGTTAGCAGCTTACATATTTGGAAATATGCAACTGAATGGTTCTAACTCTCTAAGTTACAAACAGGAGCTTTTGGGAAATGTGGCCCAGTTCAGCAGTGAAATATTAGTATATTTAGCGAATTATTGCATTATATATACAGGGCTCTGACGTGTCACACATTGACCGTAAGACACACGCATTTCAAGGAGTTCACACGCTCACACGCCACACCTTGTGTTTCTCACCCATAACTACCCTTAAGGGATAACGCCCACCAAGGTGTTCCATTGTATAGAGTTAATGGACGATGCGCAGGCATATGGAGTGGAGTTTGCCGACCGAGTTAATAACTGTCCAGAGATATTTAAACACACACACACACACACACACACATAAAATCCCTTGGAAGTGCAAAGCATGTGATGTCTACCTTTGCCTTGAACTAAACAGAAAAAAACTCTTTTGAAGCTTGGCATCCTGATCAAGAATTTATTGTTCTGTTCTATTCATTTACTGTTTTGTGTTATTCCAGTAATATAATGTGATTGCACTTTTTATTCATTAACGTTTAATCCATTGCATGCTATGAACTGTAAAAAGGCTATTATTGTCTCTTCTTTTCTTAAAATTCACACTGTCAATCCAAAGTGATGGGCGTGGGGGCAGTGACAATGACATTCCAGACTGATGGGCCATTGACAGTATGCAAACTATTACAGGTGTGGTGACATTTATCTCACCAATATTCATTGTGTAGGCTTGAAAAAAATAATGTCACTCCAAACTTCCAAAACTTTAATAATCAAATGACATGAAATTTATGAATGGTTCAGTCATCTATAGGTAGCCAACAGCTATGTTTACAAGCTCCAGAGCTCAAAAGTCTTGGCCAGAAATGTTTATAGCCTGTTTTTTTTTTTTAACAACATTTCAGCACCTCTGAAAAAAGGATTTTGAAAAGTGTATGTTTAGTCGACTAAAACATTAAATTAATGACATTCTAAATCTCAGATTACTGCTACAAGTTTGTGCTGAATAAAAGTATATGTAGCACTTTGGGATAAATGTTATTTAGATAGATTAAATATATAAAAATGTCAAGGCATGTCAGACTGCCTCAGAAGTTAGACTCCAGAGGGTTAAGTGCTGTCCAATCTGCTATTACATAGGTGCAGAGTATTGTATTCCCGCTGTGTCTAACTGCTGTCAACCCCCCCCCCCCACCCCCCAGCATTCAGGTGGTGTCATCCCACCCACATTCCACTGACATCCCACCCCACTGCCCGGCTGGTCAAAGACTCACTCACCCGAACATCCGTCCAACCCATCCAGCTGCAGTAAAGCCACTAAATATTTCATGTAATGACATTCTGGTCCAGAAGCTTCCGCACTCTTTAATAATTCATAGCAACATGAGGGAGGACTTATCTGCTTCCTATAATGATGGAGGTAGAGGAAGATGAGGAAGATGGAAAGTAGAGATGGGAGGGGTGAGGTCATACCGAGATTGAGACTGGAGTGTTTGCCCAGGGGTGTCCATGGACCTGCCTGCACCAATGTTTCTCTGAGACACTGTGACCCTAAGCAAACTGCACAACTCATGGGTCTCCATTCCATACCGCTCAGTACAGTCTTTACACACCATTCCCATGGCATCAAATCAGGTATCGGGGGCAAACATGACACCTTAATGAAGATCAGAGCTGACAGTGTCTGCCAGTAAATGTCTCCTTCATTCAAATATGGCTATAGAGCACAATGAAAGTAAAAGCAAGAAATATGAAATAAGAAATATGGTCACAATTAATTTCAGTAAAGTTTTTGTAAGTTATTTATGGAGTTGAGAGGAAATACTGAAAACACAATAAAGAAATCAATAAATGTACATAGAAACACACATAAACAGTATATTGAAAAGCATTATATGTGCAGGCAAGAAGAAAAAAAATGACCCACAATCTTGAGTTCCTTTTCATAATACATATCTGCAGGTTGAATGTTTGCCAAGAGTAATTTCATTGATTTTAGATCCACTGCAATAGGACTTAAGAAGAAGATCAATTGATTTTTGTTTCCAAAAAGAATACCAGCTTCTACAAATTAACTTGAAAATTACGGCGATTCTAGCCAATCAAGAAGCTTTATGACTGGACAGATTGTTTACTTGAATTGTTTACGTTGTGTCACATTGCTGATATTGAATGATGTTCGTCCTCCCCCCAGGGGGCTTCCTGTGAGCCTTTCAAAGCAGGAAAATGTCAGATCAAGTCATCCTGTCACCAAACAGAGAGCTCTAGGACATCCAAGGATTGCAGCATTAACATTACCAACATAACAGGAAGAGCTACATTTGACATGATTTCATATTACAAAGATTGTTCCCTTTATCGTTTCATATTGTTTTACACTGTAGACATCCCCAAGTGGTCAGACTAATGCAGTGTTTTAGACTGAGGATAATTTAAATTACTTGACTAGTTAAAAAGCCCATAGGCAAAGAAAACATACGCAAAGAAAAAAGTGGAAGCTAGAGCCGGAGAATCTCTCACTCCTGTTGGTCTCCAGGCTTAAATCTCCCATGATTAATCAACAGTGACAAAATGACTTTTCTGTCCTCAGAGTTTAACTTTTCATAGCTGTATAAAATTTGACAAATGACAGTGTAAATCTATAGCAATTATAGACAATGAAGTTTAAATATTACCATTCTAACATTAATAATCATATTTATATTACTAACAAATCAGCTGTAGTTTACCAGCTGAAGTTTTTGTTTATAAATATATTTGCATGATAAATTTTGTGTTAAGTAACTCTATAGTCTTTAAATTACACATTGCAATTGTGTTCATCCAGCTACAATATGCCATCTGTTTATGAACCTTGTATTTATTTATTAATTACAGCTGGAGACCTACAATGTGTTCACACTTAAACAGAAAGGTGTCTTTCTCAAGCATCCTCAGACCTCTGCTTTTTTCATCGCCGCCTCCGATATCCCTCTTTCAGTTTCCCTGGCATTGTAACGTGACAAATTCTCCTGTGGATAGATCAATTAGCGGCCTGCAAAAGGAAAAGATTCCAATTTAATGCTTGGCTACATCCACCCCGGTGAATCGGTAATTAAAATTTGCACGGCAGATTCCATTCTCGGGCGGGGAACGGCGCAGTCTCAGGCTGCCACACACTGTGTGGACGAGATGTGGGGGCGGCTGTCATGGCTTTGATTTCCAGCTGTCAACACGGTGTAGCAGCAGAAATCAAAGCCAAGGCCGATGAAGAGGCCCCCCTGGCCGTGACAAGGCCCAGCTCGGCCTCAGCGAGGGGCCTTTTTTTACGCTGCTCCCTTCTCTCTCGTACCAAGCCTGCCTTTCGCATCACTTCTTGTCGGATATCAGGTACAGGCGCCTTTTCCATCCTCATCATTTGCCTTGTCAGCACCCAGCTTCATGTGGCCGGGCCCTGGTTTTTCCTGCCTAAAAATCCCACTCCTCTCCCCCCACATCGCCAGGGGGGTCCAGCAGCGTACGACCCCCAGATTATGGCCACTTTTGGATATCCGGGTATCTGAGGTACCAGCTCGTGTATCTGTCCAATCCTTCCCTTGGGATCCCGGTGCGGAGCGTTCAGAGACTTCAGACCCAGGACCGATGCTGCGGACCTCTGATGGGGAATAGGAACCGCTGCCCCCCCCCCACCCCCACCCCCCAGCCCCCAACTCTCCCACCCTGAGCCTCTTTTGTGCTGCACTTGAGCTTGTGAATACAGGACAGAGACAGCAGCAGCAGCAGCTGCCCAGTGAGTCTTAATGAGATGCACTGTGTCAATGGGCTGCTCTTTGTGAAGAGGCAGGGAGAAAGGGATACTCTCTGCCCTGATAAACGCAAGCTGTCAAGTGCCCCCCCCAGCCCCCCCCAGCCGGGCAACTGCCATTTATTCCCGCAGGAATTATTTTACCCAGCTGCCCTTCTCTGCCACTTTGTTGGGACAGATTTTTACAACAGAGTACAAACTGACCATGACTGTCTAAACCTGGGTGAGGAAAACCATCCTCTGCGATGAGGGATTGTGTCGGTCACACACAGAAACCGAATGAAAAACACCCTCCAGTGTGTCATTATTCCGTATGTGCACACACAAAGCTTGTGATAATCCAGGCAGGCAGCAGGAGGAGCTGATTACCTGAGAGCGCCGTGATTTGCCAGTATTACTGTATAATGATCATCCCACAGTCATCTTCTGGGGTCACTTCATATCTTTGAATCGCTCTTTATACTCCCCGTCTTAAGCGTGCAGTGATCCTGGAAGGTGAACAACTGGCATCAAACTGCCTAATTGTTTTCAGCTTTCTAAAAATGTAACAGGAAACCTTTTTCGCATGTTTTCTTTCTGATTTTCAGACCTCTCTGGCCTTTAACTGGAAGACAGTTAAAGGCTAAACTTGAAACATTTCAATAAGGCAGTTTGAAAACTGATGATAAGCCACGTACATGGTAAAGCTGATATTTAAACACACCGCTTTTCACGAAGCATGATTCTGGACGAGAGAAACTTACATGCAAAACTACAATTAGATGTGCACTGCTTCTAAAACATCAAAATCCAGCACCTCCAGTCTGCATTACATTTTTCAGAAGCCAAGTTGTGCCTTCAGAAAAGGGAACAGAGCTTGTTGTGTAAAGAGGAAATCACGAGGTAGGCTGCAATAAACAAAGAGGATTCACTTGTAGATTTAACACTGAGATGATTGTAAATCTCAAGTAATCCTTTTAAAAACAAGCCAATGCCCAGGCAGAAATCCAGCTGCTGAGCAGAGAAAATGTACAAGCCCACTGCTGGAGGCAAGTGGTACTACAAGAGTTCTTGGTGATACTCTCTAAAGCAGCACATGTGATAATAAGTTAAAATGTATATACTCACATTCAAAAGTGTATTGAATAAGCAGATGGATGGAGGGATGGAGGGATGGATGTATGAATGGATGGGTGGATGCATGGAGGGATGCATGGATGGATGGACGGAGGGATACTTAATATACACAAAGAGTTTCATAAAGGAAAGTTTGGGGGAGGTCCGTGTGGTGTCCTGTTGTGGATCATCTCCAGCTTCCTCTCTGCTAGACATCCTGCTGCTTCTGGTATTTGCCCCTGATTAGCTGCTTTTGGGCTGTCTGTGCTCCATGAAGAATATGGGCCATATGAAGGCACGTCTGAGATCATTCCTGCTGTAACTTCTGAATGTTCATCCCAAAATCAATCATCCTTTATCAGATGCAAAGTTTGCTCCCAAACTGGGATAACAGGACCATTAAAATATTACTTGTGAAGGAATAGCAGTCAAAGAGTGGCAATAAACAGTGTTCTGATCCTGATTATATCATTATATGATTATGATATGGCTGGACTGCGCTACGCATCTGCATTTCCCACTTTTTTGTGTGTTATGTCATCTTCAGTTGGAGTCCTCTATTCGTATGCTGTTGGCCTGCACAGTCTTCCTCAGCTGGACCTTTTTGGGTCCTTCTTGACGTTTCTGGATCTTTCTGGATCCATTAATGACTCTCAAGCCACTTCTGCTTCACTTTAACTTTGATTTGAAATCACACCAGATTTTGGCTTAATCAGGACGGCTCAGAATTTCATTCTGGGGCATTTCAGGAGGTGAGCTGGATCTTATAGGCTAATTGGTTGAGTTTTGGAGGATGGATTGGACTTCCTCTTTAGGTCCTAAATATGGTCTTCAGGGAACTGTGTCTGAGCAGCTGCACTAGATCTACCAGCAAAAGGACAGTGAAAACACAACAGTTGACCTCTTACTTCCAGGTCTCTGGGTTTTTGCTGTCTTTAATGCTTTTCCAGTTTATATATTGGATACTTTACAGGAGCAGTTCAGTTCTACTGAAAGACCCATTGCAAGAGCTGGCAGCAAGTTAATAAATGTATGTGTCCTTCACTTCTTTCCACATGCTGTTCATTAAATAAACTCAGCAGTTACTGTCCCTCCTTTTATTGTGATGATTCATGTACTTCCTCCAAATGTTCTGTGCTGACACTCTTACCTTCAGTGTCACATTAAGCTGGCTGTAAACTTCAGATGGAATCTATGCAATCAACATCGTTTTAGCAATATGACGTTGCATGATGCGTAATCTCCGTTTTGGCGCCGTCTGCATCCCCATGAGATAAACATCATGCCACAGGGTTGGTCAGCAGGACTAATTATGCAGTTACCAGTTTGCTCTGCACCACACTACACTTTAAATAGTGTAAATTGATATGTGCTTTTGTGTATTTCTGTTAAGTATGTGTGTAATGTTTGCTGTGTAAATCGTTATCTGCGGGTGTGGTACCATCAGATTGGAAGCATGCTAATATAACACCCATATTCAAAAAAGGGGATAGAAGTAATCCAGCAAACTATAGGCCAATCAGTTTAACTAGCATTACTGGAAAAATAATGGAAGCTATAATTCAAGTGAAAATGGTAGATTACATAGATGCAAATAACATTATAAAGGATAGCCAACATGGATTTAGGAGAGGTAGATCCTGCTTAACGAATCCACTTGAGTTCTTTGAGGAAGCTACAAGTGAAATTGATCACAAAAAGGCCTATGAGGTGATTTACTTAGAAATATAAAGTACAGATATTTTATGGGTTCTACTGAAATAAAGGTAGCTGATTACGAGAAAGATCTCGGTATGTATGTTAATGCTTCCATGTCCCACTCTCGCCAATGTGGGGAAGCAATAAAAAAGGCAAACAGAATGTTGGGTTATATCTCTAGGTGTGTGGAGTTTAAGTCAAGGGAGGTGATGTTACATTATAATTCCTTGGTAAGACCCCACCTAGAATACTGTGTGCAGGTTTGGTCACCATACCTCAAGAAGGACATTGCTGCCTTAGAAAAGGTGCAACGAAGAGCTACGAGAATGATTCCTGGTCTTAGAGGAATGTCTTATGAGGAGAGGTTAGCGGAACTGAATCTGTTTAGCCTTGAGCAAAGGAGACTAAGGGAGGATATGATTCATTCTAACGGGTCTGGATGCTGTTCAGCCAAATGACTATTTCAATATTAGTCTAAATACTAGAACTCGTGGCCATAAGTGGAAATTAGAGGGAGAACATTTTAAAACAAATTTGAGGAAGCACTTCTTTACACAGCGTGTAGTTAGAGTATGGAATAGTCTTCCTGCTAGTGTAGCGGAAGCTAAAACCCTGGCCTCCTCTCGTTTGTAAATTTCTTATGTTCTTATGTTCTTATGGAATATGTGTTTTTCGTTTGTAGCCATGTCATGTAAATCGTCAGCTTCCCTGTCTGTATCGCTGCCAGTATTAAACCAACAATGGCTGTTAATAAAGAGACCAACTTCCATTTAAAAAGAGCTGTCATCTCCTTTATTGAAATGACTGATGCACTCACCACAAAATGTTTATTTGCGCTTGGATATGGGTCTGCTGCACCGAGAGCATTCTGTGCCCTCCAGGTTTGTGGTGTGACACAGAATGAACAAGGTGGCAGTGTCGTTTTAAGTATGCGACAAATCGTTCTTGTCGACGTGTTTGATTTCATTTTGTATGGATGTCATTTGAAGTATATGGTCACCTTACAGGGATTATGGTTCTTTCAGCAGCAGAATGACAAAGGGTGAAACCCAAAGGGGATTTCTAAATGCTAAATCTCGTATTTTTTGTGTGCTCTGATTATCGCAAGCAGGTCTAAACTTGTTTTCACAAGAGCAGTGTTTGTGTGTTTGTTTGTTTGAGTAAATCCATCAAGGCCCGTCACATTAAAAAAACTGGCATTTCTGGAATTTCCTTGCATTTCTCTATCTCCTATATTCATTCTTTCTCTTCCAAAATTACTTCCAAATAATTCAGTCTCAAATCTGACCAAACCTGAAGCCGACAGCATTGTGCCTGTCCCAGACGTGAGCTGCTTGCTAATTTTAAAGTCAGAACTTGATCTGACATGATTTTAATAAACGAATTACATAGATGATTACACGTATATGTTA
This sequence comes from Paramormyrops kingsleyae, assembly GCF_048594095.1. Classification (NCBI taxonomy): domain Eukaryota; kingdom Metazoa; phylum Chordata; class Actinopteri; order Osteoglossiformes; family Mormyridae; genus Paramormyrops; species Paramormyrops kingsleyae. Next base: position 40,741,855 of record NC_132798.1, read on the forward strand.
ATCATTCTCTCATTATGGTCTCAAGTCAACATTCAGGCTCACTAAACCTCAAAGACGGCTCTATTATTCATTCTTACAGTAGCCTTGTCCTTAACCAAACACACTTCTGTAAAAAAGCAGCACAGACTTGTAATGCTGTTAACTCTTTACATCAATGAAGAGAGATTCTTACAAAGACATTAGACATCCAACTTAGAAGGAAACAAAGAACGATCGCAGGAGGCCTTGACTAGCTCTTGGTGACTTCATGCAGTACTGGCTGGCTGGCTATAAGGCATCTTCAGTCCACCATATATGGCCCAGATAAGGGCCAGAGGGGACATCGTGCTCTGCTGGCCTTCTCAGACAGAATCAGACTGAGGGCTAGTCAGCAGTGAGCCCAGTCAGCAGAAAATGTGATAACAAAACCAGCTAAACCTGACCTGTTGGGTGAGCTTCTGTTAATATTGCACATTACTTAGATAAGTGACCTTATCACTGGCAGCCTAACAGTCCCAGTTCATGCTTGTGGGGTGCTGACAATTGAAATTGACAAAGTATTTAAAAATACTTAATGCTTTAACTCTAAGTGAGCCGTTGAAAGTCTCAAAGACAAGTTTTTAAGTGAGGTTTGCCTCGGTGCTGACAACACAGGCCTTGTTTGTTTGCCCAGACGACCCAGTGCCTATTGACAACAGTGAACAAACCTTACTGAATATCAGACATCGTTCATCTAAAACATGGCTATCTGCTGTTTGTGACACTTTATAGACAGAGCTCTGCCATGTGTGACCTAAGAGTTTATGGTTAAATTTGCACCTATCATAAGAACATAAGAAATTTACAAACGAGAGGGGGCCATTCGGCCCATCAAGCTCGTTTGGGGAGAACTTAACTAATAGCTCAGAGTTGTTAAAATCTTATCTAACTCTTTAGAATTTAAAGGAGCCCAGGGTTTTAGCTTCCGCTACACTGCAGACTCTAAACCTCATGCTGTGTAAAGAAGTGCTTCCTCAAATTTGTTTTAAAATGTTCTCCCGCTAATTTCCACTTATGGCCACGAGTTATAGTATTTAAACTAATATTGAAATAGCCATTTGGCTGAACAGCATCCAGACCCGTTAGAATCTTATAGACCTATCGTTCATTTTAGGGAGAAAGCGTGGGTGATAATTGTTAAAAGCATTAAACAAAGTGCTGGTGGACTTTGTGGAGATCATGGGTCTCCTCCTGTGTCCCCTGTCTGAGCCCTCCATTAACTCCCCGGAGCTGCTGTAGGGAACCTCTGGTTCTCCTCTGGTTCTCAATGAGCTTGACTGTCGGCACCATCCACACACTGCAACCCTGTCTCATAATGGAGGCTCTTCAGCAGAGAATTCATTACAGCACACTGAACGTTGGCAGGTCCTCGGCCATCCAGCTGAGTGCCCGACAAGGCTACCGCTGATCTCCACAAAAGCGTTTGTGTTTCCTCAATGGCTCCTGGAATCAGTGACATGTGGATAATTCACTAATATACTCAGTTAATCTGTAAACAACATATAACAGTAAATAGACCTGGATAGGACCATTCATGCTGGCTTAATTGCCAGCCTTGTATGACCTTAATTGTGTCTCAGCGAGTTCCAGTTAAAGATTACAGTCATTTGTAATTAACAGTTAATAGCAATTAATGTCTTTGACATGTACAGGTGTATGCATTTCAGACCGTGATTAAAATGAAGCACAGAGACAAAAAGATTTGGGACAATCAAGCGTAGGCTGTAATTTTAAAACATCTCTAATAACAACACGCATTTTAAAATTTAAAGTCACCACTATCGATAGATTTAATCCATGCGAGGAAAACAAGCTATTGTAATAAGAAGGAGCTCATTTTGAGTTTCAGCTGTGTATCTTATGCTTACTTTCAATATACAAACTCACTTACGCAGTTTAACAAAAGAATCCTGGAAATCTAACCGAAAAAGTGGTGAGTATTAGTGCAGAGACCAAATAAAAGGCGTCGACTTGATTGGGAAGGATTCATCCCACAGAGTCTGTGGGGAAACGGCTCCCACGGCTGGGTAGAATCCACACCGGGGGGTGAACACGCACACGCTACATGTGTACCGCCCGATCAAATATACATCAAAAAGCATCCCTGTGCTGCTGTAGCTATGAAATATTAACTAAACATTGTAGCTTTGAAATGCAACCATAAATAATCAAGGTCGCCGCTTTTTTAAAATACACATTGAATTAGCCGGAGCGGCAGCTTGGCCCTGGTAGCCGGAAGGGCCTTTGTGCGAGGAATGTGGACCAGGTGGACGTCGGCCCTGGAGTCTTGGGACGCACTTCCAGTGTCAATCACAGTGTGGGGGCCCAGGGGGATGGAGCAGGATAGGGGAGCAGGGTGCTGGCTGAGCCCCCTCCCCTGTGAGGCCTAGCCGGCCGGCCTTTCTGGGATGCTGCCTTTGCCTGGGGAGGATCTGCAGGCCTGCAGCTCTCGCTCGTGCTCTGAGCCCTCCTGCCCCCTCTGAAGTCACTGGTGAATTATTCATCGGCGGGCTGCAACAGAGGCCCAGGCAGTGCATATCAAGTAAGCCCCCCCCCCCCCCCCACTCTCAAAACAGAGGCCAGGCAGGCCATAATTAAATGCAGGGGAGGAGGGGGAGGGGGAGGGGGCGGAGACTGGTGAGCTAGGCTCCATAAGCAAGGAGGTTGGGGAGAAGGGGAGGGGGAGAATTGGAAATGAAGCAGCATTAGGAAAAAAAAAGGACGACCGCGTTCTTATCTAAGAGAAATATGAACAAATACCCAGCTGAAGAGAAGGCACTGCTTATCATCTAAAAATACATCAAAGGACAAGTCATGAGACCGTCGGGGATCATCTGCCTCGAAGTATAAACTTATGAACATGTTTCAGTTCCTGAATCATCCTCTAGTTATAACATTGCTGTTTGTTAAACAAGTCACAGATTACCAGCCTGCTTCATGTTGCCTGCGTGTGTCCCTTTGCATGCAACAAAAAACCTAATTAGGTTTAATCTGGTTAGAGGATGCTACAATGTTTCTTTTAAGTGCAGGAATTTGGCTTCTCATGCCTGCAAAACGAACACTTGCCAAATGAGGGGGGTCTTAATTATCAAAAGCAAAATGTCTGATTCATATGGCCAAAGTCACTAAGCATGGCCTGGTTCAGTGATGGACAAACAGTGGCATCTAAAATGCATCGTTCTGTAAAAAGGCACAGCTATGGTTATTTACACACATGCAACTTACTAATCTTACTCTAACTCAAGCTCTTTGATGTGCTTACACTCATCAAAGGGAATGAATATGTGCAATTAAAGCCCAACACTTTATAAACACGAGTTAAATATGGAGATGTAGGTATGGCATCCATTCCTACTGCTCCTCTGCTCTGTCATGCAGTGAAACAAAGTAGTGTCTACACAAGAGCTTAGAGACAGCTTTACACACAACACAATAATAAAAGTGACCCTGTGTCACATATAGCTAAATATATTAACACTCCTTTTAGTTATATTAAAGACGTATGAAGAAAATTTTGAGGACAAAATAAAACCAGCCAACTCAGTGATTTAGGAAGCTGATGTAAACAGAAGGTTGAAGGTTCTAATCCTAGGAAATCCTGTATCGTGCTACTTTTGAACAATAAACTTAACCAGCTGCAAAAAACCAAACACTTGGTATATATAATGATGGGACATGTACTCCAGAGCCCCATCTGTATATCTGACGTATACAGAATCTTTGCAAACATCGCTATCCTAAACCCACTCAAACACAAGTTTCTCAATTCATCTGGAGCATAGCATGTGGAAATTTTTCTAAAGATATGAAACTATTTGTAGTATTTCAAAATTTAAACTCAAACATTTGTGGGAAGTCAGGATAACATTGTGATGCTGTTTCTCAGAGTATCTTGCCACATGTCCATAGGACGACGACAGCAGCCGGGCATCATCAAATGATTGCGGTTTATTTTTGCCATCTATGCTTTAAAATTGCTGTGCGCAACCATAGAAATGCAGACACCTTTTTGCACGGTCCGAAGATATTCTGAAGTGATTTATATTAGCATAAGGCAATGTACCACCAGAATAAGTAACAGGATAGTAAAGCATTTCAGGTGGTTTTTGGTTAAGGAGCTGGAATACTTTAAGAGATTGAGTGAACCATACAGACTGTAAATTCATAAATTCCCAAAAGTGTTTAATCCCATCAAAATACCAAACTGTACAGAAGAGGATTAGGGCCACCATGAAAATATTATTTGAATTCTGACTTTAATCTTAGAATTCTGAATTTAGAAAAAAAAGTCAGAATTCTAAGAAAAAAACTGCATAACCTACTGACCTTTTACATTTATATGAACTACCTAACGCAATTAATGTTTACCACACTTTGCACATAAATACAAATCAGGTTTTGCTTAGAAAACAGGTAGCAGGTATGTAATAATAGGAAATGTGAACTAGTTTAACTTCATTGTACTAATTTGCACCTTTCATTGGAAATTATTGCACATTAATGATAGATTGTTTCCCATAATCCCAGGCTTTACATGCAAATGAGAAGCTTGATAATATTTCAAATGCATCAGTTACCAGACTGAAGACAGAACTGGGAACTACAGACCCTTCAAGAGTGAAGGGATTATACAACCACCCGGGAAACCATCAATTTTAATCTTGCCGTTTAATAACTTCAGACAGTCACAATGTGACTTTTTTTTTTTTTTTTTTTTTTAAGTACCACTATGTGGAATTTATTGCTACAGTAAAATATTAAAGTTTTCATGGGATTTAAACATGTTCAAACTCGTCATTTATTGATCAATGTCAGAAACATTAAGCTTATCCGTAGGCCTTTATGAATTATTTCTAAATGTCAAACTGCCACCTGCTGGTCATACGTTGTAACTGCAGCTTGCCTGAACAGCGCTGTAGGATTATGATGCCAACACGATAATCAATTTTGCGGTAACATTCTTAGTACCACATATGTTAGTAATACAGTTAATAGGGAGCTGCAAAGATTCCATATCCTAGATTTTACACCAAAATCCATCCATGCAACTTCTGAAACCGCTTAATCCCAACTGGGGTCGCGGGGGGGGGGGGGGACCAGAACCTATCCTGGGAACAATGGGTGCAGGCAGGAACCAACTCTGGGCAGCTGCCAACACTTTAAAGCAAAATGACATATTAAAAAGGAATGAAGCGTAAGAAGTGTAATCATCCACGTTTTATTTTTATTTTTTTTACACATTTTATTTAATGCACATACATCAATATTTAATATATGTTACTATACCTTCCCCCAAAACAAAGGAAAATAGAAAACTAGGAAATTTATTTTTTCAATCTTTTACATAATGTCACTGCACACAAGCATACAGAGAACAAAGCATTATGATTATTATTTATAATTTTTTATTATTTATTTATTTTACACAGGATCACCTGAATTTAGTCAAAGGTGGTTAAAAAATTGTAGGACTTGTTTCAAGATTAATACAACAGTACAGTACAGTACGTCAGTTGTCATAGAAAAGGTTCCTCAGAGACAAACTTTAAAATTTAAATTGTATACATAAATTAACATTGCAGAATGCACACATTGACAAAAAACGTCGGCAAGTTGTCTTCAGAAATGCATTGTCACAAGACATGCAAACCAGCGTAAACAATTTAGCGTCATAAAATGCACGTAACGGCTAGTGCAAACGGTAACAGGAGCACTCAGTAAAAAGTGGGCAGGGAACACAGGCACCAGCATCCAGCACTCAGTATGGTATCTGGTTCTGGTAGAACTGGATCATGTCATATGTCTTACTCCTGAAAGTGAAACAAAACAAACATCAATTATTCATCCAGCAACACAGCATCTGTGTTTAATTGCAGCACTATCTGGACTGAGCAGTGGGCAATTATATATCAACTGATTATGAACAATTAAGTTACAATCACAGGAAGTGATTTTAGCAACTGATCATAAATTACATGCTTCAGGTATGAAGGGTTTACAGCAGTAACGGTTTGTGCGTCGGCATGAATGCAACCACTGGGGAAGCGGAAGCGGAGTGACAGAGACGAATGTTTGAATGCCGCAGAAATAACCAGAAAAACACTCCACACAGTTTCTGTATGTTAGACCAATAACACCGTAACCGGCCATGTGAAACAGGCACATAGATGTTTCCATGTCAGGCCTGTATGTAACACAGCAGCTGTGAGGCTTGTATCGCATCTACATAAGCATGCAGGGGAGCACTGCGTACTGTGGTAAGGCTGCAGAAACGAGCACTGCGTACTGTGGTAAGGCTGCAGAAACGCAGCAGAGTGCAGATGAGGGGAGAGTGCGGGGCCACTGACCTGTTGCTGAGGAAACAGCTCTGGATCACCTTGATGATGAAGGTGGCTGCATCCTTTTCACTCATATTGGGGTTGAACCTCTGCCTGCAAACGCATCACAGCCAAGGGGATTTTAGGTGGCTTTTAACATGTCAGGCCTGCCAGAGACCACAGAGAAGCTAACAGATGCTACTCTGATTCACGCCAAAACCAATCCACTCCCCTGGCAGGTTCACTGCAGGGAGGAGGTCCTGGACACTGGATGACATCACCAAAAAGATGCACATCACTTACTTCAGTAGCTTAATTGTCTGTCCTCGAAAACATGGCAATCCTGTGTCCAGCATCAGTGTCACCAAGGAGACGACAGCGTCCATGTACGGTCTGTATGCCAAAAGATAACCATAACAAAACAATAGAGCAAGGAAGGCAAGAAGAGGTGGTACATCTGCAAAGTTTCCCTAATGTACCAACCGGATATAATATCAAAGTGGCTCAAGGCTTAGGGGTCTGTGCCTGCATCATATGGGTTCAAATCCCATGACTAGGACAGTAATTGTATCACCACTGAGCCTCGAGCAAGATCTAATAAATGAACATAAGTGGAGATGCACCTCACCTGACAGCCAGGTATCCCCGCACACACATCTCCATGAACCACTTGAAGGGTGTGGCCTCCATCTTTCCCCCCATGATCATCACCATCTCGTCAGTAAGCTTGATGTCTGGCTCCCAGCCAAGGTTTCCGCCAGGAGAACTCTCAAACATGAAGCCGAAGTCTGAAAGAAATCCGCAGATTCACTCAGGACAATGTCCACTAAGCAAAACAAACCAGCAGGTTAAAAGGCTAACAGCTGACATGGAGACAGACAAGGACAACCTGTTTAGGCTGCTTGTTCTTTCAAAAACCACCTCCTTTGGTGTAAAGCTGCTAGCAGATGGTCTGTGAGTGTTTGGTTGTTATTACATCACACATCTGACATGCGGCTGGGCGGGGGCCGGACTGACCAATGTGGATGAGGTGGCCCTTGCTGTCCAGCATGATGTTGCCGTTGTGTCGATCCTTGATCTGCAGCAGGAACAGCAGCAGACTGTAGGCTGCCATGCTGCGGATGAAGTTGTACCGAGCCTGATAAGGAAAGAAGCAGCCATCAACCACCAGGCAGCATGCAGAGGTTCAGGAACTGAACACGAGAAGTTAATCCACCATCAAAACAACCACAGCAAGGTCTACTGCAGAGAACCACACCTTCACAACTGCCTTAGCTTCAGACCTTTTCTGGCGCCAGCGTTAGAGACCCAGTTCTAAGTTTCTCTAGTTACCATTTCTGCCACCACATTAATGAAGACTATCTGCAGCTGCCTTTTCCAGGGTTACCTTCTGGAAAGCCAACGTGGACTCATCTCCGTACTGGTTTCGGAAGTAGTCGTACATCCCAAAGTCTGTCTGACGGCCCAGTTGGTCACGGGACTTGCAGTCTGGAATGCACTCAATGACGCCACACTAAGAACAGGGAGAAAACAAATCTTTCACATGTGGCATGAGGGGTCACACAAACACAGCCGGTAGCGGTTGATGGACACTGAGGGTCTGGGCATGTGTGAGGTTTCAGCTGGGCCCAGTGACTAAGCGTTCTTACAGACAGGAAGCCGGCTATGGGCCTCTTACCCCAGGTGCGGTGGCCACCACCCTGTAAGGGAACACAAACAGGTCCAGTCCCACCAGCTGGAAGATGTTCTTGAACAGGCCAATGATCTGCAGAGCCAGCATGTCCTGGGTGGAGGGAACACAGCAGCTCAGCATGCAGCTGGAGTCGCTCACCTCAGTCTTACGTGGTCTTTGCAAAACATCCCCTTAACCTACTGTGGTCGTGGGTCAGACCTTTAAAGTAAACTTAATAGCAGTCAGAGCCCAATACTTGGGCTTTAACACATGCACACTGATTAATAAGTAAATACAGGGGTCTTATTTAAGTTGCTGGGGTTCCATGTGATTTTATTGGTTACGGGCATATAAGGGTAACCGCATGTGTTTAGGGGTGGAGCCCTATGGCATTTAAAGATAACGCTTCATATTTGTATATGAAATGTTTGAGAGCTATGAAGCTCCTTTGGAAGAGGTGTCCACACACCTGCCTGCAGTCATCCCCAACTTTAAAGATGGCCGCCTGCCAGCAGACCCTGCGAGCTCCTTCTGAGCCGTCCTCTTCGTCCAGGGAGTTGGAGCGACATCGCAAGCCTGTGGGCAAGACATGGTCAGAGAGCCAAAGTGGCACCTCGCAGGCCACTGGTCCTGCCATCCTTGTTGACAGAATCTGCAGATCACTTCACCCAGGCAGGAAAATGGCTTTTCCTTACTCCAGCTAGATCCACCCACCTTCTTTCTCCAGCTCACTCACGCCGCAGCGTTTGACTTTGAACTTAGCCAGATAAGGAGCTTTAGCAGCACTGGAAAACATACAAAGCATTGCGCAATTACAAGAATGAATCCGCTTTCCCATACACAAGTTTAACATTCTGTGTTATCCATGGCACTTAAATAATGCTGTACCTCTGCATCGGAGTTCCAGACTTATAATCAATGTCCAGCACAATGGCCTCTGGGTTACTGGGTAAGTAACAGCCTGGAAGCACAAAGTACATCACTCATGTGCAATGAAACATCTTAACAGCCCAGAAAGGTCAAATGGTACCAGCCCATTTGGCATTTTGAGGTAGGTTCAGGTAGAAGCATTATAATTAGCAGATGTACAGTACTTCGGTGAACGTCTATTGGAAATGTTCAAAGAATTAACCTGAAGACAAACAGGTAATCAGGCCGATTACACATCCAGAGGCAAACATGGGTCCTTGTTCAAAGTTGCATATAAACATATAGGTATAAGCCGGAAGGTGTGTTACTAGTAGACTCACCAGGTTGTACTTTGATATCAGACAGAGCTTTCAAACAGGCCCTTTTCCTTTCATCACCTTTAGGGACAGGCCTATAGACAGAAGCACAACCGAGTTACACAGTAGTAGGTGTGAAAGAGCCTGAAAGGTCACAGATGGTGACCAGCATACATAAATGAGACAGCAAACACAGAGGGCCAAAAACTCCAAACAACTCTTGTGCTTCTGGATGTCATTCAAGTAAACATTATGGGGCATTGTAGATCCACAAGAGAGAAATATTAAAAATTACCCACGACACCTTTCACTGGGCCAAAATGGCCACCAGTGTTTTGTGAGAGGTATAACCATCTCCAGGGTCTTATGGGTACTTTTCCATCCTAATGCCCATAACCATCCATAATTACCAGTCTAATGAGGCAAGCGGACCACTAATTACACCCAGCGGCCCGTGATCGGGGGCGAGGTGACGTTGAGGTTAATGCTCAGCCATGTCTTTTTCGTTACGCTAACGGGCCCTGTCATGACTGCGCTCGTCACCCGCAGATGATTTAACTGCCCCCCTCATGGCCCCCTGACACCTAATGCCACCGTTGGCATATGTTACATCATGGCAGCATGGACGAGGGGGCGGGAGCCACCTGTCACATCATGCAAGTGACCCTGGGTAAGCAGAGGAACTCATCATGAACAAATCGCTATTTGTATTTCCATCATTACCACTCGTACTGCTGCTGCGGAGCTCATACAAACCAAATACTGAGAACAGCACCACAGCCTCTGCCACGACCAGAAATGAATGAATCCTGGCATCAGCAAGGAAAACACAGAACTTCAAAACAGCAATACAGGTCCTATTAGGGAGACTTCCTTACTTTAGAGCCTTTAGCCTGCTAATTTCTAACACATTTAACAGCAATGCTCCCATCTTTCTGGCTGGATATTTCTAGAAACTTCATTTGACACCTCAGGGCCACTTCACACCTCAGACAGTCATACAGAGCATCACAGCTGCTGTGTAGGAGGTGTCTAAACACCTGAAACACTGAGCAAGTAGCCAGACTATTTGGTTTATGACACCAATGTGCCAGACTGGGCAGAACACGGGGCCCAGGACGGAAGCCACCGGAAGGGGGTTTTCATAATCATTCTGCGCACTTGATGATGGCCGAGACGTTGGTGATCTTGTTGAAGAAATCAAACTCGCGCTGGTAGAAGTCCTTGGCTGGTCCTGATAAAGAGCCTGTGATCTCCTCCACCATCTGCTCCAGCAGCTCCCCTATGTCAGCTGGAACAAGGAGAACACAGTCATTCCAGCGAACACCTAAAGGACCTCATCCATGCATTTCAAAACCTTAGAAAGTTCATTTTGCTCAGTCTCAGATTCTAATTGCTATATGGGGCAATCACTTAGCCTAGTGTTTCAGGTGTCAGTCAGGTGCTAATTATCATTGCCTAGAACCTGCAGAACTTTTGAGAAGTAAAGCTGAGTTCTAACTGGGTAAACCCAGCAGGAACCACAGCAGGTTGACCTAGACTTACGGTCTTTCTGGTGGCCTTCCTCATCCACGTAGATGTTGGTCTTCATATTCCAGATGAACTGGTGGGCCAGGAGTTGGGACTTCTGAGCAGCCCACAAAATATACTCCCGCACATAGCCCATCTGGAGAGGGTCACAGGTAAAAGGATCGATGCACTGTGGGCAAACACTGTATGTTTCTGAGTTGGGCTCAAGGCCTGTACTGCTGCTAACACATACTACCCAACCAAAAGTATGTGGACACCCCTTCCAATTATTGAGCTCAGCTGTTCCAGCCACACACACTGGTAACAGGTGCATAACATCAAGCACACAGCCCTACAATCTCCATAGACAGACCCTGGAAATAGAATAGGTCATACGGAAGAGCAGTCACTTTGAACGTGGCCCCATCAAAGGATGCCACCATTGACGTGAATCATTTTGTCAAATGTTCTGCCCCATTAGACCTGCCCCGGGCAATTGTTAGTTCTCTTATTGTGAAGTGGAAGTGTCCGGGAACATCTACAGCTCAGCCATGAAGAGGCAGGCCAGGCCAGGCAAGCTGGCAGAGTGAGAGCACACAGTGCCAAAGCATGTGGCGTATAAACAGCCTTTCCTTAGCTGACAGGAAGACACTTAGAATACACTAGCGAGAGAGTTTCAAGCTGCCTGAGGACACACAACGCCCGCAGGTATAGAGCACATCAGCATTGGACTGTGAAGCAGCCAAAACTTGTTCTCTGAAATAATGAGTAAAGGCTGGTTCACATTCCTCCGCTCGTGTTCACGTGGACTTTTTCTGACCTGATTTACGTCATTGTGCGCCTCTGCAGGTGAACGTGTGCTGCACTCCAAATTTGAGACCACGTGAACAGTGAACGAGCAGCTCTGGACACGCTGCATGTGTGCAGGCTCCTTCTCCTTGATATCCATATTGGAATGACATAGCAAGGACGCTGTGCGCATGAGCAAAGTACGCGGCTTGACATGAGAAGTATGAGCGTTCCCAGGTCCGGATACGCAGTGCGGATGCCAGAAGTATCACGCGTGTGTGAAGTATGAACCAGCCTTAATGATTCACTATCTGCCAATCTGATGGATGAATTTGGGTTTGGCAGATGCCAGGAGAGCACAAGCTGCCAGAGTGCCACCTGTAATGTTTGGTGGGAGGGGCATAATGGCTTAGGGCTGCTTTTCAGGGTTTGGCCAAGGGCCCTTAGCTCCAGGGAATCATAATTCATCAGCAAACAAAGACAATACAGTGCTTCCCACTTTGTGGGAACATTTTATTGAAGGCATGACTGTACCTCAGTGCACAAAGCAAAGTCCATAAATCCATATTTTAGCAAGGTTGATGTGGAAGAGCTTTGCTGGGCCGCACAGAGTTCTGACCTCAATCCCACTGAACCCCTTTGGGATGAACTGGAATAACCGACAGCGCCAGGCCCTCTCACCCAACCTCCCTAATGCTCATGTGGCTGAATGGGCTCAAAATCCAGTGGAAATCCTTCCCAGGAGAGTGGGGGACGTTACAGTGCAAAGGGGGGACCAGCTCCATATCACTAGCCATAGTTTTGGAGTAGGATGATCAATAAGCACATACAGGTGTGATGGTTAGGTGTCCAAATACTTCCACCTAGGTAATGTTATTATTATTAATTTCTTCACAGCCTGCATCAAATCTGTTCCAGTACTGAGTTGAACTGAATCCTCAACTCTAAACCTAAAGCACTGGATGCTCTATATGTTCCCAAACCTCCCATCCAAGGCAACTTGGAACTTGAGGAGTGCTGCCATTATCTCCTTTTCCTTCTAGAGCTTCAAAGGCCATTTCTTTAGAGAAATTACCAAAATTTGACATTTTTTAAAATAACACAAAAATAATAAATGTGTTTCACAAGTCTCAGAAAAGGCTCTCAGAATGAAAGCAGTCTTACCTTATCATATCGAAGTGCCTGAACAATTTGAGGTATGTAGAATAAAATGGCATCCTGACAGAAATGACAAGAATACAAGCATTAGCAGAGGAAAGAAATGCAATGTTTATCAAAAAGACAAAACTACGGGCGTAGAGGCCGCTATGGCTACAGGGGTGAAGCTAAGCATTCGAGCCTAAATTGGGCCATTAGGAAGTGCAGAAACTAAGCTTACATTTTATACTGAAAAGGTGTTTATAATTAATCTAACACCAGATTAACTCCAGATACAGCATTCAGGAAAAATATGAGGTTAAATAAGAATAAGACAAAAGAAAAACAGAAGAGCTACCGCTGTTTCTTAGGGAAAGAGTCTTACGGGGGGAAAGGACCGGAGCACTTTGACGCCGTACTGCGCCGTGAGCGGATGTGGGGGGTACATGCTGGAGAAGTAGGAGAGCCCTGTGGGGGGGTCAGCTGGTGCCCAGCACAGGATGTGGCTCAGTTCAGGAGAGTCGGCGTCGATGGTGTGCCACGTTACCAGGAACTGCACACGGACACAGGTGACACATCATGGTCAATACTGTGAATATGGCCTTCAAGAAGCAGAAATCTGCAGCAGTCCCAGAGGACAGGGTTCTGACGCACAGACAGACATCAGACCAAACAGAGCTTGCATGCAATGAGACCCACACTAGAGCTCCACCGGGAGGCGCTGCGGCTCCTCTGTGTTTATGGCCCGACACAAACAGCTGGGCCAACAGCAAACTAACGTCCCTCAGACATCAACGGGAGACAGGCAGGGACTCATTAACCAGCACAAGCCAGGCAGAAGTAAGAGCAAAAGACTGAACGCCAGTGGGGACTAGAGACACAAATACTGCTCAGCACGGCAAAATAGCTGCTGAGAGACCAAAACATCCCAGACTACTGCCAAGTCATTTACTGCAAGGGTGTTACCATCCAAATACTTGAGGGGCCCTTGCTCTATAGGTTCTCGTAAGCGATTATTGACCCAGTGATTAAGCTAAACATACCAATTTATTCGGTCTTGATAACGGGTCTCACCTTGACTGCTTCCGGCACATCACTGACTGCACCGGGGTCCAGCCGCACCAGACGGGTCACTTCCGCAACGATGGCTTCTGTGTTTTTAAACCTACAATGGGAAGGCAGAGGAGGAGGACACTACTCTGGTCATGTGCAAAGAGGTGTTTTGGTAACCAGTAACATTCAGAGTGGAAAACACATAACCACACACTCCAGCAGTATTAATAAGACAGTTAACACTTTACTTGACAAGGCACAAGTAATGTGTTATTATGCTAATACTTATGCATTAACAATAAACCGAGTTTAAGTTGCATATTGATCTCATATTCGTCCATCATTAATGAATCGTGATGCATCATCTAACGAGCCCTTGATCTCCACCACCATCTGCATCTGTCAGCTGGGACAAGGCGAACACAGTCATTCTAAAGGGCCTCATCCATGCATTTCAAAACATCACAGAGTTAATTTTGCTCAATCTCAAACCCTGCAGAACTGTTGAGAACTGAAGCTGAGCTCTAACTGGGTAAACCCAGCATGAATCACACCAGGTTGACCTAGACAAACTAAGTTTAAGTAACATACCATTCTCATGTTCATTCATCATTCTTGATGTATCTTTTATCTCAAGCAATTACTATAATCTGTTAATTCTGTAAACCTTTGTTAACTACTGAAGAAACTACCAAGGAACTACTGAAGGATAAAGTAATGAATAACAAGTGAAATACTGATTTCATGTTTGTTCATCATGAATCGGGATGCATCATTTATCTAAAGTAGCAACTATATATGTTCATAACTCGGTTACTACTTCAGTAGTAACCGAGTTATTACCAAATATTTGTGACCCATCAAGTAAAGTGTTACCATAAAATACATTTCTGTCATTCAAAAAACTGTTTTGCGTGCCACTGTTGCAGCTGCATGTAGCAGTCAGCCAAGATGGAGATACTGCACGGAGTTCGGCTCAGGGTCTCGACGGCGCCCACACCTGGCAGGCAGCTGCATGGCCAAGTAGGGGGAGATGCTCCAGGCCAGGTTCACATTGTCCTTCCACTGCTTCTCACTCAGGTTGATGTACTTGGACCTCCAGTTGGCGATGCTGGTCTCCACGGATTGCTCGGTGGAGATGGCCAGCTCTTGGGTGGACAGGGGGTTGTACCAGATGGTGAGTCGCTCAATCTCGCTGGCCTGATGGAAACGTAGAAAGAAGATGTCTGGGCGGGAGGGAAGACGAGGCTGGGAGCTCAGGACAGAGTGACGGGTATGAATCAGGTTTGGGTAGTTAAGTCTAAATTATCTGTTTTGAATGCAACATGATGGGAATTCTGCTTAATGGATATTAAAGCAGCTGACTTGCCAATATCCCTGTCCCAGTTTGAAACTGGCTGCTTTCCTTTCATCACAAGCCACCCCCCAGATGCACGACACCGACAGACATCAAAAGACACTCCCTGCAGTAACTGATGTCACACCCCGGCTTTGCCTCACTGCATGTGCAGATACTGTGCGTGACCCAACGCTCATGTAGCTCAAAGCCATCTGCACGATTGCCCACCAGGGGTCTGACCAGCAGCATAGCGATGGAGGGGGACCCAGCCATCAAAGCCGCCTGACAGGACGCAGGGCTCTTTAGCATTCTGGGGGTGTCCTCACCACACACTGCAGCATTAAACATGCAGCACCCCTGGGGGGATGAGAGAGCGAGATCGACACCCGGAACGGCTCCCCGTCATCCCATCGCAGTGCGGACCGATGATCCTACCAGCAGAGCCAGCAGCAGCGTCCTCCGCTTCATGTAGTACTTGTGCAGTTGCGTGCCTCTGTTGCTCTTCTTGGACAGGCCTGAGGGGGAGATGAGTCATCAGCCAAGGCACACAGCTAGATATCCCTGTACCACCTACTACCAAATGCCTTTCTGTATGTCCATGACCATTAATGTGAGTTACACAGACCCAGTGTGTGTCTAACACCCCATGCCTGCCAAATCTATACTGATTAATGGTTTGTTAACTAGTATTAGGGACTGATATACTTAGTAATAGTGTATAAACACATTTATTCTTAGGATACATTATTCAGTACATGATCAGACAACTTTAAAACGTCTGAGGAATAATAACATCTGTGTAATGGATCGTCACCATTCGTGACAGCCAGGCTGCGGTGGAAGTATAAGATGAACATTAATTCACACAGCATGAATATCATGGGCTTTGAGTGAATGCCGGGGCCTTTGGCACAACACGGCTGAAGAAGCTTCCCTCACTCTGACGTAAACACTGAAGAGAGAGGCTAACGATGCCGGCGGAAGGTACCGGATTTCTTGGACATGGTGGACATGCCGCTGGACAGTGGGTACGTGTTAATCCAGCCCTGCGTGCTCTGCTGCCTGGGGCCCATGGACACGTCCAGGTTGTTCCTGGAGTCTGTCACTGTCATGACAGACAGACTGTTCACAGAGAGCTCCTGGTTATCTGTGGACAAGACAGTAGTGTTTATAACTGAGCATTTCCATAACATGCAGTCCAATTCACACTAATATATAATAACTTGGATTTAACTGCAGGAATGAACTGAGGGTACAGGTAAGTAAATAGTGCAAATCCAGAGGGTACAGGTAAGTAAATAGTGCAAAACCAGAGGGTACAGGTAAGTAAATAGTGCAAATCCAGAGGGTACAGGTAAGTAAATAGTGCAAAACCAGAGGGTACAGGTAAGTAAATAGTGCAAATCCAGAGGGTACAGGTAAATAAATAGTGCAAATCCAGAGGGTACAGGTAAGTAAATAGTGCAAATCCAGAGGGTACAGGTAAGTACAGTAAGCTTAGCAAATAAAGCTCTTCACCAGAATATGATGAACTGCAGATTCATATTCTCAGCTCTAACATTTTAAATAATTTGCTTTCTTAAATAACAACACTGAGCAGTGCTGAAGTTGGTACCATGTTAAAGAGACCAGGAATACATACACTGTAGGTCTCCTGGTCCTGCAATACGGACCAATCATCAGACAGAGGGCAACGAGTTAAGCCTGTGGCTATGGAAGCAACTTAAAATATGTACGGAAAGATTCATGCAGAATCTGAAAAAATGTACATTACTAGATAAATAATTTTTATGTGTGATTGACCTCCAGTAAACATCACAGAGGCTCAGGGTGATGTTCATAAAACCCACAATTAACACTCACACCTGAGTGTTGTGGGTTTGAATCCCACCTCCGGTGTGTGCGGTATGACTGTGTGTGTGTGTGGGTACCTACAACGAATTGGAGTCCAGTACAGGGTGTACCCCAGCCCTCTGCTGCCAGGGATAGGCTCAAGCCCCCCGCCCCATGTGATAAGGGGTTTTTGGATGCATGGATTATCTGAACTGCACTGGGTGCAGAGCCTGATGGCATTTGGTACAACAGGAGGCATAGAGACTGCAGGGTGAGCTCTGTGGGGGCTCACCAGGGGGCACCAGCTGGTTGGCAGCGAGGTACTTCTTGTCGGACAGCATGCTGGCATAGAACTTGGTCATGATGCTGATATCCTCACGAAGGCGCTTCTCGACTTGCGTGGGGAACTTAGCTGCCACACTGGGGAGCAGGAAAGGTGCGGAAAAACAGAAGGTAACCATGGGAACTCCAGAGATGGCTTAGTGTAAGTTGGGGGGGGGAGGGTCATATAAAAATGCTATGCTGAAATATAAATGACCCTGCAAAAAAACAGCTGGATGCGCTTCATACATTTGGATTTCCTTTTTCAGACAGAATAGTGCTGCCACCTGCTGGATATAAGCATATATGCAGCATCAGCATAAGCCGCTGGTATGAAGCATGACTATAACAAACCCACTCCAAAGACTAACTACATGCACAAGTGTGGGTGGTCCCTCTAAACTGGAATGCTTACACGACCTCCAAAGAGGGAACAGCATTTAAAATCACAGACTGCTGCACAGACCTCACAGGACGCCCGACCTGCCCTGCGTCTCACCTGAAGTAGTCAAAGGCAGTGGAGTAGATCTTCTCACGGAGGACATTGCGGATGGTGGCGTTGGTGACCACATCAGCATGCAGGAGAGCCAGGCCCAGCGTCATTAACCTGGGAGGGATTTGGGGGGGGGTTACTGATACACCCCCGGCCAGGTCGGCTTTCCGCAGTGACCCACCTCAGGCCAGCCGTAAAACACTATAGGGCTGAGAACAGAGCCAGGCTGCCGGTGTTTAAACAACATACCACACAACAAGTACGGACGTTCATTTAATCAGTAAGTAATAAGGGATCACAGTTTGTACCCAGACACATGGCAACCACCTCAAAGTGCAGCACTGCCCCGTCATTAGGGTCACTGTCACAGCGTCAGGAGGGAGGTGGCATCGATGATCTTCACCCAGCAGGTGTCTTTCGCTCAGTGCTACTCCACCCGAAGCTATTAAACATACAGTCTGGAGCTACGTAAGGAATAATTCTGGATTTCTAACTGACTCAGACATTATAATCTCACACTGGGGACAGCTGAGGACCAAGTTTGTACAACTAAAGGAGAAAATACACAGAGACACAGCAGGAAGGTAGCAGCAACCCCCCCAGGAAGTCCAGCTGTACCTGAAGCGAGGTCCGATGGCCGCCACATGACGGTTGATGGCGCTCTTGGCCCCACCCACACTGAGGGACAGCGACCTCTGAAGCAAGCCACAGAAAATCTCCACCTGGTCGGCACTGCAGTACTTTGCAATCTCAAACCTCTGCACCAGGAACTAACACATTGGGGGGGGGGGGGGGCAAGAAACAGGACAGCAATTAAACATGCAGTAAAGGATGCCCCCTGTGCTGGATGAGCCCAGAGGCGGCTGCTCTCTCCAACCTGCTCCATCACTCAGTACATTAACCTGCACAGCTAAGTGGAGCTACAGTTACAGCTCAGCTCTGCCATTTCATCAGACTACTGTACTTGTCCCAGTATACATGCATGGGAGAGGAATCGATTTATTATTTATTTATTATTAACCGAAGTATGTCTGACGCTACTATAGGGGGCGATATGGCTCCTTTCAGCTTGTTAGTACTGGGCTTTTTCCGGGTGACCTATTACACCACAAACATAAAAAATAATAAAATTAATAATAATGGGTGTGTGGACAAATGAAGTGACAAACTTCAATTGCGATGTGGACAGAAAGAGATACAAGATCAGGATAGCATAGCAAGAAATAAATTATTTTGTATAATATACTATGACAGCATGGTATTGGAAATTTTTCAAATACTGCAATGTGATTTTGTTGTAAAGGTATTTATGCAACAAAAAAGGAATTCAACAAATTTCTGTAGAACCCGTCCAGGAGTGATTTAAACAGCAAGGATGAAAATGATTATAATTGTCTCAGAGAACGCATTGAGCACTCATGTAAAACCAGTGGAGGTAAACTTTAAACTGATTTTTAAACATATACTAGATAATCTTGAAAATGAATAATACATAAAAACTGCAAAACTTGCTAGGTTTTTTTTTCCTATGGGTCCACTGCACATAAGGACCACTTCTGTGCAGCTTACATTAAGGTAAATAGAGCCAGTCAGTCATAGCGCCCCCCCCCAAAAAGTTAAAACTTTGCTCGCCTAAATCTCCATCAATATTCATCCAAGACTAAATTTCAGTTTCATGAGTTACTCATGTGACCAAATCAGCATGCCAAGTTTCGTTAAAATCCGTGACGATGAGGTCCGAAAGTGTGATGATTTGACATGGAATGACCCCTATGACAGAGTAAAAGTGTTTTAGCAGTACTTATTTAAAAAAATAAATAAATAAATAAATGTGACTTGGTCGTAAGAACATATACAAGAAAAAAATCCAGATGGCATGGCAAGAAATTAAGTATTTTACTGAATATACTAATACAGCTGGCATATAGCGTGCTGTCCTAGCAATGTCATTTTGTTATAAATATAGCGATTTGATTTTGTGGTAATAAATACTGGGGTATTTAAAAAATAAAAAAGGAGTTCATAAATTTCTCAGAAACCCATCTTTGAGCGATTTAAACAGCAAGAATGAAATTGATTATGATTGCCTCAGAGATATCTGCAGCGCTCACGCAAAAGCAGGTAAACTTTAAACAGATTTTTAAACATACAGTATAAGAATCTATAAAAGGAATAATGATTAAAATTGCAAAGCTTGCTAAGTTTTTTTCCAATGAGAGTAACAAAGCAAAACTATTTTAGCAAAACTTTAACCCCCGCACTATAATGTCCGTACAGAACTGAAAGTAAGAAAAAGCCTTATTTTAATATAGCTGACTAGCGATGTAAGAAATACATGCAACGTTGCTATTAATATTGCACATTGTCAAGCCATATAATTTACTACAGGCATTTATCAAATTCAGTACAAAATATTCTGCTTCGCATTGTGATGTCATTCAGTGCTGGTACCAGTTTTTATGCCAGTGGAAAACCAACACCTTTAATACCGTACCATAGGTATCTTTTTGAAGTACCAAAAGTACAGTACCTGGTCCAGTGGAAAAGCGCCCTTTAGTTGAGCAGTAAATACAGCGCTGTACATTTCATACATGCTGTATGTCCTCTGCTATTCTACAAGCTTCTTCTATGTACCGGGTTCTTCTGCTACTTCCACGTCAAAGCCGGGGGGGGGGGGGGGAGTGCAGAGCACCTTGGCCAGTTTGCATCCAGTTGAGCGCATACATGCAGGAATAAATCAACTCCCAATCGCATTATCGGGAATCTTAGTCTGACTTTGAAAAATGCGATTTCAGTCAGACTAACAAGTCCAGTTTTAGTCAGATGGTTTTAGTCAAACTAACACAATAATTCGATTTTCTTAGTCTGCATGTAAATGTACTGACTAACTAAAGTTGAATGAGATTGGCTTGCATCCCTCTGCAGGACCCCCACCACCAATGGAGTGGAAGCAGGGTGAGCTGAGTGCTTCGAGGACAGTAAACCACCTGTCCTTGGAGCTGGTAAGGAGCACCACGCACTAAAGCATAGAGTAGGTAGCAGCATAAGCGTCATTAAGTGAAGCCAAGACAATGAGAGGAGTTCAGATGAGCTCCATCGACACGGGAGGTGAGGAGAGACTCACCTCGATCCAGATGGAATGTGGAATGACCTCGGGGGGGCACGGCATGGGCTGGCTCTCCTCAGACGCGGCCAGGGGGTCAGCCTCCAGCCGGGCCTCGGAGAAGAGCCCCATCTTCAGCTCCACCGTCATGTGCCAGGCTCCAGCCATCTCGCGCATGAACTGCAGCGACAGCACCAAGAGAAGCCAACACGTGCTGAGCCAGCTAGGGAGACTGAAGCCCCTCAATACTTTGCAGCGGCACTCAATGCAATTAACCAGGTTCATTTATGATGGGTGTACCTCTTACATCATCTGCCATTGCCGAAGACCAGTTCCAATACTAAAAACAGGAGTATGGAGGACGGTAAAAATCCCTGGATGTTGGTCTTGCCCCACCCCAAATATCAAGTTGGTTGTATCCTTGCCAAATGACAACAATCCCATGATTCATTCCAAGTTCATCCTTTGGAGGTAAGTAGTAACATCGCTGGTGCCAAGAACACAAGCATGATCAATGCATTCTTCACATTGAGAAACACCCAATGTGTAACAAAACATCCCAAGACACACCAAGGCTTAAAGGTCAAAATAAGGCCACAAACCCTTGTTCTCTCTGTCCTCTTTGAACTGAAAAGATGAATTTTGGACTTTAATGCTATTTTATCATGATGGGAAGCATTGCTAACATTACTATGAACTGCAGAGCATAACCTGAACTACACTCAGTGTCCAAATCGTGTACGTCAGTGTGGCGTGTTATTTTGCATGCGGTGATGTCGCCACGGGTTACGTACCGGCACTTCAACACCGTTCTTGGCTGCCAGCAGCCACTCCCAGCAGGCAATGGCGGCCTCCATGCCGTGCTCAGTGAACATCTTGAGAGGCGCCCAGCACAGCTGGTGCAGGAGCTGGGGGTCGCAGTCTGCTGGAGGAGGGATATAGGCAGAGTGTTTAAGCACACGCACGCATGTACACCTGTAATCATATCTGTGTGATATGATGTGTTCATTTCTATGGGAAAAATGCTCATGCTAATTATGACAACCTTAACCCCACCCCAGCTCTAACCGTAACCATAAACAACCAAACAAAATAACTGTTTTTGCATTTTTAGCTTTTTGATTGCAGTCACAGAGTTTTTTAAAATTGAGTTTTCCCTTTCCTGGTCCCCATAAGGTCAAAAAAACAGGTATTCTTCAAGTTGTGGAAACATTTGGTCCCCACAAGGTAAGGTACATGTGGATCACACACAGACAAAGACGCACAGGCTCAATGCGGCCTTAGCCTTTTAGCGCCTTGCCTTTGGAGCTGATGAGCAGGGCTGTGAGCTTGAACATGGCCTGAGCAAAGCCCTCGGGCATCCTAGCTTCCAGCGCCTCCTCCATCTGACCAATCATCAGCTTGTTGAGGTCGGCAATGCTGCTCTGCGTGGCCTCAGAGAATTGCAGCATACCTGCTACCTGTCAAGCAGACACACGGCCCTTCAGGACAGACCTCATGTGAACAAGACCTAACCCAAGTCATCTAGATATACAATTACACACACACACACACACACACACACACACACACACACACACAGAAGAATGCTTCCATACCTCCCCAGTGTAGCGATTGCGCAGGTTGAGGGAGGCCATAAAGTTGGAATAGTCCTTCTTGACGCAGGCAGGCCTCTCTGTTAGCTGCGTAGTCTGGAAAGCAAGCGCCAGGGTCATTCCGGCAGAGTCAGGATCTGCAGGCAGCCCACGAGTCAGGAGGCTCAACTCACAACACACCACACGCCTGCCATGACTCCGCAAGCCTCACAACTTGATTTACCAAGCAGAAGGTGGAGAAAATCCATTGCAAAAATACTCTTACCAAAACAGTATAGTAACAGCTTCAGAAATTTGTGCTTATTTGAGGCAGTGACAGGTCCACACTGATTAAAGGATAATTCCACCTCTGAAACTATTCCACACTTGTACCTACTTACGTTAAAAATGAGAAACAATCTCCAGCAGGCATGTTTATTCCATAAATAACAACAAGACAGACACTGACATTGTTTCCTTGGGGTGATTCTCAGCAGACCGCAGGCAGTCTGGCTGTACACTGCACAGTGCACTGTCGCGGTTTACAGTGGAACAGGCTGCTCATCTGCTTTTCACACACTCAAGGGAAACAGCAGTGAAGGCATCCAGAGAATCACCCTATTTTAACAAAATGTTAAACCCAAAACAAACAGCATGTTTGATCCTTAGATCAGGAACAACGGTGAAGGGAAAGAAGAACGAAACAGCTCTCTTTGGCTCTGAATGCCGCGTGAATATACAGAGCACCCTCTAGAGGAAATAAACTCATTTACAGGTGGAATTTTCCTTTAAATACAACCTTAAGCTACCGTACAGTTAAGCAGCATAACATCCAGCACTGTGTTTTGCAGCTGAAGACTCCATATCTGAGTGCTGGTGACGTGATGTGACATGTTAAAGGCCCCCCACCTCCAAATCCACATCCCTCACCATCACACGTGTGGGAGTGACAGTGACTGGTGACATGTGACAGTGATGTGTACCCAGAGCCCTGACAGACCCAGACACTGGCAGTACCGGGACAGATCTCCAAAGAGGCCAGAGGCGGATGGATACATGCACTTAAGAGACCAGTGGGGGGCGCCGCAGTAGACCAACCTGAGGGAAGGCGGCCTACCATGGGGGGGAGCGAAGGGGAGAGAGGCGCAGCATGGAGGCGACAGGAGCACGGGAACAATGTGAGGTGGGGGGGGGGGGGTTATGGGACATAAAACAGGATGCAACGGTCAGAGCAATAACCACACATGGCATGCAGACACGCAGAAATACAATCCAACACAGACGCACACATGGCGTGAGACACCCGGAGGCACCGAAAGCTGACAGACCGACAGCCATTACTATCCAATGTGCAGAAAAGAAAGAAAAAACCCCGGTACATATCGACTTTCTGAGGTATAGCGAAATATTTTCAATACCATTTATATTGATATACTTTTCTGCATGCTAAAATTAGGGTTGTTAATGTATTAATGAATTATTATTATTTCTGATTGGGTTAATGGAGATTTTGATACTCAGACGGGAGCAAAGAGCAAAGAAAAGAATTCACAGCAAAAATAAAAAAATTAAAAAAAAAAAAAAACAACAACATTCCATTCGCCTCTCACGGGGGTCTCACGGCGAGGAAATATTGTTACGTTGTTCATTTTGTTGTTAAATTGACAGACGGCTCAGAGGATTAAAATATCAGAATTTGCGATTTGTTTTATTTTATTGAAGGCCGATATGATAAAATGAGTATTTGTCCTGTTATAAAGTGCACTTTCAATGGTTGTCTGGCTTCTGATTTTAGAGCCATTTGCCAAATAGATTTTAGATTTAGATAGTTTTTTTGTTCCTAAACATTCACCTTATGTTTTGAGAACAATTTCTTAAACTGAGGGAAAAAGAGAGTCTGTTGGTGGACATAGTGCAGTGAAACGTTTTATGTCGTAGCTGCTTTACTTCACCAAACACTGCAACGCTGTTATAGACATAATTTATTTTTGTCTTTGAGACTTCTAGTATAGACTTTTGTCTATACTGAATAGCTGTAGATGTATATTTGCAAACAAGGAAGTAAAACCCTTATTTCCATTTCATTTTGACCGTACTCTGCTTTAATAACTGACTTACAACTGAACATGTAGCCCCCACTTCATAGAAAGTACTGAGATATATGAGATATAGCTTTTGGTCCCTATTAGCCAGGCCTGCTCTACGCTACCCCCCGGTCACAAAGTCAGAGAGTAAAGTCCTTCCTCAGACATAAACCACAACACCATTTTCAGGAAGAATCCATTATGATTTAACTAACAACTAATGATTCTGTTAACACAGGAACTCAAATATCTTATATTTAATATTCTTTACTATAGCCATGCAGTCTTTTCACAGGCTATGCACAACCCAAAAGTTGCACGAATTTCACTATTGTTATTTCAGTAATGATTCAAAACTGATTTTGTTTCCTTGTTAGTCTGGGATAACTGGCATCATTGCCAACACTGTAACCACCATTAGTAAGGATACGATTTCACCTAAAGGGATCCGGAAGAGCATTTTCTGTATCTATTCATAATCTAATTCTATTCGCTTACCTTAATCTGCTGTCCAATAGCTTCAGCCATCTACCATCAAAAGGAAACCATCAACACACTCCAGAAAATCATTCTGACAGCCCTGTGAGTTTTCAGTACTTACCCAACTGTGAATCATCATCCAGGAGATGACAGATAAAGGGTCACTGTACAGTGACTTAGAGGCAAACAGGGGCTGGAGAAAGGATCTTTAATTTTTAAAAAATATCTTGCTTTTTTTCTCGACAACCAACTCTACTCTTCTAAATTATGTTACATAAAAGAAATGATCAAATCACACACAAAACAGAATTTTTAGAATAAGGCAATATTTGAAAAGGAATATTTAGTGACCATTTGCTCACCAAGAAGTATCTATGGAATATCTACCTCAAATATTATCAATATATAAAATTGATTATACAGTACCAGTATGAAAACAGTGGCACATGGCGAAGAGATACTGATTGTAATTCTGATATGAAAGGTAATCTAAGTGGAGAGAGAATTTAAATGAAATGATGCAACTGTCCAACTGGTAATGTTTCTCTGCATGGGACTGCAGGATTTTAGCATTATAATGTGCTGTGATATACAGAAGCATCTACAGAAGACCACTGTTTACAATAAAACTACTGAGGTTTTCACTTGCATTAAGAGGTCACTGCATTCATTTGAACATGATCAATGGTAAATATTATTGTACCACTCAATGTGCAAACTACAAATCCAGTTTCAAAAACTGCATAGACCAGGAGTGTCAAACTCCAGTCCTGGGGGGCCGGAGCCCTGTGTAGCTTAGTTCTTTCCCTGTTCCACCACAAATGATTCAGCTGAAGAGCTGTGTGGTAATTAGCACAAGGAGTTGAATCAGGTGTGTTAAATGAGGGTGAATCAAAAACTGTGTAGGGCTCCGGCCCCCCAGGACTGGAGTTTGAGCCCCCTGGCATAGACTATACTGCGATAGTATTTTATTTAACCACAAGCAGGGCTGGACTGGGATTTGCTACTGGGTTTTGAGATACTCCAGAGTATTTTCTTTTTTTTTTGGGGGGGGGGGGGGGGGGGGCTGTCCCTGTGGGTGGACTTCACGTATTCCACTTTGCTCTTCATGAGACACACAGAGATCAATGCAGGTGAGAGAACATGTTTTGGAGTCACAGCGCAAGGTCAGCCTGCATACACCCCCAGCGCTGGGGGGTTAAGACACTTGTCCAGGGGGCTTGAATGGAACTGGTGACCTTCTGATCAAAGGCACCGAGGCCTAAACCACACAGCCATACCTACTCCATGCTGAGATTTTCAATGAATGTTTATGTTGTAAATAACTGAGCCACTGAGACGTCAGCCCAGTGAAATCAGATATTCAGTCTCCTTCTACCGTGAACGCCCTCAGCCTTCCAGAAACATCCATCTTCTAAAATGCCCTGCATCTCTCACTCAATACAACATACCAAATGAGACTCCTGCATCCCCTTTCAATCAGCATCACAGAATTCACCCTGAGCACAGCAGGTTCACAGCAAGCTGAGTGCTTTGGTGCTGTGGTTGCTCTGGGCCCCGATCAAAGTGCCAGCCGGAGCAGTTCATGCCCATTTTAATCTACAGCTGAACTTTAAATCATAACCATCCTCTTCAACTGTACAAAGGGAGACATTGAATGACACTACACTGCCAGTATGACATGGCAGGATGACAGTGTTCCTGTACACGCAGTCACCAATGTGACACGGCAGGGTGACAGTGTTCCTGTATGCACAGTCACCAATGTGACACGGCAGGGTGACAGTGTTCCTGTACGTGCCACACCAATCAGACACGGCAGCGTGACTGTGTTACTGTACGCAGAGTCACCAATGTGACACAGCAGGGTGACAGTGTTCAACGATGTACTGTCACCATTGTGACACAGCAGGGTGACGGTGTTCTTGCACGCACCGCGCCGTCACCAGTGTGACAGCAGGGTGACAATATTCCCGTACACGCCGTCACCAGTGTGACACAGTAGGGTTACAATGTTCTCATATGCGGCGTCATCAATGTGACACAGCAGGGTGACAGTGTTCCTGTACGTGCCGTCACCAGTGTGATGGAGCAGGGTGACAGTGTTCCCATATGCGCTGTCACCAATCTGACACAGCAGGGTGACAGTGTTCCTGAAAGCAGTATTACATGTCGTGTATGTAACTATAAGCAGGAGGACATGCAACGACACTGCATTCCCAATGTGACATACCAGAGCAGGCCATCAGCCCCCGCCCCCCATGCCCCCCATGCCCCCCATGCCCCTCAGCCCGATCGGCACTCACCCCCAGCGTGGTGCTCTGCCGGTTGTAGCCAGCGAAGTGCAGGATGCTCTCTGTGGCCATAGCCAGCCCTGTGTGCTGGGACAGGCCTGAAACCCAGTTCTGGTGCTTGTTCAGGTACTCCTACAAGATGTGGTAGCTTGTTATGACATTTAAAAGGAAGTATAACACTCCCAACCATCCATACGGGCATCTTATAAGTGCTTACGACCACACAGAACGTCTAGAAGGAGGAATGTAAAGTACAGGAGGCGAGTACACTGACTGAAGCAAAAGTGGAGCGAAAAAAAACACTCAAAAAGCTTCAGATTCACCTTATTTTTCTGTCCATTAAATATCTGTTATTTTCATTACAAAAAATGTATCTGACATTTTAAACTACACCTTGCTGTTATTTAATTCAAAACCCACGCTGCAGTTATCCACTAAAATGCAATGACTATAACGGTGCATTCTTCAGGTAAAATATTGGTCAATTTCACCCTCATCTTTCTCACAGAAGCTGCAAAAATCCAATAAAACTACCCATCAAATTATGCTTGAAAAAAACATTCTTCAAATGATCAAAATCACACGATCAACAGCAGAAATCACAATCACCACCATGGAAATTAAAGGGCCTCTGCTCATCGGGTCAGGGCATACCCCAACAGCCATGTCTCAAAAACCATGACAAATAATTACTTTAAATTTTTATCTTTCTTTGGGATCAAAATAAAACATGCTGATTTTTTTTATGTAACCTGGAGCAATTTGCTGGTACCTACTCACAAGAAATTTAAAAACAAGACATTAAGTTTATTTTAGGGTAAGCCCTGATTACAGGAGACACAGACACTGCTATGATCCTAGAGTCCTTTACCACTGAACCATAAATAATGTGATTAACTATGAATGCACTTGTGTGCAAAATGTAATTACTACTGAAACATTTTTCTAAGAAAAACGAACGCAAACTGGCAGTCTTGTTGAAGCAAGGTTGAACAGAACATGCCTGTTGCCTTAAGATCTGAGTGGGGTGTGGACCTACCTGGAGGTGGGACTTGGTGACAGAGGAGGCCCACTTCATGGCCTCTTTCAGGATCTCACCGCAGCGGGCAGCAAAGTCCTTCACGATGCTCTACAGGGGGAGCCACAGACGCCGTCAGAGATCTGGGTGCAGCCATAGGTCCTCAAATGGTTATACAGGCTGCAGTACTGCCCCCTAAAGGGCCTGATAGGAAGCAACTCAACCGGATGATTAAAAACCAAAATGCAGTCACAAGGAATCCAAACAACTACGGCAGGAGGGATTGAAAAAAACATGAAACGTAGCCAGATAGGATCCAGCTGTGTGGCACCAGTCTCAGGAAGAAGCAGACAGCAAGTGGGCAGAATCGGAATCGGGCTGCAGCAGGCATTACCTCCCTCGCTTCGTACGTGTCTGGCACCGTGATCCGGTAGGGGGTGTCCGGGATGTCGTAGTAAGGCTGGTCCTTGTGGATATCCTGGTCATGGGGAGGGAAAAAAAGCAGCCAGCAGCAGGTATCAGGGACTCCTGCTTATGACTGCCATATACAATGGGGGACCTCTTTAGAGCTAAAGTACAATTAAAATCAAGTGCAAGTCAGTTAAGTAGCTAATTAATTACGTAACCTGATAAAACCAAATAATGCCTATGCAAAGATCTGGATGTACGTTAATCGTTCGGCATAATCTGATGAGCAATAGCTAAAGGTAAGCGCAGGGGTAACTGGCTATTTTATAGATAAGGAACAATTATCGGTATAATTACAATTAAAAGTGTAAACTGCCTATGTCACATTTATTTAAAGTATGTAGGACTTAATATAAAAGCCTAGGGTTAAGTGTTTTTAGCAACCAGTTTAACAGAAAAGATAGATCACATGGAAAGAATTTTAATCCTATATTGCAATATATGAGGACAAGCAGTTAGAGAAAATGGATGGATGGATTAAAATGCAGCAAAACTCAAATGTCCAACTCGGACATTGAAATAGTCTGTCGATTTTTTTCCGACTTGTACCGCAACTGAAATATTGGAACTTGACCGTTCTTGCTAAAACTTGTATGAGTGAAGACGCATTCAACTCCACCAATTCGGACCTGGAACACATCAGGCAAGAAAAATCTAGCCACAACTTGACTGAAAACTCGGAACACAACAAAACAACAGACCTGCTAAAACTTATACAGAGACACGTCTCTGATGGACGGCCACAAAGACCAGTGGACCTACTGGGATGCTGATGTCTATGAATCGCTCTAGGTCTCATGGTCTGACATGCAAATGCTGTGAGCAGTGATATCAGCAAACCAAAGAGGCTGTAGGTGTTGCACGTGTGTCGGCTCTCGCTTCGGAGTGTGGGATTGTCAGTTATTTCATGCTTATTGCTTTTGTATGTGTGATTTTTCATGTGTGCATTAGTTAAATAATGGTTGTTATTTTATCATTAGTTAGGTAGGTAGATAAGAGTAAATAGGCAATCATTCTGGGCTCTGGAATGGAGTAAATTCATTCACATTTCTTAAAAGGAAATTCTTGGAGCTCGACCAAATCGCAATCCGACCAGCCTTTTGGTTCCAAGGTACCACTATATATGCATTGTTAATGGACAAATGACAATGAAACATTAGGATGATTTCAGGGAGTTAGAACATGACCCCTCTGTGGGGCGTCATACAGCACGTACAGCGCTGAGGGACAGCGACAGGGTCTGCAGGATGTCTAGCATGGTCCTCAATACTCGGCCGCTCCACAGCAGATGAGGGAATCTGGGAAGAGAGGAGGCAGGAACCCTTACTCACATACAAACACAACAGCAGCAATACCCACAGCTCCACAGCCTGGCTCACACTGAACACAAAATTAGAGGCATGAGTCCAGTCACCAGCAGGCGCGGGTTCACACACAGAGGAGCCCCTTACGTCTCAGCCAGGCCAGAGAGGTACTTGTCAGCCACCCTACGGATTCTCTTGTGGGTGTGGTTGAAGTTAACCAGCAGGAACTGGGCGTGGCGCTCAAGCTCCTCCTCATGCTCTTTGGTCTTTTGCTACAGGACAGAAGTGAAGGACAAAGAGATCATGGTCACAAAGGGAGGAAGGTCAATTACTTTCTCATATGCTCAATGTCTGGGCAATCTGAGTCTACCTTGTCTGCCATCATTTGAAGAAAGACTTCAAAGACCTTGTCCCCCACAGCTATGACACACTGCATCATTCCTGGGGACCAAAAAGTCATACAAAACAGCTGTAGGTACAGACTCTAAGCTTATGGCATTTCAACATATGGCTCTTTACGTTTCAAGCATTTTACATTTAGTATCTATTAATCCATTATATTCTCTTACACACAATTTCAGCCCCGTTTGTGAGGAGCTCTTCTAAAGGCTTAGCATTTAGTTTGCATGCTGCTCCGGGCCCTACCTGACTTGTCCTTCTGGATGGCTTTGTCCTCAAAATAGCGGAACATCACCTGGAAGCGATCATGATCCATGGAGCGCAGCACCCTGGCAACAGCCAATGAGAAACCAGCACTGCACTGATACACAAGAACTCACAACCTGGCAGACAGTAACTTTATTATAAAGAATGGATTGAGCATCATGTTACAATATATGCTATGATTTATTTGAATTACTATTTTTTTAATGATTTAAATCATCCGAATCCTTATAGTTTCCTTAAAGGCACATTATCACACACTATGTGCATTTTACAGATGCAGATTCACCTGAACTGCATGCTTTTGCACTGAAGGAATGAACAGGAAGATGTGCAGGAAACATGCCCAGACCAAAGAGTGGGGGGGCAAGAATTATAGTCGTGACCCAGGTGGTGTGAGGACATGGTGCTACCCGCAGAGCCACTGCACTAGCAATAGCGGAGCGTGAAAAAGTGAAAGGACTCGCTCGGCAGCCGCCGATAAGTGCTGCTCTGACCAGGCCCATACCTCATGTACTCCAGCCGGTACACGGACAGCAAGTAGGTGGACATGGCAAAGTCCAGCTTGTTGATAAGTGCGGCCACCTCAGGCGGTGGGTCCAGCAAGTTGATGATGGTGCTCCGAAGCTCGTTCAGCTCCCCCTGCGGGAGGCAATTTGAGACACTAAAACCAACGCATCTAAACTGGGATGTGACAGGCCTCCACTGCAAGGAAACCAACTTGCTTCGGCATCACATCACGCATCGATCAACAGTGATAATTACTGACATACGAGGTAGCTGGAGTGATTTCTGAATATAAAATGTTTCCCCCTGTGTGTTCTGAGGATGAGCTTTGGCCGGCGACAGGGTATTACCGCGGTGACGGTGTCGTTCTTGAGCGCCGAGTTGTACTGCAGCTCAGAGCGTAGCGGCTCTCCACTGGGGAAGGTCAGGAGGGGGGACTTGGTGGCGATCTCGCACACGCCCTCGTGCCACTCCTCAGGCCACAGCCCTGCACACAGACGGCAGGAAGTTTGTCATAGAGAAGCTCGTCTCCATCTCATCCCGACAACGAGCCGGCGGCCCACGGCCTACCTGAGCCCTCCACCGCAAAGCCCATCACCACGGAGTAGAGCCAAAAGTCCCGGAAGAGTTTCTGCAGCCGGGGCCGGGCTTCTTTGATGGGGGGCAGGCGCCGGGTCAGCTGACGGGGTGACAGCCAACAATATGGCGCAGAGTAAGACTCCAAGGGCTCCAATAAGGGCTACTTTTAGCTCAGCTAATGTGTAAAACTCTAAAGGTCCAAAGCAGATTTACCTGTTCTAATTTAATGTTCACTTCACCTTATTATTCAGAGAGAAAAGCAAAACAATTGCAATGATGATTACAGGTATAAAATGATTAGCAATCAATTGACAAGTTCTAAGCACCAAGGATCATGGGATCAATGGATGAAATGTGAAGCTGTTCTATATTGTACTCTAATCCCTGCTGCCATATACTCCTGTAGAATTACCAGTTCACATTCCCACTGCCATATTGATTTGACATGTTTATTTCAACTCCACAACAAATGCAAATAAAACAGCAGGAGGAGCAAAGGGTCAGAGGCAAAGGGTGGAGGTTTTAAGGCTTGCAGAACAGGCAGAGCAGGGGACAAGGAGCAGGCAGAGCCTGCACATCCAAACATCTGCTGCTCCCGATGATTAAGACGCAGGCTCCAGACTCAGCTATTAAACCGTCAGCTGTGAGCATAATGAGGCAGACAAGGCCGCTGAGGACAGTCATCCTGCGCAGAGTCTATTTTGCATTTCCCGTGATCTTCAGGCGGGCCGCAATGTGATCAGTCTCAGCCAGGTGGCCAGACAGAATGTGAACAAAATACCGGGAGGAACCACAGTAATTACAGTACAGCACAAGACGGATCTCTGAAGTATTTACTAGAAAACAGGCTGACAACAGACAAGGTATTGTCTAACCACTTTTTAATAAAGCTCACTCGAAACTCGAAACAGCCGTGGGATTTGGTAAATAATGTGGGGTGTGCAGGGGAATCAGGCTTCCAGTAAGTCAAGGTAATGGTTAAAGGGTTTGAACTGACACAGCACTTCGAAGTATTTGAACTGGATGGGTGTTTGCATTGGGAAATGCATCAAAGTTCACTTTACGCTACTGGATTTTGCCTTGGGGTGGAAAACAGATACAGCACAACAGCTGCCATCAGTGCAGAGGTAAGCCTTGATGCAGCTTCGCACATCTCCCACACTGGTTTCCAGAGGTACAAGCTAACAAACAGAGCTGACTTTTTCGTAAGTGCAAGGTAGAGAACTAAAGTAAAAAGGATGCAAAAGGGGAAATGCATACTGACCTCCATTATTCCAATAACAATTTGAGGGTCATCAGCAAAAATCGAACTGGCTTTTGCACTAAAACAAATTGCTGTTGTCAAGTAAAAATTATTGTATTGAGGATTATTGTATATTTTATACTAACATGTAATTTTTGTTTAATACTTAAAAAAAAAAGATGCCATATGAATATGTCATATGGGAGCAAAATTAGCAGGTATTTCTGATGGTACAGCTGAATGTTCATATTTGTCAAACTCAACTTCACTATGTGAAATGTCTTCATCAGAGCTCCCATGATGTGGTTTCTCAAAGTTGTGGCAGCATCATGCCTCCTGCTGTCCCCAAGTTACGCGGGGATCAAGGACATCAAGCTGCACTTTGACTTCATGGAGCAGAATCAGTCGCAGCCCGTGGATCCTCGGAGTCTCACTGAGGGCAAGGTGCTGGATGCAGAAGCCATCCCGCTGGACTATCATAAGGAGAACACCGTCACAAACGACCTAGCATTTGATGGGTTTGAGGATGAGGACTACATAGACTTTGACAAAATCCTGTCAGAAGATGACTACAGCGAGGGTGACGAAATCGATGACATCACCATCCCAGACACAGAGATCTCCAATGAGCCTTCTGACCCCAAGGTCCGTCGGGCCCGACTTTTGCATCTCTTTAACGGGAGGTCTCGCATTGAGCGGCTCAACATCGTAAACGCCCGCTTTGGCTTTAGCCTCTACCGGAGCTTGCGTAACCACATCAACCAGACAGACAACATCCTGTTGGCCCCAGTGGGCATTTCCATAGCCATGGGCATGATGGACCTTGGCACAGGGCCTAGCACCCATGAGCAACTCTCCAAGACCCTCGGTTTTGCCGACTTTGTCAATGCCAGCGTGCACTACGAGGACATCACAGTCCACAAGCTCTTCCTTAAGCTCACCCATCGTCTCTTCCGGCGGAATTTCGGCTATGTGCTACGCTCTGTCAACGATCTCTATGTCAAGAGGGATATAACCTTGGAAGAGCCGTTCAGGAAGGATATGAAGACATATTATTTTGCTGAGCCACAAACGGTGGACTTCAAAGACCCAGCCTTCCTGGGAATGGCTAACCGGCGTATCCAGAAGCTGACCAAGGGCTTGATCAACATGCCTCTTAAGAGCGTGGATCCCAACATGGTGATGATGCTCCTGAACTACATCTATTTCAAAGGTATAAAACTCCCCATAACAGTCCACTCATCCAGTAATGAGTAGCTTGTCGATGGACCACAAGCAGCTAAGTAGCATGTATTCTGCTAAAAAACAGATCATTTTAAGCTATAGTTAACTTCTATTAAATAACATTCTATGGCTCACTGCAGAAATAACTACTTGCTGAACTGTAATAAATGAAATCATTTAAAATGACAAATTTTCTGACAGGCAACTGGGAACAAAAATTCTCAAAGGATGCGACATACTACCGGAACTTCCACATCAGCGAGAAGAAGTATGTGAGGGTCCCCATGATGCAGAACCGGGGCAACTACCAGGCAGCTGCTGATCACGAGCTGCAGTGTGATGTCCTGCAGATGCCGTACATTGGCAACATCAGCATGCTGGTAGCTCTACCACGCAAGATCAGTGGCATGCGCAATTTGGAGAAGGAAATCTCGCCATCCGTGATTAAAAGGTGGATGAGCAACATGACCAACCGGTACGTCGTTCTGCAGACCACCTTCTCAATGAAGGTTCACAGTACCACCTAAGATGTATAAACACAGGCAGAGCCTTCCATTTGTTTAAACCCTATTGCACTAGTGTAATGTATCTTACTTTGGTGATAATTTTTTCTTCTCATCAGAACACGGGAAGTTGTTTTTCCTAAATTTACTCTGGAGCAAAATTATGATCTGATTGAAAATCTCAAAGAGATGGGAGTCAAGGACCTATTTGGAGAGACAGGAGACTTTTCAAAGATGACATCTGAGAAAATTATGATCAACTGGGTAATAACTTTAAAACTTCCCAAGTGTGTTTTGTAAACAGCTCTAGTAATTTACATTTTATGTTTGCTGTATATGAAAACTATTTTTCTTTGAAAGCTGACTTGTTTGCCTAGTTTCGATGTGAAAAGCTTCCAATGCAGCAGCTGATTGAAAAATTCCTTCCATCTCTGCAGTTCAAACACCAGGGAACAATCACCGTGAACGAAGAAGGCACACAGGCAGCATCGGTGACACACGTTGGCTTCATGCCGCTGTCCTCGCAAATCCGCTTTGTGGTGGACCGCCCATTCCTCTTCCTCATCTATGAGCATCGCACCAACTGCCTGCTCTTCATCGGTCGGGTGGTGGACCCCTCCAAGAACTAGCTGCAACCTTCCAACATCACCCTCCAGCCCCTTTACGCTTAGCTGGCACCATCACAGCCTGCTGGCTGGCAATCTTGCCTGAGAGTAAGGTGACAAGTTTCTCAATTCTCAAAGCACCTCATGCTAGGAGCTAATAAAAGAGCCACAGTGCAAAACACTCTGGGAGCAGGAGTTCAACAATGACCTAGTCAATGTCATACAATTTTTACCAATGTAGTAAAAAGAAAGTATCGTGCAGGACAAATGTGTTGATTCAGTTACTTTATGTCTAGAAATAACTGCATTTGTTCTGTATGTTGTATAAGCAGATTTAAGGATTTTAATATAAACTGTGTATATAAAATAATAGAATTACAAATCTTTAAACTAAATGTTTTGTGAAATGCATATATATCCCAGCAATAAACAATAGCCATTATAGGAATTCTCTCATTTCTAGCAACATTAACAAGAGCTGCCTGAAAAGTTGACACCAGCATGGCATTATTGACTAAGTCCTATATTGACTGTCCAGAGAGTCCACATATTATGAAGGCTGAGTAAATATTTGTTACGATAGTTAAAAAGTAACCAAAAGCACAAAGTTAACTGATTTTAAAAACTTTATAAAGAGACTGATGTAGGTTTTTTTGGTTATAACACTGGATTTAAATTCATATTTCAATAGTACTTTTCTTAACACTTCTAATATATATTAACTCAACATTATGACCAATATTAATAGCATGTGATGGAAAAAAACACTTAAATGCTCACAAATTTTATATTAAATTACAACCTTGAATAAAAATGCAATGATATGCTTTAAATCCATCAGATTCATGGACTGAAGCTGCTGAAATTAGAGGCTCCATGTAAGCAGCAGAGCAGGCTTTAGCTCACAGACTCGCCTACGAATGTTACTGGTGGCAAAGGGCGGCATGGGCCACCTTCCCAAATGCAGCTAGGAGTCACACAGAAGCGCTGGGTGAGCCAGAGCCGGAAGCAGCACTGCTATCAGCCAAAAGCACGGCGGCACGGTGGTCTTACCACAGCTATTACAGGAATGAGCACACCCAGATTCCCAGCACTGCTGGACGCCTGGAAGAAAAGCAGTGAAAGGACCAGTATGATTCATGTAATTAGCCTAGAATGCCCAATAAGGATGGACCAATATAGTAACTATTCAACGATTTATACGCATACGGGCTGGCAGAATCCTTACAGACCAGAAACAAACCGTGCTGCCTATCACAGCCTTTCTACTTCAAAGGCTGATAAAGATTAAACACACATACAAACCAGTGCTTAGTTAATATTATTTTCCGACTACTTAGAGGGGATGGGATTAAAGAGAGAAGCTTTTATTCATTAAACTTCCATTCATTGGAGAAAACTGGTACAGTATCATGTCAAAATTCTGTGCCCTCATGACACACCATGTGAGTAACGTCACTGCATCTGACCGGGGGGCCTTGAGTGTGGGGTCCTTGTCGCTGGGCTTGAGTAAGTCCATGCCCACCATCACACACCATGTGAGTAACGTCACTGCATCTGACTGGGGGCCTTGAGTGTGGGGTCCTTGTCGCTGGGCTTGAGTAAGTCCATGCCCACCATCACACACCATGTGAGTAACGTCACTGCATCTGACCGGAGGCCTACCTTGAGCGCAGGGCCCTTGTCGCTGGCCCGCTCACTGGCTCTCTTGCCCTCGAGGCCTAACTGCACAAACAGCTCCAGCAGGTTTACCAGGAGCTCGTCCACCATCTGCTCTCCCTGGAGGTTGGCGGCGATGTTGGCCAGGGCGTTAATCACGGCCAGAGAGCAGTGCCTGCTCAGACATCAACACAAAAACCAAAAAGCACACACAGGATCCCTTAAGAGAAGCTGCACTGCTGACTGATCAGACTCACACTCTTCCATCCAGCACATTGTCAAGGTCAGGATATCGTTACTGTCATCTTCAGCTATATGCTGCATGGGTCATATGTGGAGATACAATTTTCATCTCATTGGTTGTAGCACAAAGAAACAATAAATAAGATAAATATGCAAGACATTTAAACATGAGAGAAAAATGTACTTTAAAAAATTCAAAAGAATTCTTGGGTCCGAACATATGAAACCAAAGCATTAAACACGATCAGATTAATTACTTTTATGAATTTATTTTAAACATTTTAAAAACTGACTAACAAAATGGCCCAAATCAGAAAAGCAATCAGACAGTACCTGAGTTGTGTGGATGATTAAAGCCAGATCCCTATATTTTATGATGCTGCTGTTCTAATGTCAAAAAGTCAAAGTTCTAAAGGGTTGGTGTGAAGCATCACCTGTATCCGTGGTCCTTATAGTCCTTGGTGGCAGAGTAGACCACGGAGCTGGCCTTCACACTTATCTGCTGGAACAGGTTCCACACCTCTTGGTAGATGTATTGCTGAGGGGATTAAAATGAACAACTAATAAATGCCAGTTTAGCCGAGTTTCCCCATAAGGTTTACATAATATTTAAATCTTCAAAAATGTTTTCAAGAACAACAAAGAGCAGTAAATTTAAGGTGATTTCACCACTTTTATAAAAAGACATTAAATCTAGATGTTAAATTTGATAAAATGACAATCTGCATGATGATCCTATAGGGGGCAGTATATCAAACAGATTGTAGGCCTCCTGTGAGCATGTCGATGCATATAAATGTACACGGGGGATGAACCCACATTGCCGGTGATGACCATGCAGCCCAACTGATCCACTATAAGCACATCCAGCTGTGATGGTGGCTGGCAGAACTTCTGCTGCAGGATCTGCAGGATGGGCTCCATCACACGAGGCGTTTCCCGTAGCGCCACGGCAATGTGGCCCAGAGCCCGGATAGTGTGGTCCGGGATCAGGTGGGCGTCCCTGCAAACGATCACCATCAGGATCACCATTAACATCTGAACCAGAAGCTGACAGATGGACGGGGTTGTCGGTCACGCTCACTTATCATTCTCCTGGGATATGTAGAGGCGATTGGACAGGCCCGCCAGGAAGGCCTCCACCGTAACCGGGTCTGCAGTAAGCCCCGCCTTCAGACCCCTGGGGAAGGAAACGGTAGCTTCAGCAAGAGAAAGACCAACATAGAAGCAGCATAACAGAGCAGACAGACCTAAATTATGTCTCCTCTCCTCGAAGAATCAGGCTGCTATACAAGAGAGAAGCTTCAACACAGCCAAGTCCGCTCCAGAAGAATCAGAGAGGCTACCTGCAGATGTT
The DNA here is from genome assembly GCF_048594095.1 of Paramormyrops kingsleyae. Taxonomy (NCBI): domain Eukaryota; kingdom Metazoa; phylum Chordata; class Actinopteri; order Osteoglossiformes; family Mormyridae; genus Paramormyrops; species Paramormyrops kingsleyae. The sequence continues at coordinate 40,780,470 of NC_132798.1, forward strand.
GTCAATGGAGATGTCCCTCAGCTGCTCGTACATGGAGGGCTGGCCCTTCTTGTTGGAAAGCAGGTTCAAGGTGGACTGGGAATTCTCATTGGTGATGCTTATCTTTATGTCCCCAGTGCCTGGAGAAAGATTCAGCCAAATAAGAGTCTGAGGTTTAGTTCCACTTGAAAGCATATTCATCAAGTTCCAAATAATAATAATAAACTCAATAATTGACACCAAAACCACAAACGGATGAACAGCTACCATGTGTCTGACAGCCATTTTCCCAGAATGCACCTCACCTGTGCTGTACTGGCTGTGGTACTTGTAGAGCTTCACTAGCACAGGAGAGGGTACCACCAGAAAGTCACGCAGGCACATGGTGACAGAGTGGGCCACCACGGGGAAGCGCTCACACAGCCGGCCCAGGCCCTGAACATCGCCACCACCATCATCATCATCATCATCATCATCATCATCATCATCATGAACTTACTATAAAAGAGCTTAATTTCTTATCTAACACAACTACAACAATTACAAAAATTGTTCTGTGAGAGGAAATTGCCAGTAAATTCCTCTCCAGTTAAACTTCTCTCTCTACAGCCAAATTACACACAATTTAGACATCTCATATCATATCATAGATATTTGTTGAGACCTGCCAAATTATGACAAGCATTAATGTCAACTATAACAAACTACAACTCTGAAACATGTCCCTGGTTCAAAAGTTTAACCATCTGTGACAGTTACAAAATTAATTGTTGCAGTCAATCTTTTTCCCCCACATACACACAAAGCGTGAGAAAATATCAAGTGAGGAAATGAGCCACTCAAAAGCTTAGGACTGCGTGCTCACTGCAAGCACGCAGGGTAATACATCACACTTTCATTCTCCTCATGCCCATGGCAACCATCATCATACAGGCAGGGAGCAGCACCTGTAAGCAGCAAATGAGCAGAGGCATGTGAGCGATAATGACTTTGCTGGATGTCTTGGACTGGAGCTTCTCAGACAGCTTGGTGCACAGGTTCTCAGCACCTAGGAAGGGGTTAAACAGTGACGCTGAAGTCATGGCAGTGGAGGTGTGCCGGAAAGAGGCAGACAGAGGGAATAACGCTACCTCTCTCGTATTGCACGTCACACCAACAAATAACCTTTAAGGCTTTACATAACGAATTCAGTGCACTGTATTTCATTCATTCACTGTCCCTCAGAGTAAGGTGACAGGAAACCACAACAAACATTGAGCACTACATCATCATGACCAATAATGAGATTCCTCGCTAGAAGAGTATGATCTGGCCTTATGGGCCAGTGCTAGATGGCAGACAGGGGCAAACCCCAAGGCACAGACGGTGAGGGGGAATGGAGATACCCTGCTCTTCCTTGACTGCCCACACCATAAGGTCCACGCAGGCAGCGTTGGCCTGGCAACGCAGCTTCAGTGGGCTCAGCTCAGTGTTCACGCGCTCCACGTCGTGCAGGATCTTCTGAAGCTCCGACTGGCTGCTGCTGAACTGTTCCAGCACGAAATCATGGACCTCCTTCACGAAGGAGGTGGGCAAATCTGTCAGGAAGAGAGCAGGGAAGATGGAGACTCAGCGAGCTAAGCCAGGAAGCAGCACCTACAGCGCAGGACAACCCTCTGAGGTCATGGACTTCCATCAACCACTCCCACCAAATTCACAAAAAAAAAAAAATTTATGATCTGCTCTATAAACTGGAAAAAAAAATGCAGTGGCTTACGGAAATTAGCATTAGATGCCCTTTAATATTTTATTACATTACATCACATGTATTTATTTTTCTGACAGTTTTGTGCAAAGCAACATAAGTGAGAGAAGCCTTGGGTCAGAACACTGGATCGCCCAGCAGCCAGCACCCCTGGTGCATTTGGTGTTAAGGGCCTTTTGCAAGGGCCTTGCAGTGATAGAATTACTCAAGCCACAGGATTTGAACTCATGACCTCCTGGCCACTGACACAAATTTCTAACCCATTGAGCTACACACTGCCTCCAATAATTATTGTATTACATTTCATAATATAATATTATATTATATTGCAGGATGTTTTTTCCTGTTAGATAGCTAACATTTAAAAAGTGACAAAAAAGGCAACGCATTCACTCATCATAAAAACAACAATCCTGTGTTATTGAAAAGAAAATGCAGTTTTTGTAAATCTCAAAACGTTGACTTTGATGCACTGCTTAAGAGAAAAGCCATTACACATTTAACTGAGCCAAAGGGCAATTGCTGGTTAGGCAAGGTTAAAGGCATTGATTTAATGCTGACGTCACCCTAAGACTGCTATTTAAAAATGGGGTGGGTACCAGCTGCAGAACAAACTGCAAGATGAATTTCTGCTGTAAAACACCCCGCTGTATAAATCAGCAAAAACTAAGCTGATTGAAAAAATATAACCAGCTAAAAATATAAAAGTTTCAGACATAAAATAACCACAAATAAATTACAGACGTTTTATCCAATAAAAAACAAGCATAAATAATAAAAAAAAAAATACAAATCAAAGTAAAAAGGAAAAGGAAATGCTGAGTTAACATCAGCATCTCTTACCTTTCATGCAGTACAGGGTGTCCCGCAACATTTTAAACATGTCCACGTACAGAGGGTCACTGAAGCTCTTATAATGCAAATCAATCCCAGGATTTTCCTACCCGCAAAGAACATGCTAAATATTAACATTCCATTTTAAATGTTTTTTTTTTTGCATTTGTGATGATAAAAACAAAAATGACACACCCCTATGACAACAGCCATCATGGAGTCCAGACTCTTCAAAAAAGACTCAGAAACAAACCGCTTCACCTGCAACAGAATAAAAATATATATATATACAGATAGCAAAGAATGAATCCTGGTTTATTTGTATTGCATGTTCTTCGATTGCAGAGATCTAATTCTGTAAACCAGGGGTAGGCACCCCTGATTCTGGAGTACTGGTATTCAGTGGGTTTTCTCTTCTGTACTGTCAGGAAAAAGGGTACACAAGGAACAAACAATAATGTACCCCCAAATGTAAAAAATGTTCCATTTCTGTACCTTAAAAATACTTACAGCTAGGGTGCAGATGGCAGACCCTTTAGGGTACAGCGCCAGTGACAAGTCATTATACCCTCAAAGGTACAAATTGGTGCTTTTTTCCCCTGACAGTGTACGAGTGTTACCATCTGCCTGAGATCAAGTGTGGTTCATCAGGAACCAGGCAGGATGAAAAACCTGCTGGATTCCAGCCTCCAGAATCAGGGTCACCTACGTCTGCTATAAACGTTTGTCCCAATAACAGTAATCTCAAACAAGAGGTGAACACTTGCTGCTTTTCACTCAAAATCTGCATCATTATTTAAATAACTGTGTTCAATTTAAGCATTAAATAATGTTTAAAAATTCTATTAAGTTACTTCACCACCTTAAAATGATAGCTGAGTTCCCCTGTCTAATGCCAGAGGCAGCCATTACCCTCCCCAGTGTGGTGCTGACAGACAGAGAGCCTCGCACCATGTGCAGCAGCAGCTTCAGCACGGGCAGCGGCACGTCAAACTCCTTGTTGCTGCTTCCCATGAAGAGAGGCGACACAGAGAAGCTGGAGCTGATTGTGGAGAAGTAATATTCGGGGTCTAAGGCACTGCCGTCGGGGAGATATGCTCCTAGGGGACAGGGCAGGAGGGTGGGGGGCAGGTATTACACAGCTGAATATCATATCAAGAAACATACAGGGAGTTACAGAGAAAATGACAGCCATAAACCCCAGATTATCTGAAAGACCCCATTAAATCAAACACACACCAACACTGTGATCCCGTCTATTATAATTTTATAACACAAAACAGAACAGAAACAACATATTCATTGGTTCCCAAATGCAGAAATGAAACATTACTGTGTTAATCTTGCTGGGCTAAGAGTCTAACCAGTGAGCACACCTGAGGGCATCTTTGAAATTTATGAAAGGAAATGTATCAAAGCAGCACCCTAAATCTGGATGGCTGTCAACTCACTGCACAAAATGAATTTTGAAAAGTACATAATCCCAGATAAAATAAGGTGGTGTGGTAACTCTTACGTATGATTACTCCTAAAGGAGACGTCCTGTTTCCTAAAGGCAATATCGTACCTCTATCTGTCCTGCGCCCATAATCTCTACTGAAAATGATTGTTTGCCATTTCAAAGGAACATTTCAGTCAGAATCCCTGAAATAATATCTATCCAAAGCAGACATTAGCCCTTATCTGCCGTACAGTGTATTCCCCATATGCATTCAAAGTACAACATATCAAATAAAGACCAAGAAGCTTTATTCTGGTCTCTGTCTGAAAGCTGCCATATACACACTATAATAAAATATTAAAATCTTTTTCAAACAGTATGTTTTTCCAAATTACAGAGGCTTTCCAAGGTCAATGACTGCCATGTAGTTTTATTCACCTGAACATCTGTGCCAGGAAATCAATACATCTGTGCATAGCTGGTTTTAAATAATAAAAGAGAACAAAGTACGAGACGCGCGCCTGTGCTGCACACATGACTTTACCTTCAAAGTACTGTGCGGGCGGGACAGACGGGGAAATGGGCGACGGCCCTCTCCGTTCAGGACTGAGCTGCAGATGAGGAATAAAACAGAAATCCTCTCATTCTTAATGAACATTTCAAACAAAAATTAGATAAAAAGACACAGGTGACAAGAACATAAGAAATTTACAAACGAGAGGAGGCCATTCGGTATATTCCAAGTATATCGAACAAAAACAATCGACACACTAAATAAGCCACAGTGACAAATCTGAAGCCTGATATCAAATCTACAGGGATTAACAGAGCAGCCAGAAGACTAACACTGACGTTCCCAGTTGGCCTCTGGAAGTGCAGGTTTCCTTTCCACCCAATCACTCCTTTTTCATTTCTTCCCCTATTTTTCTACTTAAACTCACATTCAGTACTGAGTTTAAGGTGAGCAAACCCCTGATCGCCTTGACTGCTCCACTGCTAACTCTGACAGCCCTCGCACCATGAGAGACTCTAAAGCAGGAACTAGGATGGAGTGTGGCTCTGCGGGTTAGCCTTCCATGCCAGTGACCAAGTCCCATGGTGACCAGTGTGATTGCTCCATTGGGCCTTTCAGCACAAATGCACCAAGGACTGGCTGCCAGCTGTACTGTGGCCTGGTTACCTGGGAGAGGCTGGAGACGCTGCCCGTCTTGCGCTTCAGAGAGTCACCCTGACATACTGTGAGCAGCGAGCTGGGGAGAATGGAGCGGAAGTCGTTGAAGGAGCGCCGGCGAACGCCCTCCATCTCGTCTGCCACGCGGGGGGGCTTCTGGGCCCCCCGCGGGAAAAGCTTGGACAGCAGGGACTCATCTGTGTTGCTGTAGCGGCCGAAAGCTCTAGCCACCCCCAGCAGACAGGGGACAGTGTACCTGCACAGGTACTCTGTGAGATAAGGCATCAGAAAATTAATCAAACAACAAGACCCTCTCGATCAGAAGATGCTTGGATGGATGGAGACGAAGGTCACATGACTATCAGGTGTAATTCCAGGCAATTAAAGGTTTATCTTTAGCATGCTTTCTGGAAAGAAATATGTTACACAAAGTGAAAAGGAAGTAAATTACCTTTGTCATGGTTCTCCGGTGCCTGACACATTTCCATCAGCGTCTGCATGAGGGTGATGACAGCTTCCAAAATCTAGCAGGGAACAGATCTAGCTCAGCGGCATATTGTAAGTGTGATGCTTTTTACACAATGACAGATGATGATGATGTATTATAGCATGTCTTTTCCTGACTGTGATCACCAGCTGCAGCACAGACCTGTCCACGAGAAAAGGAGTCTCTCTGGGCCACATCTGACAGCATAGTCACGAGACAGAAGCTAAAGTTCTCTGCTATGGGGAGTATTTCTGAAACAAAAAATAAAAGCAACACATGGTGTTAAATACCTTTGAGACCTGTGTAGTATCCTACCACTATAAAATGATCATCAGATACCTAGAATTTGTTTTAAACTATTTGAAATGGGGAAAAAATAAATGCACCCCTTCCTTTTCTTCCTGTGCTCTCCTCAATCCACTGCACACGAGGTAAGCCTTTCAGGAGACCAAGCAGGTATGGAACAATCATGTCTTTGTGCTGCAAATATAAATATACATAAATTGGTAACACTTTACTTGACAGGGCACAAATACTTAGTAACAACTCAGTTACTAGTGAAGCACAAATCATGAACAAATATAGTTGCTACTTGAGATAAAACATTCATTGCGATTACATAATGATGAGCAAGCACGAGATCAGTATTTCACTAGTGTTATTCATTACTTGCTCCTTTGGCAGATCCTTAGTAGTTTACAAAGGTTTAAAAAATTAACAGATATAAATGCATATAAATATACATAAAATAGCAACTGATTAGGATAAATCATGTCTCACAATTCATTAATGATGAATTAACATGAGATTAGTATGCAACTAAGACTTAGTTTGTGGTTAATTAATATATAAGCAATGGCATAATACGACATTATTTGTGCCATGTCAAGTCTTCCATTAATTATTTTAAAAGAGGGGTAACATTAATTTACTTCAACAAAAAGCTAATTTTTGTCTTAAAGGGTTTTCCTGTAGATCACGTTTAGTGAATGCAATCTTGAGCTATCAGTTTGTGTGAAAGCCATCACCTCTAAATCCGATTCTAGCAGAAATATTCCCAGCGCAATCACGGCATCTCGGCGCCGCTCGTCCAGCTGGAAGACGCCCCGCGAATCCACGGGGCACATGCATTGCAGCTTCTGGACCTGGGGGCAGGCAACAATGCATCTTAGCAAAAATGAAGCCGAAACACTTATATAACCTGGTCTAATTGTCGGGTATTACGCCAGGCTACATTATCAAGCTGTCAACTTGAATACTGTATCGTTGACGTATTATTGATGATTGTTGTCGTCGGACTGGGTTTAATTGAGGTGATTTATGGATAACAGACTTAAATTCAAGATGTCAACACTCTAAATGAATGCCTGTTGCATATAAATATACAAGTCCGTGTAGAATGCTTAAGTTTTTGTGCAATGAAAATATGACACCATGAGGATTCTTAAAGCCTAACTTAACATTAAGTACCAAAATAAAATAATTATAAACCATTATTTGGCAGAAACACTAGAAACATGCAATATTCAGATTACAATCAATTAATATCATAGTCGTTAGCAATTCATTAATTTTACGTTAACTAAAAGTAGGTTCAGGGAAACACAGCTATGAAATGAAGAACCTCTATAATATTACCGTCAGTCATAGCACAACATATCAAAGTAACACAACAGACAGACAATGCGAATAATCAAATCTCAATCAAATTATGGTAACATTTGAAATAGTTTTATACTTATTCCGAAATACAAAGGATATTTGCTATCTGACTCGCTAGCAAAGCAGACAGCAGTTGTAAGGGAAACAACTGGTGCCACATTCTCGTACTGCGTATGCCAATTTATCCCAACATTGGACGGCTAGACAAAACGCAAACCTTTTCAACCGGAGAAGGTCGGTGTGCTGCCAAAGACCGAGCAAGGGATAATACTGTATTAAAGTAAAATCCTCTCGGTCCTCCCCCTTTCACCGACATTTTCGCCTCTCCATCAAAAACAGGAAAACCGACGTAAAAAAGCTAAGAGGACGAGGAAGCCGCATTACGGAAAGCCTGACAGTCCAAGAAGTGCGAAAAGGACTGTCGCGTTACGAAGTTCAAAGACCCATTCTAGCTGCTGGTCGTCTAGCAAGTACCTTTCCTATATTCGGGGTCAGTATTTCAATAGTTATTTTCACATTTATATCCAAAAGACTAATAAACAGAGCTATCAGAATAGTATTTCTGTTTTTCACATGATCGGATTTGACTAATTAGCTGTTATTTTAGGTTGTTATAAGAAGCAGAAAGTTATTGTTGAAATCTGACCAATTAATTTAAAAACATACCAGCAGTTTAGTGTACATTTATGAAACTACTTAGAAATGCTAAATTAATTCGTATGAATTGAAATGTTGATTGCCATCTTGAATAAATAGACATAAAAAAAGACATTTATAGCCACAAAGAACAAATATTAAGCTACTGGATCAAAAAGTTGTTGGGCAGTATTTTTCGTGAAATTGAAAATTTTGGTTTGCGTTTGTATTTAACTTCAGCCGCTGAGAAACCGTTCAATGGGATATTTATCGCACCGATCTTAAGTAAGATGGGGGGGAAAAACTACAGGCCGCTTATACGGATACTGGCTACTCACGTGACGCGCGTCATTAGAACGAGACTGGACGTCATTCTGCATGAAGAGAATTCGCGAAACCTTCACTAAGGACAGCGATTAAACGGTATGTATCATTCGTTTTAAATTACAAGAACTCGTGAGGTTTGCTTTGCGATATCTTCTGCTGCTAGTATTTCGACGATATGTTATTGTTTGATCTGCGTACTGGTGTTTTTTTCGTCTCACAGCACTTCCCCGTCAGCGAGCCAACTAAGACATTCAGAAATCCCATCACATTTAGCTGCTAGCTTCTTTTTATATGCTTGCTGTTCGTTAACCTGTTGATCATTGTTGTCCTAACTGTTAACTTATGTTTCCTACTTACTTCTCTAAATGGCTAGTGTAGTTTATGATGTCAGCCTATCCCAAGAACCACAATCCTTTCGCCGACGATGATGAGGAGGATAATGAGGTCCAGAATTTCGGGCGCGGCAGGGGCTATGAAGACTCCACGGACAGCCACATGAGCGAAGCCGAGAGGCGCCAGAAGTACCTGCAGCAGGAGGTTATGAGGACAGCGCAGTCGGCCGTCGACAGCAGCCAGCGATCCATAGGGCTGATTTACGACTCGGAAAAGATGGGGATAGACACTGCGGAGGTATGGGGCGCGATCACGTCTGGATGACAAAATAAGATGTCTGACACCGAAACACTAAAAAGTCCTATGAGGTTGTTTGGGCATTACATAATTGTGCGTTTATTATGATGATTTGTTTCTTTTTAAGTGTTTTTTTTCCTTCTCTTTGTTTTAGTTGATGGGGAATTAATGAAAAATCGTTTAAGATCTTTAAAAACAAGGACCTGAAAACCATGGGAACTGAAACTTGTCTACAGTTCAGTTTCACCTGAGGTTTTCTTCTAAAATACAGTTAAAACACTGCTGATTAAACATTTTCTTTATATTTGGGTCGTGTAGTAGAAGCATAGACGATAGTGAGCATCTGGTCTTGATTCTAGCTTAAAGAATTATCATACGGTTACTGTATTATTGTGAGGTGCAAGACAACAACTGTTCTTTCCATCAAGAGCTGGGAATACTTGTTTCTACTCTGCATCTGTTCATAATTGCTTTAAAGAAGCAATAGTGGTAATTAGATGGTAAATAACCTTATCTGTGAGTTCAGGTGTCTATCAGATGCTTTTTAAAATCTCAAACACCTCTCGGAATGCAGTTACTGAGGATCAGGGTTGAACATTTGTGCTCTACCATATATTAAGATTTTATTATTCTATATACAGTGGCCTCCAGAATTATTGGCACCCTTGGTAAAGTTGTGTAAAAAACATTATGAAAAAATGTGTTTGCAGTCAATTAACTTAATTGAGAAAAAGTGAGAGAAATCCAACCTTTAATTGAAGAAAAAATATTAGTATGAAATTTATTTTTTTAACAGCATGTAATAATGTTCCCATTTATACTTTATGTTCTGCTGTGTGTTTAGGAACTCTTAAGCGAGCATCCATTGTTTCCTGTTTCATTGGGGGGTACAGTATATATGTGACGTGACATTAATGCCAAATTCCCATAATCATTCATCTGCATGGAAAAGAGTAGAAAATACAGAAATGAAATGAGACAACAATGTGTTGACCTTAATAAATGAGGCAGTGTTTTTCAATAACATTTCTTACTCCTCTTTACTCCACCCAAGGGTGGCAGTAATTCTGGAGGGCACTGTAATAGTATCTGATGATGCAGTAACATCAAACCACCTTACGTACTACCAGTGCTTGCTAAAATGGTGGGATTATAAATGGCAATGCCTCTGAAAGCCCGTTAAGAGCTAAATGTCTCTTTCGGCTAAACACTTGTGCTCTGCATTCCCCAGGAACTCAAGCGCCAAGGTGAGATTTTGAAGAGGACAGAGAGAATGGTGGACAACATGGACGAGGACCTGAAGACTAGTCAGCGACACATAAACACCATCAAGAGCGTCTGGGGAGGCTTCGTCAACTACTTCAAAGCAAAGCCAGAGCCCAGTGCAGCCCCTGAGCAGCCCATTTCATATGAGCCCAGCAGCAAGTACGGCCCTGTGACATCCAGGCTAAACATGTTGCCCCTCGATGTCATTCCTGGGTTGCTGTTTCACCAGAATACATTTAAAAAGACTTTCTACGAATTAAAAATATACATAAAATTAAAAATGATGTTTAAATAACTGCAGATAGTAACAAGATGAATTGCTGTTTTTCTGTGAGAGGACAAATGGGTGCCCTAATGTGATTTAATTATCTTTTCCAGACTCCTGGATGCGCTCAGTCAGAGCCAAGGGCACCAAGACGAATACCGACAGAGTCACCTCAACATGACCACGTCAGGTGGGGTCTCTTTCTGGTCTGACAGTCCTATTATTGTGCTTTAATGATGGTGAGATTTTTTATGCCTGATATGAACTTTGATTTTCTTCCAAAGGGTTTGGAGCTTCTGGGATTTCCTCTGAGGAATCCATATCCAGCCAGAATGGTTACCCCAGGAACCAGCAATTAAGAGCTATTCACCAACAACTGGATGACAATTTAGGTATGATCTTTGAAAGAAAAGGATTCTATATCTGTCCCATATATAATGGAAATGTCAGAATTCCACAGTTGTGGCTAATTGTACCTGTGCTTACTATTCAGACATGTTTTACATTTTATGTGTAATACCTTGACTGGTCCAGTAGGGGGTGCTGTTGCACTGACAGCTCCAGGGTTGTGGGCAAGTATTGACATAACTGGTACACAAGTACGCATTTACCTTTAAAAGCCATACGTGCGGCAATTGATTGTTGTAGCAGCGTGAATGCATAAGTATTTTATGTGCATTTGCGCCGATATGACAAGAAATTATTGTGCATTTTAACCTTTCTATGCTAATTTGTACTTCATTTGCAGTATAGAGGTTAAAATGCACAGTAATTTCTTGTCATATCGGCGCAAATGCACTTAAAATACGTATGTATTTGCACTGTTACAACAATCGATTGCCGCACATATCGCTTTTAAAGGTGAATGTGTACTTGCGTACCAGTTATGTCAATCCCTGGTTATGGGTCTCAATTCTAGCTGGTTCTGTGTGCACAGTGTGCATGTGCTCAGTTAGAACAGGTTTGGTATTCTTGTTGTTGTTGTTTTTCCCAATGACAACAATCCACCTTTAATAACAATGGGTGGCACACCTCCCACATTGAAGGTTCACATCCCCATATCTGGCCTGTTTGTGGCGTTTGCATACTTTCCATGTGTTTATAGGTTTAATTCCCATCCCTTGCTCTGTGTCTGGAGTTTGCATGTTCTCCCTGTGTTTGTGTAGGTTTGATTCCCATCCCTGGTTCTGTGCGTGGAGTTTGCAGGTTCTCCCTGTGTTTGTGTAGGTTTGATTCCCATCCCTGGCTCAGTGTGTGGAGTTTGCATATCTTCCCTGTGTTTGTGTGGGTTTCCTCCAGAGCAGAGTACTACAAAGCGGGTTTACTGGCTTAGTTTCTTCAGGCTTTTTACTGAGTTTCCAGTACTATAAAATAGGGCTCACTTCTAATTTAATTTCTTAATTTATGCGGCACACCTGCCCTGTACCAAGCAGGTTTAAGTGTCGGCTTTTATATTAAACGCGCATAAGTCCTGCCCCTTCACCAAAAATGTAAACACAAATTGCCCTTTTACCAAAAAAAAACGTCACCTACATAAGGGCCATTCACCTATTTTGACTAAATAGCTGATTTGGACAATACCACTGATTTCATTTTTATTGTATTACAAATGAAATGAAATTTAATGTTTCTGCCTATCAAAAGGCGCACCTTAGTTTGGTTCATCAGTTTTCAGTGTAGATACCGCCCCATTTATGCAAACAGACAGACAAACCCCAAGTCAACTTACTGAGTTGATAACCATCATCATAGTATCGTTTAACCCTGCTTGCAGCAATCAGGATTAGGTAACCCATCTCCATCTAGTTAACTCTGGGTATGTAAAACTCATTTAGTAGTACATCCCACAGTAGTCCAAAGTTATGTGGACAGTAACCGATGCAACTTCACTCATGCAGAGATATAGAGAAAGAAAATAATAGTTAATATTAAATGGACGGCTGGCTATTGCTGAAGCTTTATGGCTCAGCAGTGGGGCCTGGTTCCCATCCTGGAAATGTTACCAGTGTGATGATGAATTGAGAGTTTTTACAGAGGATGTTTTTCTCACCATCACTTTTGCTGTAAGTGTTTAAACCTAGAAGTAATCACAGATCAAACATCTATGAGCACTGCTAGAAGGTATGGTGAGTTAAAGGCACTTTTGTTGAAGTTATTTATTCTATTAGGCTATTTATTTGTTGATCCTTGCCTTGCCCTCACAGACGACATGAGCTTGGGTCTTGGTCGATTGAAGAACCTGGGACTAGGACTGCAGACAGAAATCGAGGACCAGGATGTCACACTGGACAGCCTGATGAACAAAGTGGACAGAACCGACAGCAAGATCAGAGCCACAAACCAGCAGATCAAAAACCTTAAATAAATACACAACCCATCTGGAATAATATTCAGTTCTGTACTGGGTAGTAATAAGGATTTACTTTGTCTTTTGTTTTTTCTTTTTTTTAAAAAAAAAACAGGACTGTTTTGAACCACATCCTGTATTTCAAATATGTATTATTTTATATCCGGCTCTTAAGCAGGATTTGCCTGACTTGTTCCAAAGCCGGTGAAGATGGAATTTCAAGTGGAGTGGCTATTGTCAATTTTGCTTCCATAGAGGTCCAAAGTGTGTGAAAGATGACTAAAATCTTTTATCCAATACCCCTAATTTTACCTCTGTATGAAACACTCAAGAGAAATTTAATGTGAAACAGAAAGAACCACTTGTTTGGAGTTTTGTGAAATGTTGTATAGCACAATGCCTTACCACTGGTTCATTATTCATATGTTGTCCAGTAGCATTATAAACTGTCAATTGTAAGTATCGCTATAAACACTTTAGTAAAGAATTACTATTTCTTACTCAGAAAGCTGAATATTTATGCCTGACATTAACTAACTGCCATTGCCTTACCACCCCATACATTATGGTCACCTGACAGTGATGTTGCATCAGAAATTCTTTTGGAAAAGAAGTTGAAAATGGAAACCATTATGTCAGTTTTGACTGGAATAAAATAAGATCAATAAAAATGTGAAGATGTACTGCTTTTGATTAAGCAGTAATGAGTTTGGTTTGAGTACGATGTAGTAACACTAGTTGGTGTTCGTGCAAAAATTTACACTGGTAAGTTAACTACTGTTGGGACGTCCCTGTTGTGACCGATTTTAAAACAAATGAACAAATGTAAAATGCAATAAAAAATGTGACACCGTAAAAGATGAATAAATATTTTTTGCGATATACTGCTATACTCCAGTCACCTGACCTTGCGGGTTCTGATTGTTTTCACACAGCTGGGTTCCATTAATTGCTCTGCCCACATGTAAGTCACATGAGCTGTTCACAAGCATGAGAGTGACGAAGCAGATAATCATATCTGGGAGAATAATCTCTTCAGATCAGCAGGGTCAGCAGTCTGCTCCATGCCTCTGTAGTGTGAAGTGTACAGTATCATCATGGTCATTCTTTAGTTCAGTTGTTCATTTTCACTCCTCAATTTTTTTAAAGCTGGTTCTGCAAGAGGAGGAAAAGATCCAGAGTCTTTGAGGGATGGAGTTCCCCAAGTCACCATCGGAAGTGGCCCTGTTGGTCTATGGGATCACATACAGCACAGCTCTGTGTAGCTGTCTTCATGTGAGCAAACAGCAGACAGGCTGGAATTTTCTGCCTTTCAGGTCCAGTAATCCCAGAAACGACTGCTGTCAGGGTTCATCAGGCATTGGGCCAGCAGTGGCCCTTCCTGCCCTTTTGAAATATGAGTCCTGGCTCCAACAATGAGTAAGTCATGCTCAGAAGCAATGGCTGACATAAGCCCACTGTCGCCAGTGCAGCTCCTGAATTAAAGAGCTGTGCTGACTTGGTAGAGAAGCTAAATGGGAGGGGGGGGTACTGTGCATACAGTGGTGCCAGTGCAGTTGTGACCCGAAACATTACCAGATTTTCACAAAAGTCCTAAAATTACATAAAGGAAGCCCAGCTCAGCAAAACACTATATACTACATCTCCTTTATGATCCAATGTTAAATATTCTCTGAAAAGTATCTGAACCTGTAGGATTTTCAGTTCATTTAAAGGGTAAATTAGTCTGGTGTTTCAGCCAATGGGAGGACAGTCAGGTGTGACTGTCACCTGCTCAGAATAACATAAACCTGGATCTTCACTGTCAAAGGTTGATCTTCACCTCACAGGTTAGTGAGACATATTCTGCTTTAAAACATTATTGCCGATGCAGCCTTTCAAACAAAAACTTTCAAAGTGTATGTTTTTTTACATTAACATGAGTTATTGAAATATATTGTAATTGATCAAAACCAATAGATATATATACACTCACCTAAAGGATTATTAGGAACACCATACTAATACGGTGTTTGACCCCCTTTCGCCTTCAGAACTGCCTTAATTCTACGTGGCATTGATTCAACAAGGTGCTGAAAGCATTCTTTAGAAATGTTGGCCCATATTGATAGGATAGCATCTTGCAGTTGATGGAGATTTGTGGGATGCACATCCAAGGCACGAAGCTCCCGTTCCACCACATCCCAAAGATGCTCTATTGGGTTGAGATCTGGTGACTGTGGGGGCCATTGTAGTACAGTGAACTCTGTCATATTCAAGAAACCAATTTGAAATGATTCGAGCTTTGTGACATGGTGCATTATACTGCTGGAAGTAGCCATCAGAGGATGGGTACATGGTGGTCATAAAGGGATGGACATGGTCAGAAACAATGCTCAGGTAGGCCGTGACATTTAAACGATGCCCAATTGGCACTAAGGGGCCTAAAGTGTGCCAAGAAAACATCCCCCACACCATTACACCACCACCACCAGCCTGCACAGTGGTAACAAGGCATGATGGACCCATGTTCTCATTCTGTTTACGCCAAATTCTGACTCTACCATTTGAATGTCTCAACAGAAATCGAGACTCATCAGACCAGTCTTCAACTGTCCAATTTTGGTGAGCTCGTGCAAATTGTAGCCTCTTTTTCCTATTTGTAGTGGAGATGAGTGGTACCCGGTGGGGTCTTCTGCTGTTGTAGCCCATCCGCCTCAAGGTTGTGCGTGTTGTGGCTTCACAAATGCTTTTCTGCATACCTCGGTTGTAACGAGTGGTTATTTCAGTCAAAGTTGCTCTTCTATCAGCTTGAATCAGTCGGCCCATTCTCCTCTGACCTCTAGCATCAACAAGGCATTTTCGCCCACAGGACTGCCGCATACTGGATGTTTTTCCCTTTGCACACCATTCTTTGTAAACCCTAGAAATGGTTGTGCGTGAAAATCCCAGTAACTGAGCAGATTGTGAAATACTCAGACCGGCCCGTCTGGCACCAACAACCATGCCACGCTCAAAATTGCTTAAATCACCTTTCTTTCCCATTCTGACATTCAGTTTGGAGTTCAGGAGATTGTCTTGACCAGGACCACACCCCTAAATGCATTGAAGCAACTGCCATGTGATTGGTTGATTAGATAATTGCATTAATGAGAAATTGAACAGGTGTTCCTAATAATCCTTTAGGTGAGTGAATATTCAATTAAAAAAATGTAAAAATTAGAACACATTCATATTGATTCATTAATTTTGAAACTGCCACAGAAATACTACATATTTATCAAGCAGAAAGCAGGAAGTTTGCATTTCTGAATATAAGCCCTTCTATCAAGTCTCCCTCTGATAATAGTAGATTTTTTTCATTTAGTGTGCCAGCAGTTTTTCATTCTGCCATTTTGTAGCTTTTTTAGTCATTTAAATTAACCATTTCGAAACATCTTTATAGCTCACCTGCACATATGTGACACTGCCTGCTGGAATACTGACCAAACTTGTTGCAGATTTCAGAACTCAGGTCTCACGTCTTCATCTGCTAACTGATGCTTTGCAGTTGCTTTCCAAATAAGTTTCAAAGCCATAAAATGATAACACTTGATGCCAGGGCAGTGCAATAAAGTGTCTCAGAAATGTTAATTTCACGCAAGATAGCCGGCAAGCTGCCACACCGCAAAGAATGCAGCCAAACATGTACTGATCCATGTCTGTCTGCCTGTGTATAGGAGGCCCCTGCATCTACGCTGTAATTACTGCAACAGAAGGCTTTGCTTCTGTGGTATTTATTGACATGCCATGAAAAAACTGCTCCACTACAATAAACATACACAAGTATCAGACTGCACACCAATACATATGCAAAAACAGTGCATTTAGAATAAATCAGATACATACTGTATACGTGATCTGTCAGATTATTATATTGCTTAAGAATAAAATTTAGGGGAAAAGGAAAAAAATATATAGAATGCCGTAACATTTGTAAGACTAGTTGCTTTGAAACATGTACTTCATCCATAAGATTGTAAATGTAAATTACTGTGCAAATGGTAAAAGGGTTTTGACAAAATGAGGAAATGGCATTAATGTCCTGTGATGGAGCTGCACTCTGCACAGAGCATCTCCTTCCTGGACCCAGAGCTGCATGGAAAATGCTGCAGGCTCACCATTACTCTGCACCATTACTCTGCACTGAATAGGCAGTGTTAGTGACATTTGTTTGTTTGTTTGTTTGTTTTTATTGTCTGTATGAATTTAATAAGGAAATTTAATAATTTAATAAATTTAATAAGCATGTGAGTATAGTTAAAAAAAATAATTGTGGACTAAAAACTAGCTATGATGGACCAGACGGTTCCAGTTGGTGAACACCAGGTGTCTTCATCAATGATAATTTCTACCAATAAATGAAGCAGTTTATTTTGAGTGCTGGTAAATCAAGAAATTAACATGGATTAAAACATGAATGAACAGAAGGAAGGCTGTCCTGTTGCAAAACTGATGAATGAATGAAGAATGTAGTATCTGGATTTGCTGCACTAAAGAATCACGCTATTTATTTGTGAATGAGGATAGATCTCTTTCAAAGCAAATATATAATATAGACATGCAAATCAAGTGGACTGATGACATTTAAATTTCTGTTCATTTTTGGTTAATCTTGATCATAGCTAGATATGTGGTTATAGGGATGAATTTTTCAGTCAGTTTAAGAGGATACTTTTTTTAATGGAATGTTGTAAGATATAAACCTTGAAATCAATGGAAATTTAACTCGAAGTACAACATTAACCAATAGTTTGTTAGAGAACAAACCTGGATAAATGCCTTGAGCCATACACTTTCCACTATTACCACAAAGTGTTTACATACATTCAGTACATTCATTTATGAATATATAAATATCTGTGGAATAAAGTCTAGAATGATCAAACATTTAAAACAGAAGGAACAATGGTCACCATAGCAACATATCTCATTTATCTGACCAGTTTTTAACTGCAAGGAAAATATTAGTCATACAATAGAATGATAGTCAAAAACCAGTGAAGACAGTGGAGCAAGAGAGGTTAACACCATTAAAACAACAACACATCCATAGTGGTAGTAACACTTATAAAAATACAACAAAAACGCTAACAGAATGGTTAATGGTAATCAGAACCAAATTCATGGGCATTTTGTTGAACGGTTACTTGGCAGGCAAAAGATCATGTTTTTGAGACATTAGGTTAATAGATCAAATAGATGTCGTAAAATATCAACAATTCCACACCTGGATCTGCAGCATCTGGATCCTGTTTGAAACCTAGGCAACAGAATTCCAAGGAGAAAAAAGTGCAGATGGGTTCACAAGGAGTGTCAGGAGGGATGGGAAGATGCAGCCTGCTCATCATGCAGGAAAAGGTGAGAGTTCCCCTTAGAAGGCACTATTAAGTGATATAAATGGGACCTCAAAAATGAGTGACATTAAATCTGGCCAGTGCTGGCTGCAGAATAATATCACTAAAGATGCATCTAAAACGAGTGGGAGGCACGATACCACAGCATCTCGCAGTCGTGGACTGATTGCCACCCCCCCACAAAGGCACATTATTAACATGAGGACGTGATGCACTCTCAGGCAGCCCTGTAAACCCAGGTCTGACTCCCACTCACTAGACCTCAGAAAATAACTGCAATGAGTCACATTTACAAGGGTCAAGCACAACAGTATGAGATGAGAGGTGGTGAGTTTCCCATGGAATATGATGTAATGTACCATCACCGTCTTGCTGTTTAGCCGAGATATTTGATTATATTTGGGTGACTTGTGCTATGTAAGTGATTGGCCTTACACCTAGTTTTCTATTCACACTCTCCCAGGAAGCAAACAGGTGTCCAAGGATTTATGACCAGTGACAGGATTCAGTAACATATTTCAATAATCACCCATACTGGTCATAATTTTATTCTTCTGACATACGTATGAAGTCCATACATACAATTTAAATTCCCCAAGTAGCTTGGATTGCTTCAGCATACCTGAATCTGTCAACGGAATCTGTCACAACATGTGAACTGCTGAAACTGGCAGAAAACACGGCTTAATTTTTACAGTTATACCTAGAAATCTCGAACAGGTATAGAGGAATGATACAAGAAAATCTGCAAAACTGAAACTGTGCTCTATACCTGGCGCTGGATGTGACAGAAATTTAGGTAATTACAGTTGCACCAAGATTCATTATTTTACTGTATTACAAACTAACCTCAGAAATTTTTTGCAATGATGCACAGGATAGGATTTTAAGCACTCTTTGGCAGCTTCCTAAAAACACTGTTTTCTAAGAGGCAGAAACAGGGATTTTACAACATTAGGGCTCAGGAGTTCTGCATGGTCCAAACGTGTCATTTCAGTGTCCTCACCACTTTCTCTGTAAACACGAATACTGCACAGATGGTTAAAAACAGAAGAGAAAGAAGATCAATACAAAGTTGCACTCTGGTTCTTCAGAGCCTCTAATTACAGGTCAAGCTAACGCCTGTCCTAATGGTGGGTTTGTCCTTTATCCTGCAAACCTCCTGATTATCATGCCTGAGCATCAGTCAGACAAGAAAACAGGTACTTAGTGAATTACAACTGAATGTGCCGCTTTGCATACAAAGTTAGCCAAAGCCTCTGGAAAGAAAGATGATTCAACACTGGAGCATTCTTACAAATATGAAGATGAAAAAAGAAAATATATAAAGCAAAATATATTTATACATACATGCATATTTAAATACAGCTGCATTTATGGAGGTAGATAGCAAGATTTTAGAGGTAAAAAGGCAGCTAAACAATTTTGTGCTTAGGGAAGATGCAGGTTACATAATGTTTGTGGCAGTACATACAGCACCAGTCAAAAGTTTGGACATACCTACTGTCATTTGTTTGTCAATAAGACAATGACCCCAAACACCCCTCCAGGCTTGTGTTAGAGCTGTTTGGCAAAGAAGGACCAAAACCCAACACAGCTGGCTTGAGATGAGCTGGACCAGAGAGCGAAGGGAAAGAATCCAACAAGTGCTCAGCATATGTGGAAATTCCTTCAGGGCTGTTGGAAGAACATCCCAGGTGGCCACCTCATGAAACTAGCCGAGACATCGCCAAGGGCGTGCAGAGCTGCTGTCAAGGCAACTGGGGGCTGCTTTGAAGAATCTAGAACATGAGATTTTAGTTTGACTTGCTCAACACTTCTTTTGTTCACTGGATAATTCCATACATGTTATTTCATAGTTTTGATCTAAAACCAATAAAATGTTACAGGTAAAGCAAAGCCCTCCTAAGAGTAGGTGTGTCCAGCCCTGACTGGTAAGGATTCTTTTGTGATACAGCATAGACATGTAGGCCTACAGGAAGCACAGCGCTTGGCCGCGTCGTGCCGCAGTGCCCCTGGCTGAAGCTGGCAGGATTCGCTTCCCCCTGACTTCCGTCCCAGGCGTCACACGAAGAGCATGGAGTGCTGAGGGCAGGGACAGCCCCACGGGGAGGCCACTCGCACCCAGGAGCCATGGCAGCCTGGAACAGTCACTGCCATCCAGAAGGTTCTGCAAGGTGCCACATTCACATTCAGAGCTTGTCTGATATTAGTCACTTAGGTAGGATACTATTGCATCCTTCAGAATAAAACATTTTATAAGATTGTTGCCTTTTCGATACAAATTTATTTCCTATCTAAGTGCTTTCAATGTTCAAAGGGTACAAAGAGCGGAATCCAGAAGCTTTTTGGCTCCAAGCTCTGAAGTTCCTTCCTGTCCATCTCTACTTACCAAGCAATTCTACAGTTAAGACATACAGTGAAGGAAATTAACACTTTCTTATGTAGAGATGTATACAGAACATATAGGAACACTATAATATTATAATATTCATGTTTTTCCTGTTTGGCAGCTCATCTGTAGCTCTGTCAGCAGAGGAAGCCTATGGCTGCCTCACTGAGGCAAATGTTTCACCTTGTGGCCTCCAGACCGTCGCCCACACAGCGGCCCGTGGAGTCCATGGCGTCGCTCTGGCACTCGGCGCAGACGGAGCGCTCCGTCACCAGCTGGGCGGCCCAGGAGACACGGCGGCAGGCGGCGCTGGCCTGGCTGATACGCAGCCACACGCAGTAGCTGCAGGGCATAGGGCAGTGGGGGCATTGTCACAGGCTGGCCTCTGGTGTCAAGCTGTCACTCAAAGTAGGAGTAGACTCTTGGGTTTGGGAGAATTTTGGAGATTTTGGATACAGGATAATGCTATTAAAATGCTATTTCAATTTTGCTTTCCACACACCAGACAGTTCTGATGAAATAGCTACCTTGACAGTACTGAAAACGAGCATATTAAAATATCAAAGTAAAATTTTGATACATCGTGATACATAGGTAGGGGAAAAGAATGAGCATGACAGCAGCATATAAATCACACCGACAGAGACATGGTAAGTCACCACAACGACAGTCAAAACAGAGACCTTATCACACAGAAGCACTGTTCCAAATGATTGGCTTGTTTCTCAGCAGACTCGAAAAGGGTGAAATGTAATACATTCCATGCAGTTTTCTTGCAGGACTGCAACAGACATCACTCTTTTTTGTTTGACTTTTGTGTTCAGACCATTCAGATGAAGTAGATGTTGTCTGTACACTTGAAGTTGGAGATGCAGATAAACAGACATGTTAAACTACGCAAAAGCTCATCACCCAAACAACCTCTCACCCACTGCGTGCTTCTTCTCAAGGGTAAAAGAACTACAAACATTTACATTTATATAATTTCAACAATTTCTTATAATAAAGTGGTGGCTTTTGGATAGCACAGAAATACGAATATGAATTAAAAAGAAGCATATTTAGCTATACTTGAAAGACCTGAATTAGGTCATTGGTGAGGTCTACGTTTTTATTGTTCCTGTGCCTGAGCCAAACCAATCAGACATGCTCTGTGCACAAGATCATATGGCAGATTTTTTAAGCACAGAGAAATTAACTACAATATGAGAATTTATCAACACATTTAGATTTTGGCAGAATGGTTCAGTGGGTTGACCCAAATTCCATTAAGTAGAGCCAAACACACTTTAGTACACTGGGACTAATGTGAAACCTCCACATATACACTCCATATAAAATCAAGTTATAATGTGACTTCCTGTCTGCATAAGCATACAGAGGTCAGTGGAGGACTGGTGTCTGGTCTCTTTGAGCCAGGATGCTGGGTAAGCATAAAAAGAATGGCCCACTGAATTATTTAGTGAACCATGGAAACAACGCAAGCAGGAGAACAAGAGAATTACTAGGATGAAATTAACCATGGTTTTTCAAGATGGGCACAGGTCTAATCTGTAACTGAGACTGGCCTCCCATTCAGGGTGTCCCCAGCCAAGGTCCCCAAAGCCTGTCATGAATCAGCAGCCGCAAGCTGGAAAGGCTTGGGTCTGACCCCAGAGGTCTGTCACCTGTGTTAGCTGTTGATGTGACCATTGGGTCCCCCCTACAATAAGCACTGAGTTGTGACACTGGGGGGATTGCGGCCAATTGGCAAATAGGAGAAAGTAATATTTATGTACATATCATTTATGTAATCTGAAAGGTATAGACATCAGCCATAGGTACATTTATGGTGTAGTTAGTTTTTGCCAAATGTGTAAAAATCCATTAACTAATCACAAATCCTTCTGTTGTACAATAGTAGATCTTTTTGTTCTGGTATAAATAAATGTGAATGAATGGAATAATAGGATTCCTCTTTGTGTTTTTGGGAATGCAGAGACAGCGGCTACAAACGAAGACTGACTGTACCAGACAGACTGCACCAAAGCTATAAGGTGAGGTAGGATGTGCACATGAAGATGGGGAGGTTTTATCAGACATGCTCATGGTGGGAGAGGCAGGGCTGAAGGTAGGCAGCTGTTAGACACAGCCTACTGCGGCCTGCAGTGCGGGGCTCTATAAAAACCCACAGCCTACTACGGCCTGCAGTGCAGGGCTCTATGAAAACCCACAGCCTACTGCGGCCTGCAGTGCGGGGCTCTATGAAAACCCGCAGCCTACTGCGGCCTGCAGTGCGGGGCTCTATGAAAACCCACAGCCTACTGCGGCCTGCAGTGCGGGGCTCTATGAAAACCCACAGCCTACTGCGGCCTGCAGTGCGGGGCTCTATGAAAACCCACAGCCTACTGCGGCCTGCAGTGCGGGGCTCTATGAAAACCCACAGCCAACTGCGGCCTGCAGTGTGGGGCTCTATGAAAACCCACAGCCTACTGCGGCCTGCAGTGCAGGGCTCTATGAAAACCCACAGCCTACTACGGCCTGCAGTGCAGGGCTCTATGAAAACCCACAGCCTACTGCGGCCTGCAGTGTGGGGCTCTATGAAAACCCACAGCCTCCCTCTTTCAGGAACTCATCGACGTTTCAATTGCACAGAGAAAGAAACCATTTTCACAACAGAGCTGGACAACAGCTGTGCCATTTCAGCTCAGATCACGTTTGTTTTTCCTGTTCAGGACAGCTTGTCAGCTGCAACTTTTAATTAAAAACTTACCAGGTCACACAGAAATGTCATTAAGTTGTCACAAACAAACCCCTTCCCCTTTCGTAATCCTACTCACAGGAAGAGTAATGATATATTACTACTTTGGAAGGAAATATATAATAGGAATCACATTTTTCATCTTTAATCAACTTGTTGCTTTTATTTGTCTATACCGCATTCATTCAAATAGAAAGCACACCTACAAGATAGATTAAATGATTGACCATCCTTCTGCTTAAATGTAATACATATGTCTTTCTGTTGCTAGTATGGTAAACAGTGTCACCTCTTTCCAAGGTCTCAATGTCCATTTATTAGCATTATAAGCGCAGTGTTTGAACATGAATGGTTGTAAACCAGTCAGCGAAACTCAGACAGTTAACTGTAATTTCCCTCAGATATTTATGTGAAATATAATAAACCACATGATTATTTCCATATTCACAAGGGTCTCAGATGCCTGTTTGTTTATTACTATTACCACATGAAGCAGTTAAAATGAGGCAAAATCCGTTAAATACAGTCGTGATGGTACAAATATGCTGACAGTCAGATGCTGGCTCATTTCAGAAAACAATGAAATGCATCTCGCTCGCTTTCATTGCATAAATAAACTGTCTCTAAATACAAAAAAACAGGTAAGATGAATAAGCTTGGCCAAACATCCATTATTCTAACACACAATGCAAATGTCCCAAATGCTTACACATTTTGTCCCAAAAAAATCAAGAATGGACTGTTAAAGAACCAGTTGTACAATGTAACAAACACAGAGTTCAGTTTTTAAATGGCCACAGCAGGTCTCTAGCGCCACTGTAGAGGCATGACTTGTTTGTCCCCAGGCACTACGTGCTGCCACGCTCAGGGAAACACTAACGCACGCAGGGAGAATTGGCCATTATTCAGGGCTTAATAGAGCACATTCACGTGTTATTCAGATGCAGCTGACTAACCCACAGTGGGAAGCCAATAATACCCTGGGGACCACGATTATTCCATGGTCAGTCACTACAAGAATATCAAATGTCACCCTGTACTGCTTTGGATCGCTGCCCTGTGCATGATCCACACACAAGGGGATCAAAAGGGATCAGCATTAAGCCAGCTGGTGCAGATTAAAGTATGTCCCTTCTGGAGTTAATGGGATAAAATGGTGTTGTCATGGTAACAATTAACACATGTACACATATATTCATATAAATCCATTCATTTCCTGTTCAAAAGACATAATGAAATTACTGGTAATACAATTGGTTATTCCTGTTCTTTTATGGAAGAAGACATAAATACACCATACACTGATAGATAAATATAATTAACCAAAGACGTCATGTGTATTTTGCTCAGGCATGGGACCTACCTGTGTTTGACCTCTTTCATGAGCATGTGTGGCCGCCTCCATGGGTCCTTGAAGTTCCTTTTGAATGAATCGGGTAGAATTCTGGCCACCTCTGTGGGCGGGAGTGAGACCATTACTTACTTTTTAATGTCTTCCAGAGAGAGATTCAGGGAAAACATCCGTGATCTGGACAGTCATCTTTGCGTAAGACATGGAATATAATGAGAGGTGCATATCTGAAGCAGGACAGTACACTGAGGTAACACAACTGGGCAGGGCAGCATTAAAGAGAAACAGATTCAGAAAGCGAAGCAGGGGAGGTGCTGAAACAAACAAGTGGATCTGAAACTTACTGCTATCACTGAAAATGTGGGTGATTGTAAAGAGGTACAGAACTGACCATAAGCAGAGGGTTTGTATTGGTGCATCTTTGCTTTCAGCCAGCAAAACGTAAAAGAGAGCATATTGAAAATAACAAGTGCTCTAACAGAAAACAAACATAGCGTCCTCTGAGACTTGGCACAGAGCAGTGAAAAGTTGAGCCACCAGATGTGGCCTGTGAGGATAGCAGCCGGGTTGAAATGGTCACACTGCTCCCGAGAATGAAAACAGGGACTGCAAGGCCTCAGGAAAGCTATGCTGTTGTTGGAAAACCTACCCAGGGCTACAAAGATTTCCGTTAAAAACATGCTACTTTCAGAAATGAAGCCTTTAATGTGAACAAAATATTTGGCTCCCTTGTGGAATTTTTGATTTGCACTCTATAACTGAAAAACCTTTTTCAAACATCCACTAATTCCATCTGTCGATTTTCTGAAACCACTTGTCTTATTCATGGTTGGAGTGGGGTGGGGGGGGGGGCAGAGCCTATCCAGGAGGCTATGGGCACAACGCAGGACAGCACACCAACCAATCGCAGGGCACAATCACTCACCATTCACTCACAAACACACATATCTATGGCTAATTTGGCAACTCCAGTCAGCCTCAGCATGTTTTTGAACTGGAGGGTGAAACCAGAGCACCCAGAGGAAACCCCACGACAACATGGGGAGAACAAACAAACGACACACACAGAGACTCGAACGCAGGTCCCAGAGGTCGGAGGTGACACTGCACCACCATGCCACCCCACATCCACTTATTTCATTCTTACATAATTTATAGTGAGGTTAGGAATTAAGCCAATGAGGTCAGAAATGAAGGTTTTTGTTCATTTTCTTGAACATTAGTCTCAGTGCTGCTGTATTAACAGGTAGCCGGGGTCAAGCGATGTGGACCTTTACTTATATCTAGTAAGTTGTGGGTTCAAATCCCCTGGCTGGCAGAATAGTCATGTCAGCAGAGGGCCCTTGAGCAAGGCCCTTAGCCCCAATGGCTCCTGGGATACGAGCTGCCCTGCTCTCTGGCCCCAAGCATTCCGTTTAACATTATTATTATTCATAATGATAGGGTGGATGGTTCTTTGGTGGGCATAATTGTCACATCACGGCCTCTACATGTGGGGGCACGTATGGGTCTCCTCCTACACACACAGTAAGTGAAGACATGTTTCTAAATCATGTGTGCATGTCTGGTCTGCATGCTAGCTCACTAATGTCACCATTCACCATCACCACATCACCATCATTGATAATACAGCCAACATGTGACGTAAGAAAAAATGTTTTTGTGTAATATGACTAATGAATTATTAATACAGCCCAAGTTTTATCAAAGGTGTACAGCTGAAGCAGCTTACAAGCTGAATTCTTTGGGTCATAAAGTCATGATTCTAAGGGGATCATTATCAGTTAAGACCATTTATAGAAATCATAGGTCAAAAATTACAAAGTCTGTACTTATTAGAATCGTACAGCCTTTGATCACAGAATTAGGAGGGTCCGTGATGCAATTGGTTCCAAGCTCCCCTACCTTCAGAGGAGCGGCACAGCTCACTCTTCCCAAAGCAGCCCCTCCTCTGTCTGAGGTCTGGACATGGCGTGCCCCCATTTCGGGGGGGCACGGTCACCTGCCGGGTCCTCTCCATGCTCCCTGTTCCACACAGCGCATTGCACTGTGTCCACTGCCCCCACGGGCCCAGCACACAGTCGATAGCTGGTGAGAGAAGGGGAAGAGAGTGTGGTCAGGCTGGGAGACTGGGAACGGACTGTGGTCAGGCTGGGAGACTGGGAACGGACTGTGGTCAGGCTGGGAGACTGGGAACGGACTGTGGTCAGGCTGGGAGACGGGGAACGGACTGTGTGCAGGCTGGGAGACTGGGAACGGACTGTGGTCAGGCTGGGAGACGGGGAAAGGACTGTGGTCAGGCTGGGAGACTGGGAACGGACTGTGGTCAGGCTGGGATACGGGGAACGGACTGTGTGCTGGCTGGGAGACTGGGAACGGACTGTGGTCAGGCTGGGAGACGGGGAACGGACTGTGTGCAGGCTGGGAGACTGGGAACGGACTGTGGTCAGGCTGGGAGACTGGGAACGGACTGTGGTCAGGCTGGGAGACGGGGAACGGACTGTGTCAGGCTGGGAGACTGGGAACGGACTGTGGTCAGGCTGGGAGACTGGGAACGGACTGTGGTCAGGCTGGGAGACTGGGAACGGGCTGTGTGCAGGCTGGGAGACTGGGAACGGACTGTGGTCAGGCTGGGTCACGGGGAACGGACTGTGGTCAGGCTGGGTCACGGGGAACCGACTGTGGTCACGCTGGGTCACGGGGAACAGACTGTGGTCAGGTTGGGAGACTGGGAACGGACTGTGGTCAGGCTGGGTCACGGGGAACGGACTGTGTGTAGGCTGGTAGACTGGGAACGGACTGTGGTCAGGCTGGGTCACGGGGAACGGACTGTGGTCAGGCTGGGAGACTGGGAACGGACTGTGGTCAGGCTGGGAGACGGGGAACGGACTGTGGTCAGGCTGGGAGACGGGGAACGGACTGTGGTCAGGCTGGGAGACTGGGAACGGACTGTGGTCAGGCTGGGTCACGGGGAACGGACTGTGGTCAGGCTGGGAGACTGGGAACGGACTGTGGTCAGGCTGGGTCACGGGGAACGGACTGTGGTCAGGCTGGGAGACTGGGAACGGACTGTGGTCAGGCTGGGAGACAGGGAACGGACTGTGGTCAGGCTGGGAGACTGGGAACGGACTGTGGTCAGGCTGGGTCACGGGGAACGGACTGTGGTCAGGCTGGGAGACTGGGAACGGACTGTGGTCAGGCTGGGAGACTGGGAACGGACTGTGGTCAGGCTGGGAGACTTGGAACGGACTGTGGTCAGGCTGGGAGACTGGGAACGGACTGTGGTCAGGCTGGGAGACTGGGAACAGACTGTGTGCAGACTGGGAGACTGGGAACAGACTGTGTGCAGACTGGGAGACTGGGAACGGACTGTGGTCAGGCTGGGAAGGAGCTCTTCCTTCATAGAATCCAGTGCTGATATTTTTAAACACTTTCCACAAGTTATGACTCAAGAGATCTGGCCAATGACTGACTGGAATTTATTCATGTTCCAAAATTAGTAGCAAATTCAAAAACATGCATGTCAGGGAAGTCAAACTGCCAAAGATTTTATGAAATGTATATCTAGAGTCTAAAAATGTGAGCCCCTTTTAGCTAACAGGAAGATGAATCTAGCTTACAAGAAATTATAAAGCAATGTTAAGCGTTAAGTATTCTAAGTGGCCCTGTTTCATGTTTTTTTCCTTTAACACACATATTATGGGATATAGAACTGACACCGAAACATAGGATGAGATGATTTGTTGTTTACTAATGACTTTAATTGCAACATTGACGTAAGCAAACATGAGCTCAGCCCCTGTGTGTCAGCTTGGGGCTCCCCGGCTCTACTGAGCCCTGACATGTGACCAGTTTCAGTGACCCTCAGATTTATTGCATGTACTGTATGCTATCAACATTAGTCACTATTCTTAATGACTATATGGGGAATTGAAACTATGATGTGCATTATTGACCTAGGGGGCACATATGCTTAGCTGTAAACCAGCTTAAAAAATGCTGTCCACTGAAGTGGATAATAAATCCCTAAGTTGGCTGGTCTGCTCTGAAAATATGTTATTTGAATGGATTATGATTTAAAATGGGTTATAAGCAGTTGTACAGTCTATTACATTAAACTAGGTCACAGGATTACAAGGACAAAAACCGTTTCTATTAAAAAAGACATAAGCAGTCCCAGATTTCTGTCGTGCCTGTTTATCTCCAAAGCTGTTGTATTCTTATGCGTTTGTGATTAGGTGTGGAGTGGGCTGACTGTAGTAAACCCACTGGCCTCCGACACACAGCCACAAGCATCAGGGAGCATCTTTGATTACACACAGGCCAGGGAAAGTGAGTTCAGCCCTCCCTAGTCTGGAGCCATCTAGAAATTTCTCATCACATTATTCACTTGGTTAATGAACATACACCATGCCCAATTATTAATTATTAATTATTATTATTATTATTATTAATATTATTATCATAGTCCTGTGATGGGCTTGCATCTCGTACTGGGTACCTAGGGTTAAACAGATATAAGATGGAAGGACAGGGGGAGAGATGTAATAATGATAATATACATGAGGAACAGCATCTGTTAGCCTGGCCGCCCCTGGAGTTTGTCTCCTAATTGGATGAGCTGCACACTGATATCGGCTCTGACAGGTAATAATTGATGCACCATGATAATCTAAGTGCTACAGCCATTCTGCGCTGCTCCTTCACAGCAGGGACACAGGCCTGACTCACAGGCCTGACTCACAGCCACAGACTCTGCTGCTGGACACACCTGTGCAAAGACTCCAGTCCCTCCACGCAATGTTTGAAGTCAGGCTATCAGAAGATGGCAATCAGCAGCTTGGGCAAGGAACCAAGGAGCAATCAGGCATCTCCGTGCCAGAACCGGGTTTCCCACAACACTGCCGTGCACATTCACAGGGATTCAGTTACCCCTTTGAGACTCCACACCGCCCAAGACATCTACCTGCCTGAATGGAAGGCGTGTATTTTTAAAGAACCAGACAATATGCTTCATGACAAAGAAAAATAAATAATGCATTCTGGGATTCTTTAATCATTCTGTATATCTGATTCTAGATTCTTCCATTTGCCCTGGCACGTGGAGATAATGCTGTAATTTATCAAGGTCCAGAGCACCTTTTCATTTGCACATAAACACACACGTGTGTGTGGGTCCAGTCTGTGACCACCAGGTGTTATCCACCTGTGGGAGTGAGTAACTCATGGTAAATAGCCCAGAAAAATGCCACGGGCATCTAGGCAGAGAATACCCCCACAGAATAAAAGTTATTCAACTCTGTAGCATTAGTAGGGCTGTACCTAGGATTCCATTTCCACCACTTTGGGGGGAAATCTGAAATGACTCTTCCAGTAACTGTAAATACTGGTTCAGTAAATACTTAAGTACTATCCATTTATACTTTGCTATTTTTTGTTTTTAAAGAAATAAAATCCTGCTCAAATTATGGTTCCTGCAAGTTTCTGATGAAATATTATTTTCACAATATTTAAAAGTTCTAAAGGTTATGGACTCAAAATGAAAAAAGTGTGCAGTCCCACACCATCACCATGCCAGTCGAACCACTCAGTGAGTCTCTATGCTTTTTGTAACATGGTCAAACCATACAGAACATAAACAATCACCTAAAAGGTAACCTAGGAAACTTTTGGATTGTTACCACATGTTTGAGACAGTAAATAGAAATCTTCCCAAAGTGAAATATCAAACCCTATAAAAGATTAAAATTCCAGGAAGTATTCTTCTTGAAAGGTCCGTCATCGTAATAATACGCAATACGTGAAGAGGAAATGGTGCTTCACTTGACTTCACTTCCTGTCTGAATGGGTACAATAGAGTCTTCAGGATATCTCCTCTCCCGTTAGTCTGATTGCAATCTGCAATCATTTGCAGATACGTTTTAGAGGAAATTAATATAATTAGTCTGAGTGTTGGCCAGTTTTGCACAACTATGGTCAGATCGGAAAACTTTTGCTTTCAAATGTCCTTTGAGTTATCTATTAATTATTCCTGGGGTCTACAGCAATAATTCTGTTTAAAGTTGATACAGCTAACCAATCAGATTGCAGAGGATGTGGGTCCAAGCAACTAAAGAAGGCAGGACCAAGACATCTGATTGGTTGGTCCTGCCTCCTCTAGTCGCTTGGACCCACCTTCTCTACAATCTGATTGGTTGTGTCTCTGAACCAATCATTTTTCATTCTGTCCTCAAAACTGTCCTCCCATGAGCGATATAGATTCAATACTTTCTAGATATTGAGAATGACTAAAACAGACTGAGAATAATTTCAACAGTGAAGAATAACACCCCATTTTACAATTACCAATCCTTCAATACACAGAGAACCTTTTTACTATGATTGCAGCAATTGCTGACTATGTTAGAGCACTAACTGATACCGTAAGCTGCAGCACTTTAAGCATATTAAAACAGCAAAACAGACGGACAGAAAAGAAGGCACAACAATCCATCATGGATGTATTCATTTGACCTTTAGCTGAATGTACTTTGTGTCTTGAAAAAGGGCTCCAGTTTTCATTCTGGTGGCCATTTGTTAGAGTCCTTATTTAAAGATCCAAATCAAACGGACGTCATCAGTAGCTCTTTAAAGTCACCGCCGAAGCCCATTCCCAGGCTCACACTCATGTGGAGCACAAAGCTAGTGTAGAGTTTTCAGATTCCTCCAGATTAGTTCTGCAAATTTACCCACTGCTGATGGCCGTTCCTGCACACCTGCTTGCCTCTCCCAGGGCATTTAAGCATATGGAGTGTCTGCTGCAGCAAGAGCAGTTACCCCTGCTCTTTCTGTACAGGGACAGAGATTGTCTGGGCAGACAGATAGAAGCACGGCAATGCTGGACAGCCAAAGTAACAAAACAGGAAATGGATAGAAAGTCAGGTGTTCTTTAACCCTGTATGTCAGGGGTGGGTAATCTTATCCGCAAAGGGCCGGTGTGTATGCGGGTTTTCTCTGCAACTCCCTAATTGGATTACTAATTAGAGGACTGATTGGCTGAAGAGTCCTCACACCTGGGTTTGAACAACTGACCTACAGGTTATCCCAAAAACCTGCATACACACCGGCCCTTTGCGGATAAGATTGGCCGCCCCTGCTGTATGTAGACAGCATTTCACCCTCCAGAGGTAAACACCTCCTTTTTGGAGGTCATTAGATGACTGACACAGTGGCCCTTCCCTCCCATAAAAGGCCCATCAGAACCATGATGTCCTATTCAAACGTTTCATGCTTCTTTTGAGCTGCAGACAAATTACACTCATTCATACAGACAAAAACAGGTTGGAAATGCAGTGTATTTGTTTTAGTAAATGGACATTTTATTTAGCAGATGTTTTTTTCCAAAGTGATGCACTTCATTTCAATACAGTGCACATAAGTGTGATCCATTTTTCCTTCATAATTCCAGAATATGCTGCATTAATTGATTAAACCCCCAAACAGATCATTTATTTCCGTTAACCTCAGTTTGAAATTGATCTTATTCTTGCTGTAACTCTAAATGGAAGTTGCCCCTTTGCCAAGCATCCAACCAGAAGTACTTTGTTACAATGTACACCTGTATAAATAAGTGCATCCTTACACTGTAAGGTAGGCGAGTCGCTGCACAATGAATGAACAGGGTTTTAAAAAGCAGGTGAACACAGACAGCTCAACCAGCAGAGACTATGCAAGGATTGCAGAAAAAGGTCTGGGCCGCAGGACTCAGTTGGCCAGTGTTTCCATGGGGGAGGGGGTACTGTTTGTTCTGTGGAGATTGATGCTGTAAATTACTGCATACATGCATATATCCAGCTGCAGACAACAAAAACCCAAACCTACACTCAGTGACACGTGGTGCAAAGTCAACATTCTTCTTCTGGAGGCTTAAACATTAGCTTCACTGTGATGCAATATAACCCTTAGAGTTTTACCCACCTGAGCCTCAGCTAACAGGGCAGATTGTGCCACCCGGGTATCAGAAAACGTTTATATAAAATTGTACTTATTTAATTTGAGCCAATTTCTCAAACTTAATTCAGATGCCATGCAAACATGTTCTCTCAATTCCCAAGCCTGCCAATAAAGTCATTTCAAAACTTCTTGCATTTAATCTTCGAATCCCTGGAGAATTTTACATCTTTGTGCATTTCCTCTTCATGCAGCGCTGAAAATCTCATCTTGCTTGTGATCTTTGGGATCGAAACCTGATCCTTGCACTATGATAAACAGCCAGTACTTCACACTATAACTCCTGGCCTACTTCCAATTCACCATATAATAAAACATTGCAAGGCACGATGGACTCATTATACTTACAACACATACAACATTTTTATCCATATCTGAAGTTAGTGCTATTCTGGATGCTGTATTTGGCAGTAATAATTCATAGAAACAGGTAAAAAAAAAATGGTATATTCAAATATGTTGCAATACAGTATCACCCAATTACACTGGCATTCGAGCAAATGACCTGAAAAGAAAGTGTGCAGGACAGAGAGGAGCTCTCTCAGAAGAGCCCTCTGAGCTATTGGCCTTGCTTAATGAGACAGAGTTGGCCTGAGGCCCAGTGTCAGGTGAGGGAGAGCTCTGGCCTTGATATTTCTATGTGCAAATGCCAGGATGAATTAGGGCACCATGCCGATGTACAAGTTACATATCTGTGGCAGACAGCAGCTGGATGGCCTCTCCGGGGCCCTAACTGAGGTGCCGCTCCCAGGGTCGGTAAGAGGAGGACACAGAGCAAGCTGGCCCTGTTCCTGCACAGGAGAGATCGCTGTAAAGAGAAGAAGGCTTGTTCTAGTCTCTCTCAGGAACACAGGCTTCCCTAAGAAACCATATATCTGCACATACAGCACCTAATGGAGCAATGGACAACCTGCACTCAGCTACTG
Source organism: Paramormyrops kingsleyae (assembly GCF_048594095.1). Taxonomy (NCBI): domain Eukaryota; kingdom Metazoa; phylum Chordata; class Actinopteri; order Osteoglossiformes; family Mormyridae; genus Paramormyrops; species Paramormyrops kingsleyae. Next base: position 40,814,032 of record NC_132798.1, read on the forward strand.
TAGCAGCTATGATGGATCACACTGAGTAGTCATGGCAACACATTAACATCATAATGTCCTCTCTTTGAATTTATTTAAACTCAGCATGATCTCAAGATGCAACAAAGGACTCATAAATATCCGTATAGATATTTAAATGACGTTTATATTCACCATACATTTACCAAAGGATGTTGTCACTTGCCCTGCATGCAACATATATTTAGAGGGTCATGAGCTGTGGCAAAACTCTTAGCAATTACATTTATTTACAAGTAAAGCTTGACTATAATGCAAATGATTTAAGCAAAACAAAAAAAAAAGTATGGAAAATTCGAGGTGACATGAGCTGGCATTAGGCTACGGCCCTGGGAGTCACTGCCCCTATTGATTCAGTGCCAAAAGAGGTTTTAAGATCTCATCTGTGAAATGCTTTAATTTGAAAATGACTCAGAGCCTCTTAACAAAGTGCTCTGTCACCGGAGGTATAAGAAGTCAAACTAGCCTCCTGAAAATGGTCCAAGGTTCATGTCTGCTATGCCATTCTAACATACAAGGACATCTAAGACATTAATGTCAGCTATCGAGTATTACAATGAAGTATAAATGTTGTGTTTACATTTCGCCAAAGGTGATGATTTTGTCACATGGAAGGGGAAATACTTTAGAACATCCCAGTTACCAGCCAAGCAAACACATGTTCATGTTCATACAGTTTCAGGGAAACAACCAGTGGTGGAATGTAACAAAGTATTTGTACTTCGTTACTGTACTTAAGTACATTTTTACGTATCTGTACTTTACTTAAGTAAAAATAATAATGCATACTTTTTATTTTACTCCATTACATTTTGCGGCAATTATCTGTACTTTCTACTCCACTACATTTCTACAATTTATGCCGTTAGTCGTTACATTTTATGAACACAATTTCCTCAAAATCTTGCATGAAAAAATAGCCTATTGCGTTCTGGTGTTGTTTGCCATTTCCTACCAATCAGGTGACTTAATTAGTTCCAATGATGGCAGAGCGCGCGTCAATTGGCAGCACGAGCTGGTAGACTGGCTGGATTTCAAGAAGACGAGACATTCAACATGGTGCCACCCCACCACTAGTGTTTGGTTACTGTTGTGTTTCCCTTTTACTGCTCTTAACAGATGTGTTGAACAGTTTTGCAAGTACATAAATGATTTAAAGATATATCATGTCCTGATTGGTTTATCTTAATGGTATATTAGTGGGTAATACCTAGTAGATAACTTGTCATCCACATAATTCTAAGTTAGGGTACACACAGTATTGCAGAGTGCACGCACAATAAGCACACCAAACTTTCCAATACACATGTACTGCATAGTTGCTTGTAATTATTACGAGCAATGACATCGGTAGGGGCGTAAGTCAGTATATCTACTATTCTTTTACAAAATGGCACACCCCAGACGTTGAGACAAACCATTGTGTGAGTACTTTTACTTAAAAAAATACTTTAAAGTAAATTTAAAAGTAAGTACTTAGTACTTTCACTTAAGTAAGATTGTTGATGTAGCACTTCTACTTTTACTTGAGTACATATTTTGCGGGATACTTGTACTTTTACTTAAGTACTAAGCTTCAGTACTTCCTCCACCACTGGAAACAACCTTAATCTTTCCCTTCAGGACAAGCATGACAATTCAAGGCAAAGTTTGTAATACTGCTACAAATCAAACAACAGGCATTTCTGCAAAATGGATGCTATTTTTTTTACATATGAGCTTTTTACCGAAAACAGTATATTTGGAGGTAACCAGGGGTGACTAATTTGTCTGGGTCCCAGGCTGACGTGGCTAGGGGTCCCCTAACCGGGCCATTTGAGTGGTTCTTTAGGGGCAAAAACAAGAGGGGAATAAAACCAATATAACATGAATAATATGCTAATCAAAGTGTGTGTGTGTGTGGGGGGGGTGGTGCTGTCGGTAACATTCACCAGTCGGGGGGAGGAGTAATCACACTGGCCGCTCAGTTGGCTGAATTTAAGACATATTATTATAGATTATAGTATTTTGACCAACACTGTAGTATAAATGGTTTGGACTGGACTGCAGAATAACTCTACGGTGAAAGCAGAGCTGCAGACTGGGGGGCAGGAATGTCATGGGAGGGGAGGTCAGCTGACCGCGATTCTTGCCCTGATTACTTGCACCTGTCTCCCTACTGTACCAGCTGTGTTACATCTAATTTCAGCCTGAGACAAATGCAAGCCCATTTCCCTGCTTCTTTTTTGTTTTGTCATCTGTTGAAATGGATTATTTATTTTTGCGTTTCAGTTCTGTGATGTTGAGCCACTTCTTGTCCTGCCCCGTTATAAAAGATGCATCCCTCTGTAGTTCCTATACCACATACTTCTATTCACCATTCTGAAAGAAATGATTCTCACAGTGCTGCACAGTGTGAAACACCTTCCTTAAAGGAGAACAGAACAGGCTGATACAGAAACATTCCTTAAACAGGAAGCTGAGTTCAGACACAAAACCAAAAAGACAGTCGGTGGCTCCTGAATGTGTCGGATCTCAATTGCCAACCCAAAGTTAGTCCAAAGTATCCTTGGTACAGCACTAACAATAACAACACAATGGCAAAAAAGCGTACTGTGCACCCCAGGGTACAACAAACACACCACAGTCCTACCTGTGACCCTGTGAATGAATACAGTCAGATAACATTTTGCGTAACTGTGGTTAGTCAGCCTGGCTGATCTGTGTGAGTTAAGAGGTCAAAGTCAGCGTTAACACTGAAGTTCACCTGGATGTGCTGTTCTACTTCTCTCTTAGAGGGTCACACAGAAAGCCTACAAATGACATCATACAGCAGGGTAACCCGACTCCAAGGGGGCGTGGTCTGATGGCCATCACCTCAGTCCACCTCACTGGCCAGCTCATTTGGTACCAATGATTCCCCTACAAAATACAGCAATATCTCAAGTATTTTTTAATACACTTGATTTAAATGTTATTGTTAAAACTGTCTTTTAAAAAAGTACACAAACATCTGGGAATGAAATAATTCAGGATAAGCCAGGGAGTAAGTGCACTTTGATCCCTTTCTGTATGAAATGATATCTATGCATGTAGCTGCTGTTGATGCAGTGATCTGCCTGGAACAAGAGCTTTAAGACTGAATGTTTCCTATGTCTGTCTTGCATGGAATGACAATTTTAGGGAGGAGATAATGACTGGAATTTAAAGATGCCCAAAGCAGATAGAGTAACTGGACAGTTCTGTAAGTCCTCCTGTGGACGTCACATCGCTGCAGACAGGGTGTTTCTGTAGACCTGTTCTGTCTGCTACACTGAGGCCCAGCCAAACCCGGAACCGTGACTGCTATATTGTTGCTTGATTATCCAAAGACACCTTTAAAAGCCACCCTAATCAGCTTAATTAGGGTAATTAACCTACAGGACAGACAAGAACAAGAGCAGCACCTCACAATTCAGGCTGTTGGTTTTGGCTGCCAGGTGCCATTTACAAAAAGCTGAATTGAAAAGCTACACAAGAATGAGAGGAGCAATCAGTGCAATCATACAATCAGTGCAATCATACAATCAGTGCAATCATACAATCAATAACACAATGTTTTACATTATTGAATAACCAGACGATCAGCTGAACATTACATTCCTCTTTAGGCACTAATATCCAAATAGTTTTTAAATAGTGGATAGAATTAATAAATTGGTTCCTCACATCATGTATTACATGGAGAGTCACTAAGCTTATACTGATCAGATTGTACAATTAGGTATCAAACCTTTACGTGTCAGTGAGCCATACAGCTCTGCTTGGGTGGTCTCGGCGGTTTCACATTATGCAGTGTCCAAACACTGCCCACAGTGGCACTCATTGACATAGTCTGAGAACTTGATGAACAGGCCGCTAAACCACTACACCAGCTGTTCGGCCTGTGTCATATAAATACTCTACTAGACTGTGACATTAAAATAACGAGAACTACTACACCAAGTAAATCATAATTTGGGAAAACAGGGAAATGTTAGTTTCTAGTCCTGTCTGTCAACATTATTATGACCAACCCCAATACAAGAAACATCTCCTAGATGCACTGGGACGCATCCTCAGTGATGTATCCTGAGGTCATTGGGTGTTTCGGGTCTTGCAGCATCATACAACCCAGCCGGGGTTGATTAGGCCACAACTTGCGTCCCAGCAGCCATCCACGGATCAGCCCTCTTCAACCAAAACCTTTGGCTTTCTCTGCGGCTTCACTTGCCCTCTTCTTGGCCGCTCCTGTAATGCCCAGCCAGGTGAGGAGTCTGCAGAGTGATCGTCCTGCAAATCCTCTACAGCCGACTTCTATGGGCTCATAGAGTTTCCTCCAGCCATGATCCCTCCATTCCTCCACTAGCTCCTGGTACTTGCCATGTTTTCTCTCATTGGCTTCCTCGATACGCTCTTCCCAGGGCACTGACAGCTCCAGCATGATCAGTTGTTTTGAAGCCTGTAGTGATGTGGTGACAATGTGATGTGAGAGGTGATGATCATGTCTGGATGCAGTGATGTGGTGACAATGTGCTGTGGGAACTTTAGCTGCTTTCCCAGGTCAGTCTGCAGCTGCCAGTCACAAGCTGTGTGGAGGAGGCCTGTTTTTACTCTTTCCTGTGCCCATGACTTCTCTCCAGCTCACTGCCTTCTTAGGGGCATGGTGGTATTTTCTGGTCCAAGTTAAAAAATTAAAAAATTACATTTCAAATAAAACTTAACCTCTGGTATAAAATGGGTTGTATGCCATGTAGTTGAATTAATCAAACACTGATATTTTCAACACAAGGCCTTCCTTATGTGTTAGAGAGGCATAGCTAATTGCTCTAATCTACCACAAAAATGTAAATTGTTTAGTTTCTTTCCACGTCCCTGAAGAAAACTTACAAATTGTTCCAGTTTACAGACTAATCTGTCTGTACTATTAGGTACCTAAATATCCAAAACACCCATTCATCTTAAAACCACTTATCCAGCATAGGGCTACTGGGAAAATAAACAAAACCAGTCTTGTGGACCATGGTATTCCAGTGAAATGCAGAAATAAACTTTGTCTGCCCTTGAAATGTGCCTTATCTTTTCTGTATTCCTTGATATTGCCTTCTGTTGGGGGCTGGACAGGGATTACAGATTGGCCCAGATCTGAGGTTCCCCGCGATAAATTCTGCAGAGTGGGGGGGGGACACATCCCCCCCCCCCCATCAGTGTACTGGGAAAATGCCCTATAATCCAGATTGCCAGTCCAGCCCTGCTTCTGTTCCATTGTTCCATTAACACCCCTAAGCGGTTGTTAAACATGAAACCAAGTGAGATCATGTGAACAGTGGCTTGCACAATGAATGCAAGGGAACAAGTGAATGTGGCTTTATCAGCTGTTGTGCACATTTTACCCTTTGCTGTCTCTTGTGCCAATCCAAATGAGAAGCCTTTAATTTGTTTTTATTGCCCTTTATGGCATTGAACTCAAGCCGGTCTCAAAACACAAAATGCTGGCCCTAAGGTAAGTCACTGTATCAACCCTTAAATAGACAATTAACACTATGACCTGTGCTGGTCAACCCATTAGGAGACATAGGCAGCCACCAAGGGCGCCATTAGCAAACCGATTTGGCTTTGTGTTGGACAGGGGGCACTGGGAGTGAAGCATGGCTGTAGTGCCACATGACCTTCCACCAGTACGCAGTGATAGCATGAACCCTCCAAACACAACAAACCTACACAACTCTAAAAATTGGGGAAAATTCTGGTTCCACCATTTAAATATCATGCAATGTGAATTCATGTGCTATTTCTTTAATTTAGGAATATATAACCTTAAGCAAAAATCGATTTGTAATCTTCAGTTCATAAATTAAAATATAAGAAAGAATACATCTCTCAATAGTCTCACTGTAATTGATCCAAGCTTCCATTAAAGAAAAGGTTATGCTTCAGGATCAAACTATATAGTGATGTTTCAGGATGAAAATTCATATGTCTGCCATGACATCATCTTTTATACTCACACACACGCACAGGTTTGTAATTATATCTTTGTGGGGACTCTCCACTCATTTCTTTGGGGAAAACTCTAATCACAACATGGCGACCGTAACCCCTACCCAGCCCTAACCTTAACCATAAGTAACCAAACAAAATACAAGACTTCTGGCATTTTTTGTTTTTTGATTGCATTCACAGATCTTTGTGGGGACTTGAAAAATGGTAATCAAGGAGAGTAATCAAACAGCAGCATTATCCACATGTCCATATTTACAGTGTAGCACAACTAATTCTCCAGAAGCATTAGCAAGCCACACAAAATGCAATAGGGCATGACATAGCATGCAGTCACACTGGGGCACTATGGACATAAAGCCTGATTTCAACAGGTGTAAATATAATTCCAGCAAAAATACTTATATTTATATTTTATTTTATTTATGCTGAATTTTCCCTAAAAACAGTATGACCAGATCCCAACCATAACTACTAGCAGGGAAGTGATGAGAAACACCGGCATTTCCATCTGCAGTGACCAGCCAAGATGAAGCAAACTACAGTGTCACATAGTTACAGTACAGACAAGCACAAATGGTTAAAAGACATGCAGAGTTATCTGACATTTCAGCCCTTGTTTTCTGACTATGAAAATAAACAGACCCACCCCAACCAGAAACCTTGCAATAGGTCTAAATGTAGCTTGCAGTTTTATGGAAATATGTGACAATTACCTTTACAATAAACACCAAGAGTGAAATTAAAGTTGTTTTACAAAGTTTTCTACCCTTCTGGTATGTAAACTCACCCCTATGATCATTTGCATTTGTTACATCCTGCCTGGTCTGAAAAACCTTCTTGGGTAATATTAGCCACTGTTTCATACATTTGGAAGACAAGCATATTTCACGCTACAATAGATTTTGATCTGGAAAAATCTGCTTGCAATTCATGAACAATTTCAGACGGAATTAAAGACAGATTTGGGGTCTGTAACGTTAATTGGAGAAGACAATACTCTCATGCTGAAAGCATGTCCTGTAAAGGAACTGACTGATGCAGAGAAACAGCTATTGCCGTACTGCACTTCCCTCACGAGACACACCTGCGCTTACTTCGTGTCATTCACCTTCTGAACCCTGTTCATGAGTAACGAAATAAAACGAGCACCTTAAAATCGCAACATCGGTTCAAAAAAGATAGTCACGCGAAGGAAAAAATCCCTTGAAAGTTCACATTTATCAAAATAAGTTCGACAGCAACATGTAATTGTAGAGAACAACAGGGTAAAAATAAACTGATTCAGAAAATTGACAAACTGCATGGCTGCTTAGAAGAAGTATTTTATTTCTGTGTTGTAGTCTTCCGGATCTAAATGGTTCCTGGAAAGCGACGCCAGCACTGGTCCACGTCCGAGAATTTCTCTGACCACAGAAGTTGAGCTTTAATTAAAGTGGCACAATTAAATGAAAATCACCACAGTTTTATTCTCTACTAAACGATTTACAGATATTTATAGTGATCTACTATTCTAAGTTCTTAGACATTCATTTAATTTTATTCCAGCTGACTGCGCAAACGTAGAGTAAATAACCTACTCAAAACCATAAGCACTCCTTCGTGGCTCCTTCGTGACTCTTAATAAACTCTGAGGCTCAGACATAATCTGTTTGACCATCTTCAAGCATAACTAACATTTTTGCAATGTTTAAATCCATTCGCACAAATTATTTCATGCACAAAGGTCTGTATACTGTGCCTGTATGTTATCTTCTTCAGTAGCGACTTTCTGTATGTAAGAGGGACTAAAACATGCATAAGGTATGTAATATTTAAAGTTATCTATATGGCTGAAACGTACAGTACACCTAAATGAGCGCTTGGTACGTATAAGAGTGACGGGCGTGGCTTTGATAGGTAATCCGTAATTATTTTTTCAATCAAATTGGACAAAGTCTGAACACCTGCGCCCATCGTAATGTACGTATTATATAAAGTACACTTTTTTCAAAAGTAACGGGTAAAATATTGTTGATTTCATTCTCCTTTCCCATTAAGCTACATGATTATAAATATTTATTTACAACAGACATCAGATGAAAAATCATATGAGAAGCCCTCACCCGATATGTGACACACGCGTTTGTAGTCCTCGCAGCAGTCCCCGGTTTTCTGGCAGTACGTATCACAGTAGCAGACACTTTTTTGCCTGGAAAAGTCGCTGCACTCGTTATTTCGTCCTGTGCAGCAAGTGGGGCTCGATCTGTCCGCACATCCCGCTTCGGCTGGGATAAAAAAGCCCCCCGAAACGGCAAGGATGAGCAGCACCCCGCAGAGACAGCCGCTGGACGCCCCCATGCTGTACAGGACGGTGCGCTTCGGTTTCACGCCTCCCCAAACGCCCTCCCAACGGATGTTTAAGTCGAGAAATGCAAGTTAAAATCCATTAGAAGAGTTACTCCTTGAAATCTTGAAAAGGTCAAAATTATGTAATGAGTGACTAATTAAACAATTTACAAATTATGTTAATATAAAAATTATGTTAATCTTAAAATAATGTCTTTTGGCTATAGCGCAGTATTGTAAACTATTTTCTGATAAACTAGCGCGGATTTGCCGCCAGCATGTTGAGTAAGTATTTACTGCAGGTTTTGTCGCGGACTCCTCGGCTCTTTCTGCCGCTTTTCTCTCGGAGGGCTTGACCGTCCCGCCCCTTGGAAAACAGACCGCCGTGTCATCTAGTCCTCCTCTCCGCTTACTTAGACTCGCAATTCCGCGGATGAGCCCAGTAACAAATTAGAGTCTATGCACATAAGTTAAACAAACACTGTTACCTCACCTTTAAATTTATTTAATTTGAGATTACACAGGAAATTATTTAGTTAATAATTATTTGTTAATATGAACTTTGCACTTTATTATGTTTATGTTATACTGTAATAAAGGAAGCATCATGCACATAATTTGTATCCATCCACCTTCTGGGTCACAGGGGACTTGCACACCCTGAATGGGATGGCTGTCCATCAGAAGGGCAACCAAACAGCCGAACTGCGTGCCTTTGGACTGGGGGGGGGGAGACCCACATGGCACAGGGAGAACCTGTGAACTTCCCCACACTGCGTGCAGTGCAGGGTCACAGACCCTGGAGGTGTGAGGCAGTGCTACTACCCACAGGGCCACTGTGCCACTCAGCAACAAGCAATTACGATTCTAAAGATGACAGTCCAATCAGTTATTCATAATATTTGACATCACCCATGGAATACAAGCCCTTTTACATAACTGCTAAAAGAAACTATTTATTATAGCAAATTGTGACAAAGGTGTGTGTTGTCCCTAAACTGCCATGTTATTTCAAAAAGAAACCAAGTTTTAACGCCAAAACATAAATTTATTTGCTGAATAAGATGCTCAGACTGCAGAAACACTTAATGGAGCGACACACTACAATGCCAGAGTAACGTGAATGCAATGGCGTCCAGTTCCCTCACAGAAAGAAGCACTACCCTGTCAACTGTTGACAGAATACCAGGTTCAGAAAGCAGCTCGCTCTGAACAATACGATTGCTTCCCCTTCAGCTGCTTTTTGTGGCACGGGAGGGGCTGGCCAGGTCACTCGGTGGTCTAGGGTGGTGTAAATCTCCATCAGGAGGCTGGAGTTTCACATCACACTTTGAAAGGGATTGACTGTTCAATGGCAAAAGAAACATTGGAAACAAGCCTGTGGGTGAGCATGAATGCAGGGAAATCGCTCCTTTCTCAAGACAGCGATGCAAGCTAACCCAGCCACTGCAAGGGGCCACGCCTGAACACACAGCAACTGCCTACTGCAAGCAACACTTCCAGCTCCTCTGTATAACGAAAGGCTTTCGGGAATCAATTACTGCCCAGTTAGAGGCTACAGAGATGAAGACTAGATGGTCAACGATGACACCAGTGTGTTTAGTGATGATACTATCATAGTTGACACTATGAAGGATTACAGCAGTGGAATACTATTGAGCACAAGGATAATGCTAAATGACGTGAACAATGAGAGGGTTCACACCATAGGTTAGTCAACCAAGCATCCAAAATACCATTGATCGTGGAGTATTATAAATTAGGATTACATAGATTTCTAATGCCATGTGTTTTAGAGACATGTGTCCTATTAAGGAATTCAGCAGAAGGTGTGTGATGGGAAGGTTGCTGGTTCAAATCCCGCGGCAGGCAGAGTGATTTCTCTGTGGGGCCCCAGAGCAAGACCGTTAAGCCCAGCTTCTGCAGACCTGCTGAGCCTGTTTTTTCACGTGAACGTTGCTTTGGATTAAAGCGTCTGCTAAATTAATCTAATTGATGTAAGGAGAACTTGCAGTGTGCAACCAAACAGCTGAACATGTATACTAAAGGCAGAATACAAGCAAACAGGGACAGGACGCTGTGATTGGCCAGGCTTTGGGCCTCAAACAAAGCTCTATTGTACAGTAGGGACAAAAGGAGCCATCAATCACCAACAGGGCCACAGTCCATGACAAGAGAGAGCTGGCCTCTGACTTGCCAGAGAAACAGTACAAAGGCATTTCAGGGGCCCGTGGCCGCATTTCAACATCCGTGAAGGTCCAGGGTGTTGATGGGGGTGGGGGGGGGAGGATGAGCTCTCACTCCGCACATGTATAAAGAATGCAGACTTCAAGGAGGAATCGAGGTATCCCCAGGGGCAGTGAGGAAATGTTTCCCTGCAAACATTTCAGTGAAAAGCTGCAGTTCTAAGTCACTGTATTATTCTCTCACAGGTACAGGCAGCATACTGGATAAATGTGGGAGCCTAAAGAGCTGAAACCTCAAGCAGGTTTGTGTGCCCGACAAACTAGTGATCAGCTGACTAACAAAGCAGTGATGTGAGAGCAGCAAACAGCATTCATAGCTTGTTGGGTTGAGAATGGACTGGTTTGCTTATTCCTAACATTTCTAAAGGAATGTTATTTAGTATCCCGTTAGTTCTATTACGAGCATCATAACTAACCTTGTAAAAAAGTGGGCGACATACCTAACTCCCAGGTGAAGGCTATTCCTCATCTTTGATTGTACAATCACTGTTACACCAAATCCAGGTCTCAAGCAAGAAAACAGAGCATTTTAGATTTTTCAGATTTCATAATTTATTAAGAGGACATTTGACACCAATGTTCATAAATATACTCTAAACGGATATAGGCACACTGTTTGGCACATTGCAAGGTAACGGTCACATGGGAAGTCTACAGCGCTCACAAGGCGGACAGTCTACAACGCTCAAGGACAGTCACTATATCCATACGCCAGACATTATTAGCATTCTTATTCTTACTATTGATTTTTCCTCACACAATTTATAGATCCATTTGCATGATATACCTTTTATGGCACATAAGTAAAGACACACCACCACATTTTTCACACCCACCTTAGGCAGTAAAACTGAACAGTCAACAGGAGTCTACATTCGACAATCAAGAAAATAACAGCAGCTACTGCTCAAGCAACAGTTGCTAGGTGCTTGGAAGGCCACCCACTGAAGCTGCGGAAATGTTTGTCTTTGAGGTCAACTGACAGGTCAGACACTAAATTGACTTCAGTTTACGTACACGCCACACTAGCAAAGCATCATGGGAATTTAGGAATTATATAAGAGAATGCTACAGAATGGGCACTTGGGAAAACATTGTTTTTGATCTGGGGTTTAAACACCCTCCCCCCACACCACCCACCATGAAAAACCTGGTCCAGGATGGACCCAATAGTGTTGCTGTCTAACACCTCATAATGCCTCTGTGCCACATACTGGACAGTAACATGGTGGCTGTGGCCAGGTGGGGGGGAGGGGCGTATAGGACGCTAGCACAGCTGAGGATTAGGGGTAATTATGAGCTGAGAAACAAATCAAACTTCGCAGTTTGAACTTGCAGCAGGAGAATCCTTATCAGTATCAGTTCATTGTTCCCACATTGTTACAGCTTCACTGCAGGCCCCATACTTGTAATGCATGGCTAGCTGGGACATGCCTTTCTAACAGGGATTAGAGCAGATCGATCCATCATCAGCGGGTAATACGAGCAGCAGCAGAGGCTCAATGCTCATACGCAGGTACACAGCAACATCAGTCACCCAGGAATCCCCCAGGTGACAATATTACCTCTCAGCTGCTACACAGCATTCTGGTAACTGTGACATTACTGCAACATTGTGGGAACCTTAAAATAAAAGAACAAAATAATGTGAAGCTATATATATATATAGTATATATATATATAATCCTTGTATGGGTTCAGCACCCCAGCATCACTGAAATGAAATTTCACCAACAGGAAGAGTTTTATTGTCATCCAAGTTTTTCAAATTCCACCAAATTTTCTGAAAGTGGTACTTTTTCTTCTACACAAAAATGGGCACTTAAATGAGTTATTACATTAGTCAAGAAATGTAAGGAAAAAATATTCATTTTACATATTCATTAATTATGAATGATTTCATAAACCGATTTAATAGTACTCTTTGTTATTCAGAAACATATGCATTTAATCACTATATACTTTATATATATATAAAATTTGGTCGAATACAAAATGTGATCCATTCCATTGAAAGTATGATAATTGGAATTAAGACTGGGAATAGACAGGACTCGTTAACACAGAGAAATGGTGCAATCTTGATGTTAGGCAAGTTAAGACATTTGGAGGAGCACAGAGGTAGAATGATACTGAAGGATATACATTATTTTCATAAAAATAAATAATATCTATCAATCCAGATATGAGGCACATCTGTAAAGCTAAAGGTGCTCCAATAAAAATAAACAAAAAAGGCATGATGTGAAGTTAGGTTTTTTGGTGTTTCAGTAAAAACATAAAAAATTAAGGTAATGGGTGTTCAAAGTCTTATTTTTTTCCTTTGGCTTTAAGCCAACAGTGGATATTACACTGGATATCCGGGCCTGTGATAATTATAATGCATCATGCAGTCAGTTCTGTGCACAAAACTAAATGACAGGTAAGAGATATTTTACTTTTTCTTTTTGGCTCTATTCTCACAATCATTAAAATTCACAGCGGAAGCTAAATTCCACCTGCTGCCGGTGAACTGCAGCTTAACCTCATAACGTAAAGTTGCAATTGTTTCCGAAGGAGAGCTGAAATCATTCCAGTGCAATCAACACACAAAGTAACTGCAAAGATGAGCGAGACATCGTTTGCTTCTTCTGATGCTCATTAGCGGGATTAGCATTAAGAACCTGGTCCTGGGTGTAATTCCAAGCTAGATGAGGAGGAAATGACGGCCTAATCAGTTGACGACCGCCTGCAGTTTGGCTTGAGGGCATTTTTAATTGGCAATTAATAAACCTCTCATGTGGTGCAGTGGTGAGTTTTAGACTTTAAAGTAGAGCTTTACAGGACTATCTTTCTACTTGTCTTTATGTTATCTTTATGTTATCTTTATGTTATCTTTATGTTATCTTTGTTATGAGACGCTTGGTAGAAATTATTTCAAAAACCTAAAAATTAAAAAAAAAATTCTAACCTTAGAACAGACTATTACACAGAATCTTGGTCACGAAATTAAACGAATCATTGGACCCACAGTTTAGTGATGACCGCCAGTGCACAGACTGCGTCTCTGCCTTTGCTGGCACTGGAGGAAACACTGCAACAGTAAATGCAGCAAAACTGCAACACCGTTCTATTTGACACAAGGTTCCACTTTAGAAGTGTCATTAAAATTAGGTACATTAGCTTTTTCCACGTTGAGTGTCTCTATGGCGCAGGCTGTCACCTCTGCCAAGGGCATATGTAGTAATTAGTTGTTTTTAATTTGCCACAGTGCTAGCGCTAGATGCCCCACCCAGGGCCCCCCGGGGCAGGGTCAGCGGCCTCCCCTGGCTTCCCCTCATTCCGTCTTCCACACCTTGTTCAGCACCTTCACCACCTCCTCGTAGATGATGAACACGATGGCGACGTCAAGGCACACGCGCCCCAGGCGGGGAATCGTCCCTTTGTAGAAGCTATGGGGGGCAGGAACACAATCACACTGTGACTGACAACAATAAATTGTTAAAATATAACAGAACACATCATGGATGAGCCCCTTCAACCTTCTAAATGGATACAATGACGAATGTTAATAGACTTTGCCAGAGTCTGTCAGACAAACATATAAAACCACACGACTTACAATTATTTAAAAAAGGCAATTTAGGTGAGCTTTATCGAATAAGCCACATGTTAAGAGTATAAGTAATTAAGATATATGTTAGTTACAGCCCAGATTCACCCTAGAGTAGCTCTGTATCTGAGCTGATTACAGTTCTTTATCCCTGTACAGAAGTAAGAATCCCTTTGAGCAGAAGCCTGTCTGTCTGTATCCCAGAGAGAGGCCCCCCCAAAGACCCCTCAGGTATTGGGGCCCCCCACTTACGCAGCTGGGCCTTCGTGCCTCATGATCTTCACAGCACAATCCACAGTGTTTTTATACTTGTGGGCCTCTAGACCCTGTGCAGAGAAGAAGCCATGTCAGGTCTTTTCTTGAGCTCACAACCAAGCTTAAGAAACATCTAACATAAGTAAGATTCAAGCCCCATCCATTCCTGTGGGCAACCAAAATGTCTGCACATTGAACAGGACTGGATTAAACCGCCTGAATATTTAGAAACACACTCAGATCCCCCTTTTGTATACTGTGATTGGACAGTGTTTTGGGGTCAAAAGAGGCTGTTAGGGCCTCTTACCTGCATCCTGGTCTTGATGACGTCCAAGGGGGTGTTGCCAAACACACTGGCAGCCCCGGCAATAGCGCCGAATGCCCCCGTCACAATTGGGTTGATGGCCTTGTTGGGGTTATCACCTGGGCAACAGGAGGTCAGGGAGTTACATGCATAAACAAAGCAGGGTAACAATCTACTGCAGCAGGTACCACAACAGCAACTCTGATATTGAGCTGGGCTTCACTGGGGACCTATGAGCACATGCTCTGAAGGTATTATGGAAATGAAACCCAAAACATTTTCCCACCAATGGGCTTTAATATAATTCACACCCTTTTGCCTCAGCTGATTGCCTTAAGTGTGCCTGATCTGCTATACAAATTGCATCTTTGGATAATCCTTGGCAAACAGGTGATTAGAGGGAACATGTAATATCAGTGGTAACGATGCAGTGCTGCTCTCGATCAGTAACGCATATTCTGCACTTGGCTCATTTGGAACAAATAATTAGCATTTAGATAAACCAAGGATCAAGTATAGGACAGCACTGCCAGTCCGGACACTAATGTTCTTGGAATACAAAGCAGACTAGCATGCCAAACAAAGTACACAGATTGATTAAACCCAGAAAAGTATCATCACTTTATCATCATTGAGGTGCTCGCAGATTCAGTCAACATATAGGTTTCAGACCATAATGTCTTATTTCACCTGTGTCAACCACTGACGTTGTCATAAGTCCACAGCATTAAACAGAGACACTAACCTTTGTACCAGTTTTTCAGAGAGGTCATAACATAAAAGCGAATCGCCTGATTGGATCCCTGTTTCAACACTGTTGCAGTGAGGCCCTGGTAAGTTCCCCGGAGGCCTGGAAAAGAGCATCCACATCGAATCAGACGCACAGATACAACGGTCCTAAACCATCCTGTTTGACTTACTGGAATACTAGATGACATTAAGAGTTTGAAATAGTTTTAAGTTACACAGCAGGCTATTGTGTGTATATTGTTTGTATTTAGTCATTATGTTCATTTAGTATTTAAGTGTCTGACTTGTTTTTAGCACCTGTCTTCTAGAGATGAATTTAGGCAAATGTTGTTTTGACCCACACGCAATGGGTTTCCTGCACTACTCAAAACAGACAGCAGAGGGCGGTACCTGCACGGTAAATCTTTCTTACCTTGAGTTCTGACGATTTCTCTCACCCCATGGAAAAATCCTCTATATTTAGGATTAGCAGAGGTTTGATCATGTATAAATTTAACCTGAAACCCATAAGGTTACACACATTATTAGATGAATCATGTGGAATTTATTATTAATCTTATATATATATATATATATATATATATATATAACACTGACCTACTAGTTAGAAAGCCAGTTCCTCAGCAATGTGCTTATTTTGAAATATCAAAATAGCTTTTAAAAGAATCTGAGTATATTTGATGCCGAATATAGATTCTGAATCTGATAATACACACACACATATATAAACTTAACATGGAAAAATGTCATGCTCCTATCTCTGTACGGAAGATTTCTGTAAAAGCACATGACAAATCAAAAGGCTGGGCCTAAATGTCCTGCTTATTCCAGCAAGAGGCAGTTTAGGGGCAGTGAAACCTCGAATAAGAAGATACTCATTTTCAGGTGTAAATCCTGGCCTAAAGACTCCTTTTATCTGTATTGATTTTCTTTTTACTCTTGGCCAAGTCACAGCGAGAGCTACATGATTAATCATTTTACATCGCAATCTCGATTCATAGTTGAATGTTACCCAGCTTGTCTGCGTGGATTAACAGAATGACTTTACACTATTTTTTTATTCAATGGAAAAAGAAAGATTATGATAATACACGTCACAGGCCAGTACTGTGACACCTCTTATAAGTAGTGAGTGAGCCAATGAAATCCCTCACCCTCCACTACGGAAAATGGCTGGTCGTCCAATGCAGCCACCTCCTTATTTCATAGCTGTGTCTATAGCTCTGGTGCTACTAACAATATTTATAAAGTTTACATATTGATTGACACGCATATATCACGCATCTCTGGATATTGTTTGTTTCATCTTTAAAAAAGATGATTTGTAATGAAAAATAGTAATAATAATGATATAATAACAAAAAAGACTAAATATATTGCTCAGGAATCATGAAAGAAAATCACATTTCTGAGTGAGGAAAAAAAAAAATGTGATTCGACTGTATCGGGAATCGTGCAGCTCAGGTCAGGACGCCTTCGGGTGCATGTGTCTGGGAACTCTGTACACGCGAGATAAGCATGCTTAACCAAGGCCAGTTCGGTCTTGCTCACCTTCACGGTCTCCATGGGACAGACCACAACCACGGCCTCAGCCACACCGGCCCCCAGCCCGCAGATCAGCCCCTGTGTGCTGTCCAGCTTCCCCGCCTCGTCTCGCATCTGGTTGCTGAGAAACTCAAACATCCCAAACCTGGCGAGAAACAGCAGGTGTGGGTGACCCACAGGGTATCGGGACATTTCCAGCCATCAGGAATGACCCAAGACAAGGGCCACCTACATTAGAAACAGGAAGAGCAGGAATTGGATGGACCCCTGCTTCAGACTCTGGTTATTGCCTCAGTGTGTCATCTATCACTTTTTAATATGACATCGTTGCTACAATGTTTCATTCTTCCTTAAAGACATCAGAGAACAAGTCCTGGTGTCGCTTTGAATCTGCACCTGATGAATGGGTTTGATGGCAGGATCTTAGTGCTTCTCACTAGAGTGAATAAATGTTATTCTCCACAAACCGAAAATAACTCAGAAGTCACAGCCCTGCTACGGGGTGTATCTCTGTATTCCTTCTCATGTGTGACTGTTTTGGCTAAATCAAAGCTGCATTTTCAACCAATAAATCAGCTTCCAGCGAACCAGGCAATTTCCTCTCAGCTACAGATTGAAGTCCCCAGCTACTTGTGACTCTTGCAGGCTCAGACTGATCCCTCAGACTCCCAGACCACAAACTAACCATATGACCTCATTTGACACATAATTACTTCTTTGCTGAAAATCATGAAATGAAAATGACAGACTGAAGTTACTTTTGGTCCTGCACCACATTCCTTGTGTGACTTTAAATTTTTAAAAGCAAAATCCTGGAGAGGAATGGCATATAGAACAGGAGAATGCACATCCAGAGCTATGAAAATAAGTTTTAAAACAAAACCAAATTGGTGATAAAGGAACACTGAATGTAACAAATAAAATGACAGAGGAATAAAGATAGTGGTCTTGTGGGAAAAAACAGCCTTTAATTACACTAAACAAAGTCCCAATGAAATAACATTTGCATCGATCCACAGAATGACACACCATCACAGGAATAAAGAGATGGTTTTCTCCCCCCGGGTGCCTCTTATGCACCTGAGGGGTGTTCCACCAAGCAAGATTTCTCAGGTAGCTTGGTTAACTTAAGCCAGAAGTCATGACTGTCCAATCAGAGTTTAGGTATGGAACATTCCTATTGGACAATCATCACTTTTAGCTTAAGTCAACCCAGCTAACTGAGAAATCCTGCTTCATGGAACACCCCCCAAGACTTACATGTACATATTCAGTAGACGCTTTTGTTTATACAGTTAGGTGTCTGGGGCCAAAGGCCTAGCTCTAGGGCCCAAAGGTGACATGATCACTCTTCTGGAAACAGAAACACACCACAAGCCTACTGAGCTGCACACTAGCTCATTAAATTGGCATAGAAATGCCACTAGCTAACGAGCGTGAGCTGTGCTGTGATGCGAGAGACTCTCCCCACTGCTTGCCAGCCGCTACCCAGCCGCTACCCAGCTCTCCTCACATCCCTGCCGTGGCTTTGAAGAGTCTGAAAGAGGAAGTAAACGCAGATAACATCTATTTATAGCTCTGGCTGAATTATGGTGGTGACTGAAGCGAAGAGGAGTTACTGTCTGATCTTTAGGTACTGCATCTTGATTGCTGCTTCTTGAGAGCCTTAGTGTACGCTGTCACTGCAGTACTGACAGTTATTGCTTTTTTTCCCTGTAACCAATTAGCATTCAGCATCTGTCCTCTGCCTCTGGAAACCTTGTGCATTTATTCAGTTGACAGCTGTTTGTGGAGTCTCTCTCCACTGCACAGGATCATAAAATATACCAAGCCTCCATCACAGCACTCAGACTGACACTTCTGGTCTGTAGGTCTATGGAGATGAGGGGACACGAGATATAAATCAGGATTCACAGTTTGCCTTTACTTCTGTTCCTCTCCATCACTGTGTAATACATTTACTCTTAAGCTTTTTCTCCCCTGACAGTACTTTCTGATTTCTGTTCGCAAGTATCTCAATCTCCCAACTCCTTCTGGCATTCACACAACAGTGGGGCGACCAGATAATCCATGTCAGGGAGGACACTTTGGGTTTTACAAACTACTTTCAAATTGAAAGGCTCCTGTGCTCAGCTCTTCTTGTGCTTTGACTGGTTTGTTTCCTTGACTGAAAGACTCATCCAGCTGTTTCACATTAGCATTAGTGACACATGCATGATTATGGGAGGCTGACCAATCAGCACACAGCAAGAGCTCCAGGTCCTTTTAATTGAAATGGTAATTTACAATTCCTGTCCTAGCACATAGTGTCCTCCCTGACATGGATTATCTGGTCACCCTGCACAACAGGACCTTGATGTAGCAGATACAAAACTACATTACCCATGAGCCTCTAGGGCACAATACTTCAGATGGAAGACCAATGACTGACTTATACTAATGACAAATTTGGGAAGTAATACAGATTTGCCAAGGTTGAGCGTAAAGAAGGGTCAATATTCCCACCTGATTTACCAAGCTTTTGTAAAATTTGCACATATTCCCCTGTTGAGACTAAAAAAAGAACCTAAAATAAAACCTTAGTTTTTTTGTTTTACAACCCAAAATCAGAAAAAGTTTGGAGGGTCTGGGAAATGCAAAAAAAAATAAATAAATAATGCAGTGATTCTGAAATTTACTTTTTCTATTATTTCATTGGAGACTGTATGAATCCAAGATTCTGAAGATGTTTTGTCAATTTCATTTCATTTGTTAATATACATCCATTCCTGTATTTCAGGCCTGCAACACATCCCAAAAAAAGTTGGCATGGTAAAGCCTTCACCACTTTGTAATGTTGTCATTCCATCTCACAACACTTAGAAGATGCTTTGGCACTGAGGATAAGAAGCGATTCAGGTGCTATTTTGTCCCATTTTTCCTGTAAACATGTCTTAAGGTGTTCAACAGTACGGGATTGACGTCGTCACATTTTCTGTTTCTAAATTCTCCACACATTCTCTATTGGGGACAGGTCAGGACTGCAGGCAGGCCAGTCCAGCACCCGCACTCTCTCCTGCAGCCATGCCTTTGTGAAGCATGCAGAATCACTCATTGGTGATTTAATTGCATTCATACTGCCAATTTCACTACCCTGTATATAATGAATAATATCACTCAGAGACAAACAGCTGCAAAAGCTTTATAAATCAGACCCTTAATGTACAAATTCCCAATTTCCTGCCAGGTCGTCTGGTCATTAAAGCAGGTAGGATTTACAGATATGAAGTGTCTCTAAGCAGAAGATTAATTGGCATCACCTGGTCAAGCAGCCATTAACAGCACTGCGAGGTGACGAGTTATGGACTGAGCGATGTTTAGAGTGATGCAGCCATCTCCACCCTGACAGCCCTGGGGCATCCCATAGTGACAGCTGGGAACATGAATTGGCCTTGCTCACATGTAGATCTAACAGCAGAGCTGCTGGTACAGTACAGCTACATCCATCCATCCATCCATCCATCCATCCATCCATCCAAAGCACAGGGCACCAGGCAGGCTGCCAAGCTGGTCACAGAGCAGAAACCTACATACACAGACACACTATGGCAACAGACAAAAGCAGAAGATGCAAACTTCACAAAGATTCAGGGAAGGAGTCTCCCCGAGACACGACACCACCGAGAGCAGCCAGTTACACAAACGCAAAGATGCTGGGCAATAATGCAGGTCAGCTCAGCCGGGAAAGCCAGTCCACACTACGTTGGTTGGCACACTGCATACTGCATATATCATTACTATACATAAAATATTTCTCATGAGTTTGCAAATCAGCTGTACACAGCACCAAGCAATTTAGAAAAAACACTTTTATGGAAAATCTAAAAAAAAAAAAAAAATCCATCCTGGGTACCAAAAGTGCCAACTTCCTTTGCAGCCAGCACATTCATTCTTCCCATGCTTGGGCTAGATGCCAATTCAAGATGAGTAACAGATTCTAATCTAATAATATCTAATGAATGTCCCTCCATTAGATCGCCTTCTACAAGGTCACCCTGCTCTTTGGCTGCCCCAGCAGGCGTCCAATCAGCTAATGAGGGAAAGGGAGCTCATCCAATCAGCCAAAGAGGGAGACGGAGGCACCAGGACACCTCAGCCACAGCACTTTGCCATGGCTTTCTTCAAGGAGGGCAGATCAGCTGGCAGGCCTCCTCCGATGTGGGGGCCATCAGGAAGCCGGCCTTATTTCTACTCTCACTGGCAACTGGGACAGGCTTTTATTTAATGGGAATCTGTCACTGGGTTATGGCTGTCCATTTATATGGCTTCTGTGTAATGTGCTGTTGGACAGACTGTCGCGGAGCTTCTCTTTGCTTTGGAGAGATATTCATTAATCCTGAGAGAGAACATGCCTCAAGGACATGGAGGTGGGGCTTTGGGGGGGGGGGGGTTGGCAGTCTGGGGCTGAGTATCTGGGGAACATGGTGATAGCTGTAGGGGGTGGGGCATAGGATCTTTGCTGCCTTGCCCCTAATGGTCCTCTTTCACAGAGAGGTCCTTTATCGACTCCCCCCACCATGGAATAAATTCATTGATATGATAAGCATATCTGAAGTGTTCTTCCACCGATGCTTAAGTGCTGGATTGTTTTTGTTAATGAAGTTTCCAGACCATTGTGCAATACAGCGCTCCCGATATAAAGAGGAAGAGGGAAGCATTCAAGGCGCACAAGACATAAAACAAATCGGGCACTACAGTGGGCCAGCTGAGTGCTGCGGAGAGGACCCGTATGCTCCTCCCATCTCACAGGATTAACTCCACCCTGATGTCACACTGGGCTCCTGATTGGCTGATGAGCCAGCTAATATCTCAGCATCAAATGGCACCTCCCTCCAGAGATGCATAACGGCCTTGACTGACAGAATGTAAATTCTCATCTAGCTGTCATACATGTCCAAGAGCCGCCCTGTCGTAAGGTCAAACAGAGAGGGACCTTGGGGATTTCTCTAGACTTACACTGTCAGCTTCAGACGCCACTCTTCATAGATGCTACACGATGCAAATTACAGGAGAATTCTGCTCCGTGGGAATGACCTTAATACCAGGGCGTTCACTGTCAGTGGAGAGGTGGAGGAGATGCGTCACACTTAGTGCACCTGTCTGCTCTGGAGCTCCAGGAATAGAGACTTTCAGCGACAATGAGAGCTTCTCTGCGATAGGCCAAGCACTAAGGTGCCTCTAATTGGCCACACGTCAAAGAAAAGCAGACAGCGGCTCCATGTAAAGGTAACACGCCATCTCATAACCAGCCATGAGAAATCACTGGATGCAGAAACAAAGACAGAGATGAATGTAAGGAGGAGATCATAAAGTGAACACCTCAAGTCTACCTCTAGGACTTCTGAAACCAGGGACAGACCATTTCGATTTTAACCAAAAACACATGAGCCTGCTGGTCCCTCTGTTATATCTGTTTGACCAGTAATTCATACTGAGATTTTACTGCCAGGCCAAGCTGCTACATCGGCAGAGCAGCCAATACCCCAAACTCGGGGTCCGGGCACCAATCAGGAGGGCAGACGCCCAGTGGGCAGCTTCTCGTATTTCATTAAAAATCCTACATCTCAGTTACCTACCTGCAGTCAGACTGACCCGCTCTCCGCTCAGTGGTCCCACACAGTGTGACTGATTCACCATTATATATTTTACATCACATTCAGTTATTTCAGCAGAAGCTTTTATCCAAAGCGTGAGACAGCCACTGGGGCAATTAGGGGTTAAGGGCCCAATGGTGACATCACTCTGCCGAACACGGGATGTGAACCGGCAACCAAAGCCACACACTGTCCTGTGTCATACACGAGGCTATGATCTATCTGCTGGACACATGGAACATTCCAGGATATACAGATTCCCTGCATTGCTGCTGAATTCACCACAGAATAACTGCTTAGCAAAAGCTTTTATCCAAAGCAATAACCTGCAAGTCCGCCTCACACATGGTCACCCTAAGCAATGTCACCCCACCCCTAGACTACAGAGGAGCTTGATCCACACCATTGGTGACCAGCATTTTCTAGCCACCTGAGTAATATAGACACCCTTATTGATTAGACACCTGCCATCAAGGAACAATGAATCTGTTGCACCAGCAGGGGGCGTTGAACACAGGCCAAAATTGAACCCCGGTTATTACTGAATCAATCCGGGTTACTGTGTTGCTCAAGGGTGTCAGAGGTGACCTGCTTCTGGCACTTGAACAGGCAGCATCCTTTAGTTCACAAGCTCACATCCTTAACCACTATGACACTGTATGCAGTAACAGAATCACAGAAGAACCTGCAGGCAGTGGAGCATTAGAGGAGTAAGAGCATAAGAACGGCACGTACCTGACAGCAGCCTTGGGAATGGAACCATAAAGCAGCGAGCTGAGGCCTCTGTACAGCCCCCTAACGCCATGGCTCTGAACCGTTTGCCTCACACAGTCCCCTGCAGGAGAGAGCCGGTACTGCGTTAGAATCCATGGCACTTGGCGGTTGCAGGCAGCACTGCTTACGGAAAGCGGTGAGCTGCTTAAGGGTGACACCCTGAGTCCCAGACTCCTCCTTCTTAAGTATCATATCTAACTGTATGTGCAAACCTTTGAAACCATATTAACTTTCCCTAGAGTCACTCTGAATTACCTTCTTTTTTTGATCCTTCATCAAAAGTCAATCAGAAGAAGTTTGCAGCTTCTCCGTGTTTAATATTTATGCATTCACACCTATACGGACACACTGGTGTGTACTGTTCCGCATGTGCGGCGTAATTAGCGCAGGCAGCAGCTGTCTCATTAAGAGCCTTGGCCAAGAAAAGGTCCCAAAGAGACGCAGAGTTTGTTTACAGCCACCGCTCACTATCCTTCCTGCTTCCTCAGCGGAGCATTTTGCGGCTTCGGTACAGAGAATCAGCAGCAGTTAATGTGCCGGGGTGTTTGCCAATCAGGTCACATGACTCACAGAGAGGGTCAAAGCACGTCCAATTTTGGGACAATTGAACCGTTGGCTGATCAAAAGAGGACGAACGCCGCAGGGAGGGGCTGCAGGAGATAGCCAGCTCTGCCTGGGGTGCGCTAATGAGCTCTATTTGCTAACGTGCAAATAAAATACACTGCTGACAAACACCGGAGTTTCAAAGTTCACTCCTAGAGTTTGGGGCCACAAGTAAAGAGGGGCAGTCCACCTTTACACAGCAGCTGGGGGGGGGGGGGTGCGGAAAAATCAATAATATGCTGAATAACTTCACCACTCCTACAAAGTACATATTTAATCACATGACAGTACTGACTCAGATCATATTTAAAAAGGAACATAATGTATATTTGCCAGGTACCCGTCAAGCACTAGCCTAGGGGTGTCAAACTGCAGTCCTGGGGGGCCGGAGCCCTGTGTAGCTTCAGCTCAAGAGCTGTGTGGTAATTAGCACGAGGAGTTGAATCAGGTGTGTTAAACGAGGGGAAACCCGAACATGTGCAGGGCTCCGGCCCCCCAGGACTGGAGTTTGACAGCCGTGCACTAGCCTTTGGCTCTTGATTATTACATCCAAACAGTTAATTTAATTAATCACTAGGCCACCTGCTGGCCTGACACAGTCGAGCTGGTACTTCTTGCGTTACTTGGCAACAAAAAGAGAATGTGGAGTCCTCTCAGCAGCCATGAAGCTCACCCACCGATGCCCTTGTAGCGGGGAGGGTTGGCCTTCTCATCCAACTGCAGCTGCGTCTTCACGTACTCTGTGGGGAAGGTGATGCAGATCTCGATGCCTCCAGCAATTCCACCTGCAAAAGCAAGGAGCACTTTCCAGTTACTTCCCCCCTGTGATGATGCCACACAAAAGCAGGGGGGGGGGGGGCATTTCCCAGTTACTGCCCCCCTGAGATCATGCCACACAAAAGCGGAGGAGGCATTTCCCAGTTACTGACCCCCATGATGATGCCACACAGATGTGCATATTGGACATATAAATTCAGCCACAGCGATAATAAAGCCAGAACCTCAGCCAGCATAGAACCCAAGCCTCCCTAGTGGACCAGACAGCTTTGAATCAGCACAAAAGGGCCCACAAGCACAACTTTGAACTAAAATTATCTAGGGAGGACCTAGAAGACTAACATCAGAGCTTTGCTACACAGATATGGGAAATTATGGAAGATTCAGCAAAGAAAAATCAAAACAACAGCAATAATGTAAGCTGTTCCTATGATTTTGAATTATTTAATTAACCAACTGAATGTTCCTGTTAATATATTTATTTGTTCTTTGATATAAATGGATTTACACAAGCCAGAAAAAAACAACCCTACGTGGGGTCAGACTGACCATCCTGTGTATAATGAACATGCAAGGATACGTGATAGATTAGGCTGTGAGCTATTAAACCTTCCAGAACAAACCTTGGCAGCAAATAGTTACCATAGTTAATAAGGAACTACTTTGCCTTAATTAAACCTGATAAGTGTTGCAACTGGCGTCCAAAGATTAAAATGCAGCTTGTAGGTTCAAGTGTAACTTTTGCACTCTTTAAAAAACAACTTGGGACATTAAAGACCCAAACAGAAATAAGGCTGACTATTGGCTTGTTCAGGAATCATGTGACCTGACTTCACTTTGCACTGGCCAATGTAGTCAGCTCTCCTGTCAAAGGCTGTCTGTACAACTAATAGCTCGTTGGGTGGGTATTGGGCAGTTGGGCAGTCAAAGATTCAGTGACTGTGACTCAATAGAAAGCATTAAGCAATACAAACTTATGAACTTTGAGGTTATTTGTGTAATACAGTTTGTCCAATAACATCTGTAAAATCTTCATTACCAAATATCTTTGGTTTTGCAAGGTTTACTTACAACAGGCCAAGTAATTGTAAGACAAAACACCAAAATTCTGGGCTCTGACTAGTTTGTGAGTTGACATAATCAACAGAGGTCATAACCATTTAAACTCCAGCCCATCATAGGCTCAGTTACATGATATGGTTAAAAATCTGTTTGTGAATAATAAACATCACCTTTTGCCCATAAACGCATTTCAGCTGCTCTATATGTGATGCAAGCTATCGTTTTTCACTTAACAAGGATGGAAAAACTCACTTTATAGAAATACTCAGGTAGACCCACACAAACAATTTAGGACAGAGCACAAATCCACAACAAGCAGCAGAATGATTAGCTCAGTGTATGCCTGTTACCCAGACAGACAACGCCAGAAAAAGCCTTATTATACCATATTATCAGAAACTACCAAATAAGTAGTATTAAGGTTTAGTAGTGTAAGTATTAAGGCCTAAAACACAGAACAGTGATCATGCCACCTTACAAAGCA
Source organism: Paramormyrops kingsleyae (assembly GCF_048594095.1). Lineage (NCBI taxonomy): Eukaryota > Metazoa > Chordata > Actinopteri > Osteoglossiformes > Mormyridae > Paramormyrops > Paramormyrops kingsleyae. The sequence goes on from NC_132798.1 coordinate 40,840,400, forward strand.
CAATGAAAAGATGAAATTACCAAATTTTGCATGTATCCAGTCTGACTTGGCATGCAGGCTACAGCTCATATACACATAGGGCTGGACAATAATTCGATATCAATATATATCGCGATATAATTTTTTTCAATAACAGTGATACGATTTTTAAACACATTTCCGATATTTCGATATACATATATACTGTATCATATAATATACAGTATATGAATAATTTAGTAAATTTTAGTTTAAATGGAAATATATTATTGTTAATAAGCTGAGTCTGAGAGTTTTATTTATTTGATAGTTTATTTCACATTTCTTGTTTGTAAAGGCTAAATACAAATAAAAAGTGAACCTTATTTTTTTTGTACTGTTTTTATTTAAAAAAAAATTATATAATTTTAATAGGAGGAGCCTGGAGGTATTATAGACTTTGCAAATTCAGTTTGCAGACATCCATTGTGTGTGTCCTCGGCAGTTTTTTCCTGAGGCTTTTTAATATTGTCCATATCGATATCGGAATTATATCGTATCGACCAAAATTAAGAAATATATCGTGATATAATTTTTTGCCATATCGTCCAGTCCTATATACACATTCTATTTTTTGATCTTCATTCATGTGGTTGGTAGACTTTGTATAATGCAGACACACAGCTTATAATCTGATGCCTTTATACAAGCAAATACGGAACAGGACACATACGACTCGGCCTGAAACTTGAACCTGTAACATTCAGATCAGAAACTCCACCAATACAGCACCTACAACATGATATTGATGCAGCAGTGGGCACAGAGACACAGACAGACAGACACAGAGACACAGACAGACAGACACAGAGACACAGTGACGGAGACAGACAGACACAGAGACACAGACAGACAGACACAGAGACACAGTGACGGAGACAGACAGACACAGAGACACAGTGACGGAGACAGACAGACACAGAGACACAGACAGACAGACACAGAGACACAGACAGACAGACACAGAGACAGAGACAGACAGACAGACAGAGGCAGACACACGCAGACACAGTTCACTTCCTTTCAATCAACAGTCCTGTTGAAATAAACGAAAGCAGTAAGAGCAGGATTGATTTTTCCCAGCATAACCAGCTGCTCGCCTGCTCTCCCATTAAGACAACAGCCTATTAATCAAGTTCAGACCTGCTCTTTACACTTTGCAGTTCACCCAGGGTTCCTGACGTAAGCCCCAGGGAGAATCACAACAAACCACCCACACATAAGCATTCTAATTAAAAGCTCTTCATTAGAGGAGTGAATCCAGGATAAATTCCAAAAAAGTCAGCTGTGGATACAGTAAACGAGTCAGCAATGTTAACTCATGCAGCATGAATTATTTCTGGCTATTTACAAAAATGCAGCCCAAACCTGATCTTAGATGATCTTTCTATGATGCTTCTAATGCCTTGTCCACATGTACACGGGTATTTTTTAAAACGGTGTTTTTCCTCGTCCGTTATAAAAAAATCCCCGTCCACACGAACATTGTCTTCTAAAATATTTCCGTCCGCCTGAAACCACTAAAATGCACCGTCAAGAGCATGCCAAACCAACAGGCGGCATTATAACTCTAACCGTACTGCCATGTTAGCCAATCAGAAGCCTAATTGCCAGTCCTGTTAAGTTGAAAACCATGGCGCACATTCCGACGCCTGTGTTGATCAATATAATGCGAGAGTGACTCAACATTTATCTGCACACATGTAAGAAGTCCTGTCAGCAAGTTTAGCACAAGCACTATTCCAGCTAAGTCCGCCATTGCTCAAACTCGCCTAATGTATACAGCAAACAGCGCACGCTCTGACGTTAAACAAAGTGGACAACGGCACACAATCTGACGTTTCGAGCCAAAAACTCTGTTTTCACTGTCTACATGTCGACACTGAAAACGGAGTTTCTTAAAATCTTCACCCTGGATGGAGTTTTGCAAAAGCTCCGTTTTCAGTGACCTGAGACGCCGTTTACGTGTGGACAAAAGCCCAAGACGTATAGAAAAAGGTACGTTTTAAAAAATACTCGTGTACGTGTGGACAAGGCATAAAGCAAAAAAGAAAACCTGTTACTACGATTAAAAAAAATACTACAACCTAAACTAAGATGAACAATTACAAATTATAGCATCACCTCTGGGTAACACCCACATCATGTGATTTTTTCGACTGCACACTGGGCTGTTAAATTAAATATTTCTTATTTATATAAATTAAAGCAAACTGTAACCCTGTACTACATAAGTCGTATGGAAGACTGGTGGATGGAAGGATAATTTAAACTTCAATAAAAGCTTGCATGCTTAGTCACAGCCACGGCCGCAATTCAAAAATTAAACATAAAAATTAAAATAATTATATTGGCAATATAACCAAAGATATAAAATAAGCATGAAGTAGCTGAGGGTAACAGGCAGGGACAGTCCATCACAGGGCTCACATTCACCGGTCTCTCTGTCCACTCCCAGAGCTCCCCCACCCCCCAGGGTAAGTTAACGTGCAGGAAGCCAAGGTCCACAACCAGACAAACAAAGGCAAGCATCTGCATTTTGGCAGTGAGCTCAAACTCTAAAGTTCGCTGCTTGCGCTGCCTTTGACTTGAGCACATCACTATCAAGAAACTGCAAACCCTTACAAACTGCAGGTGAGTCCGGAACCAGCTACCAGGGCTACCAGGTGAGGCCTTTACTGAAGCACCACCCTACACCGACCCCCCCAGGCCTCTGTTACATGAGTGCAAATACACCCAGGGCATGCTGCCTGGGGGGGGGGGGGCGAGAAGTGTGGACAGGCTGTGGTCCTTTTAGCCATAAACTTTAACCTACAAATACACCCCAACCCCAAGTCCTACCCACTATGAAGCAGCAGCATCAACACTGAGTTATTTCTGCAGCTCGTCCACAGACAGCAGCTCTGATACGGGGATCTGAGAGGACGTGACACTTTCTTTCTTGGTACTAAGAGTTTGTGCTGCTCCCCAGGCCGCTTTAGCTACTTATCTGCCACCTGACTGGCTGTTTCCCACACAGTTAAGCATGGATCCTGGACGTGCCGGATCCTGACCCTCGGGGGGGGGGGGGGTGGGACAGATAATGAAAGTGCTCCTGCTGGTAGCCGGGCTTTATCTTCCAAATGTAAAGCGGGCAGAGCAGGGAGCAGAAAAGCAGCAATTAGGCGAGAGCTGACCCTGGTCCAGGAGCTCCAGGGAGAGGAAGCTCATCCAAGCGGCACTCGCCAGGCAAAAGGAGCCAGGATTGCGGGACTCGTCAGCCAAATGCTGCCCACCGAGTCTGGGGCTACGTGCGCCTCCTCATATTTAATCACGGTCAGGATGCCCATGGAGCCCGGGGCTACGTGCGCCTCCTCATCTTTAATCACGGCCAGGATGCCCATGGAGCCCGGGGCTACGTGCGCCTCCTCATCTTTAATCACGGCCAGGATGCCCATGGAGCCCGGGGCTACGTGCGCCTCCTCATCTTTAATCACGGCCAGGATGCTCATGGAGCCTGGGGCTATGTGCGCCTCCTCATCTTTAATCACGGCCAGGATGCCCATGGAGCCCGGGGCTACGTGCGCCTCCTCATCTTTAATCACGGCCAGGATGCCCATGGAGCCCGGGGCTACGTGCACCTCCTCATTTTTAATCACGGCCAGGCTGTCCACTATGCACGGGGCTACATGCGCCTCCTCATTTTTAATCATGGCTGGGCTGCTCATTGAGCCCGAGGCTATGTGCGCCTCCTCATCTTTAGTTACGGCCAGGATGCCCATGGAGCCCGGGGCTACATGCACCTCCTCATTTTTAATCGCAGCCAGGCTGTCCACTAAGCACGGGGCTATACGCGTCTCCTTGTCTTTAAATCACAGACAGGCTGCCCACTGAGTCTGGGGCTACGTGCACCTCCTCATCTTTAATCACGGCCAGGATGCCCATGGAGCCCGGAGCTACGTGCACCTCCTCATTTTTAATCACAGCCAGGATGCCCATGGAGCCCGGGGCTATGTGCGCCTCCTCATTTTTAATCACGGCCAGGATGCCCATGGAGCCCAAAGCTCCGAGCACCTCCTCATTTTTAATCACGGCCAGGCTGTCCACTATGCACGGGGCTATATGCGCCTCCTCATTTTTAATCATGGCTGGGCTGCTCATTGAGCCCAGGGCTATGTGCACCTCCGTGTCTTTAATCACGGCCAGGTTGCACATCGCCTCTCTCAAGCCACACTCAGCCTAAAGTGAGACGCAAGGCTGTAATGTCATTCCTTATGGCTGTAAAACACCCCTTTCGGAACAAGCTGGTCAGCAGCTGCATTGATTTACGCCACGTCTGATCCGTGAGGCTGAATCCGTTACACGCAGTCCAAGCGAGTCCAAGGAGCTGCCGTCCGTCTGAGGTTACACAGCCCCTGCCCACCCACAGACCACTCTAGGCCAGGGCTGAGCAATCTTATCCAGAAAGGACCATTGGTTTTTGCTGCAACTCCCTAATTAGATTACTAATTAAAGGACTGATTGGCTGAAGAGTTTGAACAGCTGACTTACAGGTTATCCCAAAAACCTGCATACACACCGGCCCTTTGTGGATAAGATTGCCCACCCCCAAGTTGTTCATAATTGAGACAATTTATAATTAACCTTAAGTAAAAATGATAATTGTTCAATTACAACATGATATGAAGCTACAAAAATGAATAAGTGCCTTATCAACAGAGCATGCTGTATGAATTTGAATCATGCATTTTGCACATAGATGTCACATTACCAAACCTTACAGGTATTCTGGGGGGGGCTCAGGTGTTCAATCGCGGGGTTTGTTCCATCAGTCTGTCATACCCACAGGCACAGGATTCTTCACATGCTGCTTTGTGGGGCTGAAGAGCAGGATCTCCTCATCTACTCATGGCCTGCTTTGTGAGGCTTAGCTTAACCCATCCCCCCACCAACACCCTACTTCATGGTGTCAGTCCCATCATGACCGAATGGATTCCATTTCCTGCAAAGGAAGGTTTCGCTCCCTTTCCTAGACGTGCGTCGCGTGCTGCTGGTCTCCTCGGGCTCAGTTCCACAGACTCCAAGGCCCCCCGCACAGAGTCGCTGGTGTTTGGGTGAATGTGAAGGACACCCCGAACGACAGTGCCCCCCACCAAGCAGCAGGCCTGAAGGGGATCCCGCTCAGCCCACTGTGATGCTTGCAAGCATCAAAGCAGCATATGAAGACTCCAGGGTCTGTGGGTACGACCGACTGATGGAATGAGCTCCGTGATTAAAAATACCAAGTCACTGCCGGCAATTGCCTCCATTGTGCCATTTACATCACTGACACACTGCGTCCATTGAGCAACATCTATTGTGCAAAAGCTGACTCTCTTTTCACTCAGCTTTATCACTGTGGGACACAGTGCCCAGGCCGATTGATTAAATAGTCACCCTGCCCCGATACGTGCCATGATGTGCATCCAGCAAATGACATCACCGTTAGAGAGTATGTCCCCTGACTGTGCAGAGCCACAGCCAGCCTGGTGGAGCATCTTAAATGAAGCTGGCATGGCCTTCTGATGCATCACCTCCTGGAGCGTCTCCCATTCTAATGGCGGTCTGGCAATGGGCCCAGTTAATCTGGGCAGGAGGCAGTATGAGAGAGGGGGGGTCCGAGCTCAAGGTCTGTGCAGCGTGAAGCACTCTCTGCCTGGACTTTAGCACTCAGTTTATCTCAGTGCTTCAATCACTCAGTGACCTGTAAGGGTCAGAAAGGGCCAGGCCTGCTCACTCAGGCAGATTCAGGCCAGCATCTGAGTTTGAATCAGCTGAAATGCAATAAATTAACGGTGATGATGGATTGGAGATTCCAGTTCATTTCAGTGTGAAGGAAGTGTGAAGAAAGTGCAAGATTCACAAAATGTACACTTAAATCAAAAAAACATAATGCAGCTCTATTTCCACCAGAAGTGTCAGAAGGTAGTGGAGCCATTCATGAATATTCAATCCCTCAGCCCTGACTGGCTGACAGGAGCCCAACCCAAAATGTGATTGGTCTATGAAAAGGCCACTGCTGGCATGGTGCAGAGCCCTGCAAAGCAGAAGGTCTTTCCGGCCCGAGACTTCAGGATGGAAACAGTCCATCTCCTGTACTACGCAAGCAAACAGCACAAACTTATAAATCATGCATTTGCACATCACCGTGACTCCGCAGCCCCGAAGTGTAATGTTTCAAACCCTGCCCGAGACTATTCAGACCATCTCATGAAACTATTTCATAACACTGTAAGGGACAAAAATGAATTTCCAGGACAATAACTTAACACTCCGCTGACCAGCAGCCCAGTGTAGGGACACAGCTGAACGTTAGGACTGAAAGTGACCCTGATGTGACTATCACGTTGTCGCCACTATGAAAGCAGAAAATGTACTAAAAGGCACTGTGTCACATGTGCCGTATGAGCAGTGCCCTTTCCCCAATGGGTTTCTCTGCTTCCAGTGGCAGCATGAAAGCTGCCAAACAGGAAAGAGCAGCCAGAGCAGAATTAAAGTGCTGTTTGCCTGGTATCCCTGCCTGAGGGTCGGGCAGCGAGGAATTTCAGGTTCAGCTGGCTGTGGAGGGCCTGCCTGCCAACCCCACTGTATTCCACTGATCTGCACTCACATACATTCTATGCATATCTATCTATATTCATATTTAACTATCTATATTACATATATAATGAATCACACAAAAATAAAAAATAAATATGATCTTTTAGGCTTACATAGGCGCAACTTGGATGACACTGTCACACATTTGGTCGCTTTTGTCACTTTGGTCTTTCTGTAAGACTGACACTACACCCCTTAATCGGCTTCCATGTATTTATCAGGGTGGGAAGGAGCGAAACCAGTAGCAAGACAACCATCACTTAAGTCCGGCAATGTTCCGCCAATCACCCACCCAGTAAACAACAGGCAGCAATGAGGGGGAAAAAAACAGCAAAGCCACATGCAGCACGCAGCATTCATGAAGACCTGCATTCTGCCCCCTTTTCCTCAGGAGGTTTTGCATTCCGGTCAAAACAACATGGTCATTGCCTGGGCATGTGGGTCACTAAACAGGTGTACATCTTTGACCCACAGAAGAGAGCACGATGCACAATGGAACTGGCCACAGCATGGCGGCAGGTACCACAGACACACACACATATACAGACACACAGAGAGAGGCAGGCTCTTGAGGACCTGTCTTTGCCATGTGAGCATGCCTCTGGAGAGCGAGAGACGTGTCCCAGAAACAGTCCATGCCCGGACCCATACTTGCCTCGGCTCAGACGCTGCTTAATAACACTTTGAGACACCTGTCATTGAGGAACACGACATCAGTGCGATCGTTAGTGCAGAACACTTTATACATTCTTCTTGAGAAAAATCATCAATCCTGGAATGGGGGGCTGCTGTAAATCTAGAAAACTGCTCAGTGATTCTCGGAGCAACAAAACACTGTACTTAAATTTCACGACATCACCAAAGATTACGGTAACATGAGTGGATGGTGGCTCACTGGGTAGCAGTCACCTCACACTGCCAGGGTTGGGGATTTAAATCCCACCTCTACTCTGTGTGTGTGTGTGTGTGTGTGTGTGTGTGTGTTCTCCCCGTGTAATGTAGGTTTCCTCCCACAGTCCAAAGACATACAGTTAGGCTAAGTGGTGTCTCCAAATTGCCTGCGGTGTATAATTATGAAAAAGACCGGCATCCCACCTTGGGTGTGCCCTGTGCTGCCTGGCATAGGCTCCAGCCCCCCCAGATAAGTTGTTAGAAGATACCAGGGAATGTATGTCATATTTCTTAAAGAGCTTAAGCAAAAATAAATAGCTACCTCGATAACTATGAAAAAAGATATCTCAGATGAATGTCACTTTTATGAACATTATAGCACTTAGGCTAGTTAAACTATACAAATGCATCCGTGAAACAAATAAAAGGTTTAAAAATAAATTTCCTTAATGTTGTTTATGTTTGGGACTTCAACGATAAAAACCTGAACCTTGGTACTGGATCGACTAGCCGAACAAACTCTTCGACAGTTACAATGGATAGCAAATTCCCGTGTGACTCGGTAAAGTTCGGCCCCACAGTGAAAGTTATTATTAATGTAATAAGCGGCAGATCTTAAGAGCGTGTCTGACAGCGATCAAAAGCAGGGAAATGATGAACAATGTTTGCTATAGGAAGTGGCAGGCATAAGCCTGGCATGCTAGACAGGCGAGGTAAACGCACGGGCGGCGGAGGCGGACGGCGATCGCGGCTGACAGCGCGTTTCTGCTCGGCGACAGAGGAAAAAACAGCGGAAAAACAAACTTACCCGCTAAGATCGCTTTGCCAGGATGAGTTAATTTTGCTTTCTCTCCCGGAGCTGCAGCCGCCAAACACTGCGGTCTGTGAAAGCGACTGACAAACACGGGATTCCCTGACATATCTGCAAACTAAACTTACAACTTACTACAACTAAGTAATATAAAAAAATACGGCTCTTTTTGGTCAATGTGGCTTTTGAATTACTAGTTGGGGTAAAGAGCAGCGCGGACAGGTGGGAAGGCGACGGGAAATAAGCTAAATGAACATAACGATGGCAGAGGAGCGCAAAGACATGGGAACCGTCTGCGATCCGGTTGTTTTCGCAACTCCTGACAGCGGCTCCGCCTGCCCCGCTGGACGCCCTACGGCTCAGATGGGCGCTCCGGTTCCGGCCCCTTTCGAGGCGAGGCGGGGCTGGGCGGAGCGTCACATCCTTAACAAAGAAAAATCTCACTTTAAGGTAGACTGATGCAATCCCTTAACAGCATTGTGGTGCTGGAGAAATAATTCGTGTATATGTTGGCTAAAAAGAAAAATATATCGTGAATAATGTAATATACCATTCCCAGATACATAAATGCATTTGAATGCTTTATGGATACTTACATTTTGTAAGTTACGAAAAATAGAAATGGCGGTTAGACGTTCCACCTAATATGAGATCAGCTATAATACCAAGTTGCACACCTTCAGTCATATGAATTGCATCTGTTAATCAGTACAGTCCCAAAAATCGGCTTAAATCAGTCGTATTTAATTGTTGATTAAATTACCGTAACTTAAAGGTCTTGTTTCATGATCCCTTCCCGATTCCTATTCCGTGACGAAAATAAATAAGCAAACAAGTAAATTACAGACAAGCACAAGATATGCGGTTTATTTTCATACAGCTCTGGTAAATGAGACTGCAATCCAGATATGAGTAAGACCGTAACGTTTGTGGGGGGAAACATCTGAAGACTGTGTACAGGTTAGCCCAAAATGGAGGAGTGCGCTTTGTAACTTCATCCCCCGGAAATATTTGGCAACTATTCTTCTGCTGTAACACCGGACCGGTTACTACTCAGGTTTAGGTGGCGAAGCTAAGTGAAATTGAAACAGTATTCAACACCACATTTTATTTAATTTTCCAGGCAGCCATTTTAACCTTAGCACAACGCCCCTGGGCGTTTGTATAAAAAAGTTTAAATAACTGGGGGAAAATATTCAGATGAGAACCGCCTTTAATATAAGCACCCGACGACACACGGGCAATTGCATTTTCTTAGACACATACAGAGAACAAAGTTGTCACCCTCTTCTGGTTTATACCCGTAGGGGAAAATAGTACAGATGATCACAACCTGCTGAGCGGAGAGATGGGCGGGGGTCTCCTGCGATAAACTTTGCAGACAGGAAGGGCTGCGATAAAATTTGCCGAGCGGAAGGTTTGAAACGTATACGAAAATACGGGACAAATGGTTTTAGAATAATTATTTTTCAGGGTGCTGAAGCCCAACTAAATAGGCGCTAGGGGCGTCGGTCTGAGGAATTGTAACACTTATACACAAGCAAAGCGCCATAAATGCGCTGATTACAAGGGGACTTTTCCACGTCGGCATTGGGACCCTCTTCAGCCGTCTATGAAAGGCTGATCGCAGGATTTTTTATTTTTAAAAAAAACCTCAACCAAATTTCTTAAGACATTGAAATTGTCATGTCATGCTTCCTTCTGAGGCCCGTGGTGCTGAGACCCGAGGGGCGTGAACCTCAAAATTGCGCCCATTCATCGGCTGAAATGAATACAAACGGGCAAATTTACACGCATGTTTTCAATGCTTTCAGCTTTGTTTCATTGCTGTATACCTAATCAATGCACAAAGTTAATGAAGCACAACCTAGCGCATCACTTTTATATTGTAATGGCTAGATTTACACAGGAGTCATGGAAAATGTTCTGTAATTTTGAAAATTATCATCGTACTGAATGGAAATTTGGATTTTTTTAATGACACATTAACTTTGTGCTATATGAGGGGATAATAAAAATTGGCAAATTAAAAATCTTAAAAGTCCATTAATTAAAGGAATCAATTATCGATCAGAGCAGAGTAACAGTATGTGGTGATGCGGTTGGAAGGAAGGAAGGATGGATATCGCTCAATTCTTTACGTATAGCAGAAAAAAAACATTAATTCAGCACAATGTTTCCCAACCCAATCCTAAGGGACTCACAGATGGTCCATGTTTTTGCTCCCTCCCAGCACTCTGCCAAACAGTCCACATCTTTGCCCCGGTAGGGAGCTGGGATGGAGCAAAAATTTGGACTGTCTGTGGGTCCCAAAGGACCAGGTTGGGAGACACTGATTTAGTAAATCAAAGCTACTAGTTATGGTGCTGGCTGGCATTAACACTGAAACACAGTAGTAGCCAATTTCCACTTAACTGCACCCATCATGCCAGTGTCAGATATGTATTTTTTCCTCAAGAAGTGCATGTTTCATGCAGGACGCATCACAAGTTAAGTTCACTACAGTAGAAAGAAGATCTTTAACCTGAAGAATCGCACTGCCGTCTGGAAAGTGGCCCCCAGTGCAATCAGATGCCGGACAATCAGACTGAGAAACAGCTACTTCCCCAGATCTGTGGCTCTCAGACCCCGAACACCCTTCCCAACCCCCCAGAACTGTTCATTTTTCCACACATTACCTCCCCATTTTCAAAAAATACAGGAACTATTAACACACACTGCCACTAATATTTGCTTATTTATATTTTATATTAATTTTTTTCCTTGTGCATGTTATTGCTGTCTCTAGCTGGCACTTTATTTAGGAAGTACCTGTTTTTCTGACTTATCGTTTTAAAATTGCTGCACAAGAACTGTCAACAAAATGTCATTGCACTGCAGTATAATGACAGTAAAGCTCTCATCTCTTATCTCAGTATTCTTATTAATGAATATTCTTAGTGTTCAGGGATATGGCTGAGAAAATGAACTGAAATCAGAAAAGCTCTCATAGGTCGGCAGGGATGGGGGACAGAAACACAACAAAATGTTGCACAGCGAATGGCAGGAAACGAGAAGAACATGGATCCTGCCTGAGTGGCTGTAGAAGCTGCAAAGTGCTTTCAAACAGCTTTGGAAGCATAACTGTTCCCAGCAGATTCGCCGCATGGTTTTTCCCAGGCAGCCACATATCACTTCATCAGGCTTGTTACATAATGTTCCCACAAATTATTGATTCATCAAAACACCTATTTGAAAGTTTTTTGAGTTACACTAATATAAAATGTTTAAAGACATTGTGCTTCACACCAACATCAATTTCTCAAAACAAGATTTGCCTACTTTACACTGCCCATAGTTCATATCCATTTCTCCCACTAGAGGGCAGAGTACAACATCCACAAATTAGCATTTTCTCAGAACAAAAAGGCTTCATTATCACATTCTACATGAACCAAAGGGCATTTTATATATAGCACAAGGAGGAAGATTCCTTCCCATCCTCTGCAGAAAGTTTGAGTTTTTGAACCAATTAGTTACATAATACTGGAAGCTCTAGGAAAGACCAGCTCTTACAGAACGTGCCAGCTCAGATGGATGAGAGAAGGAAAATCAACAAACATCTTAAAAGGTTCTTCATTTTCCCATGTCCTCCTTTAATTCTATATATCACTTTCATTTCACATTACATGGTGAAAATTTCTGCATCTTTTTATCATTCTAACTCCCAGAGTAAATATTTTGTCAATGCAGTAACTGGTAACTAAACACAAGAACATTTCAACTTCGAGAGCTGAAACAGACTTTAAATGCTTCTAGCTTGGCCTGCAGGGAGAAAGTGGAATCTATGAAACAGAGACAATGTGTGTAAACTTTATTTCTCCTTCAGAAGGCATGACTTGTGCAGGAAGGGAAGGAAACACTTTATAGCTGAGAATCTGTTGAACCCAAATGTTTGGCCAACAGCAGGACGGAAGGAACCGCTGAAGAGCCCAGTCAGCAGAACTCCATAGCAGAGATGCGGTGGCAGGGGCACTGGCTGTCAATACAGGAGCTACATAACATTTTCAAGCCTGCTACTTAAAATTGAAAAAAGAAATCTGTTGACACGTGCTGAGTAATTTGTTTTTGTATTTGTTTTTTTTTTTAAAAATATTACTATGCTTAAGACTACAACAATGCACTATAGACAATACATATGGTTTTATATTATATTGGTGTTTGATTAATTAGGAATAGTAACATTTCATTACCTTAAATTATACATTTTCAGTACATTAAAATGATGATACTACTTTGGAAAAGTGGTACAGCGATATAATCCATTTATCCTGTATCTTATTTCTTCAACGCATTTGAACTATTTAAAATGTTCCTTGTGGCTCTACCTGACCCTTTCGTAAGAAAGGCTGAATTCTTCACAACACACATTTCAAGGGTCTTCTCACTACATCGGTAACACTTTCACCACATCTAAATTGTGCTCCTTTTTGCATCGTTACAGCTTTATACGGCTTGCCAGTACATGCACAAACAAGTACACTGTAAGTTCGCTACTCCTTGCTCAAGACTACCGTCCGCAGGACTGCAGAGCCCTGTACCATTAGTCAATGTGAGGGTCAGTATACTTCAGCCTGGCTCCCATGACTACTTGTGGCAACACTGTAGGGAAACAAAGACCAGCATGTGCCTCACTGTAGTGATGAGTGGCACTGCTGAAGAGGGACGTTGGCGTTATCTACATTCCACCATGCTTAGAACACGAAACTGAACTAACCCCTCCCCCCACATGTAGCACCTGCAGGAAGCTGATTAGTGTTGTTATTCTACCACAAAAACATAATGGGCATCCGCAGCAGGTCAATATGCAGTTATTCAAATGTCCAAAAAAAGAGAGGTGCAAACCAAGACTTACCCTCCCCATGATACAATGTACATATGGAGTATAAAGACCCTCCCACACAGTGTCATTTCAGAATCAGTGCTGCCAGCTCACAATTAACACGACAATGGGAAAGCCGCAGTATCCTTCAGGTGGAGTGTGACGGAGACTGGACAAGAGGATGGGCAGGGTAACGAGCACGCAGAAGCAGGCCGTGTCGCGACAGGAGCTGGGCATTGTCTTCATGCTGCGCGGAGCTGGCTTGGTGATAACAAAAAGGCGTGATGTGCTGTGTGAATCCCTAGCTTGCCATTGGATAGGTGAGGTTGATGTGGGCGGAGCAGGTGTGGGCCCCGCCTTCACATGTTGTAGCCATAGGTGGGCTGGGTGTACGGAGGTGCAGCATAGCCGTAACCTGGGTACCCAGGCTGGGGGGGCACAGTGCTTGGGCCAGCTGTCAACATCAGCTGCTGGCCTGTAGGATGAGGGTGGACATAACAGGAAGGTTACATGCCAGCAAAGACAGACACAGACACACTTAAGAAGCCTGTCTGGAATCATGGTGCTTTAAGTGGCCAACTTGATCACACATACACTCACAGCTGTAAGTGCATACAGCAACTCATGCAAGGCTCGGCCCTCAGTGTGTGCTATATCACTATTTATCACTTTCAAATCAGTAAATGCTGCATTTTCTGAGTTGAGCAGGAGCTGCCAGGTCCAAGTCAGCACAGAAGTGGAAGGAGCAGAGACTCGCCGGGCTGAAGGTAACCACGACAACATGACACACATACCAAACACAATGGGAGTGGGCTCTGTCACCTCCTCCTCAGTCTTCCTTTGGCTTTCTGAAGCTTCCAGTTTGTCTACCTGCAGGTGAAAAGGGAAGCTTGCTTCACTTGTGTGCCCCAGATGGCACATCTCCAGGTGTCCACAAAAGGAAAATGTGACTGCAGGACATGATGCTGCTTAAAGGTTTAGATAATTTCCCCCACAAATCTGCCAATCAAGTCAAAACTTCTATCCAGATAATCTGCTTATTTTCTTAACACATTTTAAAATACATACTATTCTAAATATTACTCAGTAGTTTACTGTAATATTTCAATGGAGACAACAGAAAAACGAAGCTCTAGTCACTCAGAATTATTAATAAGCTTGTGTGTACTAAGTAGTCTTAGGTCTTCATCATGAGCAACACCTCCAAACAAAAGGCAGGTCTAGTAAATAATTTAAAATAGCACTTAGGAGTTGACTTGATTGTTAAATTGAAGGGCAAATAAATGCTAAGAACCAGTAAGTGCCACTGAGCAGGCAAACAAAACACAGTTCTCAAAATTCCACAAAGACAGCCTGTAAGCCAGTGACTCAGCAATGCTGACATCCTGGGTCAATGACACAGTCACTCATTCTGCCAGAACAACTGGCAAGCACCATGTACAGCTCAAGCTTTTTAACAACATTACAAGACAACATTAATGCTGTAATATCATCCATCCATTATAGCAGCCGCTTAATCTCCACTGGGGTCGCAGGGGGCCGGAGCCTATCCCGGGAACAACGGGCGCCAATACAATGCAGGGCACAGACACTCACACTCACACTACAGAGCCAATTTAAACACGCCAATCAGTGCAAACTCCACACAGAAAGGACCAGGTGCTAACCACTGCACCACCATGCCACCTTAATGCCATAACACCACATCCAAATCACACTTAAACTCTATTGCAGTTCCCATGAATCGTTCCAAGAGAGACAAAAATAATCTTTCTATTACAGATGACAAGCACTCCAATCATGCAAATATGTATTTATATACACTAAACAAAATGAGATACTCCCCAGTAATCCATAAGAAAGCATATTTTAATGTGCTGGACAGTACCACTTCCTTGCAAAGTCATTTAAGTTAAGTACATGCAAGCAAATATCTTCTAAAACCAAAGTTAGCAGAAGCATTAAAATCGCAAAATATTAAAATAAATATGGTTTCTGATTTGACGGTGAAACCAAATAAGGCTTTTATACTGTTAATATGCTAACTTGATGGCATTTAGAAATGTCAAACTTCTCATGCTAGAGAAAAACAATTTCATTTTCAATCAAGATAATGATAAACAATAGTAATAAAGCAATTTTAAAAGTACTTAGCACTACCTGTACTCAATTTAAGTAATCATTATGTCAATTCAAGCAATCTTAAATGTTTTTTTAATAACAAAGAAAATCAGTTTTATTTGGGGGTGGCGGGTGTGCTGGAACCAGGTGGCTAACACATTTTACAATTTCACAGCGCTTTCCCAGTTTATGATTACAAATGGGACTCCCGTACATGAAAAATAAGTGCCAGAGATCTGGTCTGAGATGGATGCTCCAGTGATGTTTTTATGGGGACAGGGACAGATTTCCCTACAGGACTGTCTGAAACACTTTGGGTGTGACAGCAGTGCTTGTAGAATTAGTGTAAACACTCCTTAAAGATGCATTCAGTTACTGCAAAGGGCCAAGACAACTTGTTAAAACTGAAGCAAGGCTGACACATGTGTTAGAAGAGCATCATAGTTAGACATTCACTATAACTACAGGTAGGTTCCTATATCAGAAACCTAGATCTATGTTACGACAGCAAAAGGAGGAGAAAAATTAAAAGGCAGAGACCGTCACCTTCGCCGCAATCAGATCGACCTGTAAGAAAATCCAGAGTCAGGATCCTCACAGCGCCAGCATCAGTTTTTTTTTCTGTGTTATTCTGTTGTTTTTTAAACATTGTCCTCCATGAAGGATCACAGGGTTTCACAAAGACACTTAAAATTACATAAAATGGAGTTTTGCCAATGGACTGTGAAACTGTCTTCTTGCAGCAAAAGAATCAATGTAGTTCTACAAAACCCATTTTAAAACCACATTCACAGCTGAGATGAGTGCAGTCCTGAAGATTAGACACCATGCCTTTTTCTGGAAGTTCCTACGGTTGTAATGCAAACCAACTGAAGGCAGACTGAAAGGGAATATAGACACAGTGCTAATAGTCACATTACTTTTGGGAACAATTTTTTGGCTATAATTACAGTATAAGCTTCCAGAACCCGATACTATATAACCAGCTGGAACATAGATGGATAAATATGTCAGTGTGCACTATTCTCCTTCTTATTTGTCTGAGGTCCGATACACCCCACACAATGTTCCCAAGCTCTCTTTGCCTTTTACAGTTCGTATAAAATAAGCAAAGAAAGGTATCTACACTGGCTTCCATTTTCTAGATCACACACAATAATCCACGGAAGTCATTAATCATTATAGATTAAATAAAACCATCACATCCACTCTGAAAATAGCAGACATGACTATCTCATCTGAAAGGCCAACATGTACAATACGTACTGAATGGATGTTAAGAGACACCCGTCTGGCTTCCAGACCAAACCGTGAATTAGACACTACAGAAAGCAAAACATCCGTGAAGACGACAAAAAAGCAATTCAAAATCCAAAAGCATGCCTCTCTATCACTGCACCCACACAGGACTAAACTGACAGAACGTATCAGTAGTAAGTGGTGGGAATATTGTCATATATTACATTTTAAGTCATAAATAAACACGCTACCTGCAAATGAACAATATTTTTGGAGATGACCCTACATTTATTTTGACCAAATAAAAAAAAAAAAAATAATAAATCAACAAAACCTGAGGCTATTGTTATGTGGCCACTGCACGGCAGCCTGGGTAGTGTTCCAGATCTTCAGACTCACCTTAGTCAAGTACTCCCTCATCACCTGGATGAAGTAGGGCATGGCGAAATCCATGATGCGGTGCCTCCAGGCCAGCTCCAGCACCACGTCCGGGTGCAGCAGGTCGTAGGAGGCGAAGAGGCAGGCCGCAAAGCACTCCTTCTTGCCCTCCTCCAGGAACCACTGCAGGAGCTTCTCTGCCAGTTCTGAGTCCTTGGACTCGGCCGCGTAAAGCATGGCATCCTGGGACAAGTGGGCAGGTGTGAGGTCATTATAGCATGGCTAGAATGTTTGATGAAGTAGTTTAAACGTTTACAAAGGCTTATAGGATTTAAGTTTATTTTTGACATTATTAGCATGCATTTTGTAACAGGCCTGTGATAACAGTCAACAGGTTAGCACTGAGGTAAATACTTCTGCATGATAATATGCATAATAGTCTTGGCTAGCACAGTTAGCAGGCTAGCATCCTAGGACAAGTCTACAGTCAGCTAGGATAATGTGGTCTGAAAAGGGGTATATGATGCGTTTCAGGAACCTTTTTAATAATTAGAGAAATGACTTACAGGTCTAAAAAATCATTAAGAAAACAGAAACCAGAAGAAGCATCAATGCTGACACAGCATTAAAGCGGCGAATCCCCTGAAAGGTGGTCCTCTGAGGGCTCCCCTGACTGGCGGCCCACCTTGTATAGTCGGTCCTTCTTGCACAGCTCCACGCTCTGTTTCCAACGGTTGTTGCCCTTGTAGAGGTATGCGGCAATACGGCGGAACTCAATCAGCTCGTGCTTCTCCAGCCTCTGCGCCAGGCTGATGTTGTCAAAGTTATCGTACGCATCGATGGAGGCCCTCAGACCCTGAAAAGGCAACCATGCAAATGGTTTGGACATGCATAACCTCCTGAGACCCCACCCATTCATTTATGTCAATTGTAGTGGACATTTATTTTTGCATCTATCTTTTCACTGATTTTAGGAAACGTATTTATTCCTGTTGTACACTAAAGAGGACATGCTGTGAAATTAAAAATAAAAAAAAAATTGTAAAAATCTAAATTGTAAGATGTCTTATTTCCTCCAAAGACAAATAACCTAAAATTGAAGGACACTTTCTTCCTTGGGTCTCAGGAGGATATAGACCAGCAAACCAGAGTGGTCCACATAATATTTATCATGTGGAGACCTTTATTAACTCCAAAGCACAAACAATTCTCATAATGGGGGGTGGGATGACATTCAGTACAGTCATCACTGTATGATGAGGAACAGAAGACACACATTTTAACACTTTCTTTTTTTGCAATTTATGAAATGGACCAGACTGATTTAGCCATAGAATTTCAGGTCAGAAGAGGCCAAAACAGGGACTGCTGAACATTCCTGAGACAGACTGAGCCCAAACAGAGCCTTGGGCTTGAGAGCAGCAAGTCACCTGGAAGTCCTCCTCCTCTGTAAGGAGCATGTTTAAGGCCTCGTTGACCCCTTTGTTGTTGTGGCTCTGCACAGACCGGAGATAAGGCTTGACGAGCTTCAGCTGGTCCATCTGTTAGGCATGGACAAAAAAAACCATGTTAAGATTGTTGGTAAGTTGATCTACATCCATTTCTTTGACCTGAGAACAGAGCCCTTGTAATGTATTGGCTGACATCCCCTCACACACCACCTTCCCAGTGTGATCTATAACAGAGCTCATCAGCAAATTGTTCAGAGAACAGAAAGTCAGTTCCAGCGGACGACCTTAGGAGAAACAAGACCAGCTTGAACGTAGCTTTTCACAGTGTGCTGACTGACAATTCAGCTGAAAGCACTGTGCCCCCACCCCCCTTCCTCCCCCCCATTGC
This sequence comes from Paramormyrops kingsleyae, assembly GCF_048594095.1. Classification (NCBI taxonomy): domain Eukaryota; kingdom Metazoa; phylum Chordata; class Actinopteri; order Osteoglossiformes; family Mormyridae; genus Paramormyrops; species Paramormyrops kingsleyae. The sequence goes on from NC_132798.1 coordinate 40,859,176, forward strand.
CACTGTATGCTCCCTACCTTGGAGAAGAAAGCAACAGCTCTCGTGTGGTCCAGCCGAGGAGAAAGGACAGCCAGCAGGTCATTTATCAGGAGGGGCTTATAGTCCAGGTAGAACTGCAGGGCCTTATAGTACAGCTCCACATTAGCCACCTGTAAAGGGATACAGACCACAAATCAATACAACACCACTATTATTATTATCATTATTATTATTATCATCAATATGGTAGGATTTATGTCTCTGACTTGCAGTGCTTACAGTGCGACTTTGTGCAGGGTGTCAGCTCACCTTGGTGATGATGTCCTTGAACTGGCCCTCTTTCCAGCCATCAGTGGGGTGGTTCATCATGGTGATGACTGCATTGTCATACTCTTCATACTTGTCGTAGAGGAAGACAAGCTCCCCCCACAGGTGTGCTTGTTCCGCAGCACGGAGCACCTGGTCAGCAATGTTGACAATAAGTTGACATTGATAATTAGTAAGACGCCCATCATAGCTCGCCTGCTTCTAGGACGGTACCTTGGGGATGTTGACCCGGGACCAGAAGAGCTCCAGGTGCTCCCTCATCTTCTGCGGTTTGAACTTTGAGTAGAGGATGGCCAGCTCTGTGAACATGCCCATATGGGCACGTTCCAGGCCTAGTGCTGCTTCCAGCAGAGCTATCAGCTCTTCAAAGTATCCCCGGTCCTGGAAGATGAGACAAGGCACAACCCCTTTAAGGTCTAAGGAGGGTGTCTGGTCCAGAGTGTCTTACTGATCACACTTCTGTATATGTTGATTGCCTTTGACTAGGTGCACTACCTATGCATTCCCTAAGAATCACTCTTTGCTAGTGTTTGGCCTTTATTCTCAGACAACCAACTACAGTACACTATTACAATCACACCTCGGCAAAAACTGGCTGATGACTGACTGCACTCCTCTGAGGCAGAGTGTGTCACTCCGAAAACCTATTTACAGCACACAGACTGGCCAAGACCTTTGCATCTACAGTACTTACAGCACACAGACTGGCCAAGACCTTTGCATCTACAGTACTTACAGCACACAGACTGGCCAAGACCTTTGCATCTACAGTACTTACAGCACACAGACTGGCCAAGACCTTTGCATCTACAGTACTTACAGCACACAGACTGGCCAAGACCTTTGCATCTACAGTACTTACAGCACACAGACTGGCCAAGACCTTTGCATCTACAGTACTTACAGCACACAGACTGGCCAAGACCTTTGCATCTACAGTACTTACAGCACACAGACTGGCCAAGACCTTTGCATCTACAGTACTTACAGCACACAGACTGGCCAAGACCTTTGCATCTACAGTACTCATTCTAATTGCACTTATTGTGCTGTAGTACATGCATTAACACAAGAGATTCTAAATATTACAGCAACATAGTTCTAAAAGCAAGGAAGTTGCATCTTGGTAGTGCCAATATGAGCTGCCAGCATACCTGATAATAAGTAATGAGCTCCTCCAGTTCATCGGCGTGGATGACGATGTGGAGGCCGCAAATCTGGGCCAGCCGGAACTCTGTGCCATCCACACAGGCAAAGCACACCTAGTGCAGGAGAGCCCATGTGAAGCCAGATAATGTACAACATTCATCTGTCACATCACAACACAACACAACACCCATGCAAGTCTGATAGGGTTTGGTAGAAATGAAAACCCAAGGGATTTAGGGATGGGATACTAACAGTTGTTTCACAGCCTGAAGGGTTGTGTGTGTGGAGGGGGGGGGGGGCATCGAAAGAGCAGGGGGAGGACTTACTTCCTTCCAGGTGCGAGTGCTGTTGGCCTTGCGAGCGCTGTCAACGGCTGCCTGGTATTCACCCAGGTGCACCAGTGTGGAGGCCAGCCGGGCAAAGTTGGACACATTGTTGTACAGGAGCTTGGCTGCGTCATACATGCCGTCGTCATAGCAGCGGTCTCCCACCTGCAGTGTGGGAGGAGAAGTCAGTCTCACAGGCTAAAGGGGATCCATGTGAAGCTGGACAACCACAACTGTCCCAGGCATGCGGCAACCCCTGTCATGAGACTATAATTTGTTCGGTATGAATGGAATAAAACAAAAACAAAGACTCAAGGCGACACACGACATGTAGCCCAAGTGATTCAGGATACTTTCAAAGAGTCTGGCCAGGGTAAGGTCATACCTGCTGGATGTGAGCATTGTTGGGGCCGCTCACAAACTCCTCAAGCTCTGACAGTCGGTTGGTCTTTGCCAGGGCAAAGATCAGCTCCGTCTCCACGTAGGACTCCCTTGCCTTCTTGCGAGCCATTTGCAGGAACTTCACCAGGTCCTCCCAGTTATCTGAGGAGTCAGAAAACAACTTAGTCTCCCAGTCCATATTCCAAAATAGAAAATACAGTTGTATTTTCTTTTCATATTTGTATATGAAATATCAACGACACAATGAGTCTCCAAATCTCTTTCACATATCGATTGACTGAAGTTGAAAAATCTGCCAAATGCAGTTTACTAAAGTCAGCCAAATGTGATTTTCAGATCAGAGTCAGCTGTCTCCCTGCATAAAGCCAGCAAACAGGTATGTTTGTATCTTTCCTGCGGTCTCTTCACAAACATGATTAATTATCCTGACATCACGAGAATGACAAGTGCCTTCCTCATCTATGAGAACCATCACCACCATTAAACCATGATCATTAAACTTGTGCACAGATGGGTAACTGCAGCCAGAGAGTGTTTAAGAAGGACTGAAGAGAAACAGCACTTATATACCAGTAATACACACAATTCAACTGTTTTCTATAAAGTTTTAAACATTCCCTGCCACCGATATCCATAGTTATCAGCTTGACACTTCTATTCACACAGATGGTGAACATTTAATGCTATTTGTGTTTGTAGGCACCAGAACTTCTCACATATATTTTCAGAGTTCCCAGCAGAATTATACACATGTAAAAAGCAGAAGAATTCTCCTGATCCTTCAGGATTGTGCCACAGACTGAGCTAAGGGGTCCCACTGCAGCTCCTTACTGTTTCGGCTTGCCGCGCTGACCACCTCCATGTAAGCAGAGGGATCATCTGCCTTGATGTAGGAGTCGATGGCCTCCTTGACCAGCTCCTTCTGCAGCTGTGCGCGGCCCAGCTGGCTCCAAACAGCAGGCTCATTGCAGCGCTCGGCGAACTCATAGGCCCGATCGAGATTCCCAATGTGCTCAATCAGAACCTGAAAGCCAAAGAGTAGCAGCAAAGAGGCATTCAAACTACAAAGATGTGCGACCAAATGCAGAACAATCAGTAGTCACCACTTCATTTAAGCTCCAAAAAAAGGCAGCCACATGATGACTGTGGTATCTCAGTACAATGATGCTTTTAACACTGTCATGATAAACACTGAGGCTCTGATTACTTTTCTTTTTTCACATATTTCCACCTCAGATGTTTCAAACATAAGGTAGCACACGCATATGCAGGTGCATACAAAAGCATGACTCGAGAGACCATAACTGCATGCTCTACTGGAAGAAGCATTTCATTTTTACCTGGATGGCAGATGTGTTGACATCGAACTTGCGGAAGATGGCAAACGCTTCCTCAAACAGCTCGTTGCTGATGGCGATGTTGGCAATGTCAGGGGCATCATAGTTGTCCAGCCTGTTGATGTATTCCATCACACGGGTACGATCGGCTTTGATGGCTGTCAGGATGAGGAGATTCTGCAGGTTCCTGTCACATTAAGAAAAAAATGTTAGATGTTAACTGAATACAGTAAAATCCAGTTATAATGGACTTCAAGGGACCTGGCAAAACAGTACGTTATATCCAAAGTCCGTTATGTCCAGAGTTGCTGTATGCCCAGAACACAACTACATGACACACCACAGCAGACACACTTGTGCTATAGATTATTATATTGTACATGTAGTAATCCAACTTTACCTGACTAGATGCGTGACTATTAATAATCCCGACTACGTACGTATCTACGCTGGATATCACCGGCACGCCACGCGCCTTGTAGGCGGAGCCTGCATGTCCGTTATAGCCGAACAAAACTACAGCTAAAAGCGGCCCTGGGGACCAAATTGTTTGTCCGTTATAAGCGAAATTCCATTATATGCGAGTCCGCTATATCCGATGCTTCTTCTGCATGTTCTTAAAGGCACACGGCCGGGACCAGCGGACCTTGTCCATAGGTAGGGTTGTTACTTATTGGTTATATTAATATTCGAGTAATCTACCAATTAATTTGACGGATAAAAAGAGTGTGTATATGGTAGGTGTATATATACAGAACCCCCCCTATTATTGGCACGCCTTGTAAAAATTAGAAAGAAGGGTTAGAAAAAAAAAAAAATCACTGTTTGCTGAAGTACCTGTAACTTAACAGCATCCAATTTCAATGGGAGACATGCTTCAGTTACATATGCCAAGGGTGCCAACAACTGTGGCACATGTGCTTTTATTAAGAATATTTTTTTCTTGATTTGTTTTTCTTTGAATAAACTTGTTTCAATAAATAGTGATTTTTTTTCTAAACCTGTAGCACTGTATATACACACACACACACACAGGGTTCCGCTAATCCTGTAACCGCTAATTAGTGAAGGGTGACTGTTAATTAGCTGTTGGCTGACTGTGTAAACACAATACGTGATTGGTTGATAGCCTGTTGCATTTAAGGTAGTCTGGGCTAAATGTAAGTGAAGGAAGATAAAGTCCATTTAAATTGGGGTACCCTGAACTAAGCAGAGAACTGCGGGTGTATCAAAAAGCTGGATTTCTTGCTTAATTGCATTACTTGTCGGATTTCAGGCACCTTAGTTTAAATGGACTACCTTAAATAAGTTATCCAGCTAAGCAAGAAATCCTGTTATGGCCCCTGGTTATTTTCCTTTATTTTCTGGGTTCTGATTGACCAATAAAGAGCTGAGACCATCCTTACTAGTTCTGGGTAAACGGTGCCATGTTTGTAGTCCCCAAGTGGCATCACTGAGGCCAAAATGTCAGCATGAGCCAATCACGCAATAGGATTCCTCTGACAATAACGCTTTCATCTTGGAAATGAAATATCACCAAAAGAAAATCTATTCTGGAGACTCTACAGAATCCAACGATCGCCACCTGGGTACATCCTAAATATCCCCAGGTAATCACTCCAGCCTTGTGGAACCAAATTGTTAAATAGGTCAGAATTTTATGTATCAGAGCCCAAAACCAAACCAAAGCTAAATTCATAATAAAAGTTGGTGGTTATTGTTAGCTTCCACTAGGGCTGAACAACTAAAGAAAATATCTAATTGCAATTTTTCTAACAGATATTCCAATTACGATATGATTTGCAATATAATTAAAAAATCAAGCTTCAGTTCAATATTTGATGTGTAACAGATTAAAAACAGATGATGCAGCATTTCCACATGAAATACCAAAGTATTAACTGGTCTATATTGTAATGCAAGGATGAAAACTTTATGATATGAATTGCCTCCAACATATATTGATTACTTTTTTACACAAAACAATTATCACAAAAGCTATGACTGTTAAGTTAAATCAAGCAATAATTTAAAAAATGGAACTATTTCAGTAAGAAGACAAACAACAGCAATCCTGCAGCTAATGCTGCTTGGACCCTAGTAACAGAACCTTTAAGTAAACAATCTCTGACCATGAAATTGGTAGGCAGTTCATTTATAACTCAGCAGCACAATCAATATTTTTTCACAACGTTTTCCTTGATTGGTGAGAATGACTGGCATGCGAGTAGCATGGCACTTCTGATTGGTGAGAATGACTGTCACACAAGGAGGACGGAGTGAATCTGTACAGCTATTCTCGAGGCAGTTATAAACCCTAGGTCAGACATGCTATATAATGCATATCATAAATCAAAGTCTTTGCGATTTACTAATCACATTGTTTCAAATCGCAATTTTGATTTGAAATTGATAGATTGTTCACCCCTAGCTTTCGCTAAATTTTGTTGTGGTTCATTGGTTTAATGTTATGAAATTCAACTTTGGAATTAATATATTAGCAGTCATTACTTTTCGGTCAGCAGAGCCCACCACTGTGTGTATGCATAATATTAATAACAATAATAATAATAATAATAATAATAACAACAACAACAACGACAACAACAACACCACCAAAGTGAGCTAAACATTAAAAGCACTAAAATAAGGATTAGACATGAAACCAACAACTAACCTGTGCTCGCTGAAGACAGAGTTATCTAGGACGATCTTCTCCAGCAGTTCAATCAGCTCATTAGGCAGGTCAGCAGTCATGAAGGCCTTTACAGAGACGGATACCTCCTCAGGGTCCTGGGTCTCAGAAAGTGCTGTTTGGACTACCTGAGGAGGTCAGAGCAGGGGCAGAATTTAAACATTCAGACTCCCAAACAAATAAACCTATAATTATAACAATAATACAATACAGCTATTGTAATATCATTCATCATCACGTTCAAGGTCTCAGTTATTGCTTATGACAGCCAATAATAACCAGTGATGGAAAAAAAAACCTACACTACTTTCACTGTAATGGTCATTGCAATAGTCAAAATGAACTCCTATGTAACAAAACTCCTATCACAATGCATCCTCATAAACAGATGGCATTGAGACCAGCCTCCTCAGAAATATACACTATATATACAAAAGTATTGGGACACCTGGCCATTACATCTACAGGAACTTTCATGACCTCCCATTCTAAATCCATAGGCATCAGTATGGAGTTGGTCCCCGCTTTGTAGTTATAACAGCGGCCAGCCTTCTGGGAGGGCTTTCCACAACATTTTGGAGTGTGACTGTGGGAATTTTTACACATTCATCCAGAAGAGCATTTGTGAGGTCAAGCACTGATGTTGGATGTGAAGGCCTGACTCGCGATCTCCATTCAAGTTCCTCGTTGAGGTCAAGGGCTCTATGAGGGCCAATCAAGTTCTTCCACACCAAAGTTACCCAACCATGAGTTTATTGACTTTGCTTTGTGCACTGGGGTACAGTCATGCTGGAAAAGAAAACGGCCTTCCCGCAAACTGTTTCCACAAAGTTGGAAGCACAGATTGTCCAAAATGTCTTAGCATGTTGAAGCATTAAAAGTTCCCTTCACTGGAACTAGGGGGCCTAGCCAAACCCCTGAAAAACAACCCCATGCAGACTGGCAGGTAACATTTTCTTTGTATCTGCCAAACCCAAACTTGTCCATCAGACTGCCAGACAGAGAAGCATGACTTCTCACTCCATGGAACACATTTCCATTGCTTCAGAGTGCAGTGGCGATGTGCTTTATACCACACCATCCAACGCTTGGCATTGCACTTGGTGATGTGAGGCTTGTATACAGCTGCTCAGCCACCGAAGCCCATTCCATGAAGCTCCCACTGCACAGTTTTTGTGATGGGGTTCATTTCAGAGGAAGTTTGAAACTTTGTAGTTATTAAATCAGAGAGTGTTGTTGACTTACACATTATATGCGTCAGTATTCCACGAACCCGCTCTGTCACTTGACGTGGTCAGCCACTTTGTGGCCGAGTCTGTTGTTCCTAAACGCCTCCACTACATATATTCAACTTACAATACTACAACTTAAAGCAGACTGTGGAATATCTAGCAGGGAAGAAATTTCACGAACTGACTTATTGCAAAGGTGGCATCCTATGACAGTATCATGCTTGAATTCAATGAACTCTTCAGATTGACCCATTCTTTCATAACTGCTTGTAAACTTGCCTGCATGGCTCGGTGCTTAATTTTATACACCTGTGGCAATGGGTTTGAATGAAACACTAGAATTCAATGATTAAGACGCAAGTCCCAGTAATTTTGTTCATATAGTGCAGTGGTTCCCAAACTGGGGGCATGCCCCCCTAGAGGGGCGCAGAGGTATTGCGGGGGGGTGCACCAATGGGATAGCCTCAGGGGCATGTGCCACCCTAAAATAATCTCTTCACAGACTGGATGAGTAAATACATAAAGCAGCGCAACATTACAGTAACTATCAATAAACGAACCACTAACTTACGTGTACTATTAGAGCATTTATGTCATTTATTTTACCAGGTAAATTAACTGAAAACCAGTTCTCACTGCTTTACGTGATATTCGGGAGAAATAGCAGATAACGTATAGGAACTTCCTGGGATACAAACGTCATACAAACGATACGTTCTTCAGCCAATAAGGGCAAAGTTGTGTCGTCACGGAGGCTGTTCCAGTTTGTTCAGCCGGCTGAGAGGTGCTGTACGATCTGTCTTAATTGTCGTCTTGCTCCTGCAAGGTTTTTGTACCATGTGACATGGTGACGCGTGACGACGTTTTGCAGCGCCAGACAAAAAAAATCTAACCATATCATGAAAAACAAGGTTTAAAATTTTCTACATGAAGTGCAGGGAGACTATCAATTAATGGGTATGATTTAGTGTTGTTTTGTGCTATAGTATAGGCTGAAACCTGCGGTTATCATTAAAAACAAAATGCGGTAAACGTAAGACAAACTTTAATTTGTGTACGCCAATGAATATTAATAGGAATGTTAAATCTGCATTTGCATGATTTCAAACTTGTGCTGGACTTTTATTTTTAATTGATTGCTCTTTTTTCTCCCACAGTGGTGAAATTGCACCATTTGTATTTTGTAATTGTATTTGTTTCGCTCAATTAGAAAAGGGAGTTGTATTTCAAATAAAGTTTGAATCTGAACCTGTGTAGTTTGAATGGGGGGGCTCAATAATATTCCTATCTAGAAAAGGGGGGCCATGCAGAGAAAGTTTGGGAACCACTGATATAGTGTATCAAGGGATAATTTGGATTAATACTGAGTTACTTCAGTAATTCGAAGCTCCGATAAACATTTAAGACTAAATGTTACCTTGAAACTGCTAGAAGTGTAAGAAATGAAAGGGACAACTTATTTATGGTCAGCAATAGTTGTTTTATCATTATAGCATGAGTGTTTAACCCATTTAACATGATTTATTGATGAAATTATGTTTTAAAATGTAAATTACGACAATAGGTCTTGGATAGATTCAATTCTGTGGATACATAATGTTGACGCCTTTCAGACGCATGAACCAGATCCTGTGGTGACAAATGACAAAGACCTGGATCCCTGAAACCTGTTGTGCTGAAAGTCATCCATACTACCTATCAATGTATCATATCCATCCAGCAATAGGTTTTTCTTTGCCCCTCCCACCACTGGAAGTCTTGTTCGAAGTTCTCTCGTACAGTTCTCACAGGATGGGAATTACCTGATCAATTAGCTGCCGCCTGAATGGGTTGTTCTCCTCCAGCACATTGGCCCACAGTTCTGGATCTTTCCGACGCACAAGATAGCGAGCCTCGCTCTTAAACAGGGAGTTCTCATTGCAAACCTAAACAGGTGACAACAGAAGGAAGCAGGAATATGCTGACACAGGCCTCTTCTAACAGTCATTTAACCTTTTAATTTGTATTGAAAGGGAATTCACTATATGAACCATAAATACAACCAACTAGTAGGTAATGACTGTTGAGTGGAGACAAGGGTACAGACCTTGATGAGCTCCAAGTCACACTGGCCTCTCTCATAGGCCACGCAGGCCAGGTGGGGGTCACGCTTCTCACAGTACTTGCCCACCACAGCACTGTCATAGAACGGGTTCTCCCTCAGGAAGCGCTCGGGATTGTTGTTGCTGTCAATGTAAATCTTGGCCAGTGCATTGTGGGTAGCGGGCTCCTCACAGCCTTCATGGATCCTGGATTCCAGCCATGGCAGCAGTAGTTTCAGCCTTTGACAGAAAACAAAGACACTATTGTCCACAATCTCGAGGAACATCCACAATGGTGTAAAATTCTGTGAGTCCAGTTCTAAATGTGTTTAATCTATATCTAAAAAAAACCTTGCAAAGAAAATAGCTGCTACTAATTAATACAGAAGTACCTGAATCTGCAAGGACCTTTTAGGTTAACTTCCTACAGTCAGATTTCTTAACTAACATCCTACTGCTGTTAGCCACTAGTCTTCAGGTCAAGGTGGTGGAGACATGTAAAGCCCACTGCTTCCTGTTAATCAAAAGTCATAACCCTGGACATAAAAGCAGAGAAGGCTAAAAACTATCAATATTAGTACTGGAGGGTTATTTTTTAATCCACTGTTTACCGGTTTCTCTTCTCAACCTCGGCCACCAGCTCATCAGTAGAGAACTGCCCCCGCACCACCATGATGAGATTCTTGATCACATCTTCAGAGCAGTCCACATCGAGTAGTCCTCCAATAACCACAGGCAGGCGGCTGGGGTTCACCTACCAAACCAAAAGCATTCACATCAGCAACCTCCTCCTTCCAAGCTCTACACACTGATCTTTCATAACCACTATTCAAGGACATGGTCAACTGTGAGCCTGGGCCATATATTTCAGGTAGCACAAGGTAGAGGATACTTTGGAGGGGATGCAAACATATAGAAGGGCACACATACAATCATACACTGAGGGCAATTTAGAACCAATTCAGTTAAAGGCATGTTTTTTTGAAAGTCACAAAGAATTCAACTATAGCATTAACAATAGAGCTTGAGGCATCAGAAAATGCTAAGCTTTTCTTTGAAGATAATTTACCTGAAATTTGCATTTAGGAAACCTTACAGTATCTATTTCTGCACACAACAGTATTCTAACGCAGTGTTTGCCCTGATAAAGCCCTTAAGCAGTGACAATGCAAACACTGAAACAAAATTTGCTTAAAGGGTTATTTTAAAATACAATGAAACTGCATTTACACAGATGAGAAAATTTGTATCATTATCTCCCCGTCGTTCATTTATTGGTAGACATAGCATGTCTTGTTAATATCCAGCTTCTTTGCATGTCAGGGAAAATTTCTCACCTTGTGGGCTACAATGGCTGCAAAAAAAACGCTGATATATTTGAAAACCCATGACAATGGGATGAGATGCAATGATTGACCAAGACATGTCACATGACCAAGACAAATCAAAGGCATAATCATTTATAATGAACTAATGCAAATACCCATTCTTCCTATAATTGAACCGTCTGGCGATATTCACCTGGTTGATTTCAGGCTAATGCTACACACTGATGACTTATATTGTGTTAGGAGAAACGCAACTTCCTCCTGGTGTAATATGGCAGTTGTTGTGTCATGTTCTGATGGCCACTTTTACCTTCTGCACATAGATCTCAATGTACTTCTGCAGGTTGTTGCGGTACAGGTACAGGACGAGGTCATGGACAAAGTCAAATCGGTCACACACTATGATTAAAGGCAGCTGGTCAGTCAACTTGGCCTCCTAAAAGCAAACATAAAACAGGATATGGTCAAGTGACAACCCCGCAATTTAAGATGTCAGGTTAAATGAGAAAGGCAACAAGAACAATCATCTGCATCAAATGTGCAACAAGTGTGTCATTTTAAGTTTTGTCTCCATATTCTCACAATTAAAGTACCAATGCTGGCAATAAGGTATTAAGTAGACTTGTCATTATGAAGCTTCATTGCCCTGCCTTTCCCATAATCCTTAGCGCTGGCACTATGACTGTAATCAAAGAAGGTCTCACAGCTTGAAATGCTCCAGCAAATAATATTCCATCCAAGGACCTGCCAATCATGTAAATCACTCCGGATAAAGAGCACCTTCAAAAAAACAATAGTTGGCAGTTTGAAATTTGGTACCTTGAGGAAGTTTTTGACTCGATCAGCATCGTAACAGTTGCTCTCACGACAGATCCTCTCTACTTCTTTGATCTGGCCTGTTTTGCACGCAGCTTGGATGTATTTGAAGTGGACGTCAGCATCCTGGCTGAAGTTGACGATAGAACCAAGGAAGTAGAACAGCCCTAAAAACAAGAGAAAGATTAGCCAAGTTCTCTCAATCAATAGTAAAAGAATCTGTTTCCACAGTAACGGGAAAACAAAAGAAAGTAATGACAGGATCCAGCCACTTAGTCCTGCTCTTCCTATGATGGTTTTTCAGAGACTTTTGATTGTTTGTCTCCACTACAAATCACAAAAACAAACTCCAAACCTTATAGAATTATCAAACTGTCAGTTTTAATCTTTCACAAGTCACCTGGTTCAACTTGCAGAAGTTGAATAATAGTAGGTGTTTTTTTTTAGAGAGATATAAGACTAATATTTATTCTATATACAGAAATTTTAAGAGAATACTGTCTAACGACATCTAAGTCATTGGTTGCTACGACAACACAGTTTGGCCATAACATTAGCTACTTTTCAATAATGGTCCACTCTCTTTAAACATGCATGTCGCATTTGACCTCCACACAGGAGGCATGCGACAGCCCTCACCCTCATAACTCTTGAAGGATTCAAAGAGCTCCACCAGTGCCTGTGTGCCGAGCTGCTCGTGGTACTTAGATGCGACTTGAACACAGAGCTGCAGGTTCTGCCTGATGTTGGCCGACAGCATGGCTCTCAGGCACTCCAGGGAGTCGTCCACTGACAGAGAGCCAAAGAAGTTCACCAGCCACTGTAAAAAGATGGGGGGAGAATATTACATATAATGTGGTCAGACATACCAACAGATCAATGGGAACATATACCCTCATTATTATGGCAAACGTATGCCATGCCACAGGTCCTGACCTCAGGGTTGAGCAGGTGTGTGTGGACCACAGCACGCTTGATGTCGTATAGGTCACTGTAGTGCTCCAGCGCCCTCTGTAGCAGACCAGCTTTCTCACACAGCTGGGCGATGTGGGCACGGTCGTAGTGTGTGAACATCTGGTTCCCCAAGATGGCATCAGCCACCTGTTCTCCCAAACAAACAAACAAACAAACATGTACAACCACCAGAATCACAGGTACTCAGCACTTCATCATAAAAACGCTATCATTATCATTTTAAAAAAGCACACACATTCCATCCTTAAAAATCAGATCTCACAATCACCTGTCACAAATCATAGACAACACAAACACAGACGTGTCACGGGAATAAAACGTTTGGATTGGGTGCATACATTTTCAGTACACAAAACAGAGGACATTAAAAGACAATGCATAAATAAAATAAGCACAGAAAAAATAAAGGAAACAGGAAAAATAACTGCTATGCACATACAACATAACCCGATGGTCTGATTCCTCACTGCTGTGATGAGTGGGGTCCTACCATCCCATCTCAGTGCTGAATTTGATTTGCATGTGTGCTTGCATGTAAACAGCGTGAGTAGCGACAGAACCCACAAGGCCGTACCTGTGGGGCATGGATGAGATTCATTTCCAGAAGCCGGGTCTGCAGATGGCCCTCGGTAGGCCTGTTGTTCTTTAGCGCATCAAGCAAGAAGGAGGTGCACTGCTGGACCAGGCTGCTCTCCATAAAAACGTCCACGATCTGGGCAAACAGGCAAACACACGCAGACACGCAGGCAGAGCATAGGGAGATTACAAGAGGGTTCCATATGCTAACAAATGTTTGACTCTTTCATGACTGAGAGCTGAGCTGAGAAAATGCATTACCCTTTTTACTTCATTTAACCCCTGATATAAGCCTCTACTTTCAACTGCATGAGGTTTCATCACGTTATTTTTATTTATGTTGTTAATTGGGGACTATCAAGTTTAACGTTGTGTTTAACCCTGGTATTGGGAAAAAACAGACATTCCAATATTGCAATTAAATCTGCTAACGGAGGCCAACTCATAAGAACATAAGAACTATACAAATGAGAGGAGGCCATTCAGCCCATCAAGCTCACTTGGGGAGGAGAACTTAACTAATAGCTCAGAGTTGTTAAAATCTCATCTAGCTCTGATTTAAAGGAACACAAGGATTCAGCTTGCACTACGTTATCAGGAAGACTATTCCATACTCTGACTACACGCTGTGTAAAGAAGTGCTTCCTTAAATCCAGTTTGAAATGTTCTCCCGCTAATTTCCACCTATGGCCACGAGTTCTTGTATTTGAACTAATGCTGAAGTAACTATTTGGTTGAACAGCATCCAAACCCATTAGAATCTTAAAAAAGCTTTTGCCTACAATGATCCTTAATTACATAGCTGAGTGTGAGCTGCTGGTCTTCGCTCTAGGTGAGAGCCTCATGCCCCAAGCAGAGCACATACCAGGAATAGCTCTCCCATCTGTGACAACAGCACAGTAGCAGGGAGTCAGGAAGTGAAAAGTACCTGGTTGATGTTGGCCAGTGGCTCCTCATCCTGGACCAGCATCTGTGCGAACTGCAGTCCTTGGTCAGGACTCACACGCATCACACTTCTCAGCAGGAAGACCCAGTCTGGGGTGTAACCCACCTAGGGGGAAGAGAAACTCCAATGTTTGTCTAAGGACCCTTTCATAAGCAGCATATGTGGGGAAAGCTGCAATTCTGGGTGAACATACCCAAGTTCACATAGGAGTGGACCCGCAAATCAGGAAAAACAATATTTGCATGCTCGTAAGAATTTGACTATTATTATTTCCCATACTAGATCTTGGGACACTGAATGTGTTCAGGTAACTTCAGTTCCTCTTGCAAGGGTAATACAGAGATTCGCATCACAGAAATCTTGTTTCTTACCTTCTTTGCATAAAGCACGATTTTCTGGAACTGGCCAGTCTCAGCAAAGCACTGGATGACCTTGTTGGGAACATTGGCCCTCAGGTAAACACTGAGGGCTAGAGTGGGGTCTGCACTCTTCACCAGGTCACCCAGTTCCTCAGAGCACTCCAGCTGCAAACACAGGGCCAGCTTAGCGTTCCTGACACTAAGGGTGAGCACCCCTTCTCAGAACAGAAGCCATTTTTTAGGGTCCACAAGGGAAAAGTTGGACAGGAAGCAGTTTCCCCAAACAGTGGCAAGTAGTTAAGGCCCAACAGCCAACAGCAAGCAGCAGCCAAGCTGCCGATCAGGACTCCCCAAGTTCGCCATGTCCAGGGCGGGCAGCAGGTACCTTGTCCTCCTTCAGCCATTTCTCCAGGAGCTGTTTGCGACCTTGCTGCAGGACGGGCCGGCAGAGCTCCAGGGACTCTAGTCGGTTGAGCTGGCCCTGATCCAACAGAATACCAAAATATTGTAGCAGGGGGGAGGCCTGGCCAGGCTGGGCCGGGACACTCTGGAACCGCCGGATGGTGTCTGCTGTACGCAGGATGCCCTAGGGGGAAAGTAGGCATTCAATCGATTGCTTTGCGCCCGACAGCCATTAGGTGTATGTTTCACATTCACTTTTCAAACAAACGCCACACTTCCAGGACGATACCACAAAGGTCTCCTGTCAGAGTTTGACGGTCTTCAATGTCCCAGCACTACTTCAGTACAAGTCACAGAAAGCGAGATGACACCTAGCTTTACCCAGGCAATAATTAGCTCCTGGCCAAGCAGCAGCAAAGCCAATAAATTATTCAATAAATTATCCTGCATGCCAGAAAATGGGCCATATCTAAAATATTCTTTTAATTACAAATCAACTGAATGCTGGGATACAAAAACATGTAACTGAACACAAATTTTCCAACAAAAGATTTTCCACATGATGGTTATCAGGACTGATCAGTTTTTAGTAAATTGTAGTTTGGTAAATATTTCAAATGCTGCATTTTGCAAAGCGCATATTTATAAATAACAACAGATGAAGGCTCTGTTCACAACTGGTATTAACATGAGTCCTGGGTGATCCGATCACAAGTGGACAGCGCTAATTACAGGTGTGAACGCACCCAAAACACATTAAGTACACATTAAATACGCAAGTGGTATTTGATATGATTTATGTCAGAACATCTGTCAGTGCAGAATGGGCCACTGTTTAGTAAATTGCACTGCGAATAACAATGCATTTTTTTCCTACAAGACCAAAAAATAAGTTTGAATGTGCTGGGAAGTTGGTTTAATATAGGACTGCCGCGACTCATTCGCATGGAAATCTTCTCAAAAGTGTACATTATTAATATTCCATGCAAATTTGGGAAAAATAAATTGTCCAAGAACTGATTTGTTAAAGATGTTTTGGAAATTGCACAGATCATATTTAATGCGCACTTTGATGAAGCTTCCTTATTTATGTGAAAGTTGGTCTGGTCCACACTTTACAAATACTGGTGAACCATGCCGGTAAAAATCACATGAACGTGAATTTAAAGCATGTAGGAAAGAATGTGTGTTCAACAGCCTAGAAAAAGGATATGTCAGTAGAAACATATAATAATAGTATAATTGTTTATATAGTTTTATACTGGACTGTCCAGGAGCATGAACTCCTGGTCAGAAATTCGGTCCCACACCAGTGAAACAATGAATCGCTTCATTGAAATTTTCTCAAATTTTGAGCTTCATTGGTTATGATTAAAAGCCAAAACATTATCATATGGCAACCAATGTTAAAGTATTACCCTAATGCATTACAGACTGAACCCTTTGCCCTTGAATAGAAAAGTATTTAGCCTGCCCTAATATCTTAGTACTGAAAGACCCTTTTATCGCGTACATTTGGACTGTGTTGACGGGATGTAAAAATGCATGTCTACAGGTAGAAAGTAGAACTTATTGTGAAATATATTTTGAATTTAAGTAAATATATTTGCATTATGTGAAGTAATATTTTATGATAATGAATGTCTATTGAAAATCACATTATTACGAACAATTTAAAGAATATACGTAGAAGACAAACAGGAAATATACTTTTTATGGCATTATTTAAAAATAAAAGGCCACATTAATTATTCAAATATTTATTTATTTATGGATATTCTTATTTATTTCAATAGCCAAAGCAAATAGCTTTTGATTTCTTCTCCTCCTTTTAATGTTTGGCAGATTCTGCATACAGAAATGATTTACGTGCTTATTTAAATAAGTTGCGGGAAAGTGAGTTC
Organism: Paramormyrops kingsleyae; assembly: GCF_048594095.1. NCBI lineage: Eukaryota > Metazoa > Chordata > Actinopteri > Osteoglossiformes > Mormyridae > Paramormyrops > Paramormyrops kingsleyae. Next base: position 40,876,010 of record NC_132798.1, read on the forward strand.
CGATTACAAGCGTTAATGCCAGGCGTGAACTAACGTATTTAGGGCTGTCCACTTGTGATCGGATCACCCAGGACGCATGTTAATACCAGGCGTGAACAGGGCTCAAGACTTTAACCTTTACTGAACCCCCCCCCCCCCCAAAACAGAGCAGAGTTAGGGACCTAGAGAGCACATGATTGCATAGGTAACTGTTAAATAAGAATCGAATAAGAGTTTCCTTTAAATATTTTTCACGTTACATGAATTTGACGTGCAATACAGGTTAAAAGCCCCTGGGATATAAAATCGAAATAGTTAAATAGGTGAGACTGAATTGGAAAGCCTGCTCTACACTAACAGCTTTGGGGCCAGTCAGTCTGACTTCTGACTCAGCGATACAATCCGGCATGTGATACTTCACCTTGGGGGCAGAGGCTGCGACTTTGGCCGCCTCAGAGTAGCTGCCCTGGGCGAAGAGCGTGTTGAACTTGCGGGCGAAGAGCTCCTCTGCTCCAGCCAGATTGCTGCGCACAGCCATGCGCAGGCCCAGGTCTGGGTTCTGCAGCACGTTGGTGGCATAGTTCACAATGTTCTCCTCCTCCACACACACAGACAGCACCTAGAAGTACACAGGCAGTGGTATGAGGTTCACATACATGTCCTGTATCTTTCAAACACCACCTATGATACAGTATAAGAAGCCAGGAACATATGATAGCTAACTGGCCCACAGGATAATTAATTAAGGACATGGAGGGTCAAGTTCATGATTCAGAGTCACACACCACACCATTCAGCCATTTTGACTTCATTCCATAGCTTAATGGTGATAAAAGCTGTAGAAACTTCAAGAAATATCCATTTTATTGACTTGTGGAGGCAGAGGTATTTGGCCAGCTGCAAACACTGTGACCTTCAGGATTAAAGGCTGCGGATCCCCAGCTGCTGACTGTGTAGGTATGAAGGACATGGCCTACCTGTCCCTTCTTATTGACCCCGATGATGCCAGAGGTGGGCTCGTGCGAGGCGGTGACAAAGATGGTCTCAGCACTGATGCGGTTCATGTAGATGCACACTCCTGTTTCCAGATCATACATGTGGATGTAGCCGTATTTGGTGATCAAGTAGATAACGCCATGTTTGACACCAATCTAAATATGAGGGAAATTGGATGAATAAGTGGACTGTCAATGCAGTAAATTACAGCAAAGCTAGGTGTAACTCCTGCAATTAAACAAAGATCATATGTACTCCCAATATAATGAAATATGTCCTGTTTTCGCTGTTCAGTAGATGTGGTTATAAGCATTGTACGGGTTCGGGTAGATGCAACCTACAGTGTAGCCTTTTTTGCTGAATACAGATTGTCTTGCTCAGAAATGTCAAATAAAAGGCGCTCCTTTATAGAGGGTGTTTTGTGACAATATGCAATAAATGAGTATTATTTATTATTTAAAACTATTTAAATTGCTGTCATTTAAAGTATTATTTATATTAATCATTGGAATTGCTATTTAAATGAACTAATACTAGCAACCATTAAAATGATCTGTCAAAGTCACCCATTAAACTCAGTGGACAGGTTTTAAACAAAACATTAACAGCACAAATTGGTTACATTGCAAAACTGAATATTGTCACAAAATACCAACCTTATTCCTTAACCACATCCTTAATCAGCATACAAATCAAGATCCTTGATTTCCGACTGATATTAAAAAACAGAGGATCACTCTGATGTTTACAGACTGATTTTGGTTACACAATTTATTTTTTCCCTCTCTGCCTCTATCCCTATTCTGTTTATTGGGCTAATTATGTAGCCGGTTAAGTGAGCTATCGATTTGTAGCTAATTGTCATATATCCTAAAACCCATGAGCCTCAGGCTTCTCCAGGCACCATTGTAAAATATTCCTCAAGAGCCACCAGGAGGCTTGTGGGACTCAGTCATCACCGTTACCTGCATGGCCACGGGGAAGTCGGTCTGGGCCTCAGGGGGGAAGAACACGTCGACCGCTTTCTTGGCAAATGGCTGGTTCCCAGGTGCAGGTTGACCCACTTCTATTATATGCAGCTGGAAGGTGGAAGGTGGATGTGCATATGGTCTTAATCCATGAAGCCACTGGAAGCCACAGGCTCAGTTCCAGTGCTTTCAGTGGTGATCATCATTACTGCCCTTATGAAATAAAACATACTGAACCCTGATCATAACCTTAAAATGTCAACAAACAATCATCGAATCAAAACAACAGCCAACTTCAGGGCTGGCAGGGGCAGTAAGCATATATCCTTGCTACAGCTATGTGGATAAACCCACAAACGGTAAGTGAACCCTTAAGGTGCAAACGTAGCACAGACAAAGAGTGGTGCAACACAGCAATATCAGTCTATCCCACCTTGCCACCAGCCTGGCTCCTCACAGCAAAGCAGAAGAGCGTGGAGGGCTTGGCATTACCCTCCACTTTGAACTCAGCAAAGGCGGCAGCGTGGCCTTCTATGGGTTGAGACACCTTCCGGTCCACAGAGTAGAGTTGCATGGCCCCCACCACACGGTTTTGCTGTCGGGCACATAGGAGAGGTCCCATCAAAGGCCTTTCCTATTACAACTACATTTACAAAGCCTCAATTGATCCTGCAGTTGTTTTCCACTGGGGAACATTCAACACACTCAGAAACATCTTAGATGATCATATTTTATGCTAATATATGATAAATATATTTTGTTTCTTGTAAAGCAGATTAACTTGCAGTGTTTCCCACAAAGTTTGCTTTGCAATAGGGAAAAGGAGACCCACGTCATCAGCTGGGTTAAGGATATGAACCATACACAAGCAGGGAGGGGAACAATAAGTAAGTGCAGTTAAAAATTCAGCAACATCATTCTCTTCAACAAAAGTCACTGAATGCCAAACATACAGCTTATGATATTTACAAAACACCTCAGTGAGGTCTGATCATCCTTGAAGTTCTTCAAACTCAATCCGTTTCCTGAATCTGGCAAAAACTGAATGTTGATGCACTACGAAAATAAAAGCTATCAAAAGACCAGTTGCCTACTAAGCAGTTTGGCAATATTGAGTCTCCGGACCCCCTGAAGCTGTCAGCAATGGGCCTGTTATGATGAAGAATGTCCCAAATACTCAGTGTCTGACCTACTCTTTACTCTTTATGTATGCATTCATGCTCAGTGTTTTATGCACACCTTTAAAAATGTACATCCCAAGCAAGTCATATACCTCGTTGTAGATGCTAGACCGAGGCATTTTTAAATGTATAAATATCAGATATTAAGTCATCAATAAAAAGACTATTAAACAGTTTCTAAAATGGATACGACAAGATGATGGAAACAATGCAGTGCCTTGAGGCAAGACTACCAGTTGCGCAAATGAGGCTTGACAAAAGATGTTTGATTATCAGCAAGTTACTTGAAGTCACACAAGCTATTACTGGAGACATGAGGAATAAAATGTGAATGTTATAAAGTAATAGGAGGAATAATTGCACATAAACTGACACTGTGGATTGCCGTGTTCTGTTGCTGTTCACTAATTTAAGTGTTTATCCAATGCTGTGATTATTTATATACCGATCCTCTGATAATGCTACACATTTGCAGCTACACTAGGGCAACCAGATGCAGTGGTAGACCAGTCTAAAATGCTGATGGTCTGTGCATGATCACAACAAATCTTCTTGGAATTGCTGATACAGAAATTTATTCTTTTCTCTGCAGTGGTGCCAGAAGAATTGATGCTGCTGAATGTTAATGGGGAAAGTCCAAGGTGTGTTTACATAATGCAAGGCAAGAAACTTGAATGATATTCCACTTACAAATAGGTGTCAATCAGAATACCCAGCTTTGCAAAGAGTAGCGTTGTAAAGTGACATCAATTAAAGGCACTGCGTGTGAATTATCATCCAGTGAGGGCACTGTGTGCTTAAATTGACACACTGCAACATTGTATAGGGCGACCCTTTGTGACTGCACACTTGTGTGACGGCTCACCTGTGCAGAGATGCCTATGAGAAGAAGCCACTTTTGCTGCTCATCCGTCCTGTAATTGATTATCTGACAGCCTGCCAGGCTGGCATGTCGATCGAACACTTTGACAGGCTGAGAGATGCCTTCCATGCTCCAGTGGTAGACGGCCGTTTCCGTGACTAGGGCCACCGTGTTCACAGAGATCCATTTCCAAAACATCACGTCCTCCGTCATGGTGTGGGCCTTCATCTTGCTCTTTATTTCAATGTTGAAAATCTGCAGCGTCTTGGCAGCTGAAGGCGGGCGGAACAATGAAAAAAGGGTGGGGTTGGAACCAGAGACATCTGCATGCTGGCAAGCTAATGTCTGTGGCAGTATCCCATCACATACCGATACAACTCATCTAAAATATTACCACGTTACACTTAACTGGAACTACGGATGCAGTTTATTTTCAGTTAACGTGGGTGTTATTTGTTTTGCGAGTTTTGTTTTTGAAAGGATGATGATCGGTTATTCAAAGCATTAAAGAATGAAAAGCTGGCTTCTCTGAAGGTGCTCCTTCAGGAACCTAATGGCCCTTACACCAGAAAGCCAGCAAAGCCTTAAGGGGGTTTCTCTTCCCCAGCAAGAAGACACTATAGAGGTTCTGTAGCTCTCACAGAATGCAGTGTGTGTGAAGAGTCTTCGGTTCTGCAGGGGTGTAGACTGGTTAAATACATAGATGCCGGCAAATATAAAAAAAAAAAATATAATGGATTTTCTATCACCCATCTTAAGTTTAACAAGCAGACGCTAAATCAGACAAGCACTGCATAAATATTGGCAGTAACTTTAGTTAGTAACCATGTTTAGTGAAGGTTTACTAAACTCTAAGCAGTGTACTTAACCTTAATTAAAAAATGTAAGAGACTTAACAAGAACACCTTTAAGGACAAAGTTCAATATAAACCCATGTAAAATATCCCACCGAGAATAAAACCGCAATCAGCAACAAATCATACCACATTTGATTCTGATATTGTGATATGGATTGTGTTTTAATTTCTTCACTAAGAGTTTGCTTCAAGTATGCATTCTTTACTTTTATACCAGATAAAATGGGAATTTTAAAAACAGGTTTGGCATCCCACCAAGTGTTGCTTCTGAATTACGCACCTTCTCTCATGATTTCCTGTCTTCACATTCCTGACATCAGTCATCTAGTCCGGTCAGTCCCTTATTTACCACATCACGGTGACCCCACTTGTACTCGCAAACACATTGCCGCTAGTGGCAGTAGCAACCATTTTACAAATCACACATCTGCGACAATGAATCCAAATGAATCCACACATCTCATAATCTGGAAAGTTACATGGTGGTACGTGTATGTAGACTCTCCATGTCATATTCCTCCCTTATTCCAGTATTCACATTATCTGATAATGCATACCACAGTCCTTATCAGCATACAACACATCATGCTTACACACACAGGGTTCTCATAAAAGTATGTGGGGTGGATTGCCTGTGTTGGTACGGCATTAAGTTCAGGCTGCTCTGAACTGATGGAAACACTAAATATTCACAGGTCTCGACCAAAATTGTAAGAACAAAAATATTTCAAATGTATATACATTACACACTATCAGCTTAATAGAGTGAGTTTAGCTTATCCTTCCAGGTTGGAGATGGGACTTATCAGTTCAGAGGTCAACTTTATACCTTTCCAAAGCTGAGAATTGATTAAACTGCTGCTCATAGATTTTGAGTGCATTTGGAAGACAATCATCTCAGGAGATGAGCCAATATTCATGGGTGATTTGGGCAGACATGAAAACAAACATGTCGCAAAGAAATACTCAAACAACATAAACGGAAATGCATGAGAGCCGGCTGGGAGAGGATGGAAGATATAAGGCTGAGGTTCCCAACTTTGTCAGCTTTTATGAGAGGACACCACCACGTACACCAAGCCACAGAAAGAGAGAATCTGAACCCACTGAGGTGAACTCACCGTCTACAAGACAAGAAAGCAGAAGTGAAGAGAAGAGATTCGGAAAAGAAAAGAAGGAAGGGGAGGCAAAGATTGCAAAACAGTGTAAGAAGTGGAGCAGTGTGACAAAGGGGCAGCAGGTGCTCTACTGGTGCCCTCAACAATAACGTACTGCAGTACTTATATAGTCTTAGTTAAACGACCCGTTTAGTGTGTTTCAGTAGACCATACAATTTTATGCTGAATGATACTGGGAAAACACCCCATTCCAAAATTAACCAGACCAGGATATATGAACATAAAACTTTTTATTATGCTGTCAAAAAACTAATCCTTTTTTATAAAGGCGGCATTGTCTAAAGTAGTTAATTTCCATTGTACCGTTACATCAACTTAAACATTAATTGGGGAAGATCTTATATTTCAGGCAAAGTAATTTCTACTTGAACAGGTATGTGATGAATAGACCAGTGAAAGAGAAAGACAGGTAAATATAGTAGTTAAATGGTGAAGGGTACAGACTTTAACTATGGTATGGCAAAGAAATTTAAATTGTTGGCTTTAACTGACATTCTGATACCTAAATAGTACATTAGACGGTAGGGGGAGAATTAACTTGTACCAAAGATGAAAAGACTGAACAGCTGATTGGCACCATTTTTACAACATAATCAAAAGACGTGTATTAATATTCCATTAAAACTTAATTATCAGCCTGATAAAACAGCTGAATGCAGATTACACTGAAATATTAATCTTTTACTTCAATATCAACAATTCAAGCTTTAATTTTGGAGTGGCCCATAGTAGCTAGACTAGTATTGGGTTTCTATAGACTATAATTCGCAAACTACATACAATCGACTCTTGACACATGGAAAAACCATTATTTCCCACAACTGATGTAGTACGTGGCTGGCAAGGCAAGTTACTACACAGTTCATACATTTAAGTGACAAACACTGCACTATAGCAGGAAATAGCACATTTATTAAAAAACTGAATGTGTTTCATAGGTATGCTGCAGGAAGCTATTATTTTATAACAAACACAATGACTGTTTAAAAACAGAGAAATGAAACAGAAACAAGGTGAAAACAGTGATCTCTGACCTGTTAGAAGTGCATGAAATAATTCTAAATGACAATTTATCTGGTGAAACAAAAACTTAAGAATAAAACCCAGTATTTACCAACATCTTCCAGGCTTCTAATGTCACAATGGCCAGCAGTCAAATGATGCCAAAATTCCAGTAAAATTTTCTTAAGCACTTTCTTGAAGTGAAGAAACAGCTAACAATAGTTTTAACAATGCAACAGGGCCAAATGACAGCCATGGCTATGAAAAGGGCACACTGAGGCACTGCATGGTAAGGCAACATACCTTTAAGGGCGATGACCTTGCTAGCAGGGTTCATAATGGCACTGTCGGCAGAGATGGGCCGGCGGATTGGGTTTGTGGGGTCATTCATGTCAATGATGACCACCTGGTTCTGGTCTCCCACCTTCTCCCTGATGCAAATGAACTTGTCCGACTCCAAGGTCAGGTAGCTGAAGCCAATGTTGGCCGGATTCACTCCCAGGTTCTGCAGCTGTGGGTCAGGGTAACAATGTTGACAAGAACGATCACCTAATGACAATCATTACAGAGGATAGCCCTGCTATCAGGACTTTCAAAAAGCAGACTGACACCATTGGAAATGAACAGCATATCAACAACAATATTCTTGTTCCATTATAACCCTCCCCAAGCTCTTAGCCAACATGTGTGGGGAAGCATCTATGGAATGCATTGTTCTGAGCCACATTTCTTTTTTACTTCATATTGCATGCCTCAAAACCCCAATCTCTCCCAGGAATGCATATTGTTCCTCCTCTGGAAAGTAACAGATTAAAATAACAATGATAATTACAGATGAGACATTATTTTTTTCTAGTCCAATCCAGATTCCCATATTAAAATTTTGAATATCTGCCGATACCGATACTAGAGGCGCACCGATCCGATATTCGGGATCGGCAAGGATCCATACCCACATATGACCAATTCACGTCCAACACTTACTTATTTAGTTTTTGGCAATCTGTAAAAAGATACCTCCTATTTCTATGAAATCGTTTTGTACAATAGCTCTTTCCCATTTAGAAGTGTTTTTGGGGTAACGCTAATGCTGCCACTCAGTTTTTTTCGCCATTCATTGGGTATGACCACAGCGACTTCTGATGTCTGTGCATTCCCTTTGCAGCAGGAGTGTAAACATCACATAAGAGGGTGACGATAGCAAATGCAACTTGCAAGCTTGCAAAGCAAACTAACAAACATCTGCAATCTGGAAGTATTTTACACTTGAAACAACGAGAAAAAAAAGTTTTGAGAGATTGAAGTAGCAAGTTTATTTGCATTGTCTTGCACAATTGTGTGCGCTTTGTCTAGTGGGATTTTCCATTTATCCAGCATGGCTCTGATGGCATCTGAAACTGAAGTGCTGGTGTGTCATCCACAAATTTCTTTAACTTGTAGCACCACTCTGAAAGTCATAGCTTTGCGGGTTCATCCAGTGTAGTTAATACGAAAAATGCAATGGATGATTTGGGAGTCGCTAGCTTGGACTGTTTTGCACACTCGCTACAGCTTATGATAGGGCTGGACAATTAATCAAAAATTAACCAAAACCAACATTCACAACCTTTAATCAACGTAATGTTGCCCATGTTGGTTACATGTTGGGATGGGGTAGGGACAGTTTAGATGCTTGCGGTCTAGTTAATATTACTAACTAGCTAATATTACTTTTTGTCCCAACTAGTGGTGGCCTACTGCAGTGTGTTGCCACCTGCCCAGGGTTGGTTCCCGGGATAGCCTCTGGGCCCCCTGCGACCCCAGTGGGGATTAAGCGGACACAATAACGGATGGATGGATGAATGGATAGTGGTGGCCTATATGGCAATATTTTATCTCACATGGTTGCAATTGCATCCACGGTATACATTTCAGAGGTATAAGAATCATAATACAGCACTACATATACGTTTATGTGTATTTAGCATATGCTTTTTGTCCAAAGTACAAGTAAGGCAAATAGCACATTATAAACATACAGGCTGTTTAGGAGTTGGCTAGGCATAATTGTGGCTAGGCTTAGCTTCCAATGAATGCCCAGGTACAAGTGCACTAGTACACACAAGTGCACAGAATTATTATAAAGACAGGACAAACCAGCAATCGCCAATTATGAAATCAAGCCTGCATACCATCTCAGCACTTTCTGTATCTCACTTCATTGTTAATTATATGTCTCAGTCTATCTCAATTTAATGACTAGATCTTGAATTAAAGACTTAATTGATCTTTTGTAACCAATTAGCTAGGGCTGGACAATAATTCGATATCAATATATATCGCGATATAATTTTTTTCAATAACGGTGATACGATTTTTAAACACATTTCCGATATTTCGATATACATATATACTGTATCATATAATATACAGTATATGAATAATCAGCCTGTTTTAGTTTAAATGGAAATATATTATTGTTAATAAGCTGAGTCTGAGAGTTTTATTTATTTGATAGTTTATTTCACATTTCTTGTTTGTAAAGGCTAAATACAAATAAAAAGTTTTTATTTTTTAAAAATTATATAATTTTAATAGGAGGAGCCTTGAGGTATTATAGACTTTGCAAATTCAGTTTGCAGACATCCATTGTGTGTGTCCTCGGCAGTTTTTTCCTGAGGCTTTTTAATATTGTCCATATCGATATCGGAATTATATCGTATCGACCAAAATTAAGAAATATATCGTGATATAAATTTTTGCCATATCGTCCAGTCCTACAATTAGCTAACTAAAACAAACTTTAGCAGAGAGTGCACAAAAATCCTGATGTAAAATTTAAAACTCCTTAATACATTTTTAATAGCAGTTCAAGTTGAATTTAATACCAAACTAAGCAGAAATATGCTTTACCAGAATAAATACCGATACATTTATACTACAGTGACTCGAGCCACTTTTCATTCAAGTTTGAATTTTTAAAAAAGCACAATTCATGTGTGAATAATAAACCAAATTTTACAAGGCGCCGATCAAGGCACGGGTGCCTCAATTATGAGAAATCTTCCTACCAAAACAGAAGAACAACGGACTTCTCCAACATCATGAGTAGTAATGCACCAATAACGAAATTTCTGGGTGATACCAATAGCTAATAATTTTGAAAACTGACAGTGATACCAACTGTTACCACTAAATGGACTGTAGATAAAGCACACCTCGGTCGAGAGGTACTGCGAGACTGGGAGCGATTCATAGGGCATCAGGATCCCAGTAGGTCCGTTTGCCTTTGTATCAGTCCATCAGAGATGTGTCTCGATCCATACAAGTTTTAGTGGGTCTGGTTTTGTTTTGTCCAGTTCCAAGGTTTCGGGCAAGTTACAGTTAAATTCTTCTTGACTAACCTGTTCGAGGGCCGAATTGGTAGAGTTGAATATGTGGCAACCCATACAAGTTTTAACAGGAACGGTCAAGTTCTAAGATTTAGGTTGAGGTACAAGTCTAAAAATATTCAACAGACCCGTTCGATGTCTGAGTTGGTCGAGTTAAGAGTCGTTCGATTTCCAAGGGAGAAGTACGTTTTCTGCATCCACCACATGACAAAGCACCTCAAGGATGAGAACCTGAGTGCAGTCATGTTATCTGGTGATACCTCAGCACCACACTAGTCCGAATGGACCAGTGTGAGGTTTTTTCCAGTGGCTGGAGTGCTAATGCTGCCACCAACCCTCTAGTTGTTTTCTGTAAGTTGGAGGACCTCCTTATAGGGCTGGATGTAGATTAATGTCATACCCAGGACGAAGCAATTGCAGGTTAAGGGTCCTGCTCAAGGGGCCAACGGAGTAGAATCATTCTGGGCATTCATGGGATTTGAACCAGCAAGCTTCTAGTTGCTGGCACAGATCCCTAGCCTCAGAGCCACCACTCCGTCCCAAGTTCCAAGGTTTTACTGTAATTCCACACAGCAGACATTATTCTAATTGTTTAGTACACAGGTGTGCAAAGTAATATGGGCATCCATTTTTATGGCATTTATCAGTGGTAAATATCGGCTCATTTTTTTAACAATTTTTAACAATCGGCCAATGGCCGATTGTTTTTGTATCGGTCAATACTAATAGTTGGCCAATACAATTAGTACATCTCTAATCACAAGCATATAAAGTGACAGATTTAAACTCTTCCATGAGCCGCTACTTCAAAGATGATGATACCAAGATACCTAGCTAACTTGTGTTATGAGAACTGCATACAGCCCATGCTACTTTTAGCACGAAGTATGAAACTTCTACTCAAACAAAAATAATTGTATTGAACATTGTCAAATTTAAGGGGTATACTCCAGAGCAGGAGCCTGTACCAAAAAGTCGGATTTTTGCTTAGCTGGGTAAATTTTGACTGTATTATCAGATTTAAGGTAGCGCAGTTTAAACGGACTTTTGCTTAGTGATGATACACAGTGCAACTTTTTGAGCAACGTTGCCCAGCTACAACTGAAACTATAACAATGGACATCTGAAGTGTTAAAAATAACTAAAAATGTTTCAGTCATCACAGTAGAGTAACAAATGGCGGAACGGAAAGGCTCACATTCCAAAAAAAATTACCTTCACGTCCTTCATATAGCATATGGATGGTCACCCACTATAGAATTAACAAAGAATCCTCAAAAAAATTATAAAAAAGATTAAGATAAACATATATTTGTCACATAAACATCTTTGTAAATCCCAGTCTCAGGAATGTAATTCCTATAAACCAGAAAAATTATTCTAAGTTTGGGGGGGAATATAAAAATCATCACATCTGATTACTGAAGAGTTTCAGAAAAAATGCTAACCTAAAATGACTAACATGCCATTCCACCAATACACAGGCTGCAGTAAGAACAGGGTGTGGGCTGGCTGGGTGCTGAGTCACAGGAAATAGACCACCAGCTGCACATTCCTACCCTGCTGGCAGCCGCCCAGAAGCTTACATTCCTGGTTGCACTTGGCATTTTACCGTTTATCCTCCCCAGAGTTCGGAATCTGTTCAGTGTAGTTCCCCCAGCAACAAATAAATGCCACGTGGCAGTACAACGCGTGATAAACAGCAGCATTAACAAGTGGCCTTAGTCTGGCTAGCCTACATCACAGACTGTTTACACATCACATATTTTCCATTACCCATTTCATACAGATTATAACTCGAGGAACAGAAATAAAGCTGCTGACACAGTTGAACAAATTAAAAGGCCTGAATTCAGGGATGCCACATTCTTTGTGTTGCCATCCAAGGCACTAAATTAACATACATAAAATTTCTCAGAATATAAATCAAATAATAGCAGGATATACAACTTCATATTTGTGGCATACGCAATATAGAAAGGCTGTAGCTAATTATCATTTAGATATGAAAAACAGTGTTGTGTTTGGGTCCACCTTGGTCAAATTCGAATCAAGACTAGGACTACCGTGATTAGTAGACATGATTGATGAAGAGAAAACACACAGGTGCTGTATCACTGTACAGCACGTGTCAAACTCATGGCCCGCGGGCCACATCCGACCCATGATACAAATTATACCCAGCCCGCAAGATCATTTTATATATCTTTTTTTTAATGGCCCGGCGATATGAAGCGCCGATAACACCCAAACTACAAATCCCACAATGCAGCGCAACAGCTGCCTTACCGAATTATAGGCTACCAGCGATCTTTCCCGCGTCAATAACGTCAGATCAATCAAGCGTCTGTTGATGTATACAACCCTAATTTCAAGTCAAAGCTAGCCCCTAACAATGGCCAAGAGAAAAGTTGATTCTGAAAACAGAGTCTTTCAAAACTGGTGGGAGGCTGAGTATATGTTTACTGACATTGCCGCTAAACCCGTGTGTCTTGTTTGTGGAGCTAATGTGGCTGAGAGAGAATCTCCACAACACAGAACCTTATACCCCAAACATAAACAAACTTGTTGCCAAGAAAAGATGCCAAGCATCCAGCTCTGACAGAATGGCATAAGAGCAAAGAAAATGGAATGTTTTGATTTGTTATTATAACTTTCACTTAAAAGCACAATTTTTATTTCAATTTTCAGGTTTTTTTTGCAGCATATTCATATTTTGAATTTGTATAATTTTGACAGGAGATATTTTTATGGAGAGCAAAATATTTTAAGTTAATTTTAAGTTTAAATGTATTTATTTTGGAATAATATTGTATCCTGTCTGTTTGCGATTCATATTTATGTGCAAACATTAATTTTAGTATGTTCAATAAATGGTTATCCTGTTCGGCACGCAACCAAAAGTGTGCTTTGAGTTTTGGCCCCCTGTGCGATTGAGTTTGACACCCCTGCTGTACAGTATGAGTGTTTGAGAAAATATTTAGACTAAAATCTGGCCTTATTCTATATGGATTGATGGTGCCAGTGTGTGCTTGTGCCCATTGGGTTTGTTGGGACCAGTGTTATTATTATACATTAAATTTACTTTTAAATAATTAACCAACAAAGAACTAATTTTCAACAAGTACTGGGCGGTATACTGGTTCACCTGCCATACTGGATTTAATTCCCTTTATGGTATGAATTTTCGTATACAGCCATACCACAGTATAGCTGAAACTACAGCTGTAACGCTTCAATAGCCAGCAAATTATATAATATTTTCAGGTGCTAGAAGTCCTATGGATCAGTGTTAATCTTGACAGCATATTTTGATTCAGTTTTCATCTTAGTCCTTTAACGAAAATCCAACTTAGTTTTAGTCATAATTTAGTCCTCTGATTTTTTTTGTTTGTTTTAGTCGAGGAAAATTACAGAATATTTAGACGACTAATCTACTTTAGATTTAGTGAACTAAATCTACAGTACATGCAGTCAAAAGAAATGCATTTACACAGACCCACAAACACTGATTAGTCTATCCCTATCCACTCCAGATTCCTGAAGAAAACATCTGTAAAGATATCATCATAGCGTGCCATTAGGATTGAACATAGTCTTTAAGGGCATAGAATTAACTCTTGGAATGCGGAATATGGTCATTCTTAAATGGCTTTATATGAATTTTACTTATCATTAAATAAAACATAAATAAAACTAAAATTAATCTTCATTCATATTATAAAAAAAAAATTAAAACTCAAGTGTCCTCTCAAAAATGTTATCAAATATGAGCCTGTCATGCAATAAGGGACAAAGGACGAGAGAGCAGGAGATGGGGGCAAACAAACAGGTCGTCATTCAAATAATAGACCAAGATAGAAAGGAACAGGGTCACGGCAGAGTTGTCAACTTTGGTCAGCCTGCTGGCGTGAGATTTTCAATTCAAGACAAATCTGCATACATATTTACATGTATGTAATGATATATATATATATATATATATATAAAATTATATAAATATGTTACTACTGTACCTTGTAAATAGTCTGTAAGGTCTGCAAACTACCCCAGTGCTTTTCATATAGCAGATTTTATGTTTATAAAGGAATAATATAGATTTGCCATAAAATTTCTTGCATGAGCGTGAGAGTCAGAACGCATGAGTGTCACATCAGATGTGTGAGAGTTGGCAACCCCGGATCACAAGGGATCAAAACCAGGAGCATGGAACCCTACAAACAGGATGGGCCACAAGCAGGATCAACATTAATGCCAGGACTGGGGAGCACTTTTATACAAAGACTAATGAGGGAGCAAAATGAAAGGCAGCTAGAGTGAATCACACAAGGGCAGGAACGAGAGGTAAGAAAAACGCATAACAGAATCAGAATCATGTTGACCAACATACCGGAGCAGAGTAGAGCAGGATTCTGCCTGATATGATGATTTAATGATGCCGCTGAAAAGTAGTGTTATCCAATTGCCCCATTGCATTCATACTCTTAATGTGTTGGTGGGACATGTCATGTGTAATAAAATCTGCAAAGAGCAACACAGAGCTTAAAGTGCAGTTGTCTGTTTGTAACACTTTTGTTTGGCTTATTTTTCGTCAACAATGCTTTTAGAAGTTACTCGTCGAAGTTTTTGCCATTAAAGACACCTTTTTATTTAGTTTTTGTTCCGTTTTCGTCACAGGAAAAATGTTGCAGAGTATTTTTTGTCTTAGTTTTTATCGACAAAATTAACATCGCTATGGATCACTGTACAGAAGTATTGAGAGGGGACCACTGTTAACTGTGCCTACCCTTCTTACTAACAGTCATAAATTTATGACACAACAATTCTCCATATATAACTGTTCAACATTAGTCTTTTCAGCTACTGCTTCAGTCTGTACCTGAAAATTTGGACTACATACAATATAATTAGGTCTGCAATTAAATGCATATCTGTAAAGCAAAATCCTAAATCACAGTAAAAATGAATTAAATCATGTCAGTCAAGCAAACATGCTGTCACCAAGCTAAATATATGGTAATAAATCAATAAAGCATGTCTCTTTAGAGCTAAATATATGGTTATAAATCAATAAAACATTTCTGTCTATAGAGATAAATATTAATCTAAACATATCAGCGAAAAATCATGGTTATAATCAATAAAATATGTTGCTATCAAACTGAGTGAAGCATGTCGGTTATACCATCAAGCTAAATATAACCAACTTTTTATATTAAGTAAAAACACACCTTTTGAAAAACATTCGTAAACATTTTATTGATGTTTTAAACGCTTGCTGCCGTGGTAAGGGTGAACTTCAGAAAAAAACGAAAACCAAGTTATACCATGAAACTTCGATGGCCAGTATAAACGCATGTCACTGCCTAACCTAGGGCTGGACAATAATTCGATATCAATATATATCGCGATAGAATTTTTTTCGATAACGGTGATACGATTTTTAAACACATTTCCGATATTTCGATATACATTTGAATATTATATATATTCACCGGCTTTTAAAAATGTATCACAAGTGCTAAACAGCGCGTATTCAAATCGCATTCGCATGGTAATTTGCTGAACAACGCAGCTGTGAAACGTGATCCAGGTAAAACTTTTTTAGACAGCATAAATAATATTGAAGCATTTGTTTTCAAGCAGACTGTTAAAGGCAAAAGTAACAAAACAAAGCATTTTAGACTTTGTAAAGAAACCATAGTAACCACGTGTATGATACTTTTCAGAGCTGTGTCAGAGCGAAATGACTCGTGAATTTAATTTTGACACTGGTTAGCTTTTTGTAAAAACGAACTACAGTACACCCCGCAGGTTTTTTGTGATTTTATGAGCGATCTTTGTGTTTTCAATGTTGGAGAATATAATTAAAGGTTTGTATCAAGAAACGACGGTGGTTTTTATTGTATACTGGTAAATCTCTGCTGTTAGTTGGTGGTATGCCTTTTGTTAGCCAACATGTATGTCGGGGCCGGCTCTACGCTGGGGCAACGCCCCCTTAAGCAAACGTCCTGCCCCCTTAAATCAAACTTTTAGAAGTTGAGGAAGAAAATAATAATTACCCACAAACTGAATATGGACAAGATTTACTACAGTAGCTGAAAAATCCACTGAAAAAGGCACAAACGAGATGATAAGTTTCACTTCTTGTTCGCTCTTTCCCTCCGCGTTCTGTTTGTGCGCGGGCTCACGCAGCACTCGGCAGATCCCCCACTCACCCTCCCCCCAGCTAAACATCCAATCACTGTTAGTATGCAAATGAGCCAGTTTCTCAGTAGGCAGGGCAGGGCGAAATGAGCTGCGTGATTGCGGAAGGTTTAGAGGAAACAGCAATCTCTCTCGTCAAAATCATAGCGACTAGTGAGATCATGGTTCGAATTATTTTTGTCTATTTGGGGGGGTCTTGATCGGGGGGTACTGTACCCCCCAGTACCCCCCGATCAAGACCCCCCCCCAAATAGACAAAAATAGCAGTTTGGGGGGGGGGGGGGTATTAACATTTTTCTTGTTGTTTTTTTTTTTTTTTTTTTTTTTTTTTTAAGAAAGATAAAATTTTCCTACAAGGTGAGGTTATGTAAAACGATTTTAGACACCCCTAGTGTGGATCGTACCATTTTAACCACCTTGGCACTAGAAGCAGCTTAGCCAGTCGGTTACGTCATTCATTCTCATTGAGCGACTTGTTCGTTGTGATTTCAAGATTCTTTATTCGTCACATACATAGTTATAACAAGTACAACATGTAGTGAAATGAACCCTGACCGATCCTATTTTTCAGTTTTATATTTCAAGACTCGGTGAATTGATTTTTTCTTTTTCATAACTTAGCCTACCCTTTTTAGTTTTGGTAATATTGGCAATAGTGAAAAGTGTTTTGTTGGGTTCAAATATGTTTGATATAGGCCATCCAATTAAGGTAAATGTCTTGTTTTTAATCTGATGAGGAATATTTTATTTTATTTTTTGTTTTACTTTTCAGTTTTCCCCCTGAGGGATTGCCACCTTACTGTGCTCAGGGGCTTTGCGTGCCTCAGTGACCCTAAGAGCTACACCAGCAGAAGCTTAGCCTTCAGGTGGGACACCCAAGTTGGACAGGTCTTAGGGCAGAGGCCTGACAAAGTGCAATCCAATTACATGACAAAAACAGTTATCCAGAGCACCACCCCACCCCTTTCCCGCCTTTGTCACCACCATGTGCCCCTTCACATTTCTGTCTGCCCCCTCATATAGGCATGTCTAGAACCGGCCCCGATGTATGTACATATTTATAGCATGCCGATCGCGTCAAACAAATCGCGGCAATTCCAAAAACCCGTGCATGTACATTCTCAGTTATTAACGCACATAAATACATTTCAAGCACATGCTAATATATTGCTGCCATATTGGTTTTCGGTTATCTCGATCATCGGTTATCTCAACGCTTTTTGGCAACCCCCTAGGCCGGCGACATAACCGGGTTCGACTGTATATGAATAATCAGCCTGTTCTAGTTTAAATGGAAATATATTATTGTTAATAAGCTGAGTCTGAGAGTTTTATTTATTTGATAGTTTATTTCACATTTCTTGTTTGTAAAGGCTAAATACAAATAAAAAGTGAACCTTTTTTTTTTGTACTGTTTTTATTTAAAAAAAAAATATATATAATTTTAATAGGAGGAGCCTGGAGGTATTATAGACTTTGCAAATTCAGTTTGAAGACATCCATTGTGCGTGTCCTCGGCAGTTTTTTCCTGAGGCTTTTTAATATTGTCCATATCGATATCGGAATTATATCGTATCGACCAAAATTAAGAAATATATCGTGATATAAATTTTTGCCATATCGTCCAGTCCTAGCCTAACCTGTACCATACCGTCTCACCTGACATACCAATAGCTTACAAGGAATTGCTATTGAAATACATCACACATGAAAGAGACCCAGTGATAAGGACATTTGATTTAATTTGGCCAATCAGTACAGCCATCTAGTAGGAAGTCATTCTATTGGTTTGTGAAGGTAGCATGGATCCAAAATGTAATGCTGTGTTCCATTTTAACTGGAAAGTCGAATTTCCAAGTTCATAGTCTGAAATTTCAACTGAAATGGCCCCTGAAGTTGGAAGGAACCACTGCAACCCTGACCTCTGAATTGAAGATGGCTGTGCCCTTTATCAACAGAAGTTGAAGCTGTAAGTTATATACTGTTTATTAGGATTTAGGTCTTATTTGTGGCTGATTCAATCAGTTGTACACACAGTACTGTTCGACCTCTGTTTGTGGACAAAATGCAAGTGATTTTATATGCAAAATACCATGTAATGTGTTGTTATAAACTGGTATAGCTAACAATGGCTAAGAATAAACCTGGCTAGAACCGGGGCCTCAGAAAGCAGGATTTCTTGTTGAACCGGATAACCAGATTTAAGATGGCCTGGGCTAAATCGAAGTGAAGAAAGATAAAGGCCATTTTAACAGGGAGTACCTTAAATCTGACAACTTACTTATCTAGCTAAGCAGGAAATCCTGCTTTTTGAAAACAGGTCCTTGGTATTGCTAAATGGCTTTATGACTTGTTGTATTGGAATGCACGCTGTGACATCATTTCCGGCTGACTTTCATCCTCCAAGGTAAATGGAACGCAGCATAACTAGCCGATCCGTACCACCTGCCCGATTTGTACTTTGCCTGTCCGATCCATTCATCCTGACATTTTATGGCAAACTATGTTGCCTATTTACAGCAAAGTTCAGGGGTCACTTTATTGTGAACTGGTATTAATTCTGCTGACTGAAAACAGTCCGTTTTTGTTGTCATTTTAAGTGATCACTCCGGTTGTCTACTTCCAAGTATCCCATATGTTGAAATACAGTGATACCTGTACCAAAGAGCATAATTGGTTTGAAGACACAGCTCGTGGGTACAAACAATTTTTGCCATAAGGAATAATGGGATATGATAAGGAATAATGTAGAAAAAAGGCAAATTATCAGTGCTATCACAAATTTACAAAAAATTGCTTACGATACAGCAATCAGTTAGCCTATGCGGGAAGGATACGTACCACTTTCCCGTATTGTAATGCACGTATGTATGTATGTACGTATGTACGTATGTACGTATGTACGTATCTTACGTTAAGGACTGTTGACCCGACGCTGACCGGCTCCCCATTGTTTATGCATATAGAGATAACGAGGCGGGCGGGCTCGCGGTACCGCTCGTGGCTCCAAACATTGCTCGTGGGTACAGCGAGATTTTATTAAATAAAAATGTTTGTGACTCAAGTTACTCGTGGCCTCAGACACTCGTGGGTACAGGTACCACTGTATTACTTTATATTTCCATCAGTTGAAATTGCTGTTATCCAGCAACAGGGTATCTTTGGTATTTTGCTAATCTTACAGCTTTGGTTCAATTATGAACAGAAGGGACAAGTGACTGGGGTATTTAACGACACCAATAAACACACACTCAGACAAAGGTGCAGGTGCTATGCAGAAATTTTATTAAACAGACAGAGAACACAAAGAATCAAGAATCAGAATATTTAGCTTAATATCCCATTCCGGCCTGGTGGAGATTACGCACATGCAGTCCATAAAATGTGATGTAATGAAACCCAGTGTAATGAAAAGAAATATTAATGGGATCAGGTGCGGTCGTGAAAATGTCATGAAATAAAGTGGTACACAATGGTGGTATAAATTGGGCACAGTCGTAAAATATGCTGCAAAGTAATTCTGTGCATGTGCAGATGTGCAACGTGCAAGTCAGGCATGCCCCGGCAGAAATCTCACAAAGCAAAGTTATCCGTAAACTATTTTGTGACACGGTCCGCACTTGCAGGTAAAACAAATCTATTCAACCACCTTAAAAGGAAGCATCCGGTGTCTTTAATGCAATATTGCATTTTAAATATTGCTGATAAGTCTTTAGGCTTGTTCAAGTCTGGGTTTTCTTGGCGGTACAAAACTGGGAAGAAAGATCACAATTCAAATCGTGGACTGCAATTGTGTGTTATAAAGACCACGAAACAACCCTAGCTAGCATTAAATGACAATTTTTGACTACTTTGGATACTTAGCTAGTCATTGCTTCAACACACTGATTTTGCTATAATTATATAATTGTCTTTATGTTTCCTTTCTGGATTTATCTCAGAAAAATCAATTATTTGCAATATTAGCATTCTGTAGTTGTGATTCCTTTTACTGGAGGTCTAGCACAGAAAATCCTTATGGTTTATGTACCCAAAATGCATAATTGCTGACTTAGCAGACATGATGAGGATGTGAGTTAACTGTGTGGGTGCGTGCACAATGTTGAAAAACATTGAAGTAAGGCTGCAAGGATTCATCGAGTAACTCGAATAACTCGATTACAAAAAATCCTCCATGCAAATTCTTTGCTTCAATGCTTCGTGTAATCCGCACGACTATGTACTGCTTAGTGATCACTGTGTTTCACTTGGAGGATTATTACTGTCGCAGTGTGTGCTTACGCTGCATTATGTGTAGCAGGTTTGATTTGATGGCGCGATGGAGGAAGACAGGGGAGATAGCGAGGAAAGTCCAAGAAAAAGACGAAAAATGTCTAAAGTTTGGGACCATTTAAAAAAAAAGAAAGGGAAAATACTGTACAGTGTGTCCATTGTAAAACCGAATTAGCTTACCACAATAGCACAACATCAATGATTTCAACAGAAAGCACCCAGTCTATGCATCCAGTCCACAGAGCAGAACCAATACAAGGTAAGCGCAAGCGTTTCACTCACATTTGCGGCTAAAAATGCGATAGAAACGTATCTATGGGTATATGCGTGAATAAAAAAAAAGTATAACAAGATTCAGCCCAAGCAGCCCCTATTTTTCCTCAACAAAAACACAACAGCAGTGAAAATGATGCTGTCATAGTTTAATTAACATGGAGCTGGAGCCTGTCTATATGGTTACAGAGATGGTGAATTCAGGTGGAGTGGAGGAAAACAACAGCAGTGCTTGTAATCGCTACTAAACCTTTACTGGTAAAGAGTTGGCGAGAGTCTTTAATCAAACCAGCTGTTCAACAAGCTGAAAGGTGAAGAAAAGCGATGTTTTCAGCTGCTCCCATCCACCGCCGTTAGTCGCAATGATAAGTCTAAAGGGGAGCATGAGTGAGGAGTCTAAAGGGGAGCATGGGGTATACTCAACTAGACCTACAGTCATGTGAAAAAATTAGGACACCCCATTTAGGGCTGGACAATAATTCGATATCAATATATATCGCGATAGAATTTTTTTCGATAACGGTGATACGATTTTTAAACACATTTCCGATATTTCGATATACATTTGAATATTATATATATTCACCGGCTTTTAAAAATGTATCACAAGTGCTAAACAGCGCGTATTCAAATCGCATTCGCATGGTAATTTGCTGAACAACGCAGCTGTGAAACGTGATCCAGGTAAAACTTTTTTAGACAGCATAAATAATATTGAAGCATTTGTTTTCAAGCAGACTGTTAAAGGCAAAAGTAACAAAACAAAGCATTTTAGACTTTGTAAAGAAACCATAGTAACCACGTGTATGATACTTTTCAGAGCTGTGTCAGAGCGAAATGACTCGTGAATTTAATTTTGACACTGGTTAGCTTTTTGTAAAAACGAACTACAGTACACCCCGCAGGTTTTTTGTGATTTTATGAGCGATCTTTGTGTTTTCAATGTTGGAGAATATAATTAAAGGTTTGTATCAAGAAACGACGGTGGTTTTTATTGTATACTGGTAAATCTCTGCTGTTAGTTGGTGGTATGCCTTTTGTTAGCCAACATGTATGTCGGGGCCGGCTCTACGCTGGGGCAACGCCCCCTTAAGCAAACGTCCTGCCCCCTTAAATCAAACTTTTAGAAGTTGAGGAAGAAAATAATAATTACCCACAAACTGAATATGGACAAGATTTACTACAGTAGCTGAAAAATCCACTGAAAAAGGCACAAACGAGATGATAAGTTTCACTTCTTGTTCGCTCTTTCCCTCCGCGTTCTGTTTGTGCGCGGGCTCACGCAGCACTCGGCAGATCCCCCACTCACCCTCCCCCCAGCTAAACATCCAATCACTGTTAGTATGCAAATGAGCCAGTTTCTCAGTAGGCAGGGCAGGGCGAAATGAGCTGCGTGATTGCGGAAGGTTTAGAGGAAACAGCAATCTCTCTCGTCAAAATCATAGCGACTAGTGAGATCATGGTTCGAATTATTTTTGTCTATTTGGGGGGGTCTTGATCGGGGGGTACTGTACCCCCCAGTACCCCCCGATCAAGACCCCCCCCCCAAATAGACAAAAATAGCAGTTTGGGGGGGGGGGGGGTATTAACATTTTTCTTGTTGTTTTTTTTTTTTTTTTTTTTTTTTTTTAAGAAAGATAAAATTTTCCTACAAGGTGAGGTTATGTAAAACGATTTTAGACACCCCTAGTGTGGATCGTACCATTTTAACCACCTTGGCACTAGAAGCAGCTTAGCCAGTCGGTTACGTCATTCATTCTCATTGAGCGACTTGTTCGTTGTGATTTCAAGATTCTTTATTCGTCACATACATAGTTATAACAAGTACAACATGTAGTGAAATGAACCCTGACCGATCCTATTTTTCAGTTTTATATTTCAAGACTCGGTGAATTGATTTTTTCTTTTTCATAACTTAGCCTACCCTTTTTAGTTTTGGTAATATTGGCAATAGTGAAAAGTGTTTTGTTGGGTTCAAATATGTTTGATATAGGCCATCCAATTAAGGTAAATGTCTTGTTTTTAATCTGATGAGGAATATTTTATTTTATTTTTTGTTTTACTTTTCAGTTTTCCCCCTGAGGGATTGCCACCTTACTGTGCTCAGGGGCTTTGCGTGCCTCAGTGACCCTAAGAGCTACACCAGCAGAAGCTTAGCCTTCAGGTGGGACACCCAAGTTGGACAGGTCTTAGGGCAGAGGCCTGACAAAGTGCAATCCAATTACATGACAAAAACAGTTATCCAGAGCACCACCCCACCCCTTTCCCGCCTTTGTCACCACCATGTGCCCCTTCACATTTCTGTCTGCCCCCTCATATAGGCATGTCTAGAACCGGCCCCGATGTATGTACATATTTATAGCATGCCGATCGCGTCAAACAAATCGCGGCAATTCCAAAAACCCGTGCATGTACATTCTCAGTTATTAACGCACATAAATACATTTCAAGCACATGCTAATATATTGCTGCCATATTGGTTTTCGGTTATCTCGATCATCGGTTATCTCAACGCTTTTTGGCAACCCCCTAGGCCGGCGACATAACCGGGTTCGACTGTATATGAATAATCAGCCTGTTCTAGTTTAAATGGAAATATATTATTGTTAATAAGCTGAGTCTGAGAGTTTTATTTATTTGATAGTTTATTTCACATTTCTTGTTTGTAAAGGCTAAATACAAATAAAAAGTGAACCTTTTTTTTTTGTACTGTTTTTATTTAAAAAAAAAATATATATAATTTTAATAGGAGGAGCCTGGAGGTATTATAGACTTTGCAAATTCAGTTTGAAGACATCCATTGTGCGTGTCCTCGGCAGTTTTTTCCTGAGGCTTTTTAATATTGTCCATATCGATATCGGAATTATATCGTATCGACCAAAATTAAGAAATATATCGTGATATAAATTTTTGCCATATCGTCCAGTCCTAACCCCATTAAATATATAAAAATTATCCTAAAAAGGAAACCCATGAGTTGTTCATTTTAAGAGACCTGTCGATTTTTTCTTTTTTGAATAGTTACTATTGTTCTTTACTAAGAAAAAAGTATTTCTAATCCGATTACTCGATTAATCGATGGAATAATCGTCAGAATACTCGATTACTAAAATAATCGATAGCTGCAGCCCTACACTGAAGCTAATATAAAATCGGGGGAGGAGGCAAGGCACTTCAGCTGCATACAGGCTACAGACATACGCTGCGGACAAAGAGATGTACTCAGGAAAGTTTTCGAGTAACGAGTGTTTGAGTCCAAGTCAAGACCAAGTATAAATTGTGCATGACATGACAGAATCCATTCATATGTGCGGCTCGAGAAAGGACTCATGTGACACATCTGGTGAAAAAATTAAATGAATATTCTGTAAGCAACTTAATTTTGAAATCTGGACACCGAGAGATCCCAGAACCACAACTATAACCCACAGGTCTAAGCTACAAACATTAGGGGAAAAATATGTCAGTTAGCCAATAAAATCAGCCAATGTTAAGGTTCCATGAATTCCACTGGTGGGGAAACCTGCTGATAAAGCACCAATATCTCCAGAGCTTTCTCACTAGAGAAAGTGCTGAAAGGCTAGGTTTCCTGCATTATAACTTAAATCAGGGATTTTTAGTAAGTGTTCAGTCTAGGGTTGAGTTGTGACAGGGTGCATATGTAGTTATACATCATACAGATTAGAGGCTGGCCGATATTTGGCATCAGCCGATATCCGGTGTAGTATGCCGATTTACAGACCGGCACGTCTGCGGGCAGCCCAGTGTTATTGTTGCTGTGGAACACATGACCCATGCTGCCTTGTGCAGGACCCCAGCCAGAGGTTTTGGAAGAGTCGTGGGAGAAAACGGTAAGGCTTAAATTCAGATCTTTCAAAGACCTATTTATTTAACTGGTTTGCTATGAAATGTTGCTTTAAAAGAAAACGCGAGCGCTTTTGAAAGAGAACGTGAATTACGCTGTCGGGAACTGGCGTAATGATAATGAGCCTTCAACAACTGTAGCTTACACAGTTACAGGTAACGTTAAGGATAATTGATTCTGACAGTTTTGTGCGCTTATTGGTCGGCTCACAGATGTTTTTTTTAATCGTTAAAAATCATTTTAATTGTTAAAATTTTATTACCATATCAGCCCGATGCTATCAGTTCTTTTTTTTTTTTCTTGTGTCGGAGAGTTTCACTCTGTGTGTGTGTGGGGCGGAGCAGGCAGCTCTCTCAAACACTGCAGCATGCGTGAGAGTTGCGTTACTCTGCCCCGATCACAGAGCACCATCCTCAGAGACACAGAGCTGCTAAGTACAATGCATGGCGGAGAAGACTATTTGTTCGAAAACGTGGTTACCATTCACTTGAGCTGATGTTGACAATGATCCTTCTGTGCAACTTGTTTGCATTTGAGAGCGGAGATTAGAACAATTTATCAGACGTCTAGATAAAAAGTGCACGACTTAGCGCAATTAGTTTCCTCATTAAACATGTTTATCCTTTATACTGACTTATCCATCGACAACGTCACAGTCACTAGGGGCTTATGTTGTCCTTGTATACAAGGCTGTGTAAAACGACAAAGTTATTTTATTTTCTGCGATCGCTAGATTCTGATTGTGATTCTGATTGGCTTGTAAGCTATTTGTCTGCTAACAACATAAACAACATGTTAATGAGAGGTTTTGGTCCTCGTACACTACTCATCATACCATGATGCACTTAGTTACTAGTGTTTTTTTTTTTCTTTCAAAATGTATTAGAGTGTAATTGTTTTAATGTGCATGGGATACTGGAATTGTAAAATGAATTGAAGATGAAGGCACTATAATAAAAATGCTAACCTTGCATTTTTTCTTCTGTTTTAGTAATTGCTATCTGATGGCTGAACAAAAATCTAATCCTGTATGGCAGCATTTCACCAAGCCAAGTTTAAGTTATTGTTTACAAGTTGTATTGTGTTTTTGCTTTTTCAGTTTATATTTAAATTTACACAAGTCAGTATTCAATAAATGCTAAGTTTGTGTTTTTATTAGTGTGATATTTTACCATGCAAAGAGGGGAAAACGTCCAATTATCGGCCAAAAAAAAAATACAAAAAAATCGACAGCATATATCGGCCATCGGCTGACCCTGACTCCTAAGTATCGGCATCAGCTATTGAAAAACCCATATCGATCGACCTCTAATACAGACCAAGGCAAGTTCTTTCTGAGGTTTATTCACACAGGTCAGAAATATTGTGCGTAAGTGAGAGATGGACAACCAGCATTGGATATAGATTTTTTCCAAAACAAGCAAACATCTAACTAAACATACAAGCTCTTTACCTTTCTTACACTGAAGGTAAGAAAAGGGAAAAGACAATACACCACACCTAACTACCCCAAAAGGCAGGCACCCAAAGAGTAAAAAACAAATGACATTCAGGTCCTCAATCTGGTGGTTCACACAATCAATGAACAGTGAAAAACAAACATATAAACACTGAAGCAGCCAAAATCCAGAAAGGGCCAAACAAGCTGACACAAATTGTAATCCATGATATAACTCAGCCTTGCGCCCTGTGCTGCTTGGGATAAGCTGCAGGTCCTCCCATAACCCTGACAAGAATAAGCAGATGATGGATGGACCATTTTAAAGCTTTCTAAATTTCTGCTCTTTGATTTTGTCAAATTGACAATCATATCAGTTAGTAAAGCACGGTTCAATTAAAACTGCTGGTTTGTTTAATTTTTGGCCCATGTGAAACATCAGCCATCGAATGTTGTCAAAGTTTTCAGCTCCTCTAAAATTGCCGAGAAAGTGTTCACACCATTTGCACACTAATAAACATGTAAGGACAATTGGAGCCAAATGAAATATGTTCCCTGTGATGAACTGACATTCCATCTTGGATGTATCCCTGCCCTGTGCTGCCTGGGAGAGAATCCAGGCCCCCCTGAGAACCCGTCCACAATAAGAGGTTGGAAGACGAATGGATGAAACATACAAGCTGTGTCCACGCAACAACCTTTAAAATAAGAGCAGTCAGGATGAGAGAGGGAGCCCAGGATCACAAATTTGTAAATGCAAGTTGGAACTACAACTTTCACTATGAATTATATTGATAGTGGATTAATCTACCAAATAATTTGTTGATTAATCAAATTATCAATCTGCACATGCACAAATTATCAAAATAATCCAGTTCACTTAAATTGCATGTTTTTGGATTGTGGAAGGAAACTGGGGGGGGTCGAGCATAGACCCATACACACACAGGGAGAACAAGCAAACTCCACACTAGGAATGGCACGATACCACTTTTTATGTCCAGTACCGATACTGTAAATTTGGATATCTAGTCTCTATTTTTAAACAACAAAACAAGAAATAATACTTTGGGGGGGGAAAATGCTCAAACATAAAAAGCATACAAAAATTATACTGATAAGGAAGAAATATATTGAACCCAAAATGTGACTCAGTTCAACAACACTGCTTCTTTTTATTTAAACTTTATCACTTTTAGCTGTATTAGACTGGTCAGCACCATCCAAACATCCATCCTGAAATTTTAAGTGCAACTTCATGCAAAACTTTAAAGCTGCAGTATCTAAAGAAACATGAATAAATGTGACACTCCTTTCCATGGCATTTCTGCAAGTGTTTAATCAGGTTCATGCTGTTAAAGTTTCCAACGCTGCTACCACCGCACAAAACACTTGTATTGAATAAATTACATTCGGTGGTCTTCCTTTTTATTCTTTGAGTTTGAAGTAACTCCACACTGTCAACATGCTGACAAGTCTCACTCACAACAAGAGCTCTTAGGAGCAACGTGCGTCATGTCATATGTGATAACGTGATGCATGTGCTTACGACATGTTGCAAGTTCTCAAGTATTTCCGTGATTTTTAATGGATCAGATTACATTTTTTAAATCCTCCCCAATATCCGATCCAGTAATTTAGGCCTGGATAGGGCCAATGCAAATACTGAATATCCACCACTACTCTACACACACAAAGCACTGTGCAGCAACAGCGCTGGTCAGACAACTGGGTCAGAGCATCTCCGAAAAGGCAAAGCTTGTGGGGAGTACTTAGTGAGAGCGGCCTCAGGAGGAAAAAAAACACAGGAACCCACAATGCATGAAGGCTGTCCCATGTGGTTCAAACCAACAGAAGGGTTACGGTGGCACAAATGCAGATAATTTTGATGAGGATCATGGGAGCAATGACTCATGACGTACAGTGCATGGAGACCTGCTGAATATGGGGCTAGCAAGCCATGGATCAGACTTGTGAGCACAAAGCATCCCACAGATGCTCAACACATACTGTTATTATGAGATAGTCAACAATATTCGCTTAATTTGGGGGTGGTTATAATGTTTCGGCTCATTGGTATACATATAAAATACCTTGTACAGTGGTACCTCAGTTCTCGAACTCATTAGAACTTGAATTTCTTAAAAGTCGAACCAACCAGTTAAAAAAAATTACCTAGAACTCAATCTGAATCTCAGAAGTCAAACTATGAACACCGACCTAAGATAACTTGTACGCGCAGCACGTCTCTCAGCAGAAACAAAGGGTAACGCTTCAATCTCAGCCTCACATTCGCTGTGATAGCATGGTGCATGTTCACACTAGCTGAATACATATATTTAGACAGTAAAAATACATTTAGACAATGATAGACAGTAGAGGTGTGAATCTTCACTGGTCTCACGATTCGATTCGATTACGATTATCATGTCAGCGATTCGATATCTTGATGCATCGCGATGCCTCATGATGCATCCCATCAATTTTTCTACATTACTTCACATTATATTTTCAAACACAAATACAAGCAGTGAGATGTAAACTCCCGTTTTTATTTAACCTGAAAATGTAAACAGAAATTGTGAAATTACATTAAATTGTAAACAGAAACAAAGAATATAGACATAGCTTATCAAAATGTAAACAGAAACTGTGAGCTACCCACATCTCGGAACAAACATGGCTGCCTCCATGAACGCGCTGCTGCTTTATATTTTAGCAGATTTGGAGTGAGATTATTTTTTCCGAGAGACAAACAAACAAGAAACACGAACTAGTCAAACCGCATTAAAAGCTTTATAAAATATTTCAGTACATTCATAGCGATATTCTTTTTTCGAGAGGCAAACAAACTACAAACAAACCAAAGACACTAACAAGTCTGGTAATAATCTGATATTGCATGCTAGGATACTGTTATGATATGATATTCTCTATGATATGATATTCTCAAATCCAGCAACTTATATAGCACTATACAAGTGGTGGGAATCAGCAGTGTAGAGGTGGGCAATAAATCGATTTTATCGATTAATTCAAATTTACAGTTCAGGACAATGTGTTTTTATGAAAATCGAGTTTATTACTTATTTTACACGCAAGCGCCAAAAGCGGAACTAATGCGACGCACCGTTCTTCACGGGTACATTAGCGCGGCACACCCAAACACTGTAGAAGATTCACAAATAACATGGCAATGATTCGATTTTGCGCCGTTAGACACAGACCAAACAAGTCCTCATTGCAAAGTCTGTTTAAAAACTTTTGCAACCAAAGGAAGTAGCACAACAAATTTATTCCAGCACCTAAAGTAGAGGCATACAGCAGAGTGGGAGAAGTGTAGCTCCCAGCGAAATGAAAATACCAGCAGCACCAGCACAACATCCAAAGTTAAGCAACCAACTGTCCCTGACACGTTTTCAAACTGTGTGCCATGTGATAAGAATGGGGCACGTTGGAAGGCGATAACAAACGCTGTCACGATGTATATTGCAAAAGACATGGTGCCCATACATACTGTGGAAAAGCCGGGATTCATTAACATGCTAAAAGTTTTTACAAGTTTCTAAAAGTGTTTACAATGGCGTGGTCTGCCATCTCACTTACAAGCATCTTTTTTGGCTTGTCAGATTGCACTTTAACTCTAAAGTAAAAAAAAAAATAAAAAATTAGTTCAAATTTGTTTTGAATCATTTGTCATCTGTAGTTTGATTTTGAGTAGGGGAGGGGAAAATCGATTAAAATCGAAAATAGGATTTATTGTGAAAAAAATCAGAGATTTTATTTTTAGGACGTATGGCCCAGCTCTACAGCAGTGATTGCCTGAATTGATATTATATCAATACATGCTTGCCGATATGATCGCAATTTTTAAACAGATTTTGCTGAAAAGGCATTTCTAGTCTACAATTAAATACAAGGGCTATAACGGTGCACGTTTTCGTATGCCTTTTGCATACAGTATTTCCAGTTTGCAATGAAATAACTAATACACTTCTTGAAACAGGTAAAACCTCAATTCACAAGTAGATGTTCAATATGGAAAACATTATGTTAATTGTGGTTCTAAGTTGGTTACAACTAGTGCTAACGAACTCAAACACCCTTCCAGTCACTTAGATCAGTAGTCTGGGGACATTCTGGCTTCCCAATAAATTACACCAACACCAGAGAGAAAGTAGCTGATAAGACTAAGAATGTCTGTTGGCTCAGTTATGCTGGACTTAGATATTTTTCGTGAAATACATCCGACATGTTAGACAACATCATCTCAGTGTGTGCTTGTGCCTGGAAATTCAGACCAGGCTAAAAAAAACACATCACATGATTTTAGCCTTGATTCTCAGTTTGCCAAAAGTTTTTGGTAATCGCCAACAAAAGCCCCAGGTCTGAGGCAAACCAGTGTTCACCTTGGCATGGGCAAATCGGTGCTCCATCCCTATTAGCTCAAAGATGTGACTGGACAGTCTCACCGATATTAAAAATTGCCAACATGAAGAATCTCAATTTGTAACAAAAGCGATATCCCCCCCACCCCTAGAGTCTATTGATAGATAAGTTCTATTTGGCTACATTTTTGAGTAAATACCACTTTTTTTGGCTTTATAAACATCAAAATATTTATTGCAAAAAAAATCCAGATATCGGAATGTGATTTTTTTCCCCCGATATCATTCAGCTCTGGCATATATTGTACTATAACAAAACAAAGCAAAATAAACCCACATCCACTTAGGTCTACTACCAGTGGTAGAACACTGGAGTGGTATACCAGGTCAGAATTTTAAATGGATGATGTTCATATTTAAGTCAGTTCCACATGTCACAGCCATTGCCCTGGCAGGTGTTTTCACATAGTTGCTGAGCCTTGTGGGTAATAACGTTCACTTCTGATCCATTAAAATGTTTACAGGGTATAACTAGAGCTGGGCGATATGACCAAAAATTTACATCACTGTTTTTTTTAATAAGTTATATCGGTTTCACAGTATACAACAGTATTTTTAATTAATTTTTTAAAAACATTTTTAAGTATGACTGGGCGTTTACCACATTTTACAGGATTTTACAAGACACATTTTGTTTTACGTTTTTGCATTGTCCCCACATTAACTATATTGTTTTATTATTAGCCATTGCGCCTATCCACTACCTTAATAACATACGGCTAACATGCTTGTTGGCTAACTGCTTATAGATAAACAGTTAATGTTAAGGTGTGCGCCGGCCAAGTTAACATTTTTGATGTGTTTAATAGTTCAGTGTTCCTGGAACATGAGCTTTACTGACCTCGCGAAATTTCTCATAAAGACCAGGATGTCGGTCTTTAAGATGCTTCGCCAAGTTTGACGTGCTACTTCACTTTGTCACCACAATTTTGTAGCACTGTAGAGGCTTACTGACATCCTTAGCCTTTCCATGTTCTTCTGCAAAATACTTCCAAACAACACTTTTGCGTTTTTTTTTTAAATTATTATTAAAGCAGCTAGCAAAATGCCTTCAATTGCAGTATATGCCATGTTCAGCCAACTCGGTATGTGCGTGTTAAACGGGGCGAATGCGTCCAGCAGCTACTGAGAGGAGGGGAGGGGCTGCACGAGTGTGTGCGTGCACGTGTGTCTGCGCTGTATTGGTGCTGTGTGAAGTGTGGTGAATTTTTGACAACTGCAGTGTCTCATTATTTTCAACTCTAGCGTCAGCTACATCTTCCGTTTCTGATCTTTCGTGGTACATTTTTAGTGGTGCAGCAGTGAAAAAGGTCCCCCCTTAAACAGGGAGGGAATTAGCGTCCAAGTTAGCGACTCCCAAATCATCCATTTCTTTTTTTCCTCGCACAGTTGCATGCTCTTTGTTAAGTGGGATTGTTCATTAAACGCTATTCCCACTTCTCAAAACTTTATTTAACAAAGATAGCAAATCGCTGTGCTACTGGTTTCTGTTAAAAGCGTAAAATACTCCCAGATCGTCAAGTCTTGTCTTATGCTCCTCGTACTGCGAAGGGCATGTGCATGACGTCACAGCAAGCGGAAGTCACTGTACTCGCACCCACTGAGTAGCAAAATAGACTGAGGGGCAGCATTAGCGTTTAATCTGAATGCCGCAAAAAAAAAAATGTAAAATGGGAAAGAGCTGTCGTGCGATAGATTGTACAAATAGATTTAACATGAAATCGGAGCTATCTTTTTAGAGATTGCCAAAAACTTAAGTAAGTACAGGACATGGATCGGTCACGCATGGCTGATACCCGACCCATCAAATAGGTCTGGATCGGCGCCGATACAGATCCGAATATCGGATCGGTGCATCTCTAATCACAATGCTCATTCAGATACACAAACTTTATGAAATATCCCTTACATACACACAATAAGAACATAAGAAATATACAAACGAAAGGAGGCCATTCGTCCCATCAAGCTTGTTTGGGGAGAACTTAACTAATAGCTAGTTGTTAAAATCTTATCTAGCTCTGATTTAAAGGAACCCAGGGTTTTAGCTTCCGCTACACTAGCAGGAAGACTATTCCATACTCTAACTACATGCTGTGTAAAGAAGTGCTTCCTCAAATTTGTTTTAAAATGTTCTCCCGCTAAATTCCACTTATGGCCATGAGTTCTAGTATTTAAACTAATATTGAAATGTCACAGCACATTTTTCTAGAAATCCACTCTAATCTTATGCAATGCTTTAATGCAGGCATGTGCACAATTAGGCAATTATGTTTGTGTAAGTTCATTAGATTTATCTATCTGGAATTCATGTTGCAGATAAACCTTGTTCCTAGCATAATTCCTGCAGGCTTTCCTGCAGTTCAATTTAATCCTCTGCACTTCTAATACAATTTAATTTAAATAAGTTACCACAATCTAACATTTTATATTTTTGTGGCACTGAAGTCAGGCACAATGAGTTTGGTCTCGACTAAAAATGTTCTGTTGGTTAAAAATAAATAAATTGGGGTAATCATAGGCACTCTAGCACAGTAACAATGAAGAGACTGTGAACAAACAAATTGTTGGGGATGATACTATTAGATATCAACACGGACAGTATAAAAAAAAACTGTTCTGCAAACAAGTAGTTACCCATCGATTACAGATTTAAAACACTTCACCAGAATAAAACTAAAGGTCATTCCTTGATTTGGGGGGGATTACAATGAATCAGCTGCAGTTCCAAAAAAGGGTGTGCTCACACTAGCCGATTCGTACAGTGCCCGAGCAGGTTTGATCCCCAAAGTCCAGTTCGTTTGGCTAGTGTGACTGTTCTGTACCGAGCTCGGGTGCAGTACGCTTCACTGTTCCCTGGCCCGCTTGGGCCAGAGTATGATTAATTGGACTCAGTATGGATGTCGTGTGATTGCTAACCATGCCTGGGTGCAGAACACAGTCACTACATCAATGATGCAACTGACACTCGTAAGCACATGTACACTACACATGACCCGAACCTGTAAGGAACAGATCAGATAAGCTGTACAGGTCGCATCTAGGGGGATCAGTATGGATACAATTCATTATATGGATTTCGAGAGTGCGGTGCACTGACAAAGAAAAAAATAAAAACATGCAAGCACGTAAAAATGTAAAATGTATTTCTTCCGTAACTCATCACCATTACTCTCCACTGTAAAAAAAAATAGTGAACAGATAATATAAGCGCCCATAAAGGTTACAGCAGTTTCTTCTGTTTTCTTCCATTCATCTGCTCAATAAACATAAAAAACTTCTACACAGCACATTATGCTTTACTATCCAAGTGCTTAAAACACAGTGTATCCTAATAACCTGTAGGTATAAACATGCTACTGTGAGGATCTTATAATGTAGCAAACAGGCTATGTTAAGATCCTGCAATATTATAAGATCCCTTAAATAAATCACTGACTTAACATCAACACTAGTCTGCACAAACTCAGATATCTTCTTATTGGTGCGGCACAAATAAATAATTGCTGCGTTACATACTTGATAAGTCTGCGTATCATCAGGCCCAAAGTGACTCCAAATAAGCCACAGCATAAGGATATTAATGACGAATTGCATTCTGGTGTACGATAGCGCTATCCTTTGTACGTTTTCATCAACACAAAAATGTCACACAATGATGGCAAAAGCGTGGTCAGGCCAGGAACATTAAGTGCAATGTGAACACAGGCCAGCGAGGGAGTGGAGCTGGGGGGGCAGTCATGCTCAAGCACAATACAAGGCAGGT
This sequence comes from Paramormyrops kingsleyae, assembly GCF_048594095.1. Lineage (NCBI taxonomy): Eukaryota > Metazoa > Chordata > Actinopteri > Osteoglossiformes > Mormyridae > Paramormyrops > Paramormyrops kingsleyae. The sequence continues at coordinate 40,910,673 of NC_132798.1, forward strand.
ATGCCCTTAGCCTACAGGCAACAGCATTGGGATCTGGGATAGTAGTTCTGTCTTACAACTGCCTAATTTTCTACACTTTTGCATTTGTATTCTTTTAAAATTAATACATTCACATCACAGGATGGTACACCAGGTTAGATACCATCTGAGATATGCTGACGAACCCTTAATTGTGAATGCTAGACCTAAATAATGTGAGGTGATGTTAGCTGCCTTGTAACACAGATTAGCAAAAGCAATCCTTTTACCCAATTAACTGCAGCACTATGAACGTTCAACGTTCTACAGCTAAAATATGAAGCAGAGCACCACCAAAAGCAAAGGGGGAAAAACATCAGATGAGTTAAATATGCAAGGGGATTGCATAAAAAGGAAGCAGGACACTGCAGTTGTCAAGAGACTTAGCCATCACTGCATGAATAGGAAGACAGAAATACACTTTGTAGTAACGAGAAGGGCTAAAAACATTGCCAAGAAAGGAGAAAAACCGAATGCATCCCAAAGCCCTTAGTCTGCAAATTCCACAGATGTGTTTCCACAGCCAACTAAAGTTCAGGCTTTGCAAAACCTCACCATATTTAACATATGCCCATCAGCATTTGTACACACAAATGTAATTATCAACTCTATGCGTTACATCCAATTGTCAATATAAATGATATTCTTACATTTTGGATTTGGTAATAAGAAGAAAAAAAAAATAATCTAAAGCTTGTACTGAAAGGTCCACCAGTCTTTGCACTAACACCAATAAAGGCACAGAATTAGTAAATACTAAAAAATGGATGGCAACACTATTATTTACATGTAAACATTTGAAGGCAGTTTCATTTTTGACTGATGCACAAGAGGCTCATCTTTTCAAAAACAAATTTTAAATTAATGCCATGAACCTTTATTATTTTCACGTTCCAAACTAACACCAGGACTAATGTAAAATCTCATGGAAATACATCAAGACAAGGATTTTAAAAGTACGTTAAAAGATCTGCAATTTAATATTGTTATAAAAAGGAAACTAGAAGAATAGTCTTCAGAAGTATATTAATCAATTTATCTTCTTATTTGCAATGCTTAAAAATAGTTAAGAAATTAACTTTAAATTAAAATTATAGATTAAAAACATTCAGAGAGAACAGCCACTCATTCTATATTATCATGAATACTGACAAGTCATGTGACATCATTCATCAGGAAGCTGTGTCTACCCAGCAAGGATATAACAATGTCCATTTTGACTGACATATTCTACAATCGGCAATGAATCCTTCCACCAAACAGTGATGGACAAAATAAGGCTAGATGAGAATTAAATAGTACAGGTACGTTAGCATTTAGCTTCACACCAACAGTGCCATTAAAAAGTGACAGAAGAAAAATAGCTCAGGGCAGAACTCTAGAGGGAAAACAGCATATGCACCAAATCCTGAAATTCTATGACCACACCAGATCGTACAATTAGTGCATGTACATATAACAGCAGAAAATCTAACTAGCTACACCAACCATTTTACATATTACAACAGCTTGCTAGTAACTAACCTCAACATAAACCAAAACACAAACTTTTACTCCACTGGAATAACATACTTTGTCATAAGCTAAGGCTAAATGCTACCTGTCAGCTGCCTACAACCCACCAGCTCTGCCTGAAACTCACTAGAAGTTCAGAGAAACAAATGAAATGGGTATACCATTTCATAACCAGTTCAGGTATTAATGATAACTAGTCACCATTGATTAAGTAGAAGATCTTCAGATATAAAGAAGGAAGGCATGGTAAATGTAGTAAGCCATTCAAATTCTGCTTAATTACTGAGACAAACTGAAGCAAGCTGCTTAGATGGGTACTAAAAGGCCTTGGGGAGGGTGGACCCCCACTATGCCCGAGTTATTTTCTACCCCCCTCTGTTACTACAGCAACCACTGGTTAAATCTAAGAAACAGCCCAGCTGAGGTGCACTTTCCAGCTGAACACAACACTCTTGACATGCTGTGATCCAGGGAGATGGGGGGGGAGACTAGATCTGCTGACACAGCTAAGCAGAAAAAAACTGAGTCTGAAGTGTTGCAGTACACAATGCAATAGAGCAATCCCACTTAATTTGATCACCACGACTACAGACACTACATTCAACCAATGATGATAATTGTAATCTCTATAAGGACAATTCAGAATTTTAACTGATGCAACAGACTTTCAGAGGACAAGACTTGTTTCAGCCACTATCTACTGGAAAATTAAAATGTTAAATGTGTTTACTATTAATACATTACTACTGAATTCATGACAACCCACTTGCCTGCATTCTGGATGTTGCTATACAAAATTATAAAATTAAATTTGAAGTATAGGATATATACCTGTAAGGTAACAACTGGCCCAGCACAAGAAAAAAAAAATTACAGGACAGTTCCACAAGTCAAACATTTTTAACATTTATTTTTTTAAAGGAAACCATAAAACCTAGAAAAGTCACTTGAACCTTTAAAAAAATAAATCTGCATAATTTAAAATTGCTGAGCCAGTGGTTTTCCCCAAAAAAAGGAAGATAAAAAGACCACCAACTCAAATAAACCAGAGAGACCACGCAAGTGAGCGGTACTTCTGTTATCATACAGCTGATTTATCTTTTCTAAAAAGAAAAAATGATTCACCCTCAACCCTATCACGTCTATTCCGGCTGCAACTTGATCGGTTTCCCCAAGAGCAAAAAAAGAATTTAATTAAATGAATAAGCAGCATTTGGGAGCTGGTAGTAAAGTCGCCTTTTGGTCCACCTTTCAAAGTGTCATTCATCAGGAATGATGTGTCCGTTTAATATCTTGGCCCATAAAACGCCTCACTTGCTGAAATTTTGACCAGTGTCCCGTATGCGCATTAAATGAAATCCATAAATAAAACTTTTTTTAATACAAAGAGCGTGTTCACCCTTTTGACGGCACACAATAACAGCTAACTGTTCAATTTTTACAAGTCATCATCCCAAATGGAGCTAGCTAGGCCCTGGGCTAAAACAGGCGCCGGGCAACACTGTAAATGTTAATCTTACCACGGTAAAGGAGCTGAAGCGCGGCGCGGCGCGGAAGGGCAGGGCACGGGGACCGCACGCGGCCAAAACGGGGTTACACGTTATTGTTCTTCAATCTTACCTGCAGATGTTCCTGAAACCGTATTGGAAGTATCTGTGCCATTCCTTCAGCTTTTGCTACAAGAAAAAGAAGAAAGGAGAAAAAGGGGGAAAAGGGGACACAAGGAACACAGGCTATTCCCTAGGCTTATAGTATTTATATATATAAAAAAACTATAAGCAAAATATTAAACGGGTTTTAAAACGCCGTCCGGCTTGTGTTGGTATCAATCTGATTCACTAGTCTCATTCAGTCCCACACTCAGTGCAACCGTGCACAGCGCTCTATGCTTCCGCTGGGCGAACTAGTGCGCCGCGCAAGATGCTGAAGCTGACAGTCATCGCCCTGGATTTGACGTCACGCCGCAGCGTTGCGTTTGTTTTTGTGATGCCACATTGCGCTTTTCATCGTCTGCTGTATCGGCGGAGCCCCGTGGTTTTCAGTGGATATTTAAGAATTCTTATTTCGGATGTCCAGTTGTACCCTTCCGCAGCCCCTTCCCCCTGCCTTTTCAACGTCGAAATCAAGGCACGTGACAAGCCCCCCAACCTTTCTTCCTATTTCTGCATACTCAGTGCAGAGGATATAGGGAATGCAGCTGGGCGGGTTTCAGCGTATCAGACATTGATCGTACAGCCTAGCCGATGTGGATGTTTTCCTCTATTCTCTCTGTGACAGCCCATTGACTGGCTGAAAGCTAAGTGCCATGTTGCTTTCCTGAAAGTGCAATTGGTTGTGTGCCAGTTTTAATACTATAATACTGTAGTATGTAAATGTTCACTGTAGTGTCATTCTCACCTATACTTAAAAAATACACACGTGGTATATATGAACTCTCCTGAGCAAACATATACATATACTTATATAGAATGAACTGGGAAAACTCCCACTTCCACACCTACACATTTTATTATTTGGTTGCATCTACCCCATATCCTCAGTGGTAAAACAAACACATGGTCTTCTGGAGAATCTAGGCCTAAACTTTCCATATTCTTCATCTCAATCCATCATCATAACTGCTGAACCCCAACTAGGGTCACAGAGCCTATCCCAGGAACCAACACTGGGCAGTTACCAATACAGCATAGGGTGCACACACACAGCCAATTTAGACTTGCCAATCCACCTACCCTAGATGCTTTTGTGAAGGAAACCCACATGAACACAGGGAGAGCATGCAAACTCCACACAGAAAGGACCCAGCACCTCCTTGCTGTGAGGCAGCAGCCCTAACTGCTATGCCACCCCACATTTTGATTTCATGAGTTGGATTTACCATCCCTGTAGATTGGTAATAGAAATTCAAATGAAAGTATCATTAAGCAGGGATTCTTTGACTGCCGTGTGAGAGCAAAGGAATAATGTGTGTGTGTTAATATCTCCCTGAAAATACTGTAAAGCTTGTAAGAACTGCATGAGTACAACCACATTTTTGGAGCTGTAGCAGACTTTAAGTGTCTAAATCAGCATCAAAATCACCTCATGGCACAGGGTGCCTTAATTACCCTCTTTGTTAATTACTGTATGGAATGGTTGAATGGTTGGAATGATATAAATCAAATAAAAATTCTTACCTTGTTGCTGAAACACTCAGATACTTTTGCATCACTCCCATTGTTTATTTTTGATAAACTACAATAAACTGGTCGTCAGTCTAAAAACTGATAATAGTCAGTTGAATTCTCATTCTTATATATATCCATCCATCCATCCATTGTGGCCCTGTCAGGGTCAGCTCCTGTTCCACTCTGTGTCCCTTCCCCGTTTGGCCAGCAGGTGTCGCTGGTCATCCAGTCCCTCGTGTTGTCAGTCTTTGTGTTTTGTCTGCTCCCTGTCGGCCACATGGCTCAAAGCATTGAACGTGTGGCTGCCTGTGATCCCCTCTGTCTTGTGTTTGAATCCTGCTTCCTCTGTTTTTGTATTTTGTTCCTAAGGTTTCTTTTGTATCAGTTTAGTCCTGTGATTTTGCATCAGTTTATCTTGTTTTGAGCCTTAGTTGTGTTTTATCGGTTTTTATTTCCCACGTGTTAGATTCTGTTTCCTTTTTTCTATCAGTGTCTTAGTTTTCCCCTCCCAGTCCCTTGATTTAATTATTAGTTTCATCTGTGGCCTGTTTTCCCAGTCTTTGTTAATTAGTCTCACCTGTGGCCTGTACTACGAAGCAGGGTTACTGGCTTATTGGGGTAACTTGTCGGATTTAAGGTACCACAGTTCAAATGGACTTTGTATTCGCTCACTTACATTCGCTCACAGACTACCTTAAATCCGACCCCGATAAGCCAGTAACCCTGCTTCGTAGTACAGGCCACTGCCTTGTGTTAATCTTGTTACTAGGGGTGTAAATCACAGCTTTCCTCGCGATACGATACAGTATCGATTCCTTAAGCCAACGGTTCGATTTTTTTTTAATACCTCAGAAATTCCTACAATACGATGCGATTCAGTACGATACTGGGGATAGTAGTCGAAATTTCACACAATCCTTTACATTTCAATGGATTAAAAAAGGCAAATATAATTAGCATTTAATATTTTATTGGGAACTGTAAACAAAATCTAGTGTAGTCAAGTATGTCCCATAAATCAAGCAAAATAAAGTGCAATAAGGAAAAAATAAAAACTTTGGATGGATGCAGATTAACACAGTGAATAATTTATTTTGAATCAAGTCTTCTCCAGACAAATACAAAAGTGTAACAAAAAGTATGTTCATGACCTGCTCGTATGACCCTCTCGTGTGCTAGAGGCTTCTTACTTGGTCCAGCTCCCCCATTCATTTTTATACCCTTTCTTAAGTTTAGTAGAAATAAATTGGAGGCTAACTAGGCGACTCGGTAGCTTGCAGCAGCTGGTGCGGTTGAACGCGTCATCCATCCTCTATTTTTTATGCCATACGATCTACCCACACTACCTTTGCGATCGACCAGGAGATCACGATCAACATATTAGGCACCCCTGGTGTAGACCATGTATTCGTCGGAGTGGATCATGAAAACAATACTGGAACAGGCCAGAAAATAAAAACGCATGTATCGATATTTATGCGGTCACATCGATGCATCGGATCGTTTTCCGTTGAATCGATATATCGATACAAATCGATGTATTGTTACACCCCTACTTGTTACCCAGTTTAGTTTCAGTATTTAAGTCACTTCCTCAGTTCAGTTCCCCAGTGGTTAGTGGTTCGTTGATTGTGTTTGTTGGATATTTGTGTATGCTTACCTGCCCTGTTTATCCCCATCTACTTTGACCCCTCGTGGTCCTTTTTGTTTTTGGTGTTTTCTGTTTTTGTTAATAAACCCCATTTTGTCCTTCGGGCCGCAAGTGGGTCGTCCACATTCTCTTCTCCGCCTGAACAATGCCTCGCCCTCACACCTGAACCACCCGAGTTCATAACAGGCCCATCTTAGTCAGGGTCATTTCAATATAGTCACTGCTTATATAATTCAACACTTAAAGACCACTGAAGCAGCTTATTACTTGTTGATTCATTCAATGAACATTTAATAAACCAGGCACCTGGGTAATTGATCACTGGCATCAGGTTAAAAAATATCAGTTCATCACAGGTTATATTTGTAAAGAAAAGTATCACTAAATGCTATAATAGCGAATCAGTAGAAGATTAGCTTTAGTTACCTTAAGTTTTCCTGCTTTATTTGGTTTATTGCTCATGTGGAATCTCAAATAAGACTTATGACCATGTTTATGTGAAGTGTGTCTGCTCAGACAGCTTTGACTTTTTTCCCACCAACTATGAAAATATACAGACAACAAAGAAGAGTGCTTCATTTTTTATATATTTTAGGTTTAAAAGATTATAATCCAAAAGTAATGAAAAGAGTGATGACCATGCAGCTGCACCAGCACAAACAGTGGTTAACCACTAATTACAAATGAATATTCGTCTACTGCACAGAGAATTCCACATAGACACTTGCCAGTGTAAAACACTCTTGTAATTCATTCCACCCATAAAATAGGATAGCTTTCCATACTGATGGAATGGTGAGCCTTGAAGTTCTCAGCTATATTAATAAATTCATAAATTTATAATTCATAATCAAATCGTAGATAACAGTTAAATAATCACATCTAACCAAAACTTTGTGTATTTAGAAAGGTTATGTTTATCTGCCACTATCAGTGTCAAAAGTTATGATCTAGATGAAACTGTCATTTAATCAGGTACTTCCAAATGAAAACAGAACAGTGCTAGGGACCCCATACTGTGATTACAACAGCAACTCAGAATAAACAAATGCAGGGCTGTTGGAACAGACTGCAGCTCTGCACCAATAATGCTGATGTTTCACAAAAGGGGACCTGCAGGTACAAAAGTGGTGAGAGAGCATGAAGACCATAGGGGCCCATGGCACTTCCAGAAGGAAATAAAAAGTATTTCACAAAATGATAAAGTCCAAAAAAGTTAATTTATAAATAATAATAACTATAATAAAATCTATACTTATTAATAAGTCAGTTATTACATGCCCTGTCTAAACAATTATGTAAATGTGAGGAAAAATTGGGCTGTGATCACATTTTATTTAAGTTTTTTTTTCTTTTTTTTCCTCCTAAGTATAAAAGTACACTAGACACAAAAGTTAGGTATAAATGTATAGCTGCTGGAACTGTGTGTGGCCATCTGAGGGTGTATTAAAGGCTGTACTCTGTCAGTGCGTAAATGGTTATCTATGCTGTGAAAGGGAATTGTGCTAAGGTATACAGACTGAACATAGACATCCAGCACTGCAGGTTTCAGTGTCTATTTAAATTATAAGAGAATCGATGTTCAATGCATGATACAGTTGTCATTAATGAAACAGCATCAGGAGCCATTTGTGTCACGGGCGGATGGCGTGGCTGAGATATGTGGTGTGTGTCGCCTGACTTTTGCTGTCGATCAGGACGATGGGGTTATTCTTGTGGTGAGAGATGATATCCATAAGGCTTCCATAAAACTGAAACACAAAGGAAATTAAAAGAAAATGGTAGAATCAATATTACAGACATCTCCCTTGTCCATAATTCTCCACAGCAAGGCTAGATTCCCCTCACCCCTGCCTATGTCATCAATTAATGTCGTCACCTAACCCTTCTAGTGATCTGAGACTAGCCCTGGGCCTGATGCCATATAACAAGTAAAATCAAACAAGCCCATAAGCTCTGTCCCTCAATGATCTATTTAAGGTTACAAGCGTCATGTAACTGTTATAATTAGACATGCATTTTCTATCCATGCTATTTGTAGGAAGGTAGTATGCTGCCCTCATCTCTTTAGCTCTCTCATGCTCCGTGTCATTCTCTCGCCTTTTTTCTTTGGCTAATGCCTGTATCTCCCTCTTTCTGGTTCCTCCCTCACCTCCTCAGATTTCTTGCCGTCTTTGCCTAGGGCATAGCTCTGCGTCTCCTCCAAGAAGCGTACAGGGATGTTGTAGACTTTCTCGCGGTACAGCACCACCAGTGTGTATGGCTGCCGCGTGCTTTGCGCTGAGCTGTGGCGTATCAGGAAGGCTCCATCCTGCACCATCATAACGCCACCAGTAGGGAGTGTAACAAGGAGAAGGACATGAAGCTCAGTCATCCTGAGGTTTATAAACACCAAAGAAGCTATCCTGCAACTAAAAAATATTCTATCGAATAAGAGACTGCATTTAAATATGTCTACTGAAAGCTTATGTTTTCTGCAACATGGTAGTATGCATAAAAATATATAATAACTAAGAATTCATATAAATCCATCCATCCATCAATCCACCCATCTTCCAACCACTTATCATAGTCAGGGCCCTGGTGAAATAATAAATATGTTTTAAACAAGTCAATTTGTTGTTGTTGTTCTACTACCCTGCAAATATCCCTGAATGTATTTGACATCGAAATGCTGCAAAACCACATTGCACATAGTAAAGGGGTAATAAAATGTTTCGGTACAATCCACCTGTGGCAATGCGAACTGGGTTAAGTGAAATATTCTGCTAAAACTCATCTATGTCATCTTGTTCCATGGAGGGAGTCACTCTTTGCTATAGTGAACATTTCATTAGGTCCAAATAACAGAAGGACAACTTTACTCAGAACTGCAGCAAGTAACTGAGGAGTGTGAATTCAATGGTTTGTATTTAATGTATGTCTGCATTTCAGTGTTTCAATATATGACTGTGTATGTCTGCATTTCAGTGTTTCTTTATATGACTATATGTACAGTATATGTGCATTTCAGTGTTTCTGTAAATGACTAGGCATATGTGTGCATGTCAGTGTTTCTATATATGATGCTGTGTATGTGTGCATTTTAGTGTTTCTATATACCCTATATAACTAGTTTGTATGTGTGTATATGTGCTTATATATGTGTGTGTGTGTGTGTGTGTGTTTCCCTGCAGCTCCACCTTGTTCACCATGTGCAGCACTGCCTCAGCCTCCTTGCGGTCACAGCTCCCAGCAAACCACTCCATGTCCAGCAGACGTGACGCCTGTGGGACACCCAGCCATCAGAACCATGTCACAGACACCGTCACCACAGCAACCGCATCACCCAAAATCCCACTGCACTCCAGAAATCAGAAATAATCATTATATCCATCTATAAAACAATGATGATGCATGTATTTGCTCTAACATTCTGTCTTCACTTTATAACATCACTGTGATTGTTTTGACATGGAACACATCACATTTTGGGAAAATAAATCAAATTTCAATCATTTAATATAAATTAAAACAGGACAAAGAGCTGAAAGAGTCTTTCTTGATAGTGACATTCCCAAAGCAAAGGTTTTCAAAGGTGTTTACCTCTATCCCTGATATGGGGGGTGCTTTCACAGCAGTTGGGCTGCCTAGACCAGATTAAAACAATGACACAGCATCACAATGCTCCAATAGCTGAGTGTTACTTCATGAGATATACACCCTATCTTTGACTTTAAACATATTACACTCATAGACTTACTGCGGTTAATTTTTACATTTAGATCAGGTGAAACCGAAACTTTTAACTGATGCATTAAACTTATTTTTTAAATGTTAAGCCAAACTTATGGTTATGGAACATATTGTAATGGTGCAAAGATTAAAATAGTTCATTCCAGAAATATAGGTATATAGGTTCCCTACTGCCAGTTAATTAATTTTAATGTTATTTGATAAAAAACAATCAATTAACGCAATTGTTTGTTTTATTAACTGAATTAATTCCATTAATTAAATTACATTTAAAGTAATTTATCTGACACTTTATCTGAAGCAGCTTACAGTAGAGGGAAAGACTACAATTTTTAATGTCTGCTCCCTGGGATATTAATGTGTTTTTCATACAAATAATGAATAGATTTTTAATGAATTATTAATTAGTTAATAACAAATTCATTATTGCTTTAGTCAATAAAACAAAACAAAATATAAATAATATAAATAACTTATAATATAATATAAATAACTTTGTTTTATACTTAAAGTACAAAACAAAAGTACAAGGATAAAACAAACGTATCAGGATTTGTTTAGATTTCAGTCAGAATTAAAATGTTTCATTATGCCAGTTTTATTTCACGCTTACGTGTCCCTCGTCTGTTTGCTATGTCAGTGCAAGTGTGTTGTAACAAGAATCAGTGATAAAAAGCCCACAACCAAAGATGTTTAGTTCAACTTAATGAATGAACTTGCTCAATCTAAGTAATTAATAAAGAGCTAAGTAGGAATAAAGGTCAGTACTCTCAGATATGTATATATCATGTTATATGTCATGTTTTCAGTCCAACAGAGCCAACAAGCACTTAAAAAAAAAATAAAAATGATGTGGATTAAAACATAACAGCCTTCAGCTACAGTGCAGAGAGTTAGCTGTATACACAGCTCTGAAGTATCCTCACAAACACACTGTGGACAAAGAGCTGACAGCGCAGAAGCTGCTTTAGACCACACCCCCAAAGGACACTCACCTTTACCTGCTGTGTGGAACTCCATGGCTGGCTGAGGTGGGGGGCTGTATGACATGCTGGATTCAAAAAGAGTTTTATGTTCACATATTTCATCTGCCAGGAATATTGGAAGAATTTGTTTGGAATTTTTGAAACATTAAACCCCCTACTGCTGATTTAAGGTAGAGCAAAATTCTGCTGGGGATTGGAACCCAGGACCTCTTGCAAAACAGGTGAAAATCATATCCCTACACCAAAATGTGGGGCTCTTTAAAACAGAGTGCCAGGGAACACTTGCTGTGATTGTTCTTTTACACTCAATGCCCATTGATAATGACATATATATTCATCCATTTTCCAAACCACTTACCCTTCTGGGTCGCGGGTGTGTGTGTGTGTGATATACATATATATATATATATTAGGGCTGTCAAAGTTAACGCGATAATAGCGCATCAACGGGAATTAATTATAACGTGACTAATTTTTTTGATGTCATTTATGCGTGTCGGATGGCAGTTCGGGAAAAATAATGAACAAAGAAAAATGTATTTTGAATGGCAGGTTCAGCTTCAAAACTCAACAAGACCATCGAAAAGAACAAAGATATTTGCAGTTACTGTCCATGTGAAATGAGTTACCACCGAAGTACATCTTAAGAAGCACACCCCCGCACCAATGAGGGGCTCCTGAAGATCGGGTGCCATGGAACACTTCCAAAATCTTGGCTAATGCCAGAATCCACCCCCCTCCCCAAATAAAGTTTAAACAATAAATAATATGAATTTAACTCAATAAGAAGAAATGCATAGGTATATAATGATAACAATTCACTGAGTGCTGTAAGCAAAATGGTGCTACCATCACCTGGACTTTGCTTCCTTCTTGGGGGATGGGATGGGGGGTTTCAGGCCTGGGATGCGAGGGGGGCGCTTTGGTTGGGGGGGCCTGACTTCATGGGCAGGAGGCGGAGCTGAAACTGGATGGGATACAACAGAGAAAGGAGGAGAGATGATTACATTCAACATCACTAGAGAGAGTCACGAAAGGTTTTTTAAAAAATCATTTCAGCAATTGACAGGCAGAAGGAGGAAGTTTTATTGGCATGATATTTCCTAGTTCTTAGTCATTGAGCACACACAGAAGGGTTGTAGCCACTGGAGTTTGCCTTTGGAGTCTGGTTTTGAGATAAAAGACATAAGAGAAAAACCGATGAATTATGAGTTATGGCAAATGTTAGTAAGAACCATTGCAGAACAATGCCAAAAGAAGGCAAAATCAACCTTATGGAATATTTTGAAAAATAAATGAACTACCAGAGAAATATGCAAAGGTTACTCAAGGAAGACTGCAGTATCTTCTAACATAACAACCGAAGGAGTGAGAGAATTACAATCCATCATCCACAGAACACTTAAAAAGGAGAAACACAGCAGCTATATTGTAGGATGTAAGCTGATCATCTCCAGGAACACGAAAGCTGGACTGGAATTCACAAAGAAATATGAAGATGTACCAGAGGATTCTTAGAGCAGAGTTCCATGGACTGATGAGATGAAGATACTGTAAACCTTATCAGAGTGACAGAAAAGGAAACATAGAGAAAAGGACAGACTGAAGATGACCCTAACCCTAACCCTAACTGGCACGTGCAGCCCTGCCCTGCTTGTCGGCTCCCTGCGTTTCCCTGGGCGTGGTGTCTAACCAGTGGTGCCTCAAGCTTGTTAGTCTTACCTCTTGTTCCTGTGCTCTCGTTAACCAGCCACAGCTGCCTTTTCTTTACTCCTCTGTTAGTACATTGGCGTCCTTCAGTCCTGTGCTCCCTGTTCAGTCATTGTTCTCTTTTCATGTGTGCTATCCAGCTAAACACTCCCCACAATAAACGCACCTGCGCGGGGTCTGTTCGCCCGCAAGCTGCATCTGGGTCGTCATTCTCTCCCGTTGCTACTGTACATGACACTAACCCCTCATCTCTGAAGCATAGAGAAGGCAATGTCATGGCTGTCACTGGCCTGTATCACTGCTCTTCATTGATGATGCAAGTGATGATGATTTGGATTACAAAGTGTACAAAAAAAATCTTGTCATCCCATATCCAAGAAAAGCCTCCAAGCTCTTTGAGTAGAAGTTTGTAACGCACAAGGAACCAGGGCACCCTGCACAGCTAGTGAATGAGCTCAACATAAAGGGAAGGTTTCAACTGAACATGTGCTTCACTGTAGCAGATAGAAAATGAAGATGAAACCTGAAAAGCTGGCAACAGCTGAAAAAGGCTGTCATTACAGCTTGGAAGAACATGTCAGAGAGAGATATCAGGAGTCTGCTGATAGGCATGTGTGTCAGACTGGAGGCAGCATCAGCATGAATGGCTCTGCAGCTAAACACTAACAAACAGCATGTTAATTTGCTGTTAATTTCATGTTAATATATATATGTAACACTCCTTGTGCTTTGCAGAATTCGGACAGAATAAATATCACAACAAATGACACTTTTCACATATAATTTAGGATGTATTAAAACCTGTCTTATGAATAAGGTAAAAATATTTACCCTCATTCTCATTCTCAACTTTAATCTTAAATACACATTTCATAAATATGCCACAAAAATAATGAATTTATTATTATTATTATTATTGTGGTTGGCTTCTTCTGATGCTGCACCAGACCTAATGGTGGCGTGCTTGCTCAGGGGGTAGCAGCATGACCTCCCCCCTAAGGTTCAGGGGTTTCAGCCCCATCCCTGGCTCTGTGTGTATGAAGTTTGCATCCCACAGTCCATCTACTTGCAGCTAGACCAATCTATGTCTCTATAAGCCTATAGCATCTGATGACTGACCAAGGTGCTTCCCACATCGTAGAATACAGATGTACCAGATCTGATATTCTGAAATGCCCTATACACTTAGACTGATACTTGCAACCTTTATGCTAGGGGCTAGATACCCCCCAAAGATAAAGTGTGTTAAACTGCATACCTACTACTAAATCCACTGTTCGGGGACTTCAAATAGGTCAGAGAAACACATAAAAAAGGCATGGCCTTTTCTCATCCCACCCAGGATTTGCGTCCCACCCTCGTGCCCCACTCTGCCTGGGACAGGCCTCGCGTACCCCCGACCAGGATAAGCAGTTAGAAGAGGGACAGGTGGCCTTTCATTTGCATCGTATTTTTTTAGGATTCTTACCGTTACTTGGCATGGCTGCATTCTGGTAAAAATGAGAAAACAAATTATGAACAGGCATTCAAAGGGAAATAATAGCATGCTTACAAACAAGTAATCATAAACTCAAACATTAATCTTCAGAAGGGCAACTTTTCAGCAAATGTATGAAGAGATGTGTGTGCCTCAGCTCTGTGGGCAATCAGAGCCCAAAGCTTACTGCACCAGCTGCATGGGCTACAGAGCTGTGGGATGTTACCACAGCAGGACAATGAAGAGCTCTTATGCAGGGCTGAAGCACAGACGACGTGCTATCCTTCGGAAGACTAATGACTCAGCCTGCACTCAATATAAAGTCAATTCACTCAGTATAAAATATCACATTTAAAAGATACACAATACTCCTCATTTCCTTTTAATTAGTTTTATGCATAGTAAGGTTTGCCTTGAGAGGGATTCCTGATTCAGAAACCCCAGCTGACAGCATTAAATTCATTTGAATAAATGTGAGACAAATGCTGGTATGCCACTCTTTAGTGTCTGAGTGTTCCTCAGGAAGTACTTACAGCCTTGGTGGTGGGCACTGGCGGCTTCATTCTGAATGACAGACAGTGGAGAAATGTGAGCATTCAAACACAAGACTCAAATGGAGAATAATATCTGTCTGCAGATAGACACTTTGATTTAGCCTTGAAAATCTCGAAATGATCCACTTAAACCAACATAATTTTAAAGGGGCCCTACTACGCTCATTTTCACTATTCATAATTTTATTTTTGGGGTCTACTAAAATAGATTCACATGCTTCATTGTTCCAAAACCACATAAATATCTCATACTGTACATCTCTATTGACTATGTCTATAACGCTGAACTGTATTTGTCTGAAACACTCTGTTAGAACTTTAAGCCCCACCCCTGATGAGCCCAACGTGCCTGATTGGTTAGTTACACATTCCACCCCTGTCTTGCAGTCTGCAGAGAGATCCCTGCTTGTAGGTGGCCAATAAGGACTGTGTTACGAGGTGACCTCACCATGTCACAGAAGTAAGGGCTGGAATTCATCCATCTATCCATCCATTATCTATACCGCTTTATCCATCTGGGTCACAGGGAAGCTGAAGCCAATCCCAGCATCATCAGGTGAGAGGCAGGGTACACCCTGGGCAGGTTGCCAGTCCACTACAGGGCCACCACAGACAAACAGCCACACACACTCGCATGCACACCTATGGGCAATTTAGAGTAGCCAGTTAACCTAATCAGCATGTCTTTGGACTGTGGGAGGAAACCGGAGCAACCGGAGGAAACCCACGCATGTACAGGGAGAACATGCAAACTCCACACAGAAAGGCACCCTGGGTGACCCGGGGAGGGCTGGAATTCCAACAAGGTATTTCAGGCAGATTAGAGAAAAGTGGTTTCTATAGTGAGAGTTACTCCCTTTGGTGCGTACTTTGGGCCTTAACACTTTGTGGACAGTTTACATGCACATAACGCAAAGGGGAAAGGGGAAAACCAGAAAAGCATAATAGGGCCCCTTTAATAGGTTTGATCCTGTCAGATGTTTCTTACATGGGAGCTTGAGCTTCATAGGGTGCGGTTTTGGGAGAGGTGGGCATCCACATAGGGGCCCGAGTATTGGGGGAACTTGAGGGACAAGCTGCAGATAAACAAAAACTACCTTTATACCCATGAGCCATCTGAGAAGCCAACACTGCACTGGTGACAGCATCCTGAAGAAGGCTGGTGATGCTGAACATAAGCACTATTATCATCCATTTGTTACAACTTGTGCGAGACTGCTGACCTGTAAGGACATACTTCCTTGTTCATTTTTTAATCCATTCAAAAACCCTGTCAGATTATCCTCTACATGAAGTTAAACGGACCGTGGTCAATGATCCAGGAAGTAAGACGGCAAACATTTAATGCTGACCTCCATGAGGCTCTACATAAAGGTCGTCACTATCCTCCTGCAAACAGAGAAGCAGAATGGGGGCCATTATTATCCTATGACCACAAAATAGCTTGAATGCCTTTTCTAGTTTTGATCATTGCCAGGCTGAACAGTAATTCTCACCTGTCCTTCATTTGGGTCCAGGTACACATCTGAAAAACAAAGGAGGCCAGATAAGTACTCTCATATTTGTCTTAGCACTTAATAAATTTATAGTTACAGTATCATCCGGGAACCTGGTGGACCAGAGTGTGCAAACACTGCTTCAAACCATTAGCATTTTAATTCAACCAAATTTAATAATGTTCACAGGACAGCACTTAGACTGATTTTGATTGCTGTGATCAAGTTGCATGCAGCCCGGGGTTAAAAATCATCCATCCATCCATCCATCATCTTCCACTGGTTCCGAGGTCGGGTCGTGGGGGCAGCAGTCTCAGCAGGGAAACCCAGACTTCCCTCTCCCTGGCCACTTCATCCAACTCCTCCGGGGGAATCCCGAGGCGTTCCCAGGCCAGCCGAGAGACATAGTCCCTCCAGCGTGTCCTGGGTCTTCCCCGGGGCCTCCTCACAGTGGGACATGCCTGGAACACCTCACCAGGGAGGCATCCAGGAGGCATCATAATCAGATGCCCGAGCCACCTCATCTGGCTCCTCTCTACTCTGAGTCCCTCCCAAATGACCAAGCTCCTCACCCTAAGAGAGAGCCCAGCCACCCTGCGGAGGAAACTCATTTCGGCCACTTGCACTCGCGATCTCGTTCTTTCGGTCACTACCCAAAGCTCGTGACCATCGGTGAGGGTAGGAACGTAGATCGACTGGTAAATCGAGAGCTTTGCCTTTTAGCTCAGCTCTTTCTTCACCATGACAGACCGATGCAGCACCCGCATCACTGCTGATGCCACACCGATCCGCCTGTCGATCTCCCGTTCCATCGTTCCCTCACTCGTGAACAAGACCCCGAGATACTTAAACTCCTCCACTTAGGGGAGGACCTCATCCCCGACCCAGAGAGGGCATTCTACCCTTTTCTGGCTGACACCATGGTCTCGGATTTGGAGGTGCTGATTCTCATCCCAGCTGCTTCACACTCGGCTGCGAACTGTCCCAGTGAGAGCCGAAGGTTACGGTCCGATGAAGCCAACAGAACCACATCATCTGCAAAAAGCAGAGACCTAATCCTGAGGTCACCAAACCGGACACCCTCAACACCCTGGCTGCGCCTAGAAATCCCGTCTATAAAAACTACGAACAGAATTGGTGACAAAGGGCAGCCCTGACAGAGTCCAACCCTCACCGAAAATGAGTCCGACTTATTTCCGCCCATGCGGACCAGGCTCTGGCACCGGTCATACAGGGACCGAACAGCCCTTAAAAGGAAGCCCGGCACCCCATACTTCCGGAGCACCCCCCACAGGACTCCCGGAGGGACACGGTTGAATGCCTTCTCCGAGTCCACAAAACACATGTAGACTGGTTGGGCAAACTCCCATGAACCCTCCAAAACGCTGCAGAGAGTATAGAGCTGGTCCACTGTTCCACGGCCAGGGCGAAAACCACACTGCTCCTCCTGAATCCAAGGTTCGACAATCCGGCGGACACTCCTCTCCAGAACCCCTGAATAGACCTTACCAGGGAGGCTGAGGAGTGTGATCCCCCTATAGTTGGAGAACACCCTCCGGTCCCCCATCTTAAAGAGGAGGACCACCACCCCGGTCTGCCCCCGATGTCCACGCGATGCTGCAGATGCGTGTCAACCAGGACAGCCCCACAGCAACCAGAGCCTTAAGGAACTCCGGACCGATCTCATCCACCACCGGGGCCCGGCCACTGAGGAGCTTTTTAACCACTTCAGCGACCTCCACCCCAGAGATAGGGGAGTCCACCCCCACATCCCCATACTCTGCTTCCACGTTAGAAGGCGTGTCGGTGGGATTGAGGAGGTCTTCGAAGTACTCCCCTGACCGACCCAAAACGTCCCGAGTTGAGGTCAGCAGCACCCCATCCCCACCATAAACAGTGTTTGATGTTGCACCGCTTTCCCGCCCTGAGCTGCCGGATGGTGGACCAGAATCTCCTCGAAGCCGTCCGGAAGTCGTTTTCCATGGCCTTGCCAAACTCCTCCCACACCCGAGTTTTTGCCTCAGTGACTGCCGAAGCTGCATTCCGCTTGGCCTGCCGGTAGCTATCAGCTGCCTCTGGAGTCCCACAGGCAAAAAAGGCCAGATAGGACTCCTTCAGCTTGACGGCATCCCTCACCACCGGTTTCCACCAATGGGTTCGGGGATTGCCACTGCGACAGGCACCGATCACCTTACGGCCACAGCTCCGGTCAGCCGCCTCCACAATGGAGGCGTGGAACATGGCCCATTCGGACTCAATGTCCCCCGCCTCCCCCGGGACATGGAAGAAGTTCTGCCGGAGGTAAGAGTTGAAACTCCTCCTGACAGGGGATTCCGCCAGACGTTCCCAGCAGACCCTCACTATACTCTCGGCCCTGCCAGGCCTGGCCGGCTTCCTCCCCCACCAGCGGAGCCAACCTACCACCAGGTAGTGATCAGTTGACAGCTCCGCCCCTCTCTTCACCCGAGTGTCCAAGACATGCGGCCGCAAGTCCAACGACATGACTATAAAGTCGATCATCGAACTGCGGCCTAGGGTGTCCTGGTGCTAAGTGTACATATGGACACCCATATGCCTGAACACGGTGTTCATTATGGACAATCCGTGACGAGCACAGAAGTCCAATAACAAAACACCGCTCGGGTTCAGATCGGGGGAGGCGTTCCTCCCAATCACGCCACTCCAGGTCTCATTGCCCATGTAAGCATTGAAGTCGCCCAGCAGAACAAGAGAGTCCCCAGGAGGAGTGCTCTCTAACACTCCTTCCATGGACTCCAGAAAGAGTGGGTATTCTGAACTGCTGTTTGGTGCACAAGTGCAATGAACAGTCAGGACCCGTCTCCCCACCCGAAGGTGAAGGGAGGCAACCCTCTCGTCCACCATGGTAAACCCCAATATACAGGCGCCCAGCCAGGGGACAATAAGTATGCCCACTCCTGCTCGGCGCCTCTCCCCACAAGCAACTCCAGAGTGGAAGAGGGTCTGCAGCCGAGGATCGGACCGCCAAGGTCCCCGCTTTTGGCCACTGACCAACTCTCCTGGAGCCGACACTTTATCTTGCCCCTGGTAGGGTCACCTAAGGCAAACAGGTCCTGGGTGAGGAACCAGATGAAGTGTGGCTCACAAGGCCCCTAATGATGAGAAAAATATTGGATCCACAATTTCCCTTGCCCAGACGTGGGTCACCAGGGCCCCCCCCCCTGGAGCTAGGCCTGGGGGTGGGGCTCGATGGCAAGCGACTGGTGGCCAGGCCTGCACCCATGGGGACTGGTCGGGCACAGCCTAAACAAGGCACGTGAGTACCCCCTCCAATGGACTCACCACCTGTAGGAAGGGCCATAGGGGTCGGGTGCGATGTGAGTTGAGTTGGAAATCACAGATCAAAAAACTATACGTTATGAAATATGACAACTCTGGACGTCAGTTTCCAGACAAGATTTTTGGCCATTTCTTGAGTCCTTAAAAAAATCATAAGTGAAAAGATGCAAGGTCATTTGCTGTTTGGGCTGCTGGGCATCTGAAGCAGTAAAGAGCTCTGGCTCTTTGTCCTCCTGACAGATTTCCCTGGTCCCAGGCTTCAATGAAATGACCCCTTCGTGAGCCTTCAGCTGTGAAGAGACTCGTAGCTGCAAGTAGAGCTTAATCGGAATTACAAAACTCAGCTCATCCAGAAGCTAAGGCATGCTCCACCATACTTTTCTGCATTTCTCATTTCTCTCCACCACCCCATGTCACTGATTATGTTCATATCCGTTATAGGCAGAATTTCTAGGCACAGTTAAGGGGCAGAGGGGGTCCAGTTCAGTGACCTCAAGATTGCGTCTTTGCTTTTGGCAGATGATGTGATCCTGCTGGCTTCATCAAGCAGTGACCTCCAGTGTGCACTGGGGTTGGTTTGCAGCTGAGTGTGAAGTGGCAGAAATGTGGATCAGCACCTCCAATCTGAGGTCAGGGTTCTCAACTGGAAAAGGGTGGCTTGTCCCCTCCAGGTTGGGGATGAGTTACTGCCTAAAGTGAAGGAAGTTAATTCTCTCGGGGTCTGATTTACAAGTGAGGGAAGAATGGAGGGAAGGATCGCCAGGAAGATCAGTGCAGCATCAAGCACACAAGCTGCAGAAATGAGCTTCTACAATAAGGTCAGTCTTAGAGACAGGGTGAGGAGCTCAGACATTCAGGAGGAGCTCAAAGCAGAGTCGCTGTTCCTCTATACTGAAAGGAGTCAGCTGAGGTGGTTTAGGCTTCTGGCTAGGATGCCTGCTGGACACCTCCCTGGGGAGGTGCTTCGGGCATGACCAACCAGGAGGCGGCCCTGGGACAGACCCAGGACATGATGGAGAGATTATACCTCTCAACTAATCTGGCAATGCCTGGGTATCCCCCTGGAGGAGGTGGCTGGGGAGTGGGAGGTCTCGGCATTTTTACTTATACTGGAGACCTGGATCTGAATGATTAGAAGCAGATGGATGGATGGAGGATACTGTGAAATTTATCCTTCCAATAGTGTCATCCCTCTTTGTTGTTGTCTTAAATACATTGATTAATCATTTAATGATTGTGCAAACTATTTTATCAAGCATAAATCTATTTATCTTTGTCACTGCATCATTTATTCCTGCGTAAAGGCAAAGAGAAGTTTTCATTTAAGAGATGGAGTATCCCCACAAGGCTGTTTTATGCAATCCAACTTTAGCTCTAACAGCAATTCTCAGCCAAGTCCTCTGCCCTCTCATCCAGTCCATGTTTTGATTCAGACACACGGCACAGGTATCAAATTTTACTTGTCAGTGAATTAAATACAGCTAATGATTATCTGGCTCTGTTATACATGTGGAAAAGTACAGTAAAACTGTGAACTGGCTGTGCAGCTTGAGGACTGGACTGAGAACATTTGCATTAAATGTTAATGTCCTATTATATTATAACACACCAGTTTCCTGTGAGTCATCCTAGTATTAATTCAAGGAGAATTTCAAGCCCATGTCAAATGGGTTTTGAACTCATATGCAACTAACCCACAGGTCTATAATTCTGACCACCTGTTGGTACCAGGGATTTTACTTGTGTATTATGCTCAGTAATGATTAGTTCTGTCATGCCCCGATCGTCTTCCGTGAGGTGAGGCGTCGTTCTGCGGAGTCCGGTCATTCTGTCATGGCGCACGCGCTCGGAACGCAGACAAATGGGCAGGAATCCAGGGATCGGGAACACGGGGTTTAATTAAAGACAGAGTACGCAACAATACAGGCTGACAATACAATGACCGGACTGGGGAAACAAACGGAAACGCGGACTAAATACAATGGACTAATTGACAATGATCAGGAACAGCTGGTAAACACAGGGAATCCACATGCGGTTAACGAGGGGGCGTGGCACACAAGAGGAGCGGACGATCGGGGCATGACAGTTCAGCTGATGTGTAATGTGCATTGTTTCATACATAACCTACATACATTGTTTGGACATTCACTCGAGTGAGACTCAGGATTGTTTCTCAGAACTAGACTTTTGATGAACATCTGGCCAGCCTATTCATACCTTCCTCACACTGGGTTACTGGGACAGGGACTGGAGCAGCCCGTGCTGGGGGGATCTTCGTTCCAGGCTTCTCCTTGCGATTAACTTGTGGTGCTGAACGTGGAGTAAGTGAAAGACTGGGTTACACACTACACAAAGGTACACGAGAGAGATTCATCATCGCCTATCAACGGCTGGCCATCACAGGAGGGAGAAGAGTGCCCCCCTATTTAGAGTCACCAGTGCAGGTAAATCCTAACATTGAAAAAAAGCAACACAAAATTTTTACTGTTTTTTTATATTGCTTCAAATTTTGCAGCTTCAGAAGCACAATAGGGCTGGCATGAGAGTTCAGTGAGGAGCACTGGCACCTCACACAGATGCTATGTTTTTCAGTATCCTCTGTCTTCGATGGTATCCTTGGAGATCCACTGGGATGTTATCTGTCTCTCTATTCAATGTACTCCTTTTCTTATGCCTCTGCTGGATCCTGCACTTCCTACAGAGATGTTCATAGCATGTCTCCTTTCATAAGATGAATACCACAGTGAATGTTAGGGCATGGGCGACTGCCAAATGAAAAACTGAGTAGAAATTCTGAATTCTGAATCAAAGCAATGAGGGAAGTATGAATTGCTGTATATTGTCACAGCTGTGAGAATTTTCTTGCTGTGAAAATGTATAAAACTGTGAATTATGCATACAAATGCACCATGCGTATAACAATCAATTTCAAATGTAACTGCAATGTGTTTGGAACACGTGCATCTTCTTAGAGTAAAAGTTAAATTTAATTACTTGAGTCCTGAATATGTCATTGTCAAAAACACTACACTTTACCTGGAGAAAACACAAGTTCAAAAGAGTTGTTATGTTTAGTTCTGTTGCTTAGTCAAAGCTGGATAAGAGCAGAATCTTACGTTTTCTGGCACTGAGTTGGACATGCATTTCATCGAAATCCCTGTGTGGCTCCGGTTTCTGTATAAAAGTCAACACACCATAATGAAAAATGTAACATGTTATATAACATTTGTTTTTGTGCATACAAGTACAGTAATCAGATATATACAGTGCCAATGAGCAGAAAGCCATACAAACAGGCAGGTACTCTTCCCACAAAAACAAACACTAAGACACAATGATTTCCAGCTCACTTTATACAGTACTTTTCCACATTTTCAATTTAATTGCAATAGACACAAAATGATCACAAATCCAACATACAGCAACTTGTGGCAGGGACCACTTAAAGGGGTGAATTCTCAGACAGGATAGCTTCTAATTGGCCAGACAGGAGCAAGCTGACCAATCGACAGAGACGTTACCGAGACTTTGCCGACGGGCATCATCTTAGCTGGACGGGGGGGTGAGGCCTGTCTTGGAGGAACAGCAGCGGGGGATCTCTCTTAAATCAGAAAACAGATCAATGCTATAAATATTACAATTAACCAGATCTTGCACAAAAACAAAAAACAACAAAACTGATGTGACAATTGGGTCGTTCTGATATGATATATCTGTATATGTAGCTGTATATGGTGCTTGGAAATGGGCTATGATGTCACAGCCAAGAAAAAGGGCGGCCTGAGCGATGTGTGGTCCAAGCTGAGTGACCCCTGACCTGCCATTACCTATGTAAACATTGCCCTCCACTGGCCTTCGGGTCACCGTCAGGACAGGTCGCTCACACGGCGGGGCCTCATAGGTATCGCAGTCATCCTCATCCTCATCCTAACCAGCATGCAACAGAACACACGCATGCACACATGCATGCAAACACAACACACATGCAGTGACAATCCAATTGGCAGTCAACAGTACTTCCCATCTTATCAACATTATATTCCAGCAAGCTCTAAATACACATCTCATTTATTACTGTTATACAGCAAAATTACACAGTAAAAGTGTCATTTAAACAATGCCCAATGTAAGTAATACATGCATGAATAATCACAGGAGTACAGTAATGCAGATTCATTGTGGTTATCAGAAAAATAGTAAGCGGCTTTGCACAAGCTGTACGTACATGCAGAAATGTAGAATTTGACTGAGAATCACAGGCCAGCTGCCTCGTTCCTTAATGGCCAACATTCCAAATCCTAAGCATTTCTTATGCTAATAAGTTAACATTTCATACCAGAAGAATTTTCTTTACAGCTCAATGTATTAACACAAACCATAAGTGCCTGTATTATGGCTTCAGGTGATGATATTAGTATTATAATGTAATATCTTAGCCAACACTCTAGCCCAAAGCACTTAACCTGAAATTATGCAGGGTTCAGTAGTACAGTACTGTGCCCCTTCTGGGAAGGTGATTTGCAGCCAATTCATTAACCATCACATCTTGGACTTTGTCATTTCTACAACAATCCTCTATGTTAATGAACTAAAATTATTCCAGCCTTGTTTAATTATATTTTAAGGATCCCTCCCTGCCTTGTCCTGTTTCACTGGCCATCCTGTTCCTTCCTCAGTCTTGTGGCCCCTTAGTTCCTACTGTGTTCTACTGCTCTGGGAGCTGCTCTATGGCTAAATGGGCTGAATGTGTAGCAGCGGACCAAGCAGTCCTGGGTTTGAGGCTGTCAGGAGACCAGTCTCAACTCTGGATATGTTCAGGGTTTTTCCCCCTTGGCCATTTTGTCATTTTCTTGTAGTATAGATCTTTGTTCTGTATCTCTTTTAGTCAGTTCTGCCTTTGTCTATTTGGTTTTTTAGTAATGTTTTGTTTCACTTGTATTCCTGTTAAATTCCTTAGCTCCTGTTAATTCCCCTCACCTGCTCCTTGTTGCCCTAATCTCTAGTGTTTGTGCAATTAGTAATGACTCAGACCTGTCCCTCATCATACCCTTGTTGGTTGTGTATTTAAATTCCTGCCCTTGTTGCTCAGTTTGCTTATACCCCTGTGTTTCGTCTCATGGTATTTCTGTGTGTATTTGTGGCCGTTACCCTGTGTTTGCTCTATGGTTATTATTGTGTTTGTAGCTGTGGTAGTTTAACTGTGTTATTTATTGTAGTTTCCTATGTTGCTCCCTGCTTTAGTTCTGTTATACCTGATCTATGTTGACCCCCTTGTGGTACCTTTGTTTTCTGGTTCTCCTTTTGTGTCCTGTTTTGTAAATAAAACCCTGTTTGTTGAGAGCCGCTACATGATGGAATTGATTTTCGTTGATGAGTGACCCCCCACGCAACCACGCAGAACAGGGTGAAATTGCCCAGTTCAGTGGGAGTTAGTGCTGAAGGCTGCCTAAGGTCCCACATAGGCTTTGTTCCATTGTGCGCTCAGGAATGAGACACAAATATAACGTCATATAAATCAACATTACTGCTACATTAAAGGTCTTACACTGTCATTTTTGCTTAGTAAACAATATGGGTTAAATACAAAGGGCATCAATGAATGAAGATTGTTTTGCCCCAAGTGCTCCAGCTTGCATATAGAAATGCTGCAGGGAAAGAGGAAGCTGGTAATAATACCCAAGGTCACTGGGGGAAAAGTGGAACGGTGTGACGGGAGAGTCACCACAGAGTGTAATGGGTCAGAAAGAAACTGAAGTCGCACACAGACAGAGTTAACAGCAAAGTCCCCTCAGCAAAGACACTGTCAGCTGTGTATCTCTGTTAATGATTCCAAAACTTTGAATTAATTTGCTAGCCTGATAGTGAAATTCTAGTTCAACAGGCATATCCAGCAGAACAGCATTTTTCATATATGGAAGCCTTCATTAGCGATAAATCAGGCTAGTTACTTTTGTTCCTAAGTATAAAATGAATTTCTATCCACTAAACGTAGGTGTTTTTATAGCCAATGAGCCTGTGTAAAGGGGAGAACCGACTGGTGAACCTGACATTGCATATTATATGCATCACAGCCTCTGGTTCTATTTTTTTGTTTATTTGTTTTTTAAGCATATATCAGAAAAAGTTTCTTCTCTGAATTTGCGCATGTTCAGCACCCTACTGTAAGACAAAGTGGGAAATTCACGCATTATGGTAATTAATTTCAGAATGTGTTGAGGCACCTCCTTGCATGTGTGCACGTACGCACCGAAACCCCTGTCAGCCATCGCCACTAATTCTGTGGGAAACACTGGGTATAAATTAAGGGTGTAGCGAATCTGAAACTGAGACCGAAACCGCGATACCAACGTCCAAACTCTCATATCGCGGTTCCATCTCCGGCCATAACGCTGTGTAAGACAAATCAATCACAAAATTATTATTCTATTTAAAATTGGAAAGTTTGACATATTTTGTAAATATTACACATTACTAGGGCTGTAATGGTACACGTATTCCTCATGCACCGTTACTATTCTACATGTATTTCTGTATTTTCAAATTAGAAAATTTCTTGTATTTTAATTAAATAAATTTTTCTAACACCAGTATTTTGTATTCTATTTTGATACATTTGATGAACAAGTACTTTTAATTTGTAACAAGACTTTTTGATGTATTTGTGACCATCTCTCCATGTACATTTGAAAAGCCAGTACAGTACTCAGACATTTCTGGAAACTTACAAACTCATTTTCCGGCCAGTCATAAGCAGGGCTGTTATCTGAAAGACAGTTTCAAAGGGGAGACTGATCACACCAATGCACACCAAGAGGGATCTACTGCGGCACTATTTTAGATAAAGCGAGAGACACAGCTTCTAGGGCAAACAGTCACACTTGCTGGTACTAATGCATTTAGCTGGTGTCACATGATCAATGACACTGTCAGCTGGGTGGCTTACAGGAAGAACAACTGGGACAGTTATTCAAACCATATCATCTAGAAGAAAGTGCAAGGAGTAGAAATGTTTAAAACACAACTCTTGTGTCTACAGAGCTCATACTGTGTGTGTGTGTGTGTGTGTGTGTGTGTGTGTGTTTGGGGGGGGCTATGTAAATATTTCATTGTGGGTTCCACATGTCCCCACAGTGTGCTCAAAATCTGTTATTTTGACATTGTGGGGACCATTTTTTCTATCTCCAAGGGAAAACTCAATTTTATGAAAATCCTTGACTGCCATCCAAGAACTAAAAATGACCGAAGTCTTGTATTTTGTTTGGGTACTTATGCTTAAGGTTATGGCTAGGTAGGGGTTAAAGTTGTCATTGCTGGAATTAGGGTGTTCCCATAGAAATTAATGGACGGTCCCCACAAAGATATGAATACATACATATGCGTGTGTGCGTGCTCTGCTGAAGAAGCTACCATCTGGTGCTTTCAAATATACAATAATATTCAAAATGTCAGTGGTGAAAGAAACAGTTTGCACAGAAAAAGGAGGCCTGTCTCTAGGAGTGCTGAATAGACTCACCAATCCTTTTGGGTGGAGCTGGGGGTCCACTGTTTCAACCGGGGGGCCACAGAGGAAAAGCACACAGCAAATGACACAAAAAACACGATTTAGGACATTTCCTCAACAGGAGTGAGTTATAAGCAAATTGGTTGTCTATCATCACTAAACAAAATCATTTCTATCACAAATTTTATATTTCCATTAAGACTCATTTTCTTAAGCAAGTCTACATTGGTGTGGATTCCAACGAATTTGCTTTTGCTGTGTAGCACCTTGACATTTTGCTGTTTTAATATGCTTTAAAAATGATTCCCATAATCCTTCCTGCGTGTTACACGTACAGGCAGCACTGGTATGAATACAACAGAAACGTGCAACTATTTCTACTTACAGGCTCTTCAACTTCCCAAAGAAACTCTGCAAAAGCAAAAAATGCAGCACTTTCAGAATCACACACAGACTCACAAGCCAGCCAATGAGAGCGTTTTTATGTGAACCTGTATACGGTTATATAAAATAACCATGCAGCTTCATTAAAGGTCTTACACTAAATATTTACTATAATATTTACTGTTAAATTCCTTAGCTCCTGTTAATTCCCCTCACCTGCTCCTTGTTGCCCTAATCTCTAGTGTTTGTGCAATTAGTAATGACTCAGACCTGTCCCTCATCATACCCTTGTTGGCTGTGTATTTAAATTCCTGCCCTTGTTGCTCAGTTTGCTTATACCCCTGTGTTTCGTCTCATGGTATTTCTGTGTGTATTTGTGGCCGTTACCCTGTGTTTGCTCTATGGTTATTATTATGTGTTTGTAGCTGTGGTAGTTTCACTGTGTTATTTATTGTAGTTTCCTATGTTGCTCCCTGCTTTAGTTCTGTTATACCTGATCTATGTTGACCCCCTGTGGTACCTTTGTTTTCTGGTTCTCCTTTTGTGTCCTGTATTGTAAATAAAACCCTGTTTGTTGAGAGCAGCTACGTGATGGAATTGATTTTCGTTGATGAGTGACCCCCCACCCAACCACACAGAACAGGGTGAAATTGCCCAGTTCAGTGTGAGTTAGTGCTGAAGGCTGCCTAAGGTCCCACATAGGCTTTGTTCCATTGTGCGCTGAGGAATGAGACACAAATATAACGTCATATAAATCAACATTACTGCTACATTAAAGGTCTTACACTGTCATTTTTGCTTAGTAAACAATATGGGTTAAATAAAAAGGGCATCAATGAATGAAGATTGTTTTGCCCCAAGTGCTCCAGCTTGCATATAGAAATGCTGCAGGGAAAGAGGAAGCTGGTAATAATACCCAAGGTCACTGGGGGAAAAGTGGAACGGTGTGACGGGAGAGTCACCACAGAGTGTAATGGGTCAGAAAGAAACTGAAGTCGCACACAGACAGAGTTAACAGCAAAGTCCCCTCAGCAAAGACACTGTCAGCTGTGTATCTCTGTTAATGATTCCAGGGCCTGTACTGGTGATGCTGGCATGAACATGCTCACTTCAGCTTTAACCGCAAATACGGATTCGGCAAACATGCTGGCAGTCTGGGTTTTGTTTATACACCTCGGGTTTATAGCCTGGACTGTGCAAAGTATAGAGATATCATGCTGTGAGGAAAGTGGCAGAAAGGGTATCAAATAAAAAGGAGGTAAAACTCCAGGTGAAAAGGTTTAAAGGAGCATTCAGCTGCTAAAAGATTCAAAAGATACTCTTTACAGGTCCAGCAAATGGGAAAATACACAAGGTTTCAGAAATTTTCCTTTTGTGGCATGGTTGCAGTGTGATGAGGTGTTACGTTATATTATGCATAACAGCAATTAATAGTAGCAAATCTTTATTACTTCAGATATCAGTCAATATTTCATTGTGAAAGCAGCTCTTTCCAAATGTTACGTTTGAACAGTCACAACTTCCTCCAGACCAATTATCAAGATTTTGACCAAACCTGACCGTTGTTGTTTGGAGATACACGTCAGTGATAATAAACATTTCCTCCATTATCTAATGCAAAAATGAGTGCAGCAGTACTTTTGTCGGGAGACAAATCAATACAATATAAAAGCTCATTTAGGGTTAAAAGAAGAAAAATCTACAACATTATGGATTTGAAGATAATATACTGTACTAATTAAAAAGTGCCATTTGTACAAGTTAAATTTATCTTCCCATTTCTCTCACACTTTACTGGTCATAAGATCCGTCTACTGCAGGAGTCGCCAACATGGTGCCCGCGATTTGAAAATGACAATATCCAAAAAAAGTATTTAAAACATGTTTATTATACATGAAGTTTAGATTAGTTCAGGATGGTGTTTCAAACTGGTTGCCCTTCGTATGGCTCAGTACCCGCGAAGTAGCTCTCAGTTTCAAAAAGGTTGGTGACCCCTGGTCTACCGTATGAAACTATAAACCAAAAACAAAACTGTCAAATTGATGAGTGCAGTACACAACACACCACAAGGAGGAGTCAAGGCGTACGCAACAGCAATTTACATTCTATCCTCAAAAAACTATTTAAAAATTAATGTCGACAAATATTCGAATCGTGACTCTTTTTAAGCTCTTTTTTTTTAGTTTGTATGTGTACAGTATCTGTATGTATCATGGAGGGCAAGATCCAGCAGGCCACGGAGATTCATAAAAACATCACTATTCTGTTTTCGGTATTAAGCCAAATTAAGTAGTTTCCTTATAATGTGTTGCTTATAAGGGGAAAGGCTTGAGGTGAATTTTATAATTATGTCACAGATCACAAGTTGATGCATTTGCCAATGAAAGTGTCGCTATCAGTGAGGGAATTTTGGTTTTCCTAAATTCTTATTTTGAGCACGTAAATTAAGCTTTTTCACATTAATTATTTTTACAGTGATCATATTTTGCACGCTACGGGGAGAGTAAAAATACTGTTCATTGTGGGGAGAAAAAAACTAAGATTATAAACATTGAAAAACGAAGTAATTATGACCGTAACAGCAGCGACAGCTCAATGAAAAAGCTTTGGTATTATAACGTAGAAGTTTTACGTTAACAGCCCTGCTTTCACACGAACTTCCCACGAATAAACACATATGCAAACAAAATACAGAGAATACAGCTATAATCAGTCTAGTCATATTAGTGTTGTTCTTTTAGTAGTTTTAGCAACCCTATTTTAACAAGCGGCTACTACAGTAACTGGCAGTCAGAAACAGAAACGCCTGTAGAAACGCAGCACATTAAAATTATAACACATTGCATTTTATACTTATAATCGACGCTCTCCAGGCTCAAATTAATCCCAAGCACATAATTTTGAATAATAATTTTTAGAATGGATAATTTTAGTTACGTTACCATAGTGCTGATGGAAACGAAGTTCAGCTCAGCTCATCAGGAAACGCGTTTGCTGGTTTCGCATGCAAATAATGATTAACAAAGGAGGGATGAAAGCGGCAGGTGGATTAAAGCCGCCCAGGTATACAGTGGCTGAGATTATTTGCATGCCAGTGTGCGTGATATTGATGGGCTGTCGCCTTGCTAACAGAGGGATGATTTTGCCTCGGTCCACTTTAAAGTTCTGCGAAATTACTGTCAGCGAAAACCAAGTTTTTAAATAGCAAAATGCGAACTGTGTGTTTCCTCATTTAAGTGGTGAATATACCTGGTAGGCTATTTCCAGGCACCTCCCTGCATTAGTATGTATTATCAAGTGTATTTTAGCGCTAGGCTATTAATACCGAATTGACACTGGAATTTGGTTCACGTTTGTCAATAAATATATATATATATATATAATCCACGAAAAATTTAAGCTCTGTCGGGAGCTAAAATAATTATTTGCCTTCACTTCAAAATGTTCCTTATGAAATGACTGAGATGACTAACAACAACGATTGTTATAACGATATTATAAGGTAAATGTTGTCGATATTATAAGGTAAATTGTTATAACGATATTATAAGGTAAATGTTATAAACGATATTATAAGGTATTATAAATTCTTGGACAGACTGCACTATGGCGAAACTGCGCACGAAGCTTCATAAACGACAACATATAGGCCTATTAACGCGTTGGTAATATTTGTAGTGATATCACTGAACCAGAACAAGTTCCTTTCTCTGTTGCATTATATCTGGTTTCTTGTGCTTTCGGTAAAATGCACTACTGTAGGCCAGGAGTGGCCAATCTTATCCGCAAAGGGCCGGGTGTGTATGCAGGTTTTGGGATAACCTGTAGGTCAGCTGTTCAAACCCAGGTGTGAGGACTCTTCATCCAATCAGTCCTCTAATTAGTAATCTAATTAGGGAGTTGCAGCGAAAACCGGCATACACACTGGCCCTTTGCAGATAAGATTGGCCACCCCTGCACTAGGCAATACTGACATGTGTCCATGTGCCTTCCAAGTTCCTAGAGAATATATAGACTCCACTCCCGTAAATATATTTATATATTTACACGACAGTATGCTGTTGCATGTGAGTGGAACAATTAAGATTTTCATTCTGAGCTGAAAAAACAGGCTGCTAACTTAGGGTGCAGTGAGATAAGGATGAGAGGGAAGCGTGACAATGTGCTTGTTGTGTCAGATATAATGCATAATTAGCAGGCAACGATCAAGGTGTTAGAAAGGAAAACCAGTGTAAGAGCTTGAGTTCCCCGCGACTGCCCTCAGCGACGTGGCCTGCAGTGTACAGGGAAATCGATGCAAAGGTGACTAGCCACGGTCCTCCAGCACTGGGTTAGCTGTGACATGAACTGTACGGAGTTTGCGGAAATTCTGTGCAACCTTGGAGTGATGTCTACTGAGAAGCCAAGGAAATCTGATATCCAGTTTCCAAACCCTCTTCCTTCTGGCAGCACATGTATTTGCTGTGTGTTTCCCCAGACTTCAGACCGAGCCCTCTGGCCAGTATCAAGCAACGCCTTGCGGGGACCGTCTAGCACAGGGTTATTCAAATCACGGTCCTCGAGGTCCGAGCACTGCTGGTTTTCCAGCCTTCCTTTACCTGTCAGTCAGGTGTGAAGCCTCTGACCAATCAGAATCAGTCATTATTAAACAACTACCGGGGAGAACTGAAAACACGACCCGGATTTGGAATCGAGGTCCAGAGTTGAAGAACCCTGATCTAGCAGATTAACGGTAAATCAAGCACAATAAAAATGGATAAGCACCATTGGTACTTGCAGTCCTGTAGGCCTATTTAACTTAAATACATATTGAAAGTAAGTGTTAATGCTGCTCTCCTTATCAGAATCATCTCTCACACGTATGGGTAAGACCTGGGGGTAAAGCAAAAAGGAAGGATGTTTGTGTGCAAGAAATATTACAGCGAGTTTGTTTGTTATAAAATGTTTATTTTTAAATAGAGAGGTTAATGCATTTCCTATTTTAAAAAAGCACAAGTTACGCTCTATAAATAGTAATAAAAAAAAAACCAGAAAAATACTTTAAATCATGTTGTCATGAGGATTATACACACATTCACACCACCAGCAAAGATTTGCATCGGTGAGGTCAGTAATTACGATCTTAAAGTCATGTCTGCATTAAATATAAACATAGCTGCTTCTCCTAATGTTTATTTACAAATGCATAAGACTGGTCAGCCTGGGGTCAACCCTATGCACACAAACCCTGTCGGTTAGCTTATGGCTGCATCTCAGTTTCTCTGCCAGCAGACTTTCACTTTCAGCGTTCCAGGTCTCAGCCATATTAGTACGCATCACAAAACAAATTTACAAAATCTGCTTCAAATCAAAAATTGTTGAAACTTTGTCAAATTGTTAAAAACCACGCATTATAAATACATTTTCTTACATACAAACTTATGTGCCCTTAAAAGTTTAAACATTATATACTTTTTTGTCTAAGGGGAAAAAAAAAAAAAAAACCACGATGAACATTAAAATTCGCAGTGTTTATCTGAATATAATTATATTCCCATTTGTTTTACGTATTAGTTCTCTTTGGTAATTCTTACACCTATGTGAATCCAATTGCTTGTTCTTAACCAAGTCGCAATAACAAGGGTCTGAGTCCAGTGAAGAGCCCATCCTAGTTACTGTTGGCCTGCATCTTGTTGGTGATCCAGCTGACATAGCGTGTGACACGCGTGTACACTCCCGGGACATCCTTCTTCCCACATCCATCGCCCCAGCTTACGATGCCCAGCAGGGTCAGACGTCCATCCTTTGGGCAGACAAGGGGGCCCCCAGAATCGCCCTGTGGAATGAGAAAGAGGGAAACAAGGTTACAAGTTTATTACCTTACTTCAGGACCTATAATCGGGGTGTCCAACTTATTGAGTCATTTCATTTTTTTATTTCATTCGTTCATTCCTCCATCCATCCTTTATCCCACTTGGTAGTATACAAGTTGCAGGGGTCTGGAACAACAGCCGCAAGGCAGGACATAACCCCAGGACGGGGTGCCAACCCATAGCAAGGCTCACGCACCATCCAGACATGTGGCAACAAAAATCAAAACTGCTTAAAAAAGGTCCATAAAGAATCCCCAACAAAAACGAAGACCATGAAATTCCCTTTAAGTAAACACCACTCCATGTTTTCCATATGGGTGTATTTTGTGTAAATGTCTTCACATAACGTGGTTGATTCGGCTGACAAAAGAGATGAAAATAAAATTATGATGCAAAACAATGATGTCAGCACACCTTGCAGGCGTCATCCAGGCCTCGGGTGTCGCCGGCACATATCATATTCTGGGTCACCGGTCGGTTGGACAGCTTCTCTGGCAGACACTGGCTGTCGGGCCACAGTCGCACGTGTCCCCTCTTCACCTGATTGGAGTATTCCGCGTCGACTGGAGGAGAGAGTGGGAAAGTGGTCAATTCTCAGCTCATCTGCCTGGGGAAGCTGTTACACTCGCAGAGTAACGCAAAGTCACCCTCATTACCACATCACCAATCACTTATTAAAACACACACACACACACCATTATAGATAATGTTCTGTATGTATCCTTTAATTGAGAAAGCTGCCAGGCTAATGACAACACAATGCCTAAGCTGGACTGAGTCCTTTGCAACTTCAAGTTGAGTATCTGCAGAATTTAAAAAACATTAAGCAGAACTTTAGCCGTACATTCTTTGTCTTTCCCGTATCCTGAGATCTCACACTCCGTCCATTCAGGGAGCACTAGGTCCGGCTCTGGCAGGCAGACGGGTCGGACCTCAGGGGTGTAGACCGCACAGATGCCATTGTCACTCTTCAGCTTCAGCAACACTGAGGAAGAGGTGAGGGTACACATGCTGCTGAACAACTCATTGCCCTGGTGTAACCTGCAGTGCTTTTTCTGGCCACTGGATGGCACAGTGGTAGGAAGAAGGATGGCTGGGTGTATGGATAAAATCATATAGAACTATAAGGCAGTAAGTCGTCTAATATTGAAAGGCTTTGTTTTCTAGCCAAAAGGGGTCTAACTGTTGTACCCCTGAGAAATAATGGGCCTAAATTCAATCATTAAAAACTCAACTGTCAACTGGCAGAAAGTGCCAGATGGTAAGTCAGGGATGTGATGAGTATCTGAAGTAAATGTATCCCTTGGTGCAATCTGAGGTCTGAAATTTGCATGTCATCTGGACTCACTGATGTCATTGTCCTCTGTGGCTTCATCATACTGGTCGTGTACCCAGTAATCCTCCACACCAAAGATCTGGTCGCTGCTGGAGTTCTGCAGCCGGAACGTTCTTCCTAGTGTCACCTGCAGGTTCTCGGCTTTATACCTGAACAATGCAGAGAGTTACTCGCTGCCAGGCCTGCACAGCAGCAGAGACACGGCCAGAGGCAGCAGGGACACGGCCAGAGGCAGCGCTGAGGCATACCCTTCAGAGAAACAGTGGGCTGCAGACAGCACCCAGCAGGAGTCGATCAGCACACCCCCGCAGAAGAATGAGTAGATCTTGGGGCGCGGGAGGTAAACCCTGATGGCGGCCTGCCAGGGTTGCAGAGTAATGTCGCTCTTCTGGCCCCCGCGGATTCGAAACTGCAGTGCTCTTTGTTCCCGCAGGCCACAAGTGCCTAGCCGAAAGACAGAATTCAGAGGGGGCACCATTTATTTTTTATCTGGGCAAGGGAGGTGTGGCAAATTGTAAGTCTTATAACCAGGGAAGTAGGTTTGGTTTCAGCACTAGTGGGGACAAGATGTGCCCCGAACCCTCCGCTAGGGCTGGGCGATAAAACGATTACGATATGTATCGCGATAGACACGTGATCGATATCAATAAAAAATGTGTTCGATAAAACGTTCGATATTTTTTATTCTTCGTCGGAAGAAAACAGAGGTTGCGAAGCTAGTTTGGATCCGTACAGGTGTTCCGGGCAATTCGGTTTCCCTATGTTTCCCCTGTCTATCGGGAAATAATGTTTCCCCTAATATTAAAGCAAAGAGGTATGTGAAATGTCTGAAAATCACTCAA
Organism: Paramormyrops kingsleyae; assembly: GCF_048594095.1. Classification (NCBI taxonomy): domain Eukaryota; kingdom Metazoa; phylum Chordata; class Actinopteri; order Osteoglossiformes; family Mormyridae; genus Paramormyrops; species Paramormyrops kingsleyae. The sequence continues at coordinate 40,946,219 of NC_132798.1, forward strand.
GTACATTATTACATGTGAATACTGTATTGTTATTAGTACCGAGGCCCAGAGTTGCTGTATACCTGTTTTAACAGGGGGGAACCAAATATCCTGAATGTCAGGAAAGAATGTTTCTCCTAATATTTAGGCAAATATGTATGTGGGATGTCTGAAAATCACTCAGGTACATTATTACATGCGAATACAGTACTAGTTCGTCACGCATAATATAGTCTTATAAGCAATACTATACCGTTTTCATCAAGAAATATCTCTATCCAGCGAATTAAATACTTTAATTTATTATCAGTAAAAACAAAAAACATGTGATGTTTTAAAATATGTGGCTTGTTTACCTCAAGAGCTTCGTAAAAAGACATGAAAACAACAGCGAAACCGTGTACAAATCAGCGCGCGACAGGGGAAACATAGGGAAACTGAATTGCCCGGAACACCTGTAACGCAGCTGTCATAAATGGTCGTAGCACAGCAAAACAACTGCTTTATGGAAGTTCTGCCGGTTTTTTGTGAATCACTGTGACGGTCGCCTCGCCCTTCCCTAGCGCCGCTCGCCCCCCGTCTCCTGAATATTAAGTTATAGGTCTGTATCCTTTCGGTTTGTATGTGTCATGTTGTCCGGTTTTTCGCGTATCCCGTGTTTCGTTTCGAGTCTGCCGTGTCTTTGTTTCCCCTTCTCTCTTTCCTCTCTGTGTTTACGGCGCACTTCCGGGTTCCGGCTCCCTACGTATCGCGTCTTCCTCGTTAGTGTTTGCATGTGTGTCTTTTCCTAGCACAAAACCTGGACTGAAAATATACTTGAATAGTTCAACTTCAAGTATGATTAGAGTAAGAATAACTTGAAGAGTTACTTTTTCATATTTCTGCAGGTTTTATATTTCAAACAATGTTACTGTACTGTATCAGGTTTGTTTTTTTATATTACAGATGTCAGTTTTATTTATGTTTACAAAACACTGCACATATTTTAAAAACACTTTATTTTCCATGGTTGTTGACATGTTTAAAATAAAAATGTTTAAATGTAATATATTTTTCTCCTGGTCTTTATTTTAAATGGGTCATAAAAAATGTCAATAATTATCGATATCGACCGATATGAAACACTCATATCGTGATACAGTTTTCAGTCATATCGCCCAGCCCTACCCTCCGCCCCCCTAAACACACAGGACACTCCCACAAGAGACTACTGGCCAAACCCAAACCCAAGCCCAAGCCCAAACCCAAGCCTATGCCTTTGCTGATAGCTCAATGTTTATGAAATGCCACTGTAACCAGCACCAGTTACATGTCCTGACGTTCTTTCTGCCCTACCTCTGTTCATGGCTGTGGGGGCATGGATCCCGGAGATGGAGGGGGCCAGCGGTGGTTTTTCTGCAGTGACACACATCGGTATATAACAATGAACAATGGGTAGTTTTTAGATGCTCGCTTTGAAATGTTTTGACATTGCTGTAGTTGTATAGTCTAGTCAGTGCTCCCAACCTTCGGATCTGTGCTAGACAGAGGAGGTCTTGGACAACCACAGGACCAGACGGCAAGGCCCTGACTGGCCAAAATAGGATCGTGACGCGGTGATGACAGCCGGCCGACTCACCACACAGGCGAATGTCACAAAACTCCCACGTCAGCTTGAGGCCCTTGTAGACGTGACACCAGGGCGCTAGGTCACCATCTGGGTTCCTGCAGGTGATGAGATAAACTGCTGAGTGAGGATGACTGTGTGTGTGCGTGCCTGCATGTGTGTGCATGGTACTGTGCACAAGTCTTACGCAGTCAAAAGAAATGTTTAAAGCTATTTATCTGGGTAGTAAGTGCACAGAACAAAACACAATTTAGCATTTGAACATGTGCAAATTAAGGGTAACAACAAAAACTAGTAAGAATCTCTTCTATTCTCCAAAAAGTCACTCATATCTAGTTGGATGGTTAGATGAACATCACTTAAGTTTTCAAACCTCTCTTCAGGGGCAACTCAGCCATTCTGCGTATTTATTAAAGTTCACCGCCAGCTCACTTAATTATTTAGTCTAAAAAACTCATTTATCATCAATTAGCTATACAAGGTGTGCTAGTGGTTGAGTCAGAAAATACATGGGTGTATCGGATGGTTGCTGCAAATACCGGGGTGATTTTAGCAGGAGTTCTGAAATGGCTAAGCAGACACACTTTAACAGGCATACTATCAATTTTACTCCAATATGAAGATCATTTAAACAGCATTTTCTTGTTTTCATTGTTGACACGCCACAGCACACAGTGCACAAGAACAAAATCTGCATTTAACCCATATGTGACATAGCAGGGGGCAGCTAATTCAGCGCCCGGGGAGCAGTGCTTGGGGGCAATATCTTGCTCAGGGTACCGCAGTGGTGCCTTGCTGGTCGGGGAGTCGAACCAGCAATCTTTCGATTACAAGTGCGCTTCCCTAACCATTTAGACACCACTGCCCACAGTGATGGTCATAATGACTGCAGAAGACAGTACTGTGTATGTGTGCGTGCGAGTATGTGAGTGAGAGGGAGACCGTGTGACTAGAGGGAGCCGAGTGAATGGACAGCCGAGGAAGTGACAGGGACCGAAGGGTACATGTGCTGGAATGAAAGGCGGGTGTTATTCTTGCAAAGCTCGCTGATAATTTCCAATGAAAATGCTGTGGGTGAGTGAGCGGCCGTGCACGCCACCCAGAGACATCTGCATCCATCTGCCTGCCAGAATGAAAATGCACTGAAGTGCAGGGTCTGTCTCAATGTGCCTTCAGTTTTTCAACATTAATTTCCTTTGCCATATTTTATGTGCAGTTCCTCCCTTTTAACAACTCTCTGTCTGCTCGTAATTGTAAATAATTTATTCCCAGTTAATTGCGATGCATTACAAGAAAGGCAGATACTGCGAGCTGTGGGTTCCAGCACGCCTCTGTGGTTTACTGATGGCCACCGTAGGTGCAGGAATAGTTCGCTGGCTGTGCGGATGTCAAATGTGTGAGTGTATTATGGGTCATTTGTGGTTTGCTCATTAAGCCAGCATAACACTAATATTTTGCTGGTTTGGTGAAGTAATGTTTTGTTGGTTGTTGGCTGTGCCTGTTTAATGGTTTGTTGGAAATATTGATGCTAACTGTGCATTGGTGCTGTACCAAGGGTGTAGTCATTAATGAGGGCAGATTAACATGTTTGTTTGTGTCACAATCATTAGCTATGGCTGTGCTAATGACTTGTCGGCAATGTGGATACTAACCTTGGGAGCACTAAAGTGATCCTTGCTGTCTGGACATTAATTATGTACACGCTAATGCTTTAACAAGGGCGTGAACATTAGCTGAGGCTACGGTAATGGATGTTTAGGGATGTGATGTTAGCCTTGGCTATGCTAAAGCTTTATATAGACGCTCCTCTACTTACGAACTTTCAACTTATGAACTTTCAGACATATGAACGAAGAGAACTGTACTGTAAGTCCAAATTGTGTTCATTGGGCTCCCATTTCCTGTCCGCAACATCTTTTTTTTTTTTCTGCGTGCCAATTCCGCCTAGTACGACTTCTGGCTGCTACTCCCGCCCTACCCATCTCTTTTTACTTGCGTATACCCTTAAAATGACGTTGAATAACGACTTACGAAGATTTCAAGTTATGAACAGCCGTTCAGAACATTTCTTGTTCACAACTAGAGGAGCGTCTGTAGTTCACGTGGCTGCGATGATCGATGATATTTGTTAGTCCTATCGGTAGAGATGCATAAACAGGCATCCCAGCTCTCCTGGACGATCTGGGAGTCTCTCGCAGACTGGCAGCAGTTCCCTGACGCCCACAAGTGATGCGCAATGTCCCAGAATATCTGTCTTTCTGCTATTCAGCAGCGGTAAAATTAGCGGGTAAAAAGTTTTACCCCTGTAACCCCAGCCAGCATTAGACGTCTGTGGTATCTAATTACAGATTTTATACATTGTACATGGTATTTTGATGGCATTTTAAATAGCAACGCTATTCTGGCATTTCCCGGTTAAATTTGCCGAAATGGGGGCTTGTTTTCAAGCAAAAATAACGCAGTATATGGCATCCTAAGCCTAGCCACCGCCCCCCCCGTTCATCTACCTCCCTGAAATCAATATGCCTCAGGTGGATTGTTCGCAGGGAGTACAGACCTGCAGTAACTGTGGCTGGCCAGGCCCAGATCCACGGCGTCGGACCTCCAGGCATTGTACACCTTGCTCCTCAACACAGGGAAGTCCCAAGGCAGGCACCGCTGGCCTGTTTTTGTCTGTGCCGCTGTACCCCGGTAGGTCTTCCCCGTATCCTTAAGGCATTCCAAGTCTGGATCTGCAGAAGTCATTGAACCGTTGAAACATTAATATCGATGCTGTACCAAAAGTAACTAAGAGCTGCGGCATAGAGGCAGGTGTTAGGAGGGCCGTCTCCGTGCCTGTAGGACAGCTGGGCAGTGAGCAGTACTCCCACTCGATTTGAATCCCCTTGTAGACGTAGCACCAGGGCGTCGAGTCGTCGTCAGGGTTTCTGGGTGCAAAAGCGGGGAGGAGTCAGCAGCTTGGCTAATTTCCTCCAAGCTGGTTCTCTTCATTATGCTACATCATTTCATGATTGTTGGTAACCTTAATAAATGCTAATAAAAACAACAGTAGAAAGAAAAGCATGTGACTCTAGGTTTAATGTGGCGTGTGTCTCAGGGGGTGAGGATGCTCCTGTTAAGGTCTCCTGAGGTCAGCGTGACGTCACCATTGGTTCCTGAGCATGGCTCTTAAGCTCAGTTGCTCCAAGGACTGTCTGATTCTGCTCTAAATTGTTGGATAAAACCATCTGCTAAGTAAGTAAATTCTCTCTCTCGCCATTATTTAAGCACGGCATTAGCCCCCTGAACATAATCAGACAGGTGCCCGTGTGCAGAATGGCAGGTTGGCATTAGGCGACTGTCCTGCATGCCAGCTGTAGCCTGGTGTACCTGCAGTAATTGTGGTTGCCCAGACCCTGAGTTCCCGCCCTTGGCTTCAGAGCGTTGAACTTCTTGCCCTGCAGTGCAGTGGAATTCCAGTTAAGGCAGCTGAGTCCTGACTGGGTCACACTCCATGTGCCGCGGTAGCTCTCCCCCCTTCCCACGATGCACTTCTCAGCCGTGTCTGATGGGTGAGACAGAATAGGTCACAATAACAACTTGTCATGAAAAACGGGCTCAGCAGGAATTTGTGTCAGATTTCCTTGAATCTACGTGCAGTTTTACTATCATTTTGCTCATATCCCTGCTAATGACAGTGAGTGTGTCACATAAATGCCCGTCCCTGCAAAACTGATTCCTCTGGTCACTGTGGTCGAAGGCATTTCATAGTCTGATAGCCTCTGAGAGACGACTTTACTGGGCACATTCGCTGGGGGTGGAGCGTGGTCACACTAAGAGCGATGTGTCACTAATGGATAATGTAGAGTGTTTTTCTTCACCAAGTTCGTCTTTGAGAGCCATTACCAAACCACAAGCCAAGTGATGCAGATCGGGGGGGATGAGTCATTAAACTGAGGAAAGGAAGCCTGACCTACTTTCCTGTATCCAAATGCAGAGCCATGTAATGCTGGGAGATCATTAGAGGTAAGGCGTAGCTTACAGGATACAGAACAGGGCACCAGTGCCAGCAGACTACAACTAATAAAAAGGTTTATAAAGCTTCAGCCTCTTCACCTGCTGTACTCCGTCATGAAAGATTCACAGCAGCCGCCAGAGAACATGGCTGCACGAAACTATTCATCATGTAATGATTTTGAAAGCTTCAACATGCAAATGGGTCAGTAATTGTTTTTCCAGTTTGCCATTTGAAGATTTTGTGCTTGTGGTTGTCGTGTTAGATTAGATTAGATTAAACGCCAACGGTGGCTGTACTCACTGATCTCGCACTGCAGCCCTGTGAATCCAGCTTGGCAGACACACAGGAAGTCAGAGGTGTACACCGCCTCTTTGCAAGTCCCACCGTTGTAGCAGTAAGGGATGTAACACGCTGCCGGAGGGGTGGGATGGGAATCAGTATCAGATCATTGCTTTCTTTCCATCTCAGTTACCCTCTCAGTTCCCCCCAGCTCCCCGTGGACTGTCTGTGGATCCCCAAAGACCGGATTGGGATGTGGATCGCCACCTCACTTATTCGCCCGGGGAATGACAGCAGGCAGACGGAGGCAAATTGCATGAATGGGGGGGGGGTAGGAAAATGGAGAGGTGACAAAGGCCATGTAGAGCCAGATATGATGACCACCAACTTGTTACTGACCCAGCACCGTGGTACAGGTGTGTTTATAACCCAAGCGCTATGCAGGCACTCACAGAGAGCAGACACTCACAGAGAGCAGACACTCACAGAGAGCAGGCACTCACAGAGAGCAGGCAGGCACTGTGCGTGTCTGTGTGCGTGAATGTGTGAATCAGCAGGTGTCAAGCACACTCACTGGTGACAGGGACCCTGTGACACTGCTCCCTTCCCCTCGATGTGCAGCGGCAGAACTCGGCCTGCAGGCCCCTCCAGCGCAGCCAGGTGGCCCCACGGGCGTAGACAGAGGTGGAGAGGGTGTCCGTACAGACCTCTGACAGGATGGAGGAACGCCACAGGGTCAGTGCTCATCAGAATGGGTATATACACATGGAAGATAAAGGGATGGATGGAGGACAGAGGAGAACGCAGTAGAAAGTTCTAGAATGCTGGCTCAGAAATCCATGACCTTTCCATTCAGATCAGTGACCTTCAATACTTTGTTCCCATTTGATGGTGGTGGATCTAACTCTCTAACTTTAAGCCATATGAACTCGAAAGCATACAAGCCTTTTCTGGCTTAATATTATTAATAACAAAGCCCTTGGTCAAGCATGTGTTCATACAGCAATGAGAAGAGAAGAGGCTATGGAAATAAAAACATCTCCAATGACAAATGTTCCCCTACGGAACCTCCAGCTGAGAGTTAAAACAAGCTTCCCTGAGTGGGTTTGGGCCAGCAAGGCAGAACCAGAGAGCAGCCGAATTTGCTGCACCCCCCACAATGACTTATAGATTCCATGTGGCATTTCTTTTATGTTTGGCATTAAAACACACAGCCCTCTGAAAGGTCATGCCCACTTCGGCCGAAGTAAAACTAACCCACGGTTGGCTGAGGTTTCCACTAATGACGCGCTGCCCACACAGAGCCGAAAGAGGGGTGTCAGAATCGCCCCGTTATGGCCGTTTGGTTTCCAGCGGGGACACAGATGAGGCCAGCAGTTCCCAAACAAGAAATGTCACTTAAAAAAGTCTAGACATGTCTCTGGGCAAACAGAGGCAGAACATCACATGGTCAGTGACCGGCGTAGCCTGGTGAGGACCGATGAGTAGAAACTCACCTCTGTAGCGACGGGTCCCTCTCCGGAAGCGATGTAACGTCACCTGTGGCACAGAGACGTGGGTGTGGCGTTAGTCTGTACTGTGCTCCTGTACCACCTTCCCGGCTGAGGGACTCCCATTCAAACACCCCGGGGTGCAGTTTTGTTTTAAAATACTCCCCAAACCATGTGCATGCCAGAACTGAAGAACACTACAAGTTAACAGGGTTAAGGAAAATAAACTGGGAAGACAGATGTACGCAAAGCACCACTGCAACAGCCTAACAAATCAGCCTTTACATACAGTACTGCGGGTTTTCCAAAAGCTCTGCTGTCGTTGTCGTTTCAAACTTAATCAAATCTTTATTTGCACTGGTCATACTATCAAGTAGATGAGAAAGGTGTGAAACAGGGAAAAAAGTAGGACAGACAGACAAGCAGCACATTTGGTTGTAGGAGGAACAAATCAAGGACAGAAGCGTGGTGATATTTCCCCAGGAGATCAGACGTCGACCAGAATCAGATGAGGCAGAATGCTGGCTGCAGTGTTTACCTGGTCCGCCAGGGAGAGACAGAGCGCCGAGACAAAAAGCAGAAGAGCAGATATGGCCGTCATGGTGGGTCTTTGTAAAAGTTTCCTGAAATACAGATAATGTTTCAGCGGCACGCAGGAAGAACAGCCCCCCCTCCCAATGCTAACAGCAACAAGAACATACAAGCTCACACGTCCACACATAGTTTGGGATTTTCCATTAGTAATTTTGTTACACTACAAGCTTTGGCTTTGTATTGGTTTTACAGTTAAGCACGGTTTCAATTTTTTGTTACGCTACAATGCAGAAACATTTTTCCCATATTTACATATATTGGCCTCATTTATATATTATCTCAATACAAAAACTGACCATGATGCTTTGTGCTGGTGAAGCCTGAGAACAGGACAGAAATTCTGCAGTGATTATGCTGTGTGAAAGTGTGACTTTTGTTGCCCTTGCTAAATTTCAGTCTGGCTTTCCAGCACTACGTCGCACTCTAAATAATTTCCAATAATTTCCTTTTCCTTAATGAAAGGAAATCTAAAGTTATTTTATTTGGTCAGCATATAGGTATTAATACCTCAACCCAGAAAACTGGTCAGTCACCCTCATGCGTAAAAACATCCACCACATGCCTGGTATCATATTTGACTCTGATTTAAAATTTGACAGACAGAAATTCAGTTGATAAAAAGAGCTTCTTTCAATTAAGACAGATGGTCTGGCCGAAACATTTCTTTCGCGTTGTGGTCTGGAGAAGCATATTCCTGCTTTCATTTGCCCTTAAGATTATTGTGAATTTCTATAAACAGATATCAGCTGGTCAGCTTTGTCTCGCTTACAATTGGTACAAAATGCTGTATTAAAGCTGGTCATGGATTGGCCCCCTCACACATTACAGAGGAAGCAGCCAAACCATGCACCTCTTTAAAGACTTGGGGAGACCATGTTTTTGCAGTATGTACTGTATAATACTATATATATATATATAATATGTACTCCAGCACATATTAAATCGGCACCATCGATTTCTACCTTTAACACAAGATTGAAAACATTTTTACCCATTAACACTTGAAGTACCTGACGGATAAAATGTGACATCTTACTTATTCATTTTTTTTTTATTGACATTTTCCTTTTGTGCTTCATTATATTTATTGGTATTCTGTACTGGTTGACATATGGCGGCTTTAAATGTGATTTATAAATAAAATGAATGATTGATTTCTCAAACCAGCTGAAATCCATTGCTGACGTTACAACCATGCCGGGGAGCCACATGCTTTGCCAGGGTAGGGTTGAACTCAAGGAGCTACGACTTGGAAGCACATAGATCTTTCCTGGCTGCTGCTAAACTGTTACTTAACCTGATAACTAACCCTATATTTGATGGCTTTCAAGATCCAGATAAAGCCCAAGAATAATGCATAATATAAAAGAAGGCCTAAAGGAAAATGACATTATTGTTGATATAAACGCTGATTGCATTCATATCCTTCTTCATAACAATCCTAATTTCCTCAAGATCCTGAAATACAATTTCAGGGGTTGTTTTATAAACTGTAAAGAATTGTATATTGTTTCACTTCCCCTGCTTCCCCCGGATAAGGAGAGTGGGGTCTACTGGCTGTTCTGCACGGTTTTTGATATTTTATTAGTAAATGTGATGAAAAGTGGACAATGAACACTGACTGCAGGCTCACTGGTGAAACGGTCATTAATAACCATCATCCAGGATGGATTCACACCGGGCACCGGGCACCGTAACACCGCCACCCCCACCAACAATAGGGCAACAAAGATGAGTCTGTGGTGACCTTGTTTCTAGAATTTTCTCCTGACCCGTGGCCCTTCATGAATACCTCCCAGAGCTGTGTTTTTTCTGCCCACCACAATACCATCTGTCCTTAGCGGTTTATAATTTGTTCTTCAATAAACCAGAAGGCAATTAACATTTTAAAATAAAAAAAGATACTTCCGGCCCGCAGTGTGTTGGCGACCCACTGGTTCCCGCCTGTGCCCGTTGTTCCCGGTATAGGCTCCGGTCCCCCCCCCCCCCCCCATGACCACAGTTGCAATTCAGCGGTTTCAGAAAATGGATGGATGGAAGAGATACTTCCAGGTATTTTATAGAAAATGCAATGATGTTTTTTACTTCATGTTACCAACTGTCTCACACATCTTTCTGGAGAGCTTTTCTGTCCTTCTCTCTCTCCTTCTTCCTTACCTTCTTGCCCTTACTCTCCCCTCCCCCACAGTCATATCTGACTTTACAGTTTTGGGCTGGTGGAGGGACATACAGGATGGACACCGCCCTTCTATCTTAACTGTCATGGGGATTTGCTGGCGCCCCAGACCCGGAGGCCCCATGATCCATTTGGGCTGGGAGATAAAGCAGAAACAGGGACAGAGACGGGGTATCAACACGGCTCGCAAAATACAGCTGCAGAACTAGAGCATGAAAACATTCCATGGTAACTAAGCTGAGGTAACGGCTTTGTGCCAAAACTGCAGGCAGAGGGGGGTCACAGAAGAACAAGCTCTGACCTAACAGTGCATGGCCCAGTGGGCTATGCATCTGTGCCTGGGATCAGAAGGTCACCTGTGCAGATCCTGCCCTCAGTAGAATAGTTACATCCCGGATGGAGCCTGAGCAAAAGGTCCTTAACACTCAGAAAAGCTCCAGAAGCACTAGGCAAACAGCTGACCCTGTGCTCAGAGCCTAAGCTTCACACCGGCCAAATACACACACACACACACACACACACACACACACACACACACGCACACACACACACACGCGCGTGGCACTGTGCAAAAGTCTAAGGTGGTCAAAGAAAAAAGAAGAAAACAATTAAACATTAAAATTAACACAAATGAACAGTTTCTGTTCTCCAAAAAGTTACTGATACCGTGTTAGATGGCGAATTTAACACCGCTTTGGTTCCCAAAGCTCTACTCAGTGGCACCAAAGCCATTCCATGCAAAATTAAATGTACCCGTCTTTGTGCAAATGGAAAATAAAGTGTCATTTCATTTCTCAATCACAGTCACTGGATAGCACACACACGAAAGCCCCAAATGGAGCAGCGCTGGGCTGGGGGGCAGGGCTGCAGGGCAGGGCTGCGGGGCAGGGCTGCGGGGCATGCAGCACAGAAGAGCCCGTCTGTGGATGTGACCCCCTCAGCTGGCCCCCGTTCTGTCACTGCCTGCCATCATAAAGAGCGTGACTCAGCTAGGGAGGGAAGAAAGGAGATGGTTGTGCAGAGAGTGTGTGTGTGTGGGGGTGGGGGGGGATTCACTCTCCTGCAGAGCTTGTGGAATGGACAGATATAATTAAAAATGTAACCCAAACGAGGAGGGCCCCCGGCACCGCCCCAAGCGACCTCACCCCCTCCCCCTTGCACCTTAACTCTCGCCTTAACAAAAGCAGCAGCCCGTCACAGTGACAGATGACTGATGGCGTCTGACGAGCAGCCTATGGCATCTCGGCCCACATTCGCCTCGCAAACTCCAGCCAATAGCCCTGCCTTCGCTGTTCTGAGAAAGACACGTCCCCAGGAGGTCGGGCCAATCCTAGGGGCCGGAATAATATAAAAGTGCTGACAGCAAAGCCCAAAAGGCCAGCAGGCGTGTTTAGCGTTAGTCAGGGTGAATCACCAAGCAGTGGAGATGGGGGTCACACTGGGCTACTCTCTCTATCCGGCAGCCCCTTTCATCCGGGAGAATCTCTCTCTGGAGAGTAAATTTACCCTTTTTGTGGCCCAGAAAACGCTGGGACTTTTTTAAAAGATTTTCTTTATCTGTGGTGGTAGGGAATTATAATAAAGTAAGGAGATACTATACTAAAATTCTTTCTGTTAACAATAACGCCTGCATTTTTCTGTTTGATTTAAAAAGTAATTACTTAACCAAGATGTAATTCTTATCACCTACCAGAAAACAGCATAGAAAGCTAATACTCCAATGGCCTTTGGTTTCTAGCCAGAAAGGTATTTAACATTTTAGCTGGCAAGGAGGAAGAAGGAAACCTTGAAAAGGAAGTTTAAAGTGTATTATTGCAGAAACACAGTAACAGCTTTATGTCAGTTCATATTCAGTTTCCTTATCAGAGACAGAAAATGTTGAAACTGTTCCTCTGTGGAATGTGAGAATATTGGAAATGTGAAGTGCACACAGGTGTCCAGTGTGACAGACCAGAGCAGCAGGAAGGAAAAAAAGCATCTGGCTTCAGACAGATGGTTTGAGAAAGGTTTCTCTCTTAGACTGCATGTTACACACATCTGGGCAATAACGTGAAGGATCAGCACAAACAGTGAACGGTTAGTGGCAGATTGGGGTTAAAGAGGACAAATAAAACAGAAAAATAAGCGAAATCTCTAGAAATGTGCCTGGGAAAACATTTTGTTCTTCATTTTGATGAGCCCAACAAAGATTTAAACGTCTATTAAAAGTCTGGGGATGGTTTAGAACCCAAAATAAGAATTCTAACCACGTTCTTAAAAACCACACCCTAATTCCCAATCCCCCTCTAGTTAACAGACAGGAAAATCTGACAAAATTACTGTAAAAAACAAAATTATGGGAAATTATGCGGAAGTACACGAACGTACATGTGCATACAAGCAGCTGGAATATTGGTATAACTCCAAAAACAAGTTAACAATAACAAATAGACAGGTTTCGCAATGCGCTAACGTCATTTAATTTAAGCAAAAGCATCCTCTCCCATAATACGCTCCATCTGAGCAAGACAGCAACTCTGTTCAGCGATAGATGCTCATACATTAGCCTTTAAATCTTTACTGAGGTACAGAAACCAGTGTTGCAAGGCACTGATGAGGTCAGCACAGTAACAGATGAGCAAGCACCAAAGAATGTCCGATCCTTATTACACAGCTTGGGGATTGTCAAAACAGCTTAGGGCAATATCTTCGTGTTATGATATCGCATTCTCGGGGCGATTTCAGGCTTTGTGGTTTAACACCGCTAGGTGTTTTGCAGAAATCCGCCTTGGATAAGATATATCAGCGTGACTGTCGCCGTGGTGACCGAGGCGACTAATCTTACTAGAGCACAAAAAGAAAGAACTTTTTGTATTACCTCCACTCCTCGCGATGAGATTACATTTATCCACCCGCAATAACTATCAAGACCCGTGAACCTTGTGCTTGGAATACTTGTGGTCCGGAACAGTCATATAGAGGGACACTAATTTTCTACAAATTTTTTACAAGAAAGTATAGACTTCACCTAGAAGTGTAGCCCGCTCTTTTTGCTGCGGCCAATTTTAAATTAAAACCGGAATATACCATGGTGCACCGGGACTACAGGGTAGTCATCAAAGAGGAAAGTGAATAAATATGTACGTTCGTTTTGTAATCAAAGATGTGGAAAACCGGGGCATAAACAGTTACCAAAACCGACCTACAGCAGCATTTCTGTATATCCACGATATTTCTAAATTAAAAAGCAGAAGATTCAAATATGTTAATCAAAATCAGCTTTTCTCCTTGATACTTTTGACACTTATTTTAGATTACTGCAATTATTACTGGATATTAAACAATGCTTAGTATTTCAGACACATAAAAACTTGCTTACATTTTTATTTTACCGATGTATTACCATTGATTTTTACTTTCTTTAATTGCTGCATCATAGTCACCATGCATAAGGTAAAAAGTAAAACACCCTGCAATTCGGACGCACACGCACTGCCATACATGCACTGCCCATGAACATGCATATGTTCGTTTCGATGCTTTCATGAAGGCGACACACTCAATAACCTTCCTACAACTTAGTCAACCTAAAGCCTTAACCCAGCCTACTCGTTGGATTACTTAAGGTAGTCACTCCGATCTAAACAATATCCAGGTAAGTAGGCTACATCTTAACTTTAAAATGCATTTTAAATGTATTTTAAATGCACGATTAAAACAGACTATTCCGCTAAATTCGTTTATTTTATGCCAGTTAATCGTAACAATAAATATCACCCGACTATTTGCGCATGCACAACGATCTGCAACAAATCAACAGTAAACATTTCCAAGAAATAACTCGGCACAGGAGGCAGCCCGCGCATATTAAACGTTCGACATGCTGGTTATTATCTTCTGCCTTTACCTCTTTAAAGAAGATCCTGCTCTGATTCTGTTTGGGGTCGAATGCCGTCCCTCTAAATCCCCGCGTCTGTACTCGAGTGAGATTGCTGATTTCTCTGCTGAATCCGTCTGTTATATATGCCTTTGGTCTTGATCTGCGGAAGAGGCAGGTCCACGGCGCCGGCACCGCTGGGCAGGATACGGATCTGGGGGTTATAGGTTTTGGCATCATTCACTATTTTGATACCATTGTCTTACATCGATAACACCCTACATGAGGTAATACATATCTAGGAGCATAGTCACTGCACACATGGTTCAACAATCCATCCTAGCTAGGCAGCATGAACTACTATACGTTTTAATGTGCTAAACGAAAGATAGTAAATTAAGAGAAGGGGACTCCAATATTTTGACAGTCATTCATTTTAGTAGTGATATGGGTGTGTTTCGGTTAAAACTTCTCTTTTGGGATTTTTATATGTTTTCGCATTGAACATTAAGTGGGATATTGTCATTACATTCTTTCTTCATTGAATGTTGGAGGAAACCTCCCTGCCTCGTGCCCATAGGCTCCAGACACCCCGCAATCCTTAATAGGGGGTCGCGGCACTGTGACCTCACACCTCTGGGACCAGGGTTTGAGTCTCTCCATGTGTGTGGAGTTCGCATGTTCTCCCCGTGTTGTCATGGGGTTTCTTTCAGTTACTCCAGTTTTCCCCCCACAGTGCAAAAACATACTGAGGCTGATTGGAGTTACCAGATTGCCCATAGGCATGCTCTGTGATGGATCGGCACTCCATCTTGGGTTGTCCCCTGCCTTGTGCCCATAGCCTCTGTGATAGGTTCTGGACCCCCCACCCCCCATCAATTCTGAATAGAACAAGTGGTTTGAGAAAAAGTACGGATGGAGGAAAGCATTTGACTCCTTTATTGGATGTTAAAATGTGTCAGTATGAGTATGTTTTGTGCTACATATACTGACTACTGTTACACCCATGTTCACCGGCAACAATTCACACATACGATAACACTAAGGCTTGTACATTATTCTGCCTTATGTGCTGATTGCCTGAACACAGCAGATCTACTAAAATATTATCATACTGGATAGCTTATCATGCTACAAATAAGATTTTCTGTTTCTGTAAAGATCATTGCAGGTTTTAAGGGCTGCATGAATTGTTTGCATCACTGCCTTCCAGCTGTACAGTAAACAGAGACAGGAAGTCTGTGATCAGGACCAGTTTACGTTACCTAGCTGACACCGTTTGAAGGCACATACCCGAAATGAAAACCAAAACAAACTAAACAAACTAAAACCTTCTAAATTAAAACCTTCTAAAACCTTAACATATTTAAACCATTGAAATGTATCTGAGCAATAACAATAATTTATGAATACAATGATGACTGAGGAGGGCCATATAGTTCACTATATGTGGCCCTATATGCTGCCTGGAATCCACCCCCCAAGGGATTAGAAGTATATTTCTGTTTATTTCTTGGGAAATGCAATATTTATGGTAAACAGGGTGTTATCTTTTTATACCATGAAATGATAATTAAATGAAATCTCACAAGGGATGAGTGGAAGATAAGTTTGTAGATTAGCATGACCTTTTTTTCTAAACTGCCTGATAATGTAGACTATTTGTTACTTCCCTTTGACTAGAGATCATCGATCTATCCTTACTTGGACAGGCGTGTCAGTGGCAAGACTGGAGCATTAGTGTTGACTTCTGCGTTTGACACAGGACCAGAGACTTACTTTAGTTTAAACTTAATATATCAATAAAGGGACCATTATTAGTGTGTTTGCAACTATAGAATTAAACTAATTTCACTATACACGCAAAAAAATATTTAATTGCAATTATTACAGTGCTTATCCAAGCCTATTAAACACCACGTAAATCCTGTAATCGCGCAGGCGCAGTACTGCACGCTCTGGAAGCGCGCACTGGGCTGAGTCGGCGGGAGCGCGCTTCGGAGCGCCTCTGCTACGGGAAATGTGACTTTCAGGAAGTTCGTAGGAGTTGGACGAACAACGATCAGAAATCAATCGTGTAAATTTTTAATGAGAATAAAAGAGAAGCGAGAAAGTTGCACAATTATCTGTATGTAACTACCCAAATACTTTATAAGGTAGCCAAACGCATAGAGTTGTTTTTTTTTTTTAAAAACAAATATTCATTTCAAAATCACTCGCATTAGTAAGCAGCTGTTTTGATTATGCCTCAGGATTTTGTTTGTTTATTGGGACTACGTTCCTGAGAGATAGTATTTTATAGAGAACTAAAATACATTGATTTGGATAGTTAGAAAGTTAAAAATAAAACCAAGTGAACCTGTGTGAGTGACAGACAGGTAAGACCCTTAATTTAACGTGCTTACAGCTTTCCGGCCTCGGTCCGCGGCTGTCCACAACTATATAACGTGTTAGCTGATGTTCCCTTCCTTACCTTGCTTTCCATTTCCTGCGTTTAAAGCTTGCCGTAGCATTTATCTGCATATTAACTGAAGTGGAACTATTGTTTTAGACATAAAATTAGCTTAATAGTATTTCTGAGGATTCCCACCGTTGCATGTTATGTATGTTTATACGCAGCCAACTTCGGCACCGCTGGAAGCCGGCAAAGCTAAATCCACACTGTCTTGTAAGGCTTTAATAGTGTAAAAGTGAGTCTGTCTGTTCAAAGTGTACGTCAGTGTACTTCCACGAATTTTTTATATCATTAACAGCATTTTCTGCAAAATCTCGGTTCTGTGAACCAATAGACATTTTTCGGTGTTGTTCAGAGAGGTCCAGATATTTCAGAACACCTGATCACAAAGTGAGCTCTACCTGCTTGCCCATGGTCGTCTAGGCAAGACTCACATGTTTAAAAAAAGCATTGCATCTACACAGACAGTCATATTACTTCACAAATGCCCATGTGCATGTTGTTACAACATCCATTGTCCCAGGGATAGTCATAGCCAACCAAAACACACATTCCGATGGATGACTTTCATTTTTGATACACATTTTATAAATGTGGCCCACAAAAGGCAGTCAAAGATGTCATTTCAGCTAATGTCAAGTTTTTTTAATTGTGGGCGAAAAACTCTTACCAGCGTGAAGACGTGCAGACTGCACACATACAGAGCCGGGGGTGTGAGTCGAACCCGCAGCCTTGGAGGTGTGAGGCCAGGGTGAGCCATCCTATTGGACAGCTTTTTTGAAATATCTAAAACTTGTCACCTTGCCCTGCTCTCCAGGTTCTGTCAGCAGCAGCATGAACCGCGTCCCACCCCTGCAGCCTCAAGTCTGCGGCCCCTGGGAGCTGAAGGAGCGCCTTGGAACCGGCGGCTTCGGCTTTGTCACCCGCTGGCAGAACAAGGTACCGGAAGCAGACCTCACTCTGTCATTAATGATCCTCAGCTTCACTGGGTGTCCTTTTCACTATGCTGTGATCAGTTTAAATATGGCAGCCCCACTGTAATGACTGAATTGTCCATTTCACTGTGACGGCTCCACTGTTGCTCTCCTAAAGTGTACAGCTTCAGTCTTGTAGTCGTCAGTCTTACTGTTATAGCTTCAGTGTAACATACTTACTGTGTCAGGATGACAGCCTCAGTCGTACTGTGACTCAATATATTGTGGAATCAAAAAGGCAGGACTTGTGTATGGACATTTATCCATTTTACGTTGCATTAATAACATCATTTTATTGGTATGTCTTTTTAAACTGCTTTTTGCAGCCATAAGTGATTGTTACTTTTGCATTTTTAATTCATACTCTTTGTAAGGAACAATCATTGAAATACTTTTGACAAATATAATCTGTGGAATTATTTAACTCCTACAAATATCTCATGACTCATATTTTCCTGTTTGTTTCTTAGTAGTTACAAATACTATTTATATATAAGTATAATTCATATAAATAACAAGAATATAAACATAATCAAACCATATATTAACACAGACTTTTATACAAATCTGCATGTACCAGTATCAGTACTCTGGGGGGAAAAATTGATTTATAGTTATAAGTCCTGTGTCCAATCTATTCCATAAATTGACCCCACTTGCCGATTATACATCTGTTCTTCAAAGTGGTATGAGCAAATTGCTTATTAAGTTTCCTCATCATTCATAACTTTTCATATTGTTTAATAATGTTTTTTGTAAGTTAGCAGGGAGTAAAACATTTCTTGCTTTATACATTATATTTGCAGTCCTTAATTCAACTACATTTCTTTACTTCAAACTTTGTGTCTTTAGTTACAGGAAATCAATGATTTCAGGTAAAAGTACCAATTTTTCCCGTGATGTCATTGCCCAGTTTGGAATGGGCAGTGCCCATGTGACAGCATGCATACTCACAGGATGCTAACTATCGTGTTCATATGTAATGGAGGCGTGCACTTCCTGCTCTTAGGTATACTATTCCTAGCCAGTTCCTGATTCTTCAGCACTTCCTCCTCCTCATGTCAGTTTCCCTCAGCCTTTGTAGAGCTGTGCTTACAGTGCCATCCCGTATCGCAGTCGTTACTGAATTAAGTACCATTAAGGGCTCCACTCTCACAACCTGGGGAAAGACACTTAGCCTCGATTTTCTGAAATACATACAGTACTGTGCAACAGTCTTAGGCAGTCCACAGAAATGGCTAAAGCTATTTATCTGGGTAGTAAGTGCACTTCTGCTCAGAACAAAAAGCACAATTTAGCATTTTTTTATAGATACTTTATTGATCCCCTTGGGGAAATTGTTTTTACGCCTCCCTCAACTTGCTCTTTGCAGAGTAAGTTGTCCGCGAAGGGCAGCCACCCGTAGCAGCGGTTAAGGGCCTTTGCTCAAAGACCCGCAGACGTGCTGAGGCTGGGTGACCTTCTGATTACAGGCACACAGGCTTAGCCCACTGAGCCACACGCTGCCCCGTACATTTGAACATATGTAAATGAAGAGTAACACAATAAAAACTAGTAAGAATTTCTCCTGTTCTCCAAAAAGTTACTGTGTCTTGCTGGATGGTTAGATGAACATCACTTTGGTTCCCAAACCTCTCTTCAGGGGCACCTCAGCCATCCCCGTGTATTTCTTAAATTTCACCACCAGCTCACTTAATTATTTAGTCTAAAAACGTCATTTTTAAAATTGATTAGCTATACAAGGCCTGCTAGTGGTCAAGTCAAAAAATAAATGGGTGTGTGGATGGTTGCTGCCAAATACTAAGGTGATTTTAGAAAAGGTTTTGAAAAGATAACATGCTTTGAGAGGCACAATAGCATAGTTTTACACCAACATGAAGATCATTTAAACATAAAGGCAGCCAAAGAAAATTTGCTCAGTACTGTAAATTAAACTGCACACTACTCATGCTGCTGTAGCTAAAATCTCTGTATACGCTGTGTTTTGGCCAGATGCATGTCTATGCTACATTAAGCACCTGGATTTTAATATGTTCTTTCAGTTTCTATAGCACCAGCCAGCCTGTTAAATTTTGAGTCACACAGGTGCAGTTTCTGGATCTCTTCTCAATCAGTGTTAAGCTGACATTCATTTCCTCAGCTGGTGTTTCCATCCCTTTGTTAAAGGGGGCCAATTATGCTCATTTGCTCTGTTCATAATTTTATTTTTGGGGACTATTAGAATGGATTAACATGCTTCTTTTTCTATTCCCCCTCTGTTTGAAATGCTCAGTTAGAGCTTTAAGCTCCACCTCTGATGAGCCCAGTGTGCTCTGATTGGTTAGCTTGCCCTGCATGTTCTGCCCATCTTGTAGTCTGCAGACAGATAGTTTTAGGTAGCAGCCAATAAGGATTGTGTTACAACGTAACCTCACCATGTCACAGAAGTAAGGGCAGGAATTCCAACAATGTGTTTCTGGCAGATTAAAGAAGAGTGGTGTCTGTTACTCCGTTTGGTGTGTACTTTGGGCCTTAAGACTTTGTAGACCATTTACATGCACATAAAGCTATATAATGCACTGAAGGAAAGGGAAAAACGGAAAAGCATAAGAGGTCATCTTTAATTTTCTCGGAATGATTTGGGTTATGTCCCGTTTCCAGTGAGTACTTACAGCAGGCAGCCTTTAGGTGACCTGCGCCAGCTTGGAAAAGGTTCCCCTTAAACACACTATGTTGAGTGATGGAAGAGTGAGGACTGTTGTCATTGTGTTTCATGAGAGGATCATAAAAATGGCAGAAGGGTGTGTTATTTCCGACTTGTCACTGGGTGTTAGGGGCAGGCATGACAGCAGAGCAGGACAGGCCCTCCCAGTTGGGGTGCTGGAAGCGCCAGGGCGGAATGGCATCTGGGCAGTGTATGAGCTGCTGCTTCCAGGCAGTGTCTGTGCTGCCAGCTGCTTTCCGCCACACGCTTCCTGTAGCTGTAAAACCTGTGAGTTGAATTTGCAGGAAAAAAGTAACATGGGACTCATTTACTGTAACTAAAGGATTTGGCTTAGAAGCACTTGTGATGCATAATTATGGAGGTTATAATGTTAGCTGGCTTTCATCACGCCCTCTAAGTTAAGGTTTGACTTACAGTAGCCTTGGTGGATAAAGAGTTGTTAACATCTGAAACCTGGTATGTGGGTTTAATTTTTGCTGCCAGACATTGCTGGTTTATCTTGTTCTGTGTTACTGACTCCTCGGAGAGTGAGAGCGTTCCTTGACGAGGAGACGCTGGCCAGAGCCCTGTAACCAGAACGCTGGGTCTCAGTGAGGGGTGGAGCTGCTGATGACCCTCCTGTTATGCATAAATGCTGGGAAGCAAAACCTCAGTCTTTCAAAAGGAGTCATCAGTGAGGTCTAACTGAGAGTATGACTCCCTGTGAGGTCAAGGGGTCAGGAATCTGACTGATTGGGGGCGTCAGTGAAATAGGTCTCCTCCAGCACAATGACACATGAACAGCTGAACAGAAAAAGCTCACAGGTCTGCTGGATGTGCAGTGTTAATTTGCACATTGCATGTTCTGCACATACAGTTGTCACATCGCAAGGACCATAATAGCTGGGTTGAGACCATCAGTAATTTTCGCTAAAACATTTTTACTCTGTCATAGGAAACACAATTTAGCAAACTTTGGAATTTCAATGATTGTTCCTTTTCCAGATTATCTAGTATATGTTTTAAAAAAGCAACCACTGCTGGTTTTGCATGCACTCTGTATACACTCTCCAAGCCAATCTTAATCATTTTTGTCCTTGCCGTTGGACTCACTCATAGACAGTGTGGCGCGTTTGTGAGAAACGTGAACAAGAACTGGTTAATAAAAGGCATTTACCTTCCAAGCTGCTGAGTAAATTTTCAACTCCTTTTTTGTTTGCAATATGTATGAATCATCAATCCAGTATTGCAATCAAACATCTCAGTTTGAATTTTTGTCCAGTTTTATGCAGCCCTACCCAGAGAGAACACTATTGGGCTCTTCTCGACTTTGGGGTTACGTGTCAGATTTAGGTGTTGAGCTTCTCCGTAGGCGCTTTCACATCGAAGTTCCGGAAGCTGTTCCCTGGTTACAAGTTCCCTTAGCCCCCCTAAAATGTTTTTTACCCCCCCCCCCCAAATCAATGTGTATTTATTGGTTTTAATCATGAATAGTTTTCCATCAGTCCCCCCCCCCCCCCAGTAAAGACTACACCTGTTTTTGAAGCTTCTGGCTACTTTCATACCACAAAACAGGATCTGGGACCTGTTTACGAAATCAGAACTGGAGATGCAAAAATCCTGCAGGTTAAACTTCACACATCATTTAAAACTGCACCACTATACCAAAAGAATGGAGAATGAACAACTTGTTTGTTAGTTATTCGGGGGAGCGATTGTGATCAAAATGGGACACAACCTTTTAATTCATAATTTATTCATACAATCCATGTCATGTTTATATTTCACTATTAAATGTGGCTGGTAGATTGATCTTTCTGTTTCATTGAAGAAAAAATGTTTAGCGTATTCTGCTAAAAACTGCTGGCCAGTTTCACTGCTGGCACCAGCGATATTAGACAAAAGTACTGTTTTGGTTATCAGTCAAATTGACTGATGCAGAAATATGGAGACACAAACAGAAAATGGACTCATTAAATAACTGAAGTACAAAAATAATTCCATCTGCTGAATTTTTGCTCTGCTAGTTATATCGCTAACTCCCAAGTTAGCTGTAGTTGCTTGTGGTCAACCAGCCAGCAAGCTAACACTGTAAGCACCTCCCCAGTAGTTTGTGTTTGAGTCTGGAGGAGGTACAGAAAAGGGTTCTAGAATTGCCTCTGAGGAAGTACAGGCCAAGTTCCTGAGGTATGAACTCGAGAAATGCTCCTGCTTCTGGTTCTGGGAAAAAGTTCTTGCGATTTGAATGCGCCTTGTAATAAACTGTAGATACTGTGTTTTATGTTTGGGCGTGGAACTCACCATTCAGGTTCTGCATGTCCATTGGTCCAACAGAGCTACACTTATGTCTGAATCTATATTGTGATATTTGTCACCTTGGAATGTCAACTTCATGTATGACACCTGTGAGGGACCAAGCAGTAAGGCAACACAAACACAGGAACTTAATTAAAGAAATAGGGCTTTATTAACTCCCAAAATACAAACAATAACAAACTCAAGATCTTAATAACTGGGCCCATAAAAGAGGTCAACAAAAAATAAACAAAACTTAACATTACAAAGCAAAGTCTTAACTGAAACAAACTGACCTTCTAATAAAGAGACATGAGGGAACATATATAGCGGTTTGGCCAAACCAATTAACACACAAAAGGGTAAACCAAATAATCACTACATATAATTAACCAGGGGTTGTCCTTTTGAGAGATCTCTGCCCTCAGCCACACCTTTATGCTGCATAGAAAAGACCATTCCCCCAGCCAAAGTAACTGCAAACCAAATGATTATCTAAATTAATCATTGCACACAACCCTACAATATCAACATATGCTACTGTAACCCCAACCACAAAAGGCAAAAATCAACTAAGACCTATGAATCACTGTAAATAAAGCAAAAACATACAAAATAAATCAACTAAGGATGCAAGCATGTATCAGGTCTTACTGTGTGGCTGTAGTCATCACACACCTTTAAAAAAAAATAAAATAAAATGCTGCACTGGGTCTGTAACTCAACTTTTACATTTTTTGTGCGTGTCTCATGCATTTTATCGTGTGGGTGTTCGTATGTGGTGTGCATGTTTGTTCATGTGCCCTAACAATGTCTGTGTGTGTGTGTGTGTGTGCGTGCGCATGTGTGTTTGCTCTCATGCAGGATACAGGGGAGCAGATTGCTATCAAACAGTGTCGCCAAGAGCTGAGCGCCAAGAACAGGGAGCGCTGGTGCCTGGAAATCAAAATCATGAAAAGGTGAGAAAAGGCCATATTTCTCAATTTCTCAAGTACAGAGTAGGGCTGGCCGATATCATATCGATATTATATCACGCATGCGCAATAATCACCATGGCGTCAGATGACAGGCAAAGCGTTTGGCCGGACGCCAGCTTTTCCGTGTTATACAGACTTTTATTTATGCCCGTAATTTGGTAAGAAGATTACTAGTATGACTTAAATATTAATGAGATGCATTTTGTGATACCCAAAAGTTAGTGATCTATATAAACTTTGTTTATTAAATTCTATTAGCGGGACACACCACATAATACTTTTTTGGGATACTACGGTTTGGTATACTACGGTTTGGTATACTACGGTTTGGTATATCTCAGTGCAATATGCACTGAAGACTCGGTGAAGAAGAGCAGCCACCACATCTTTTAAAAGAGGAGATCTTGTGAATAAATGATGTAAAAAGGCGTCGGCGGTGTGACTTTTTGCAGTTTGAAGTATGCTGGATTTATACTGATAATGACTTTTAGGCGTCATTCAAAGCCTCATTAATATTTTTGCCTTACTACTAAACTGCTTAACAAATTGTGGCCGTAAATAAACGTCCGTATTAGGGGTGGCACGGTTCACAAAACCCACGGTTCGGTTTGTATCACGGTTTTAGGGTCACGGTTTTCGGTTCTGTACGGTTCTTGTTATTTTTTCTTTTAATCTTTAACACTCCAGAAATGTACTTCAGCATATGATATATAGCTTAATTATCCACAATTTAGGATACAGTATTAAAAAAGCTATATCATGTAATCATGCATAAACTGAATTTGACTTGACTTAAAGCACATTATTAAAATTATTAAACATTATTAATCCCAGAACAGTAATAAAATAAAAGTCTTGCCTTAACATAAATGCTAAAAGAATAGATCGCTTTAATCGCTATTACAGTTGGGTATGGGCATGCGGTCTTATTTAGAAAACATACTAAAAGAGACGCATATAATGTTTAATCATTCGTTTTGTATTTGTCCGGTCCACGGGGTTAATTTAATTGGGGATCGTTAAAATGATAGATCACCTATCTTGATTAAGCCTGATTCGGTTCGTTATATATATAAATATATATATATATATATATATATATATATATATATATATATATATATATATATATATATATATATAACGTGAAAAAAATTGGTATTCATTATATTGAATGTTCTTGAGTAATCGATAAAATCCAGTTTCTGTGTATGTACAAGACATCAATCTGTAATAGTTCAAAATATGTCCAGTTGATATGTCTAGTATGATCATCTGGCAATAGCCTGTAGGTCTGTGTGGTCAGACACTGCAATAAACAGAATTTTTAGGAACATGGCAAATGTTCACATTGCAGCATGGAAGCAGGCTCACTGTTACAACGCTGACCGGGGAAGCAGAGGCGAGGAGACCTAGGATCGGGGGAATGCGGGGTTTAATGAGCAAAAGGAACACAGACGAGCGGTAAAGCAGAATTGCAATATAATGACCGGACTGGAGAAAGAAACGGAAACGCGGACTAAATACAATGGAGTAATGACAAATTTGACAACAATCAGGAACAGCTGGTAAACACGGGGAATCCACACAGGGTTAACGAGGGGGCGTGGCACACGGAAAGAGCGGACGATCGAGGCATGACACTCACTGGAGTGCTTTGTCACAGATAACTTAATTTTCTTTAACAAAGTGCCTAACCGCACATTAAATAAAGTCACACAACAAAGGCGCACAACAGTGTTCAGATGTTGTGCTATCGGTTGGCTGAAATTTAAACGTTTTCTTCAGAGACGGTGGTAACGCCGAAAACACGAGCTAAACGCAGCAAACGAAAGGCTACCGGAAATTACTTAGCTGGCTGAACTTTTACCGGAACTACGTCACAACGCTCTGTGCATATAGCCTATTCTTTCGCGCGAAAGGGAAACACACTGACG
Organism: Paramormyrops kingsleyae; assembly: GCF_048594095.1. Lineage (NCBI taxonomy): Eukaryota > Metazoa > Chordata > Actinopteri > Osteoglossiformes > Mormyridae > Paramormyrops > Paramormyrops kingsleyae. The sequence goes on from NC_132798.1 coordinate 40,971,517, forward strand.
TCACATACGGGGCACGAGGCTACATTGCGCATGTCATGAACCGTCGAACCGTGCGACGCATGCATGCTCCGAACCGAGACAAGCGAACCGAACGGTTCGGTTTTTTTTCATGAACCGTGCCATCCCTAGTCCGTATAGCACCGAAAAGCTGCCGCCTGGCCAAATGTTTCGCCTGTCACCTGAAGCCCTGGTGATTATTGCACATGCGCAATGCAATGCCCTACTACAGCCCTACTACAGAGTAACAGCCATAGCTCTGTATCTGCTCATCCTGCTTTTTGCATTGTCTGGGCCTCCTCACCTCACAAAATCACTTGTGGCACAATGGGGACCAATCGGTGGCCTCTTGTAGCACAGCCCTACGGCCGCCTAAGGGTGCCACTCAGGAGGACAGGTTAGAGTGGAGTTCATTTCAGCTCTGTCGCCCATGTTCTCTGCAGTCTGTATCTCAACACCAATGTTCTTGGCTTGGGCTAAAATCAACGTTCCAATGGGTCAGGAAGCTCGTCCTTAGTGTGTTTTTTTTTTTTTTTTTCCCCTTGCACCGGTGGTATGGGGGTTTCTCTCAGGGTTACGATCTGGGCAAACAGGCGTTTGAGATCCAGGCAGGAAAACAAGGGAGGCGTATTTTAAGATTCCCCAGTAATAAAAGTGACCGACGACATAATGAGGACATGAAAGCCTCAGCTATTTTTACCCTCCCGCCTGTTTTATGGAGCGCCGCGCGCAGACGGGCTTGACGAAAAACACGGGCCTCCAGGCTGTCGTGGTGTCGGCCCTGGGGGCCTGTGGCTTATTTGTTTTCGGGTTTTCCGTTTTAATACCGTCTCCTACAGACAGACTGGGTCTGGGCCGCAGGACCTGCTGCACCTACGCAGCAGAGACCCACAGAGCCGCACACCGCAGAAGCAGCCAGACCTCCTCCCCACACACAACCCGAAATGCACTCCGGCTCACACGGCTCTGCCAGGAGTGCTTTGCGTAGCCTGGCCGTAATGTACGTCACTTGACCGAAAATGACTGAAGACCACCTGCTGTTTGTTTGTTATGTCTTAGTGTTTGTTCAGTCGAGCTCCATCGGAATCAAAGGACTTGGGTTATTTCGGCATTAGCCGGGGGCGGGGGGCATGACTGCCAGAGTCCATTAGAAGGGGTTGTGGGGGCAGACATGATGAGTCCATTATCCTGTATTTCTTCAGAAAACACGTGCAGCACATTAAATGTAAGCACTAACCAAGCATCAAAAGAATGATAAACATAATAGTAATATCAGTAGGTGGATATGCTCATGGTAGGAAATGGGAACACAGCTTTTTTATTGGCCTCTCGGACGTCAGCGCATAGTGCTGCCTCTCTGCACTTCCTGTGAATTGACCCGGCATCTCATGTGTAATATGATGAAATGTTCTGATTGGGCTGGTTATCTCTCACTGTTAGTCATGTACTGAACAAAAATAACATTCCTACAGAGTTTCTTGTCAATTGTTTTAAGTTTTGTAATTTGTAATTTTTTTTTTTTGTGATCATATTTTTCTTGGATTATGAAGTGAAAATGAAGGAGTTGTCTTTTCTTAACACTTGTTATTTCAGTTATATGATTCTGTTTGCCATCTGGAATCGATTTTGTTTTTGTCAGATGTTATTTTTCCAAGTTTTCAATAGAACATTTACAAGTGGAAATGTAAAGCAGCTCAGGCCATAGTGGTTCAGGAAAACAGAGTGTTTGAATACTTTTGGGGAAAATAATATTCAGAGAGGGATTTGCACCGTTGTTCACACTTGAACTTGACTGGACGAGTGATGACTTTACGAATATCCTGGATATGACGTTAAACTTAATCTGGTCCTTCAAGCGGTCCTCCAACTTGCAGGGAAAATTGAGGGGGTTGGTGGCGAGATTGGTGCTCCAGCCAGCATAGAAACTTCACACAGCTCCGACCAGCCAAACAGCACACTTCCCTGCTCTCCACAGGAGTAGCTCTGCTGCAGCCACACACAGGAAGGCTGCACACACCATGAAGGGGATGGAGGGGGAAAGTCCTTGGGAGGCTCATCCCTGGAAGAGTTGAAACCGCCGGAGAGCCAATAGGATCAGACTTGTTGGGGATTGGAACTGGTGTGGTGCTGAGGTGTCACCCGCTGCATGGAAGCACTTGGGTCCCAATCTGAGGAGGCCCATCCGGGTCGGCACATGGAACATCTTATCTCTCTGGCAAGATGACCATCTTTCTCTGCTGTAGGAGGAGCTTCGTAAACTTAACATTTCAGTGGCGGCCTTCAGAATAGTGAATAGCCAGACCTCTGTAAGAGGATACACCAGTTATTAGTCTGCGGTGAGTTTCTCAACGCCTTAACGCTGCATCAATCGTAAGGTTTCTTTTACATAGAACTTACGAACGACGTAGTGTTAAGTATGTTTCGAGAAACCGAGCGCTGGTCACTGTCATGGCTGCCATACTCAGGGATAGGCTGTTACTGTGGCGAATTGGGTCATCCCGCTGCTATCCGGTGTCACTCCTTTCAACGAGTGTATTATGAGATTCAGGCTGAGACTCTGAGTGTCTTGTCTGTTGTCTATTGTCCCAGTGTATGCTCCAACCATGGTGAGTGATGTCTCAATGAGGGAGACATTTTATTCGTCGCTTCACTTGGTGGTTGATGGGTGCCCATGAGGTGACAGTCCTCTGGTCATGGGTGACTTCAGTACGATCACTAGCACTGACAGGGCTGGTTATGAGGATTGTGTTGGTTCCCATGGGTTCCTTCACTTTGCTAAAGGTCAGGTGCATATCTCTGTGTCTTGGTTCCAGCATCCTAAGCACCATCGTTGAACTTGATATTCCAATACTGGTGGTGTGGTGGTGGGCAGATGCTGGAGGCTCCTGCAGACCTGCTGGGTTTACAGAAGTGCCCAGTTTGTGAATTCTAAGCACAGATGACTTGTTTTTACTACTCTGAAGATCCAGCCTAGGTTCTGTAGGCTACCACCTACTCCGGCTATGAGGCTGGATGTAGCCAGACTCTAAGATCAGGCTTTTTCTAATGTGTGAGGAACTTGCAGACTTGGGTACGACTGCTGATTCTAACATGATGTGGGAGACCTTCTGAGACAAGACCCTGAAAGTTGCTGAGGGTTGTGTTGGTGTTGCTGGTGTGCTCAGAAGGAGGTGTTCCATCTCACAGAGCACCCTGGAGATTATCAAAAGGAGTCACAGCGCATGGCTTTATGGCGTATCCGGTGTATACCGGGACCTGAGAGGGATGGCTTTGAGGGCAGATAAGGAGGCGTTGGTTAGAGCCGTCTGTGAGCAAGTGACACTCCATCTATGGTCTAGCAACCCACATCCTGCTTACTGAGGAACTGAGCATTACGCACATCTGAATCTGCTCCTCAGACAGTTGCAGTGAGGGCAGGAGATGGAATGGATTTTCTGGATGACACAGCAGTTGTGACCCACTTGGCTGGCTACTTTGAGCAGCTGTTTAAAACTGATCCTCTGGCTAGGATGTTGAACATCTCTGGGTCCACAGTTCTTGAGGCTGATCTCACCTAATGACTGACTACCTAATCTCACTGAGATTGGACAGGTGGTGAACCAGC